>NC_086330.1:333809379-334441003 GCF_032445375.1 Bacillus rossius redtenbacheri | reverse complement strand
CGTAAACACCGACATGACATTCCAGGAATTCAAAGACATGTGCTCCTTGTGTTGGAAAGAAGAACACGGATTCCTAGTTATTGTCAAAGACTGGCCTCTATATAAGGGCAGGTACAGACGAGGTTTCGATCAGTTTATCACCAAACATGAGTCATAGCATTTCGAAATTCGGTCGTAGCAGTCGAGACTTACGTACTGCTCTCAAGTCTCATGACGACGTTATCCGCAAATACATTTCGCTACTGGCTCAAAAAGTAGACGGGGTGAAAAAGGAATTTCTTGAGTACCTCGTAGCCATAGACCAGCGCGTGGAAGCTTCGGATTCTCGCATTCGCGACATGATCGAAGTATCGAATGCACAAAGACGTGACGATCTGAGGACTTTTCAAAGTAGTCTGAAAGCATCACTATCTCAATCGTCAACAAATTCAGATTTGGCCAAACACAAGAAAGAAGTTTCTGCGAACGAATAAAAAAGTATATAAGGAGGTCTTGCAATAAGTTTTCAGCCAGTACAATGTCGGACCTGGCCAGTGACCTTCATCGAGCTATACAGTCTGTTCGTGAAAAATATTTACTTGCTAGACGAACCAGACTTGCACGTGAGATGGAAAATGAGGAGATATTTAAACCAATCACTAGTCGCCTCGACGAACTTAAAAACAAGGAAGAACCAGCCTTCATTGTGAAGACAGAAGTTGAAGATGAAATGCCGACTGTAAAGAAGAGAAAGTATGAACCAGATCGAGAAGAAGAGGACTTAACAAGTACAGAGTCCATGCACAAGAAAAAAATACCGAAAAAGGGACATCAAGTTAATGCAATGGTCCGACCATATCTGACATCGTTTACGAGCCGGAATAATGACACGACCTACGGAGTGTACAGAAAACATAATAAGTGGTTCCTCGGTGCTAAAGAAATAGACTTTCTACCAGGAAACATCGTGCGCGTAGCAGAGTTCAAAACGCGCGGGACTCCGGGTCTGTACGAATTGCTGTTTCGCAGGGAACCTAAAGGATATTCTCACAACGACTTACAAGAGTACAAAAAACTGCTAGAGCTAACCAATGCACATTTTCGCGATAACGATCCAGATAGTGGTGTATATAAAGATGTAGATCATGAAAAAATGGACATTCTCGCTAATCTCTTCAGTGAACTAACAATACACGGAGAAGGTTTAAAAAGGCTAGAAAGTGGTCAGACATTTGACTATGTATATTGGGACGACCCTAATGAATTAGTTGATCGCCTTAGAATTCTACATGCTTCGCTTAGTGTAGGAAACTATTCGCACATCAACGAAATAGTCTCCATACTTGAAGAACTGAAGGAAGCCGGCTACATACAATGAGTCGAACCGGAATCGCTCGCGAACTTCATGCTCCTGCTAGACGAAAATACCTTCGTCGCAAAGTCATAGTTCGTGGAATTGATGATTTATTCCAGGCGGACCTTGTTGAGATGATACCGTATTCCCGATTGAATAAAGGTTTCAAGTACATGTTGACAGTCATCGATGTTTATAGCAAGTTCGCTTGGGCTAGACCTGTAAAATCAAAGACTGCAACTGACGTAACCAAGGCCATGAACAATATTTTGCGTGATGGACGTGTACCGTCGTACCTGCAAACGGACCTCGGGAAAGAATTCTACAATGCAACCTTCAAGGCTTTGATGAAGAAGTATGGCATCAAACACTACTCTACATTTAGTAACGTCAAGGCCTCCGTTATCGAAAGGTTTAACAGAACTTTGCGTTCCAAGATGTGGCGACAGTTCACGGCTAACGGAAATTACAAATGGCTTGACATCTTGTCGAAACTAATAAGCGAGTATAATTCCACTGTGCATTCTACCACGAAAATGAAGCCAAAGGACGTAACGGACAATCGCCTGCTTCAAACAGTGTTTTCCAACACGAAGAAGAAAGATCCACGAAAGCGTAAAGCTAACGTCGGTGACATTGTGCGAATCTCCAAGCAGAAAGGTATCTTCGAGAAAGGTTTCACTGCAAACTGGAGTCCCGAACTTTTCCGTGTGACACATGTTCGTGAATCAGAGCCTAGGACCTACTACCTCGAAGATTTGAACCACAAACCTATCCATGGAGGCTTCTATGCCGAAGAGATTCAGCCTACGTTGTATCCCGATACGTACTTGGTGGAGAAGATTATAAAACGAAGAAATGGACGGTCCTACGTCAAGTGGTGGGGCTTTCCACCTCGCTTTAATTCGTGGGTGGCAGATGCAGATGTCGAGAAATCCACAAAACTTTAGTAATTTGTCTGTGTATTTTTTTGTACTTGTAGTAGTGTAGTATGTAATAAATTTTTTTTAAAAGAACTTGTGGTGTTTTTATTTTCTCAAACCTAACACTTTAGTGGTACTTTTTTAATTAAAGTTGTTTTGTATCGGCCAGGGATCGAACCAAGGATATTAGTCGATCTAATCAATCAGTATATAGATTACAAATTTATTTAATGAATTTTGAACTTTTTCCCGAATCTCTAGCATTACAATTACGAATTTTCAATATGGTGGTCTTGATGGCTTATAGGATGATGGTAGTAGAGGTTTTAAAGTCTCTTTAAGAATGTTGAACGTGGCTTATTGAAGTTATTTTTTCATAAAATTAAACATTATTGCAACGATCGAGGATCGAACCAAGGACTGGAGCGGATCGAATCGATGTGTAAATTAATGAGTGATTTTTTTGATGAATTTTGGATTTTTTCCCGCTTTTCTAGCTACATTATTAAATGATTTCAAGATGGCGTCCGAATTTCAAGATGGCGGGGGCACCTCCGTAATAAATGATTACTGCACTGTAAAAATGTACTCTATAATACAAGTACACACACAAGATGGCGTACTCCAGCAGGTGGTAGCTCCTGGTAGCATGTACTGAACATAAAATGTCGGATCCATGATGGACGACAAGGACAAAGTCAAATTTCAAGGTCAAGGGTAAATTTCAAGGTCAAGGTTAAATTTCAAGGTCAGGGTCAAATTTCAAGGTCAAGGTCAAATTTCAAGGTCAAGGTCAAATTTCAAGGTCAAGGTTAAATTTCAAGGTCAAGGTCAAAGGCCAAGGTCAAGGTCAAATTTTAAGGTCAAGGTCAATGTCAACAGTTGAGGACAAAAGTATTGTGACCAGATAATTATACTACATGGTATCGGCACACTCTAGCAGACGAAAACAAGATGGCGGTCTCCTGCAGATGAAGACAAGATGGCGGACATGACGTCATACATGTTGATGATATATACCTTGGTACTGGTGGTGGTAGATCAGTCTAGGTAGCTTTCATGGAGGAAGGATCTGATGTTTGCACTCACCGGGTTCGAACCGAGGACTCCGAACTCCGTGTCGAAAAAGTAATTTGTTTATTAATATTGTATTAAAATTTTATTAAGTAAATTTTTTTATAAATTTTAAAAAAAAATTCATTAAATTCGGATAATAAATAAAAAAGTTAAAGATGGCGGCCGTAACGAAAATTGCAACGGTGACGTCATCATTCAAAATGGCGGAAAACACATCACCGGAATTTTCTAGAACACACAATTACGTCATCCAAAATGGCGGATTCAAGATGGACGCCGTGATCTACTTGTCCCGTTACGTTATGTCCCGTTACGCTGTGTCCCGTTACGGCGGCTGCACGCACGAAAAAGTGTCACGTTACGCTTATCCAAGATGGCCGCCGTGACGTCACAATCCAAGATGGCCACCGTGACGTCACAATCCAAGATGGCGGAGCCGGCTCTCGGCTCCACCGCCTGAGGCCTGATCTCGGATGCCCTATTATATACTACTTATGGTATTTGTTTCAACATGAGCAAAGCCTTTGATACTTTCCAACACAAAATTATGATTAAAAAATTATAAATTTTAGGTCTTGTCAAGTAATGCGTGATATATATATGTTTCAATTATCTTACAAATAGACGCTTTTCAGCCAAATGTGCAATTTGCAAATGCAATTTCATGGTAATAGGTGTTCCGCAAAGTAGTAGTTTATCTCAAATACTCTTTAATATTTATTAAATGATATTCCAGCTCTAATTAAAAATTGATCAAGAAAAGATAATGATGAAAAAATATATAACTGGGAAATATGTCTGTGAAACTATTTAGCAAGATATTTCAACTATCCAGATCTGATTTTCAAGTTAACAAACGTCTCTGAATTACGATAGCATTTATTGTATAACCTTTAGTAAAAAAAACTAATTCAATTAATCAGAAGTATCACATAGTAAGTAATGACATTAAACGTGGTGTCCACTTTTAAGACCTTCGAGTTATAATGGATGCCAAGTTTTTTTTCACCAACATGTGGATACTACTATTAGCAACACATGAATATCTTTAGGTCTTATTAAATTTATAACTTTCTCTGCATCAACTTATTTTAATTTGAATAGAATTGAAGTTATGCAGAAAAATGTTCTTAAATTAATATTTAAAAACTTCAGGCATTTAAATTATTTTGTATATGTTACATTCCTATATAAACTATATAAGCTAAAAAGAAAATTAGCAATTTCTATTTATTAGACGTTCAATCAGTGATGCACTTTTTATTATATACCTTTTATTACCATTATTGTTGGTTCAGAAATAATATCTCGGTTTGGATTAATAATTCCAACAACTTACAATTACAGAAATAGGGACACTTTTAAAATCATTAGTAACTATAAAATGTGTAAAAAATTATTACTCTTTTTGAATAATCTATAAACATTCATTGGTAAAAAAACTTAAGCAAAAAGTTATTTTAAACTTTTGTAATCTGCATATTAATTTTGTATACACCATATTAGTGTATGTTTAAGATTTTTGTGAAATCCAAAGTAACCTTTTAGTTAACATGAACTTTATCAATCTTTATCTATCTGTGTGTTGTGTTGTTTCGTATTTATCGTAAAGTTATTGATATGTATCAGTGTATGTCTAGTGTTAATGTGTTTTTGTTATTATTGTATGTGTCATAATTCGTTTATAGGTGCTGTAAGGCACAAAAAACTGAATTTCAATTTGATCTGACAGTTTTAAAGAGCAGAATAATATGCTACGCATAGTAATATTTTTTATTTCCTAATATAAAAAGTACTTAAATTTTAGCAAGGTTAATTTTGAATGACTGCAAGCCTTTGCAAAGCCCACCAACATTCTATGTACGAACCTATGTCTCCCCTAGAGCGCCTGTGCTGCTTGACCTATGCCTTCTACACTACACAAAAATATTTCCCTCACATTTCAGAATCTTAAAAATACATTTTGTAGACTTTAAATAATTTAATATGGATACTAAAAATACCTTAATATCTGAATTTTTTTGTGTTCTATCACCATAATAATGAAAACATTACATAAGAAAATCCATGATTATTTGTGTTGGATTTGCACTCATTAAATAATGAACTACAATTATTTTAATTATTCCAGCGTGGAAAAATGTTAATTCTATGAAGCTAGTTACATTAAGATTTTATGAGTAAAGCCGTTTTCCTCATTCCGTATAATGTATAAGAAATGTTGGCAGAATTCCCCTCTAACCTTTTAAGTTATGGAAGTTTTCCATTATGGTTATTTTCCGTCGCCTTCGTCAAAACAGGAGGAAAAGTGCCATAATGGTAACTATTTTTTTTTACAAATAACACATTTTTGGAAACATTTTTTCTTTCTTCTCGTGCGTGATCTATGCGGTGATTTGCGATTACAACTATCACAGTCAGAAGCGTTATCTGTAGGCTTTAAAGTTAACCTGAGAAACAAGTAAAGGGTTGACAGCGATACCTACCGAGCAATGCTGCTGTACTCATCCCATGGAGTGTATAAGAAAATATGGCAGAATTCCGTTTCGTTTTCCGTTATGGTACTTTTCCGCCTTTTTCGAAGAGGCCAGGCGGAATTCTGTCATTATGGTAGTTTTCCAGTATGGCAGTCTTACGCACCCTCAAGGCAGCTAGCGCTCTGAGCAGATAATATTTAGCCACTCCCGACTTTTTCAGTTCCCGCAAACATCATAACATTTTACAAATTCCAGCCTATTTGCTAAAGGCTTTAAAAGTCAAAGACTGTTTGTATTTTTTCTTATTTAAATTTAATAAATGGTTGTTGCAGGTTATGAGATCATCTTACGGAAAGCTTTAAATTATGTAGGATTTGACATGTATTTTTGAAAACCAAATAATTACCGTATGTTAAAATATATAGACTATATTTTTTCCGTCCTTCACATTTTTATGTTTTTCAAATTTTTCGCACCTCAAATTCTCCCGCCCCTCAGAAACTGTCACTCTGGGCCAGGAAGGAAGGATCCCGCAGGCGAAGTCACTCCTCGGTCCGGACGGGAATCCAACCCGGGACCTCGTGGCTCGCCCAGTGTAACCGAGGCTGGTAGCGTACTTGCCGCGGGACGAGCAGCCGACGGCACGGGCTGGGCCCAGACTGCTGGGGGCGGCGGCGGCGGCGGCGGCGGATGAGAGAAGCGGCGTCGCCACAGCGTCCAGACGCCCGCGCTGCCACTGGCGTCTGCCGGTCTTCCGCGAGGGCGTGCGCCCTCTCCCCCTCCCCTCTCCGCACACCTACCCCTGCTGGTCGATACCGCAGTGCTGCCAACCCCACCGGGGTCGTCCCGCGCCATGACGGTCCATCCACGCTCACATCGACACTTTTCAAATTACCCTTGTAAAGTACAATATAGATACAATGAATCTTTAATCTTTAATACAGAATGGCCGTGGCGGATTATCGACCGCCAATATGTTTTAACGGTAATGTATATAATTACAAAAAAATACACATTTGCGTTGGAGTGTACCCGTAAAATTTTAAATGTCAGAGAATAAGCTATCACGTGAGCCTTGTTGTTTAACGTGGCGAGACCGATGGAATACGTGCTCCTTTGAGCCATCGGGAAATGGATACGCAATTTCATCGCAACCTGGAAGTGTTTTAAGAGAGTAGCTACAGTGTGATCTGGACGCAGCCCAAACCATCATTAAGAGTGGTATATACCCCTTTTTAAAACCAGTTATACATGCGTCCACTACTAGCCTATTTTCTCGAGAATTATGATAGCTACAGCTTCCAGATTATTAATCTGACGAGAAAAGTAATGCAGTTTTTCCAATATAGTTTTATATTTTGGAAATCGTGACGCAAAATATATTTAAAAAAATGGTAAAAACAAGCAATTCGTTGACGAATTTCTAGTTATTCGATGAGAAAAATGAAAATTTGAATCTATATTGGAAAAGATTATATTTTTCTGAACAAAATGGTATATTAAAAGTATAAGGTCACAGCATTAAATATCTGTGTATTTGGTTAGGAAAACTGGCTAATTTGGCATTTTTAGTGTCTGCCTTGTGCTGCTCGACGGGAAAGTTGACGCCAAGCTCCGGGAAGACGAGCAGGGTGGGGATGACACTGACACGCCTCAACGTCGCCCGCGGTAGGGGAAGTGCTGATCTGTAACGGTGATAAACCTCCCTCCTCCCTTCTTCCTCCTCCCGCTACACAGCAACACCATTTCTCTAAAGGATTCATAGTCCAGGCATTTTATGAGAAAAAGGGGTCGATTTATGGACAAATTGCGAGAAAAGGTTTTACTATATCAAAATTTGCAGACAAATTTGTAGAATAACATATCCAAAATCCACCGAAATCCACTTTATTTTGATAACGTTTTTCCCGGGATTTGTCCCGGAAAAATGCGGAATAAATTAATAACTGTAAAACGGTGCGTTCTACGAAGAAAGGTATAGACACTAAAATTAAAGAAAGCCAAATTTACCATAACATATCAAAATTTTACAAACATTCATTAATAACTACTGTTTTGTTTTCTGGAATTCGTCACGGAAAAACCTAAAATATTGAAATAAATTGAAAATGGCGCATTTTACAGCTTTTTTCAGGACAAAGTTAAAGTAAACAACGATTTTCATAGTATATTGCAAATTCACAAAAATCAACACAAAATAGGTTTTTGGTTTTCCAGAAAATTTCCTGAAGAAAAAAAAAGGACAAAACGAAAACGTATCGTACGTCAAAGAAATTCGTGACTAAAATTAAAGACTTTTTTGTATTAAATATAATTTCATTTCAACAAAATCTGCTGATATATATAAATATATATTTACATATGTATATAGTTTTTTTTGTGACTCGTCCTGGAAAATCTTTAAAAATTCAATAAAACGAAAACGGAACATCGTATTGAAAAAGTTTCGGTGGGACAAACAGAAGCACACAAGATTTCCTATACCAGATCCTAAATTCACTGAAATCTGGTATATAGATTTTATTTTGTGATCGGCCACGGAAAAAGTATTGAATATGTAGGCAAAATAACAGAAAGCATTGTATCCCATGTCAAATTGTCAGATCCGAACTATATTCAATTTCCATAATATACAAGTATTTTAAAGTCACTTAAATTATATTCCTTTTTCAGTTAGTGATGTGTTAAAACGTTTTTGAAATCTACCAAAATTATTTTCCAGAAAAAAAAATCAGACTCATTTCAACTGCTTATTGTTTGAAAGAAAAATTTGACACGTCCATTCTCACAAAACATATCATACAATTAAATTTACACAAGATTTCCAGTGACCTGTATCGAGAAGAAATAGAAAAATATACACACATTGGGATGCACTCTGTAACACACAATACTGAATAAATATGCATTAGGTAACATACATAAGTACTTTAATTTAAAATATAGGTTACCTAAACAAACATCAGCGTGATTTTATATTTCTATTAATGTTAAACTGATCCAAAAATTCGGAAAATAACCTGCATATCAGCTCGAAATGTTATTTAATAGAATCATCCTGTTTAAGAGCGTTATATACCCATTTTTAAAACCAGTTATACATGCGTCCACTACTAGCCTATTTTCTCGAGAATTATGATAGCTACAGCTTCCAGATTATTAATCTGACGAGAAAAGTAATGTAGTTTTTCCAATATAGTTTTATATTTTGGAAATCGTGACGCAAAATATATTTAAAAAAATGGTAAAAACAAGCAATTTGTTGATAATTTTCTAGTTATTCGATGAGAAAAATGAAAATTTGAATCTATATTGGAAAAGATTATATTTTTCTGAACAAAATGGTATATTACAAGTATAAGGTCACAGCATTAAATATCATTGTATTTGGTTAGGAAAACAGGCTAATTTGCATGGATATGTAGTAACACCCTACCTAAAAAGCCGTCACAGTAATTGCAGTCCTCGGGAGGTAATTCGCGCCGGTTTTTACAGGTTGATCCATGACAGTTTCCACAAGCCGAAGAACATGGGATGCCGTGTTTCCTACAACTGCAGTTGGATGCACCGCAACCATCTTCGTTGCAAGTGCACCTGATTACCTTCAAAAGGCATTCCATAACTGTTGGCTTGTCTGTCGAAATTGGCAAATTGTCTCCATCCCCATTCTTCTGGATTCATCTTAATTCCCTTCCATTCTTGTATCTGATAGAAAACCCTTAAGAAATGGAAACGAGCTGAAGCACTAGTTGGAGGTAACTGTTCTGGTTGTACACATTTGGAACTAGTAGCTGCATTCTCACTTAACACTTTACAACGCAAAGTGTCGAAAGTGTCACTTCTTGACCCATTGTACAGGCGTACTACAGCTGTTCTGCCGATTTTACAGTGTCTTCTTTTGACACACTGGGAATGCTATCTGAAAATACTTTCGCAAGTTGCCTGAAGGCACTGTCATTCTGGAGAAGATCCAATATTTTCCCCTTTATACCATAGATGTGTGATGTCGTGTCACATCCCATGAATGCATGACAGAAAAGAATATTACTACAAATTTCATCACCGAGCTTCAGCTTTAGCTCCTTAATGTGATATGTTTTCTTCTGCCTTTGTTCACTTTTTAAACACAAACAGTTATGTGATTGTAAGCCAAAATATTAGAGTAAAAGGACAAGTAAATCTGTGTCTGTTCCTATAACTATTGTCAACTGTTCTTTTGCACATTTTAAAGCTTCTTGGACAATGTAAATATCTGCATCACCTGGTGCTTCGACAACAGGAAATTTTCTTCGCGTACATGTATTGCTAATAACCTTAAAAATTGTCCTTTATTTCGCTCGTTCAAAAAAAAAACATATCTTTACGGAGTGATAGCTGCATTTCTCCTGTGAATTCAACTACAGGTGATGCATTACCTCTTGCTCTTCTAATATGTGCTGTGTCTTTAGTACTGTGAGTTTTCCCATATCCATCAAATACAGTAGTTGCTAATCCATAATTTTTCAAGATGAAACTCACGTACAGCTGAGCGATCTCGTTGTATGTTGCAGTATGGGACCAAGGTAACTGATGAAGTAAATATCCTCCGTCAATGACATATTTAATTTAATTTTATATATTTTATCGTTTGCAGAGTTATAACACATGGATACATAAAATCACTCAGTACAAGGGAATGGGAATTCAATCGTATAAATAGTAACTACATATACCAGGACAATAGTACATAAATTTTAAGCACATTTTGATAAAGGTCAATTATATAATGCAATTTTGTTGCCCTTTATTTAATTCACGATTTATTTTGAAGTACGGTGCACGGTTTCCGTTTTTTTTTCTTTCGATAAATTTTTTCCGGGACATTTCCTGGAAAACAAAAAAAAAACAATTAAATGTTGATCTGTGTTAAATTCTCATATATTATGAAAAAAATTGTTTACTTTATCTTTTTCCTAACCCATTATACTGTAAAGTGCACAATTTTCGATTTATTTCATTTTTAATATTTTTTCCGGGACTAATCCCGGAAAACGAAGCAGAATTTATAAGATGATTTTCTTGAACTTTGGATATGTTATGGAAAAGATAATGTTCTTTAATTTTTGTCTCTACAGGTTTTGTCGTCAGATGCACCGTTTTTGAGTTATTATTTTATTTCGCGTTTTTCGGGAACAAAACCCGGAAAAAAGTTACCAAAAGAAAGTGGATTTCGGTGTATTTTGGATATGTTATTCTACGAATTTTTCTGTGAATTTTGATGTAAAAAAAACTTTTCTTGCAATTTGTCCATGTTTTTTTCATATCTTTCCTGGACTATCATGGCGAGTAGCTTGAAAAGAATCTTCACTCGGTAGCAACCTACATTGTACAAGATTTTTAAGTCTGTTGATTCGTTCAATGGTTCGTTAATGCTGTTTGTGAGCTTTCGCATAATATAAAAAAGACGCAATTATCTGTTAGTCGGTACGCATGAAAAAAAAGCAAGACAAACGAATCGGTAAGTTAGGGCGACTTTATTTAAGTGCGAAACGGAAGAAAAGAAGAGCAACAGCTCTGATGGAGTACCAGAAACAAAGGTAAGATATAGCGATACCGATATTAATTTTTCTTTTATTAATGTAAAAGAACACCGGAGAATTCCAAACCCGGCTAAAAACTATTTTAAGAAACATATGTTACAAATTAGTTTGTACAATGCATTAAATTTTTTAGAAAAATCCGAAGAGTTGAAGAATATGGTGCAGCACAGTAACTGATCCCCAAACGGGTAACTTGACGGCTCATTTTTCTTTACCAAGATCAAGCAACGCAGAGAATGAAAATATGGTTCTGAATCCTGATGAGGAGTAAGTAGCCAGTGCTTTATACTACACAAACTGCGAACTGTATTTAACGATAACATTTAGAATTAGCATTTTATTACGTTCGGAGTCTAATGAAAGGCTTAAATTTTTCATATAAATAATTTTCAGTCCAGTAATTAACTTCTATGGATTTGTTTTTGGAAAATAATGTATATACGCCTAGTGTTACGGACAGATTAAAGAAAAGTTAGATACTCGTTATTACTTTTGTATGTAAGTCATTGGAAGTTATTATGGCTTGACGACCATACATACGTCATCGATTATCAATTTCAATTAGTAATTTTAAAAAGTGAACTAATAGGGCATTAATCCAGTCCTAGAAAAGTCCATGTGATGTGAAAAATACTAGTGCTATTATAAAACAAGCCGAAAGATAATTAAATAAATCAGTATGGGCGAAGTTATAAGGGTGGGGGAATAATTGCGAGAATGGAAGGCAAGCTATTGATGACTCACTGTGTTCGGTTCCAAAAGACAGTTTCTTCATCCCCCACCTCATTTCCCTTGTTTGAGCGTGTCTCAGTTTACAAATGCGTTCGACTATCAACAAATTATTGTTACTTGTGGTAGCCGCTTGGCTGGAAAAATGCCAGGAATCCTTACTGCTGTATGTTGTAATATTCAACTGCGTCATTGGGTGATTTTCCATGTTTCCTTATAAAAAATATTGAGTGCGAAAAATTTTCCCCTTGTAGGCTTTCTAGTAAAGGACGATATACAATATGGCTCTCCTGCAAACAAAACATTCAGTAAATATATGATGACATAAATTATTATTGTTCCACGTAGGCATTTCTTGTTTTTGAATGTTACTTGTTTCTATGCAAGTTTGTACGTGCATGTATGTGTATGCCCGTATCTCGTGCTGTACCTACATTCTGGAATTAGACTTGTCATATTAGTGTACAATAAAACTCTCTTACATCATATCCCACACTTACTGATTAGTTTGCGAACAGTGGTAGTGTTTATAGGCAGGATTATAGAATTAACTGAATATGTCACTACCTTTAAAGAGAAATTCATCAACATTTTGAGCGGAACACACAACTATAAAATTGTACTCAAATATTAGAGCCAAAATAGGAAATTTCGTTACTTTTGGAATTTTGATACTCGACATGTCACAAATATATTTTTTTTAATCTTTGCAGGACAGTCACCAAATCGTACGCCAAACTTCAGCCACCAATCCAACTGCTGGAAACGGAAGCCGGTGTTTTTCATTGGTCCACGGAAGTGTCTGACACCATCATCATAGAAAACAACATCGTTGAAAACTTAATAAAATGACGTATGAAATGAGCAGTATTCAACAGGAAAGAGAGGTATTTAGAACAAACATTTATCGCTGATTTAGAATTTTTGTAATAAAACGTTTGAACCTATTTGAAGCCAACAACAACCTGCTAGAACCTAGTAAGAGCCATAATATACTCTCATGACATACTTAATGTTCCATCAGTACAACATGGCAGGCAGTCCGAAGAAATAGTTATCAAACAGCTAGAAGACCAGGAAAAAATTAATATAAGTAAAGCTGGTCTTTTTATTGACCAAGAACACCCATTTCTTGCCGCAACATCCGATGTCCTTGTTGGCGAAGGCCGTCTCGTAGAAATTAAGTGTCCTGCTTCGGCATATGGAATGGACATAAATGAAGCCATGCGAGAAGACAAAATAAAGTATTTGAAATATTCTGAAGAAAGTCCTACTGTCATTTCATTTAAAAAAGATCATGAATATTTCTATCAAGTCCAGAATCAGCTTCACATAACCAGAAGGGATATTTGCTAGTTAGGCATCTGTACTTCGAGCCAAAAGAAATTAAAAGTACCTATTGGAAATTTTCAGAGACGACACATTCTGGAAAGAAAAAATGGAGCCAAAACTCGTTTTATTTTACACACTATGCGTTCTTCCGGAATTAGTTGATCCTAGACACACAAGAAATATGGAAATTCGGGATCCACCGCACATAACAGAGGCTATCAGAAGCCATAAGATAAAATGCATGGGAAAACGAAGATAGTCCAAAACAAAACCGAATATTACACCCTGATTACATTAAACGTGAACATTTTTCAAGCTTTTGCAGAACTTTCAAGAAAATGTTGGTCTTGGATAATCATTCAAACTAATTTTTATAGTGACCTGTTTGATTTATCAATCTAAGTCGCCTGCTCACTTAGCTTCATAAACTGTCACCTTTCATACTGGAAATTATTCTTGCTCATTGTTTCCATGAACCTTCATTTTTAGTATGCCAGCACCTACATGTGCATAAGAAAGTATAGGCCGTGTGGTCACGTTCAGTGCCTACCTAGAGAATCATTACCGTAATTATTTTGGACATGTAAAAAAATAAAATGTCTTACCTATAATGTAAGTTTTAAAGCTGAGTTAATCTTTCCAGAATGGTTAAATGCTCAAGTGAGCAATGGTGCTTTAAAATTATAGAAGACATTGCTTGTTTAGCTGAATAAATACTGAGGTGGTCGTAACTGTTACTTAGTTTGAAGGAAATAATTCATTTGGCAGCCAATTGAGAAATTTGTAAAATTTGTAAATGAGAAACAAGAGAATTTCCTAAAAAGAGTGTTCGGTATGCATAAACTTCTTGTCTTGTAAGTCCTAACAAAAAGGAGAAACGAAATAAATTTCGTTAAATAATGTATAATAGCGACCATAAAAATATTTTGCTTCAGTGGTAAGCAAAATTAAATTCTGTGTTTTGTTGTTTTAAAAGTGCGTGTGCATTAAATCAAATAGTATAAATGCCTGTCTAGTTAAAAATATAAAGCTTATGTACATTTTTGTGCGTCACAGGTAAAACCAATTTGTGTGTATTTCTACTAAACTTGTTTAAATAATCTGTTGTCGTTTACTGTATCGGATTTGTAAAATTATTTCTATTTAAGCATTTGTTTCTCTTAAGTACCTCTCTAAAGGCCATCTACATACTTTTAAGATTGTTGGACTTTTCTGCAAACAGTTTTGAAAAAAAAATTTGTGATGTAAAAATATTTGTGTTTGAAATGTCTATTATACCGTACAGTTTTTTTTTTTAATTTGTCTTTCTTGGAAGTAAATCGTGCGCACGTTGGTTTAATTTATAGTGCTCTTTTTAAATTTCTTTGTCTTTTATAACATAATGAACATTGACTATTGGTGTGAAACAAAATGTATGAATTACATGTGAAATAAATACATGTTTTTTAATGTGTAATTATGTAACGATTTCTTGTATAGTACCTTTTTCTACCACGTCCAAATAAAATATATGCTACCTGCATGATAACTCATTGCCATGACACAAGTGAAACAATTATAAAGGAGATTATTCCATCTTATAAAGTCACGAAGACTTTTTTTTTTAAATAATACATAAGATGTATGTATTTCGAAACGCTTTTACAACTATCATTGACAGATGCGAGTTATAAAAAATACATAACATCGATTCGGGAAATATATTTAACTTCGGCAAGATTTGTTTGCAGAATAAGGTAAGTTAATGTTTCTTGGAGGATATGTAACATTTAATATCCACGTGACTTCGAAAATTACGATGTAATGTCACTTTTCCCATTTCATGTAAAAGTTTGTGTTTTTAGCAAAAACAAAGTAATGCATTTTATCTTTTTTTTTACTTATGAACTTACTACACACGCGTAAAAAATATGCTACCATTACGATTAACATACTTTTCGCGTTATTTGACATTTGAGTTGAATGAAACGTGTGTAGCCACTAGCTCGCGCGGCGCTCCGCTCGTACGGGGAAGGCAGGCAGGCAGGCAGGTAGCAATGCTACCGAGACTTCCCGACCCGTACCGCGCCGTCATGAGGAGGGAATGACCACGGAGTGAGGGAGGGTAAACCGAGTCTATCCCCTCCACCGACATCATTTCGCCAGGACGCGCTCCTAGTAGGCCACTCCTCCAAGGCTAAACTCCACCCAGGCTAGAAGTATTTTGTGCTGCTCGCGCCGGATTCTGAGTAGCCGCTTCCCTATATACCACTCTTAACGCCACCTCTTCCCCTGAACCATTAGGCTAACCTGTGAATGACTCAAAGAATACCCTTAACCAGGTCCACCCCACCTCTGAGACCCCTCAGAAAAACCAGAGAGCCTGTGATCTGGCTGACAGCTAGCACCGGAGCTGTGTCGCTGCTCACTGCGTCAGCTCTTGTCAAGGCCAGGACGCCCTGCGAGCTCGCTCCAAGTCCGCAAGAGTACAGGAAAAATTGAACTGAAATAGAAACCGACAGTAACTAAAACAAAAATAGCCAGTTATGGGGACTGTCAACAGTAGTGAAAACTTAAAACTTTGTTTCTAAATGTGTAATATGACATCATTTCTACGTCAAATGTACGTAAGAAAATGATTTTGGTAAAATATCAGTACGATGTCAGCATGATATCTTTATCCTTACATCATTTTTTAGTCACAACAGATATCAGTGGTATGTAAAAATTACGTAAAAATTCATTACCTAGCTATGACTAACCAGTGATGTCAGACCTAGGTCATGTATTCACGTGGTCAAATTAAGTTCACTTACTGCTACTACAACATGCTGGTAATGCGAACTCACAAGATTTTACCCATTCAAAAAAGAGTCCAACACGCACATGATACAGTCGAGTATATACAATGTATTAGTGTATATATGCGTATACATGTACACAGGCCGCTGCAATTCGCCAGTCTGGCGCAACACGTCCCTAGCATGTCGGTGACGTGAACCCATAAGTTTTGCCCCTACCAAAAATCGCTCAACGCGGCTAAAGAAGTTTTCACTTCAAAAACACCGGCAGCCAATAGAAACAGCTGGAAACCACCCTAGGAAAACCCTGTTTGCGAGCGGCTTGAACAGTGCCGGATTAAAAAATGTGCCGAATTATTAAATGCAGGTTTAAAGACCTTTCACTGTATTAGGTTCGACATCTGGTTGACGGCGAGGTCGTTATACGCGATCAAACACATTGCAAGTCAGATGATCTGAGAAAGGAATCAGTAGAGGCTTGAAAAATCCACGGTTCAAATTCGTGATAGGCTGAAATTAAAACACTTGTTATATCTTTTAGACTGTGCCTTCGATTGGCGCACAGTTTGTGTGGAAGATTCTTGAGCCACTAGGTATGGAATAATTATCTAGTTACAGGAAACCCAGTTGAGACATTTCTCAAGTGAACAGCTAAATAACAAGTGGCATTTGCCGGGGCGTGTTATTTCCAAACCCTAGATTAACTCGCCGACGCGTGCCTGAACTGCGCTTTCGTTGGCCGCCCCTTTTAAGGAGAGGGAAGGGAGATGGCTGTGACGCCGAGAGGGAAGGGGGTCGGGTGGACGTAATACGGTACGGCGACGAGAATATAACTATTTATATGTGTGATTGTACATATGCTTGTAGGTACTTATTTACAGAACAAAGTTAGCCATTTCTGCAACTTTACAGTAATAGGAATGAGTCTCTGGTTAGGTGCGGGGTTCAGAATTCGACAGTAACTGCCGAATGCTTAATATAGATATGCTGCAGCATTTATGTAGCAATTTAGCCTTTAACTAAATTTAGTATTTTAACGCACATTTTCAAATCATTTAATTAAAGCAGGCATTTCGACGGCCGTGTCTGCTGAGGTGGCCCACTCGAGGCGTGTTCTCTCGGTTTAAGTCCAGCCCCTGTCATTTAAGGTCATAAGAGTGAGGCGAAAAACAATGCAACATTGTTAATTTGTCTCAATGAGAAATAAATGCCACAATTTTTTTTTTGTATTCTTGAATTTTTAGACACTACTTCAGAGAAATAACTCGAATATTTAGAATGAAATTTATTTATCTTATATAACTAACATATTTTTGTTAGTTATTATGAGGTTATATTTCTTTAGGCGCATTATGGAAAAATGAGAGTAAATTTGTACGATGCGCACGCAACGCAACATGCAAGAAAATTTTCATAGGAAGATGACGTATTAACATGGAACGGTGTGCCAAATGAAACATTATGATAATGAAACTACCATGGAATATATTTGGTAAACTAAAATAGTTATTAGTATAGACTTGTTTAAAGTTTTAAAAACCTAACAATCTCCCGTCAGGCTTCGTAACGTGTTGGTTATAGTGCGCCGTTAATTAGCCATAGGAACGTGGTTCATTCAACTGGGTGGTGAAATTTTTTTACATTGTAGATTACAAAGGGTTTTAAGCAAGTAATTTTTATTTGTTTAGCATATTCTTATAATATTATTAATCACCCAAAGTAATATTAAATTAATTACGTTTTTCATAGGTAAAAAAATATTATAAAAGTACAACTATCCTTTATTAATTCTATTACAGACCGATAGGCAATGATTAAAGATTTAAAGATTAGTATTCTTCCCAAATATAAATAGTGTTAATAATCTTATATAAGTGTATATATGTGTAAAGTTTTCTTATTGCAATTGTCTTTTATTCAAGTGACTTGAATAAAAAAGAATTATGTGGTGGAATTTTTGTAAAACTCCTCGACCCCGGAGAAACCCCCGGATGGCCTCCGCATGGGGAGCCCTAGAAAAGAAACGGGCTCCCCATTTGGAAGCCACCCTAGAAGTTTTTTTTTGTTTCCACCCACCGTCTCTTTGGTAGCCTGACTTGTTGCAAGGGATTGTATTCCTTCAGACAAATGCCGCCATCTGCCTGAGGCAATCCGCCTTGGAGGAGCCGAGCCGCGAACCCGGGTCCTACAAGTCATAAGGTAGGCGCTCTACCCCAGAGCCAGAGTGGTAGAGAGGTGACCTGCAGTCTTCTTAATACTGATAAGATGTTATTCCAAGAGTGTACTCTAGTTATTAACACGTGTTTATTTCTGGCAGTTGATTTGGGAAGCAAATATGTACCTATGTAGGATATTTAAAAAAACACACACACACACATGAGCTAGTGTTGTGTAACTTGCCAGCGACGTGTAAAACCCAACTTCGGTAAACAGCAAATTATTTTGTTCTCGTGTTGCAAATACACTAATAAAACGAAACCAAACTTGAAAATAATACGCAAAATGTATTTTCAACTAAATTTCTGGATGCTGCCGGAACAACTACGTCGACTATCAATTTATTCCTTTTGTAGAGATAAATTTCAAACTATATAATAAAATCGCTCCAATAAAATCTATAAAGACATGGAAAAATACTAAACCCCGGCTATGAATTTCGACAATAAGTTTTTTAAAATATTTGATTAATAATAAAAATTAATTTTATAAGTTTTCCCTTGCCATCCACCACAGATGTAAAATTTCCGTTCAATTCACGAAATTACGTCTATTAAATGCCGTATGTCGAGATCTAAGATGTTACACATCTTACGAGTAGGTAATATTTATATATGTGTCTTTTAAGTCTTATACTTTAGAGAATAGTGGATACCGATCCATATAATTAAAACATTTATTTGTTGTGAATATTAATTATATTAATTGTGTTTATCAACTTTCTAAAGTGTATTTATATACGTGAGGTTATGGGGAGTGTCTGTGGAAGGTTTAGTAGGTTAAGTAGGCTCCAATAAACTCTAAAAAGACTTGAAAGAATAATAAACTCCCGCTTTGGACCTGATTTTCAAAAAGGAATTTTTATTAAAATACTGTCCATATCTTTAAAATTCATTAAACATTTATTCCCATAAAGTTTCCCTTTGGCTTTGTGAACTTTGGTTCACGCCATCCGCCACAGATGGCAACACCGTGTTTACACATTTCCGTTCCACGTGACTTCCGTTCATTTCACGAAATTACTTCCAGCAAATGCCGTATACCGAGAGCTATTATGTTACACATTCAAAAAATAGAACAGACGACCAGGTATACATAGCTGCAGTGTTCTCGGTCCAAACCATCCCTTGCTGTATTGGCGTGGGCAAAGTCTTCTTCGACGATAAACAAGAACGCGAGTTCATTGTAAGACGTGCTTTTCCCGAAGCCCCTCCGGTTCTGCCTCTTTGAGGAGTCCGCCCAGTCAGGTGTGTATCTGTGTTGGTGAGGCGGGTTGATTAGTGCGACGCTCGCTGGTGCTTCTGGCGTGTTGTCGCCTCTTAACTGGCGCGCAGTCTTCTCGTCGTGCACAGGACAGCTATGAGTAGAGACCACGGAAAATGGTGAAGCGCGAAATTCACGAAATAACGCGAAAATTTGATACTTTAAACGAATTTTGCGACTTTCCTTTGATTTCAACATAGTCGCGAAATTCACGAACTTTCGCGATTTTTCGCACAAAATGATGTCCTTATGTCGCAAGATATATTTATTTACGCCATCATAAACATAGGCGTGAAATAAACACAGACTGAAAGACTAGCACCGTGATATATCTTCGTTTTGACACGTTACTGAAATTCACGTAGGTATTTTTATTACTCTACAAGCAGTAAATATTGCCATCGCAAATGAAATAAAAATGTAACAAATGTCAACAATCGATATGTGCACACTACCAACATAACAATATTGACTGTCCACAGTTTTCGTGTTTATAAAAACGTAATTTCTGCCGCTAGGCGCACTGGTGTCGATTTTTCTAACCTTCTACTTTAATCGCATAAAGCTAACATGGCAGTCATATTTGCGTGCACAAATCTATGAGTGTTTACATATACCGTCGCCACATTTTGTGAGTTTTGTTATACAATTGTAGTTATGGCTAAGATGCCGAAAAATTTGACAATATTTGATCGCGAAAGAGAGATGAAATTGGATGGTTTTTATATTTTTGATCAGCGGGACAAAATTATGATGTGCAAGTTCTGCAACGTGCGGGTTGATTGGACACGCAAAGACACATGCAAAAAGCATGTGGCAAATGACACACACAAAAAAAAAAACAATTATTTTGTCAGGCAAATTCTACCGTGTCTAAACAAATTTCGATAAGCGACACCGTGAAAAAAGCAAACAAGCTGAAAGTGCAGAAACAAGAATTTGTTTCTGATTTTGTAAATATGATGCTGGAATCTAACATTCCTTTGGAAAAAGCTGATCATCCAGCTATGAGGGAATGGTTGAACACCCATGTTGAAGGTTAGCCTTATTTATTTACTTATTTATCAATTTATCTCTAATAAAAGTAAATAAGCATATGTAAGCCTACAATATTATTAACTTACCTCTAGGTGTAACTTACCTTTACTTCAATTAAATATACAAGCACCTCAGATTAACAAACACATAAATAGGATGGAATGCATTGTGAAATGGTGAGCACACCACAAGATATTTGTTGACTGATTGATTGATGGTTTGACTCTGCCATCAGCAGTAATCTTGAAAAGGTTAGGTTAGGTTTGGCTAAGAATTGTTTTGAGTAAATTAGCCCATTAATATTTTCAGTGCTAACCTGATAAATGCTACCTATTTATAAGTATATTGTAATTTATGTTTACATTTTAGGCGCAGGGGATTTGCCATCAGCCAACACGCTCAGAGAAACATATGTCCCAAAAATTGGCCAGTCAAATAAGGAAGCAGTAAGGCACGCTGTAGAAGACAAACAGATTGTATTCTTGTGTGATGAAACGACAGACAAAGTGGGCCGATGTATATTTGTGGTTTTGATTAGAGTGTTACGTTGTAGTTCGGTTCCTCTTATGTATGTGGGTGGTGTGAAAGAGTTGACAGCTGCAACTGGATCTGAGTGTTCGAGAGCTATTTTGTCAATTGTGGCAGAGCTTGGAATAAAATTTGAAAATGTTGTAGGTGTGATAACTGACTCGGCCAAGTACATGACAACTTGTGTGACTTCACTGAAGTGTGTCTTCAGTGATGGTATGGTGCATGTCCAATGTTGGGCCCACAAGCTCAACATTATTGCTAGTTTGTGGAGTGCCAACCTAACTGAACTGAACATGTGTGTTGCAAATGCAAAGCATGCATTTGTCAATGCAAGAAAAAGGAAGCACAGGTACATGTCTTTCTTGAAGGACAAGTACCCTGAGGATGAAACAAAACACGTCCTGTTTCCACTTCCAATAATGACGAGGTGGACTTCATGGTATAAATCTGCCAATTATGTAGGTGAACATGTGGATGATTTGGTGGAGTTTTTGTCTGCAGAAGAAGAAGGAAGTAGTGCTATTGTGCATTTCAAAAATCTCTCTCAAGATGATGTGGCTGTAATCAAGTGCTCATCAGTTTTTCTAATCGAACATTGCATTAAAATAATTGATTCAATAGTACTGTTAGAAGGTGCAAATTATGCCTTTTCACATCAAGTGTACCCCATACTAATGGACCTTAAAAATACATTCACTCTGATTAGCAGGGGAATCCTAGGGGAAGATACTTGCACAAGCATAGCAAAATTGTCAACTCAAGTGAAGCAGCATTCACTTCGTGAAAATCTTGTTAGTGTAGGACTGAAATGTGTCACCAAGCTTTCCGATTTGATGAATCGGGATTCAGGTAAAGACTTCATTCTGCACATCAGCAAACTTTTTCACCCCAGTAATGTTTCGAACAATGTTGTTGATGAAAAACTGTACAAGTCAAGTGCAAATAAGATTCCCATTCTTTGCCAACTTTCCCAGACAAAATTTTTGGAAGGCTACTTGGCTTACCAATATCAGGTTTCACAACTTTTGGCTGAAATGCAGCCTGTTGATGTTGTCAGTGTTTTGATGAACATGCAAGTCCAACATAGTGAATTTGTTCAGCACTGTGTTACTCCACTGTGGATCCCATCTTCAAATGCAGACAGTGAAAGGGCATTTTCAGCATACTCACACATTTTAGCAGACCGTAGAACAAATTTAAAGGCTGAAAATCTAGAAATTCTTTTCACTCGATTTTTTGGTAGTAAGGCAGAGTCTGCTACTTTGTAGTGCCTGTGACTATGGTAACTGTAGTGTTACACATTTGTGTACTAACAAAACTTGCCTGCAGAGGAGAATTTCTAATATGTACAGTGAGAGAGACTATAATTGAATTTTGATATTGAAATACTGTGTATTGTAACTTAGAATTTTTAATGGAATATCTTGAATGGTTTTACTTTGTTAAGACATGTTTAGTCTTTGTAAAGCCTGTGTTATTTAGTTTACAACTTTTTTTTTTTTTGCAAAATAAGACATAACTTAGATCTGTATAAAAAATACTGACATACAAAACAGGTCTTAAAACTGTACAAAAGTTCCATGTGAGAATAAGTATTTTCTTTAGATGAGTAGTACCATGGTATATGTAAAGTATTGTAATCAAAAAGTATAACAATGTTTAATCGAATGAATCACTTGATGTTTTTACTTTTTTTCTGTTTATGTTAAGCAGATTTTCACATACAAAATTTAACAGCTATTTATAATTGTATTTTTATCTACAATATTAAATATTCGTAAACACCGCTTTCCTCATTTATATGTACCGCTATGAGGGTTTTTTTTACACCGCCAATGGCATAATATTTTCACCATTTTTTGGGGTCTCTAGCTATGAGCTTTGAGCAGTAAACATAATTAAGATAAATGTGTAATTGCAAGGCCCTTTGGATGCTTTCAAGAATTTTTACGGGGCGTTTCATGTGTAAAAACATTACTCTGAAAACACTGGTTTTGGCAAATTTTCACCAACCTAAAATACAGTTTAGAAACGAAATACGAAAACAAAACCACCCATCCGCCGTCAGCGTATTCTTAAATGCTTGTCGCAAACAGACGCCACTCGGATGTCTCGAGAAGTTTTCAAATCACGTGGTTCCTTATGAAGCTATGCGCGCGTCACGTGTGCCCGGGTGGGCGGGGCCTCTCTTGTTCTCTAAAAGAAACAGCCGCTACACGAGACTTGACTAAATGGCGTGAACTGAAAAATTTAGCTGTGTCAGTAAATTATTTTTGAGTTAAATACTCTGCCAGTCAATTAATTTTAATTCAATAACATTTTTGGGAAGATTTTTAACTTTCCCTTCCCTCGTTCTTATGCCTGTGGACTAATCAAAGAGCGGATTGCAAGCTTTACAGATGACGAAAAAAAAAAGTACATACACGCATTCCTTACTCTGGAGTGAAAATGAAATGCGCTACGGATTTCGGCTTTAGCCGCTCCATTTAAATTGTGTCTACGAACTTCCTGAAAAAATAAATTTTCTTTTCAATACTAAACGTGAATTTTTTTCTTCAAGGGGAATGCTGTTATTCTAAAAATGTAATTAATCTACTGATAGTGAAATAAGTTTCACAACTAGCCAGTTATTAATAAATCCCTGGTAAATTTTTGTGACATGCAACTAAACGTAACGAAATTTTAAGTTTTGATGTAGTTAGTGAGTGTGTAAACACATTTTTTTTCAATTCCAAACTTTGAATTTTATTTGTTTCTTAAAAAAAAATTTCCTTGAGATGGTAACACACATTGAAATACACAAGGAACACTGGGTAATGAATTGGCCATGAATTGTAGAAAGTGACAATACAGCATTTGCCTGGAAGGATCTATGTTGCATTTTTCAGTATTATGTATCTCATGATAAAAAAAGTATTACCAGCACAGTTACTTGAATTTTCATCTCTACAATAATGCTATCACAGTTGTTTTAATCTGTTTGTAATTCTTTATACACACAAGTAAACAGTTTAAAATCAATTTTAAAACAGTAAAATATAATTCTTTACAAATTTTATCATTAAGGTAATTAGCTATTTTGTATTTTGGCAAACACGTTTAAATACAATGAAAATAAATTGTCTGCAATAGTAGTAAAACGCAGTTTATTTACATTTCAATTTGTTAATAAAAATAAAATAGATTTACAAAATATACACTTACACTTAAACACTATTTTTATAATAAAATTTTAGACACAAATAAGTTCCCCCAGAAGAACAAATGGTTGTTAAAATATATTCACCCCATATAAATTCAGTCTGTATTATACGTGGTAAATATTTGTACAAATATAAAGAATTCTTATGTGTAATTACAAATGTGTTCGCGAAAGGAAAATTGTTTTACAATATTAGTCCTGATACAGTCCTGAAAATATATTTTCAAACCCTATAAGTGTGTAAACGGACAGTGCGATGTCAAAAATAATGTCATCCAGACATTTAAAAAGAGTTCTATTTCCTTTGACAAACTTCAATAAAAATGCATTAATATTAAGATTTTATAAAATCAACAACAATTTTTTTAAGGACATCTTTGTATTATTGTTAATGTCGTTTAAGAAAACAGAAACAGAGAATTTTTGGTGCAGATATTATCTTCTTTGCAATTTGTGCTTTTTTTCTAAAAAAGAAAAAAAAACCTCCGGTCAAAGTTCGTTGTAACCGGGGGAAGGTTCAACATACGTGACGTCAGAGCTCACTACAGCGAGGTTATGTGGACGAAGAGCTGGGTGAATGACCTTCGTGTAGCGTGTCGAGTGTTAGCTTTAATTAATCCCGCTCAAGTCACGCGTAGCTGGTTGGACAGCTCATGAAATCACTCGGTTATTACACGTACGCCAAGCGCCAGTTATTACCTCCCTCCCTTCCTCAACCCCTCCCATCCAGGTTCTGTGCCTGTGCGCGCAAGCATGCCAACATTAAAATGCTCGATGGTAATCTAACATCGCCGCGTGTCGCACGCGACGTGACTGACATATCTCTGGCATTTTTTTGGCCCCCGCTTTACGACAGACGTCGCGTGGAATGTTTTCGAACGACAAAGAGCGCAGACTAAGAAGCTAATATTTACAATTGCTCGAAGGAAAAAAAAAGAGCTTTTTTTTTTTTTTTCAGAACTGAGAATGTATTTTAATAAAAAAAAAGACAGATTGGTCATCACTTTTCTGCCATAGTGAGCGTATTTAACGAATACTAATTGAAATGCAGAGAATATAATTGCTTAAAAACTGTAAAAAAAGAAATATATATTATGTAATTTTCTTTTCATAGTAATGTTGTCAAAATACATTACGTCATAAAATATTTTATAGTGAAAACATTGTGAATTTTTTGCTAGTGTCTCACAACTTCCGTTGCTCGCTGAGAATAAAGACATAACGGTGTCATGACGGCAGACATCGATTAGGGTTCATGTTAGTGGATCTCAGATGGGGAGGTAAAACACACTCCTTGAGTGACTTGGCCGAGAGTTTGCAGAGGCACCATGAACTTCGATGTTTGCATTTAACTCATCAGTACATCAGCACATCAGTACACGTAGTTTATAAGCTGGGGTTAACCTACAATCAAATGTCGTGTCACAAGGGAGAATAAATATTTATAGCCAACTACAGCGGCAGTAAAGAAACCTCACAGGTTGTGGGTGCTATAATGTTTAAAACCGTGCTTTATACCCAAACAGTTTTAATATTTCCACCAGTAAAAATTACGTCAAGGTTGCAGGGAACCATTTTACTTGTTTCGTTTCCTAATGCGACCCCTTGAACGTAAGCTACACGTTCATGTAAAGCAGCGATACTGGCTGCATATCGTACAGGCGCTACCACACGCATATTAAATTAAACGTACATACATATTTAATGTCAACGGTTAACTTTGAAGTATTACACAAAGCAAACTGTACAATTAGCCTTACATTTTTCAATTATAATCACTTATTTAAAGTGATAGAACTCAAGGGTAGCTACCTGTATTCGATAATGTTCTGAGTAACCCTAATTTGTTTCTGACGCAAAAAAAAAAATCCTATTACAGTAATATTATGTGAT
This sequence comes from Bacillus rossius redtenbacheri, assembly GCF_032445375.1. Taxonomy (NCBI): domain Eukaryota; kingdom Metazoa; phylum Arthropoda; class Insecta; order Phasmatodea; family Bacillidae; genus Bacillus; species Bacillus rossius. The sequence goes on along the minus strand of NC_086330.1, from coordinate 334,414,629 downwards.
ATTACCTTACAAAATATCACTTTCTAGATGTTATTGCTCTCATCTCATTAGTTTGTATTTTTAGTTTGTTTTTATATTTATTTTTAAGGGAGCATAGAAACTTTAATAATAATTACTTCAGCCAAAAGTCGTATTACATATTCTAGTTTTAGTGACATCAAGGGATCTGTAGTCACAATATGTATCACGAACTAAACGACAAGTTCTATACAAAACAATCCTACAGTGAATACTGATAAGCGTAAGCATAGTGTTTTCTTTATTTATAACCACATTTACAATAAGTTTAGTAACTGTATGAAACTGTTTTCCTATTGTTTTGCACTTTGAAATAAACGCAATTGCAATGCCGTGTTGCATATGAAGGGACAAAGAAAGCTTTAGTTAGTGTTTAGTCGTTACACTTCTCTTGTGATAGCACATTAAATTCAATATGTTCTTTACGATTGATATAATGAACAAAGGTAGCGTTAAGTTCCGAATTAAAAGACAAGTCATGTTGTTTGTCGAATCGTCTAATGAAATAATAAATCTGCTTTCGTCTACTGTATTCCTGAAAATCTGAGCACGAGTCAAATTTTAGTCAAAAGTTTTGGAATACGAAGCTACTTGTGACAATATGCTGTCAGTTCAAACAGATGCAAGAGAGGTTATGCTAGAAATATAATTTTATTTACTTTTGTACAGGAAGGACTGCCAGATATTAACTCCGAAACGATCAGCTTGGACTTGTATGTACTTTACAAAGTTGCTGCAAAAAAAAAAAAAAGACAAGTGATATGTTATGGCTCGATTCTTGTCTTCTACGCATGGCTCCAACTCTGGTTTACAATTCAACAGACCTGCCAAACTTAAAAAAGTTGTGAACATGCCATGCAAGTTTGTTTACAAATGATACTCCATCACATACACGCTTATGTTAATATTAATGAAAATTATTAAGCGGTAATTTCCCAATTGATTCATTTAAAAGCACAACGGCATCGGAACCAAGACATTCTAAGTGATGCGAGTTAAGTAACCTCAACAAAGTGGCCGGTTCCTTACATCGTATCACACGCGTTTTTTGACCGTTATAGTGGCAAAAAAAGCCGTTCAATACTGGGCAAAAAAAAAAAATTCTTCTGTGGGGACTGCGCGTGCGGTAAACGCCATATAATTTTATTTATGAATAATTCCTGTAATCGTGGCATTAATCGTGCATAGACTGAGTATGAATGAATAATGCGCGCACAAGCTGCGCAGTGAAAAACTTTGTGGTCCCAACATTCAACGGTTGGATTATTTTCTAATAGAATTGTAAAAAAAACTAGTGTTTCTTTGTTGACTCAGCTATGGTATGGTTTCGAGGTTATGGCATTTATCATTGCTTTGTATGACTGATTTTTAATGAAGTAAACGTTTAAGTTTTAATTTTTAGTGGATTTTTAAAAGGCTTGTTCTATTTATTTTAATATTAATATTATTGACAAAAACGTGTAAGTTCTAGTGGCAAATCGTAATCCAATTCTGGCTACGTGCGCAGGAGACAAGAATCATCCACGGCCATCACTGATCCATGACTGCAAACTGTGGATGACAGGCGGCCAACAGCGGCAGCAGCAGCAGCGGCAGCAATGACGCCGCCATGTTGTGAGGACCCGCCGCCGTGTTGCAGGCGTCCGTGGAGCAACGCGTGCAGTTGACGCGCACCTTGGCCTGGTGGCCGCCCAGAGCGTGCACGCGCATGCGCTCCGTCGCCAGCTGCATCAGCTCGCGGCAGCGCTCGCCGTCCCGCGGCACGCATGCGCGGTACGTGGCGTGCGTCGCGCCGCTCGGGTGCTCCGCTGCCCATAGAGAAACACAGCTGTAGAACTCACATGCCATAGAGAAACACTACTGCAGAATACACACATCATAGAGCAACACTACTGCAGAACACACATTCCATAGAGCAACAATACCGCATAACATTATTCCATAGAGCAACAATACTGTATAACACACGGGAAGCCTACAACTCACGTAGTTTCGGTTCCCTGCAAGAATTTCCGAAGATTTCCGAAGTTTTGCATTTTGGTATAAACGCCACTTCAGCCGCTAAATCAGAAGTTTCCAATGCAAACAAGCATGTTGTGACTGACCTAACCTAACCTAACCCTTCGATTTTTTTAATTTCAATTTTTGAGAGAAATCCGAAGTTACACGAACGTGGTAGGGAACCGAAACTACGTGAGTTGTAGGCTTCCCATAACACACACACGCCAAAGAGCAACACGCACATGCCATAAAGATATACCACTACAGTGTAAACAATAAAAATTTCAATTGTCATGCAGTAACACTACTACAGAGAACGGAATCTGAATTATGCAGTCTGAATATTTTAAACAAGATCTAGTTGCATAAAAGATTATCAAATTATTCTCTGACGCTTCGGTTGACTTTGCTTGCATTTGCCATCTTCAGAAAGCCATTCCCGTGTCTTTATGTGCCCCAAGAGGTGTATTTTTTTTATACCAGAATTATCAAATTTTACAACTCACTGGGTGTTATGGATATATTACTGATTCAAAATGATTTTTATTTTACAAGCCTGATTATTTCGGATTTCTAGTACGAGACCCTTCACAGATCTCTGGGCCCTCCGGCATGCATGTTAGCAGCTACGAACTTCTGGAAATAGATGCGTATAAATGCAAGCTCTATGCACACTAAATCTGAGTTTTAACTGTAAAAGGGTTGCATGCATCACGACTGTTAGTAGGGTTGTCTGTTGCCATGGACACAACCTGGAAGAATGGTCAGATTTGAACATGGAGGTTATTAGTCTATGGGATTGTTGTCTTTTCTAAAGTTTTAGCCACCCGTTTAACGATTGGTTACCAAAACAACCGAAGCTATATTAATGTTGATGTCAGTTTAATAACTTGAAAGTTACTTACTAGGAATTAATGTAAAAATGCCACCATGAAGTAACAAACATGATAATAACACACCAACAAGTAATGATGATTAAACTTCATTATAAAAAATATATCCAGATAGTTAAAGAGAGTGGTGGGTCGTTATAATTTTGAGTTCAATTTTTAACATTGCATAGATTACACACGCGCACTCTCTGACTTCTTACATCCATGAATTGGAATTACGCAGGAAAAACCAACGGATAAGAATACAGCGTTGTGAAAACCTGTGCGATGATCGCGAGTGGGGAAACTTAATATCATTGTTGGCGCGTGGTCAGGAAACAGAGTATGTTAGTAATAAGCTGTAACGACAGCTTTGTGAAACGAGTGAAGGGTGATATGATATCAGTTGGGTTGTAACAAGAGGTGAGGATAATTTGTTACTGCGTTGCCTGAGCGAGTTTGACAGTTACTCGTCGGCGGTGGAGGGGAGGAGACTAATAGGCTTGTGGGTATCGATTACAACCTCTTTTATTGTGTCTGAAACATTTGTGATCTATGGCGTACATCTGGTAACAGGACACACCGAAAAAGGACAGCGTTAATGGCAGAAATCGTGCATTGGAAAGAGGGAGTAAATGCCCATTTAAAAGCACACTGCAATCTAAGGCCCCCCCCCCCCCCCAGCTTTCAGATCGAACTGCTCAGCCGAACTGACAGTTTGGACCGAACTCAAGCCTTCCCCACTCACGATCAGTCTTGTGGTTGCTGTTGCTGTTGCATGTATCGTTTCATCGTAGAATATGGAAGAAACTTTGGAAGTTGCAGCTGCAGTTGCACTTTTAGTTATATAAAAAAAGAAGAAAATAGCAAAGCAACCAAAGAGTATAAACAAAGATGTCTTCCGCGACACTCAGCTGATGGACTGACGGTTTGGACTGGCGAGACGCTGTTCCCGCACACACGGCAGTTCGGACCGAGGGTTCACCCCCCCCCCCCCATAACCCAATTTTAAAGGGAAGCCATCAGTTCGTCAGTCCATCAGTTCCGGCTGATCAGTCCACCGTCCGTGCTCACACACATAGGCGTGCCTACAGGGGGGGCCAGGTGGGCCATGGTCCCCCCTAATGCAATCACTCAGATCGGCATTTTCTCTAATGCGTTCGTTAATATTTGTATGTATATTCATGGCACTGTGACACTCAAACTGTTTTTCAGTGTTGCAGCGTGCTAATTAACAATATTTTTAAACATTTTATCGTTCTGGAAATACAGCCGCCTTAGTTTATTTAAAACACGAGGTCCCTTAAAATGGCCAAGCAAAAACAAATATATTAAGAGGTTTGTTAAAGTTCTGTTGTCTGAATTGCTGTGTTTGCATTCACTAAAAAGAAGTTCATTTCAAGGTACATCTGGAACAAGCTATTGGAAAATTCGAGGGGGAAAAATGTGTAAGTACCCTTTAAACATTGTCCATGGGAAAAAAAACATATTTTCAAGATTGTTAAAATTATACGGATATAAATATTAACTAGTAAACATATCTCGTTGATACTGCACAAAAATATAAACACGGCAATGAGTGAATGTATTTAGGCTATTTAACATTCTAAATTCAGCTTCTGATTTAAAAATTTAGCAGGGCCCCCCCTAATGGAAATGTCTGGGCACGCCTATGCTCACACGCGGCAGTTCCGACTGGGGCGGAGGAGGGTTGGAGGAGGGAAGGAGGCGACCACGCACCGACGCCGACGACCGTGGCGCACCACATGCGGTCGGCGGTGACGACGGGGCCCTGCGACTGCGGCTCCTCGGCGGCGGCGCTGCGGGAAGGTTGGTACTCCTGCAGGTGGCGCAGCGTCTCCAGGTAGTTGGCGTAGTGGCAGTCGGCGAGGTGGTCCAGCCCGTCGTCCAGCCGGCAGTACTGCTCCTCCGAGGGCTCGCAGCGGGACTCGCGGCAGCGCACGGCTCCTGCGGCGCCTGCTCGCCGACCAGGACAACCAACACCTCAGCTTTCACTTTCCCCACGCTCTCGGTGGCAGCGATCTACTGACTGGAACGGGAATGTGGCGGATGACGCGAACCATATTCCATAAAGACAAAGGGAATCTTTAAAAGATTGACTTTTTAATGAAGTTTAATGAGGTGGACAGTGTTTTCTTAATCAGGTACAAAGCCGGGGTTTAGTATTTTTTTCAATTCTTTATAGCTTTTATCTCAGCCGTTTCATTATCGCTCTTCAAATCGAATGATTCAATTGTGGACTTAGCTGCTCCGGCAACAGTAGCGGATCTAGGAATTTGGTTTGGGAGGGGCTTGACCCAGCTGACGCTAGGCTTTATCAAGGCAAACACTAAAACAATAGTGGATCCAGATGCTTTTGGAGGGGGCTTGAGCCCCTTAGCCCCCCCTCTGGATCCGCTACTGTCCGGCAACGAATTCTAGCGGCGGGTGCGGAAACTACGTGTGATTCGCGCCAAGAAATGCAGTTGAAAACACAATTTGCGTGTTATATTTATTACACTTCGCATTTTTTTTTAAAAGTATTTTATTTTAAAATCTCGTGTCCGAGTTATAAGTGTAGGTATTTGCGACACGAGAACACGTTAATTTTGCTCGTTACCGAAATTAGTTGTTACACATCTCTGAAAGACTCGCTTACGTGTTTTTATCTTTATTCTATTAAATTTTAACAGTAGCAGTCTAGATTTAAAATTGTGACCAGATTCTGTCATTGTGTTGGCAGACTTCTTGAATTTAAGAGGGAATTGGTTTTTTTGTTGAGTAACTCGGCCATATTCCCCTTTTGCCAAAAATTATAATGAACTAAGTTGCAGTAAAACGAATTCATTCTCTACTATTTTAATCAGTACAGTTTTTACTCTTAGATGGAAATTTTTCGAATCAAACCTGACCAAATCGGCGAAGTATAATTATTGAATTTATATCGTTTATTGTTAAATTTAAGGGCATAAACGATAGTAAAAAAACCTGCAGTAAGTTAAATACTCAACAATTTTGGTTTTAACTTTTTTCCCTAAAGGTTATAACAATAAAAACTTGGAAGGGCTTTTTTGTAAATTCAGATTTTTTTTATATTTCAACTGGCCTACAAACACACTTCAGTCAACGGTTGATGACAATAGGTTACCATAAACTGGAAATCAGGAGAGGCTCAATTGCTCGGAGGAGTTCTTCCACAAAGAAGGATGATTTTTATTTACAAAATTTATGGTTTCAAATACTGAAAGTTAGTATTTAAATACAGCTTTTGACAGAAGGAAAGTTTTTCACTTGGCTTAAAGTGTTTAAGTAAACATAAACATTACCCTTCAAAAACATTTTGTAAAAGTTCCGTATCACATATCCAAGTTTATTTCTACATCCTGATGGCATGATCCTGTTTTAAATTAGTTCGGAGAAATATCATGACCATAACAAAGACTTGTGATGTAAGAATGAACTATGATCACAACATGTATACAAAAGAAAATATTTCCACAAGATCTGACTTTTATTTTTGTATTGTGATATTCGAGTTTTAGTTATATCCAGGATCTTTCGACGTACTTAATTAAAACCGCATCATATACCCATCAATGTATACAATATCATGCAATCAAGATCAAGGGGTAAAATTGGATACGTGATACTGAATAATTACCAAGAAATTTTAATTCAGGGTCGGTAGAGTAGTTATTACCCCTACAACCCCCTTTACAAAAATTCTTTGGAGTCTTTCTTGCTGAAAATATAACAACTTGTCCACACACCAGTTTCATCCAAATGTACTCTGTAACTCGTTTTTACTTCAAATAAAAAGTTACTTAGTTGAAATTGGTAAATGTTTGTTGTTTATTTTCAATCATATAACGCTTTGCCAGCTAAACTTTGTTTTTCATACAGATGCATCACAATACTGAATTATTTTGTACACATACCTTCAACAAACTCTGAAATTATTATAAGAACAAACCACTCTGAGCAGTTCGATATTGACCTCAGACGGCTGTGTTGGCACCATACATTTTATGTTTCCTATAATATTGAATATCAGGTCGAATACGCAACCATACATTTAAACTACTTGAGTTAAAAGCCTCTTTTTTTTGTATTGTACCCAAAGTAATTCAAACGATCAATTGCTAAAGGTTTGCCATCAGGTCTTCATCGTTTAGGGCACTTCAAATTAACGAAAAACCAACCATCAACAGTAAAAAAAAAACCACAGAGTTTTCGTAAGTCCGCCTAATGGTAAAATATAGGGCGTATCTTAAAAACACGTCGAAATTCAGAGTACATGTGCAGGGCAGGTAAAGAAAACAGTAATGTCAATGAACTTGCATAGGATCGAAAATCCTTCTGTTTGTCGCCAGAGCCGTTGCCGAGTATACGAAGAGAGACGCTGGATCTCTTTTGTGTGGAATGTCATGTCGACGATCGTATGCATTGTGTGAGTACATGCGAACGTTTGCTGTTGCTCTGGACGTATATTTGACGCGCAGTGACTGCCGCATGCGCCATCGTATACCGTACTATGACGTACTAGACGACAGATGCCTATTCTGTGCAGGGCACCATTCAGGATGTGAACAGGTTCATCTTGCATTATATTGCAGAATAGTGGTTAGTTGTGTCAAATGCACTAGACTAATACCGGACAGTGGTATGGGACTTACGAGGAGCCCGCTATGTACGCACTGCGTGGGGGAAGTAGATGATGCCCATCATACTTTCTTTCGTTGCGGACGTTGGACAGTGGAAAGGAACGAGACTTGGGAAGCCATTGGGATTGCGCCAAACCCCAGCAACATCATAACGCTTATGGCAAGTTCCGAGACCAATTGGAAGGCTGTAATGCGATTTGCGAAGGACGTCCTGAAGGCCAAAACGCTGAGGAATAAACAACGGCGGGCGCATCTAGGGTCAGACTGAAGTAATGCGAAAGCGGTTTCCGGTATGGCCTCTTTCCCACGGGAAGGGCAGCAAGAGGTTAATTTTTAGTGGGTAAAAATCCCACACTACCAACATCATATCTTCGTTGGTGTCTTTTTGTAGATTTTTCAACCTCTATAAGAAAAAATACCGGACAGCTCCAATATTTTTGTACGAAAACCTGGAGTTGTTTTTACGTCAGTCCAATAGATGGCAGACGGTATGCACAGTATGAACAATGCATAAATTTAATACATATAGTACCAACATTATGACAACGAAAATAATGTTATTTTCTCTTATACATATTTTTAACAAGAAGTTAACCATGTTTGACACCAAATAATATAACATTTAATCATTTATCGATAAGATATTTTTGTAGCTATGCCTCTTGCCGCTACGTTATTTTTCACACTCTCATATGTGTTTTTAGGACAGAGCAGTGCGGTATTTGTCTGCAGTGTACTTGGTTGTATACCTTGGCTATATGGCATTCCACATAACAGGGATCCATTGTGTACGGTACCAGGTCTAGAGACAGATACAAGCATTGGCAGGTTCGAAACCCGGACCGGTCATCCCCTGAGTTCCGATTTTTATTGTTTCCACGAAATCACTCCTGACAGCTGCTGGGGAAGTTGTTCCTTGCAACATATCTAGGTCGAGTCCTCTACCGACGTGACTGTTCTATGTCGTCGGGCGTTACCGTCTGTGATGACTTAGCTGCCAATGAGATGTTAAGTGTAAATAAAAAAATATATATCTAAAGGAGAGGTTGTATTGTGGGCTACTGAGGTTTCTGTGAAAACCTCTATCTTTGGCCAATACAGTAAGAACATACGTATATATTTTAACTATGGTAACATTAATAAGTTACATTAATTATTTAGGTACACAACACAAACTCATGTAACTCAGTACACATAACTCCTCCTACCTCTATCTCCTCCCCGATCAACACCGCTGACGCCATCGTCGGTCATACTAATCAGGGGCGCAAGAACAGGGGGGGGGGCAAGGGTATTTTGCCCCCTCCCCCTCTGAAACCTTGAAGTGTTGTGTAATCAATTTTTAGATAGTAAAACTGCTTAAATAGCACCGTTTTCCACCTTGAAATACAAATTTTCCCGGGGGAGGACCCCCGGACCCCCCGCTTCAATAGGGGGGATCGATGATTCTTTATAAAAAGGTATATTGCCCCCCCCCCCCTTTGGAAATTTAGTTGTTGCGCCCCTGATACAAATCTCAGTCCCCTCGTGACGTTTACTGGCTCTGCTTTATTTCCCGTATTTACCATTGGGTCCGGTTACTTCTACCTGCGATCCGCTCATTCTGCTTCCACTTACTTCTCACTGCGACTTTTTTTTTACTTAACAACGCTACAGTTTTATTTTTATTTAATTTAATAGTACATATCTCTAACTGACCGTAACAGATCCACAGTATTATATTATACACAAAATAATAATGATTTATTTCTCCCAAACCTCGCAATAAACTACGTCCGCTCTCCAAGGCCGCTCGGCGTGCACTGACTCGTCTTGTGTTGTGTGTTTCGTCACTTCCTCGCGTCGTGGGGCGGGTGGGGGAAGTTCCGGCTGGTTCGCTTCTCGCTGTCAACGCTGTCCTAGTTGTCATCTGTCACGCAGTCTTCGAGCACATGTCCCTTCAGACCGGACAGTTTTGGTGTCGCTCGTAGTTTCGGAACGACGCACGGCATTCGTGGGCCCGCCCAGTCAGGGATGAATCCGTGTTAGTGAGGCGGGATGGTGTGGTCGAAGCTCACTGGTGATTCAGGCGCGGTAGAATATTAAAGGTCAAGGCTCCCTGCACGTTCCTTTAATAATTATAAAGATGTGTGTAGAACTTTCTATACCTAAAAATGTCCGTGAAAATCCCGTCTTTTTTTCCTTCTAATTTTTTGTAACTGAATTTGCATAATATCGGATGTAATTAAATTATTTGAACATTGTGTTATTTAAAAAAGACTCGTAACTTTACATATACGATCTAAATAAATAATAAATGTGCAGAGAACTGGAAGGAATTCACTAAATAACAGTTTTGGAGTGAAAAAAAAAACGTTTTTTGTGGAGACAGCCGAAATACTCCAATTTTCAACTAGCACTTGAGCCCGAAAGGTTCGCTGGAGAAAAACAATTAGGGTAGGTAGCATCAGATACGCCACCGCAGTGATTTCCGTGAAACATCTTATGTGCGGCTGAATGAGATGCATGGTAGAGGGGTGCACAGGTAAGAAGTGGAATGAATGAAAGCAAATTACATACACATATTAAGTATATTTATTGTAGAAATATAGTATAACTTGGTTGACACTGAACAATGTAAGCTAGACAAGTGATTCTATCGGGCGGCACTGCAGTGACTAGAGTGGTGAAGGGGCGCGTATTTTCAAACTAACGCGACCACTTTCGTCTTAATCTGCACACGTACTGACGAGTTATAAGCAAACGAAAGCCTTGTAAACGTCAATTTTTAGTCCAAACTGCGACGTGTGTCACGCGGCACTGGCGCCATCTAGCTGCATGAGTCAGAGGCCGCGAGTAACGACTACTTTGCTCTACTCAACGATATATAAATGAATAGCGCTTGGCACGTAGCCACGTAGCTACAGTCATCACCGAGGCGACATGTTTTCGTTGCATGCGATTTTACTTACCGAACTGAAAGACGTTTCACGTCAAAAAAATCCTAAAACCTAACATTTGTAGGAAATTGTAGGGTATGTACTTTCATTTTGAATAGGGAGGTTATTTATGAAAAATTGATAGTTTTCGAATTATATGCAAAAAAACGGCGGAGAAATGAAATTTTTTAAAACATTTTTTTTTATTTCTTCAATAATGCGTCACGAAATGTTGTTAGTAAGGCTCAGATTCGGGATTCAGCATAAAAAAAAAAACCACATAGAATGGTATAAATCAAAACTACCCCACAACTTTCCCGCTAGGGCCCTTTTGAGCACAACTTGACTATTCGCAATGAGACACTTTTATTGAATCAGGGGCGGACCGTGGAAAGCGCAGCTCTGCACGCAGCGCAGAAAGAACGGCGCTGGCGGCCCAGCCGGGCGTCTTGCACGCGTGGCTCGGGAAGGCGACCAGAGGAGGGGCTTCCTCCTCAGCGCGCCTCACGTGGGACTCCAGGGAATTAGCTTAATTGCCGCATTAGCCTGGCGACCGCCCGTCGCACCGACGCGAGCGAACACTCCAGCGCTCGTCTTAGACCCATACCTTACACCAGCGCCATTCTTGGTTCACGCTGGTCGTCATAGAAACAAGCAAAGCCCGTATCCTTGCATTCGTGTTACTTCGAAATCATTTTTTTTTATGTGTAAACATTTTAGCTCTCGGTATACGGCATTTTGTGCCAGCAATTTCGTGAAAATGGAACGGAAAACGATGAACGGAAATGTGTCACAAATGTGGCGTACCCACGCGTAGAAACATAAACTCCTTGTAAAACATACCAAACGTATGAAACTACCTTGGAATATATTTGGTAGACTAAAATAGTCATAATACAAAGTAATCACAAGTTTATAAATACCCAAGAAAACTGGCATTGCAATGCTCACAATGTAATACATAATTCTCCTGTCAGACTGCCAGAGTTTCTTAGTAGCACAGCGATAGAGCGCGCGCTTGGTAACCTAAAGGGGCATGGATCATATCATGTCACAGGAATCTTTTTGTTAAATTTTTAATAATATTACTATATAATAATGATGTTGAATCAGCTGCCGTAGCTCTCACATTCGCTCTGCAATGGACAATTTTGGCTTTTTGGACTCCTTTCGACGCAAGCTTTCCTCTGACTTCCATTTTCTATAATTCCGAACGCACTCACGAGTCATATGAGACGACATCTTTAATTACTTTGTAATTTTCAGTTTAATACAGATTTTCACTTAAATTCCGGAGAATATTTTCACTGTCTCATTTTCAGTCCTAGTAATACTCCGAAAACACCTCAATATGACACCCGAATCAACGTCCTAGCTAAACCCGTTTCCACGCTACACCAATTTATAACTTTACACAAAGCTAATTCGTAACAATCTCGCGCATGCGCCTACGCTGGTACGTTGACGTCACAGGCAGAACAAATACTGCACGACAAACACGTACAGACGATCTGTCCGTTGTGGGCGCAGAAATTGTTGACGCATTATTAGTCTCGTAGTTAATAACGATTCAAATCTGGCGGTATTTTGTCACACGAGAAATTTCGACCGACTATCACTGTAACGAGAAAATAGACGTTTCAGTATATTAAAAAAAAGTAAAAAAAAAACCTTGCTTGGACAACGAAGTGACGCACAGACGAACGTCGCAATGAATCTAAACGGAAAATATAGACAACACAACGACGTCTGCACATATGAACACATAGTACAGGATTTCTACGATTAAACAATTGCGACGGTTCTGGAAATGACGTCCGCTCTCGCTATCTTGCACAAATACAACGGGTTACTAAGACAACCGGTTTAAACCAGCAGTGGCGAAATTCCATGAAATTATTTTAAATCGATCTTCCCCATTGCAAAAATCATTCAAAGAACGTTATTCTGCACTCGCAGGCCCGCCCTGTCGTATCTCGGAGCCTGGTCTAGCACATAAGGCCCCCACACACGGTCAGTCCACGTAACGGTCCGAACTGACAGTTGGGACTGAACTGAAGCCCCTCCACACACAATCATTCTTGTGGTTGCTGTTGCTGTTGGATGTATCGTTTCATCGTAGAATATGGAAGAAACTTTGGATGTTGCAGTTGCAGTTGCACTTTTAGTTAGAATAAAGAAAGAAAAAATCAACAAAGCAACCAAAAGAGTATAGACAAAGATGTCTTCAACGACACTCAGCTGATTTGACTGATTGTTTGGACTGACAGTTTGGTTCATCAGTTAATCAGATGCTTCTGGTCAGTCAACTGCCCTTGCATGCACATGGCAGTTCCAACTGTTAAATTCCGACTGATAATTCCAAACCGAAAGTTCGGGCTGATCGCGTGCTAGAAGCACCAGCGAGCATCGACCTTGTCTTTACAAAGCAAAAATTTGTAAATCTCATTTTTTTGTAAAGACAAGGACAGTATATACAATATAATTCGTAATTTTAACGACAAACTTTGGCTGCAGTTTCATCACTATGGTCTGTACCTATATTAATTCCATAGGCTGGTATTTGTAACTGAACAATTTTTTTGTTGAAGATTATCGAGAAAGTATTAAAAATGTATAGGGGCATGTAGTTTTTCGCGAAATAATCTTATCACTCATTAGACTGCAATAAGGTATGTCCGCGCAAGCGATTGTTCCCTTGTAATTAGCAAGAGAAGCCATTGCCCTATTTGGCCGGACCATTCAGAACGCTTTTGCTTCCTCACTGGATGGCTATGATTGGTGTGCTAACAGTATGCATGTACCTGAAATAAACCTAGCAGCCAACCACGAAATACAGACCATGCAACAAAGTTTTATCACACAGCTGAGATGGAAATATTTTTTTGCGAAAAATACATGGCAGTGACTGAAAAAATTCGCGGTTTCAATGACCTTTAGGATAGACTACACAGTCCTCTGTATATCTGGGCAAATAACACCAGTTAATTGGCTGCTGATTTGTGAGTCGCATCAACTGGTTTTCCGGTGACTCGATACTTCTTTGGACGAGGGTTTCTCATTATCCCAGAATCGTCCATATTAACAGTGAGCCAATAGCAAAAGCAGCTTAACGGTACATGTATTTGGAATCTAGCCTATTACGAAATGAATCCGCGAATTTTTCCTGTCTCTAATACGAGGGTTTTTTTCATAACAAATGTTTTTAACGAATTTTTCATAACGATCGAGGCATTTTTCATAATGTAACACAGGCTTATTGATGCCTTCTTCGAAGAAGTTAGCCGCCAGTGTATAGAGGTACAGGACCAGCGCCTGAAACTCCTTCTCCCTCACGACGCTGCTGTAAGGCAGGTGGACTAATTGCGCGGCGCACTGGCTCCCACGTCCAGACTTATCGCACGAGATGCGAATAGTTGGGAAGGGAGAGGGAGGGGGAGGGGGAGCTCCAGGCGCTGGCCCTTTATCTCTATTCAATGGCGGCTGACTTCTTCGGGGAAGGCATCGAGAAGCTTGTGTTAGGATGTGACAAATGCCTCGAACGTTTTGGCGATTATGCAGAAAAATATGTAAGACTCTGCTGATCTTTAGGTAGTAAAATTATATTGTTATGTACATTTTCCTTTTTTTATAGCAGATCGGAGGTTCACAAAAAAAGCCCTCGTACATGGCCCTAACAATGGAACACGAAAAAACGGGCACGTTAAAAAAAGCAAAAACTTTGCAGGTTAATCAAACAGAGTAATATTAGCATCCTTTACCCTAAGTCACGACTGTGAAATCGGCCCTAAATGTATGAATTATGTTTCATTGAACAACACGAAAAATACGGACTCAAATTATTACCCTTAACTATACTGTTTTTTGAGAAATGCTAGTTTAAAATTTAAAACAAGAAACTACAACATCTGGCGGGTGCGCAAATCACAGAATAACCAGTGTGCTAGAGCTGCTACAAATCGGGGACACTGATTGTTATACCAAGTACACGCCCATTAAGTTATTTTGAAGAAAACATTTAATTAATATTGAAAGTTAGTTTTGTCGTGCAGATTAAATATCCGCCTTTAAAAAAATACCCATTTTACTTCCACTTCGCAAAACAATTACGGGGAATAAAGTTGTTTCCCTTAATTATTCCAATGCAATAATTTTACGACAGCGACAAGTTTTGCAGTGGTTATTGAACTACGTATGTATAAAAAAAATCATCCAGATGCTCAGTGTACCATTTTTAACACTTTTTACAATTTTTCCAATAAACCAGTTGTTCAATTCGGAATTCCAAGGAGTACACCACACCAGCCTTGGGAAGCACTTTAGACCATAAGGTGGCAATGTCTGCCAGGTGACGCCATTTATTTTCCAGCTCATGGTCTAAGCCATATTGGTTAGACGCCAAAAATACTGGCTGAAGTGTTTTACCTGAATTGTGGAAACAGTTTTAAACAATGGATTCAATGAAGTCACAGTGTTTAACGACGGAGATACTGATTCATACTTACTAACCATCATCACATGTGGTGAAGCACCATTTCCGCGATGTTTTGGGCGTGACAATATGGCGAAGGCGAGGTAAAAAAAAAGTGACTTCATCTACGTCACAGTATGCCGTCTCGTGATAATTTCTAACTCCATGATTTAGACTATAAGTCGTACCTAAGTTTCAACTAACTTTTTTCGTGATGAATCTACAGCCGAAATTTGTCGGTTCTATTTCATACTTGCTCTGCAGAGTCTGCGTGGTCAACATATGCCGTGCCTACAAACACGTGAAGTGCTCCCTTGACCAATCAGCATTAAGGGCGTGTGCCAAAAAAAAAAAAATTACGGGAAGCAAACACTTTTTTTTTTTCGAATGAACACAACCTTAGCAATACGACAAAACTTGTACATTAAAACTACCATAAAACTCATTTTTTATTTATATATAATCATAAAGTCATAATCTTTTTACACATGTGAATGTTTACATTATGAAAATATCGGATCACATTAACATACGTTTATCAGTACGCGCATAAAAATAAACAGGCTAACCATATAGACGGCTAATTTTTTTCCTACCTCGAATGAATTTATCGTTCCGACCTTCTTCAACTAACTCGGGTTGTTGCATCCTCATTTCACCGGTGTTTCTGCGAGAGAGAGAGATATATAGAGAAGAAAAACATTCGAAACAAGTAGTGAAGGCTAATGACGGCTACCTCGAAGAAACGCGAGCGAGAAGTAGGTACCGCGCAAGTAATCGCGGGTTATCGGGAAGCATAGCGTGCAGCACGAAGAGGAGGTCGGATGTTGGTAATTGGTGGGAAGTCGCGCAACGAGGAAAGGGTTTGCGATGCTCCGTTTAAAGGAGAAGCTCTCCGTCCCAGCTGACCTCTGAGCCACGGGCCATCTGCCGTGACGTCACCGAGAGGCCGGATGTTTGCCACGGAGAAAAAGTCTCAGGAAATTCGCCAAGGACGTCAGCATCTCGAGTTAATTTCATTTGGACAATTAAAAATGACAGATGTAAGCATTACGACAAAAAAAAAACTGTCGAGGCAGTTACAAACTTTGAGGCTTTGTGTTCTCTAGTGGCACAATAAAGATAACCTATTTAATGGAACCACGTACTTAAATTAATGATATATTAAGTATTCAATTATTATTTTTAACATTATGAATATATTTAATCTATATAATTACTTAATTAAATAAAATTAAAGTCTTATTATATACGAGCAAATACATAATATATAGGCTAATTAAAATTATTTAATGTAATAGTACATTTAATTTTTTTATTAAAATTTATATTATATAAAATATAAAACAGAATATTTGTTAAAGATTGAATTTTTTATATAAAATAAATCTTACACTCCATCTTTTCATAAATTGCTAGGGCGCCCTTGGTATCTGAGATCGCTAAACTTGTGCGGGCAATATAAAGGAAGACGTTAGTGCATAACCAATAAGCGTATTTTGGCTGTGTTCTAAATTTACAAACTGAGGGTACTTGCGGGACCATGTCAGCTCGATAATTTCATAGATGCTGTGATTCGTACATTCAGTTTGGTAGCTATTTCTTCTTTGATGATTTATGTATGTGCATTATGCCACGCTTTTGACACAATGTCTCAGCAACTGTAAGTGAAGGACACTATCAAGGCCCGTCTACAATTGCAATGTCTCAAATTTTTGTCCGATAGACATTGATTGCTGATTGGTCCACGTGACAATCTGACGTCATGGCGATGGTCCGAATCTTCCTGGTCCGAATACATTGGTCAACTTGAACCTTTTGTCCCCATTTGTGTCCTTTGGTAGCATTGAAGAAAAATAATATTCGTGATATTTGCGGTTTACATTTCCCATTTCAAAAAGGTAAACAGAAAATAGCGAACGGTGTGGTAGGAACAGGAAGCCAAGAAGATCGAGGCAAAATATTGATCAGTGCTGTCTGTTTGCGACCGGTGTTTTTCAAAGGACGAACCCATGAATTCATATTCGCAGAGTGCTTAGAGTTCATTTATTAGCATTTAATTTTGCTTTAAAGAAAAAAGAAAAATATTTAATCCCACAACTTTCGCAAGTTAAATGAATATTCAATAACTTAGCTGCGAACTCATTTACAATGCATGAAAAAATAAACTAAAACAATCTAAAAAAAACAACAACATTTAAATTGGCAATATATATTTACTGTAATTAATAAAGTATCGCAATTGTAGACAGGGCAGTTTTCGTGAGACAATGTGACGTCATTACATGAGGATAAGGACAAGGACTGCTCACAGGTTCGGACTGAGTAGACACACGCCACGTTGATTTTTTAATTTTATATTAAAGTTTATTTTAGTAAATTTTAACACGATACCTCTCATGTATTGATTGTTCTATCACACATATTTTCCAACAGATAATTTCTAAATGTAATATAATGGTTGTAAAATGTCGCGCAAAATCATTAATTATAGTTGTAAGCGTATGATTGTTTCTACCACATACAAATAATATATATTTTTTTTAATTTTAGTTTTAGGTCAGTAAAGGATACAGTAAACTTCAACGACGCACGGAAGAAAGGCGAGTTCTTTAAAGACAAAATGAAAGAGAAATAAAGACTAAAGGCGTGTAGATGTCTCGAAGTAAATAAAGATCAAGGGCCCCGCCTATCTGAACACACATACGGTGCGCAGAGCTTCAGGAAAAACAACGCGATTTGAAAACCACTCTAGATATCCGAGTGGAGCCTTTTACGAAAAGCATTTAAGAATTCGCTGAGGGCCAAAAAGTACTTTTGATTACTGATTAAGTTTTTAAGATGTATTTTTAGAATAGTTAAAATGGCTAAAATGCGTGTTTTCAGAGTAATTTTTTAAGCGGAAACAACCGGTACAGATTCTTGAAAGCACTTAAGGGACATACATTACACCTTTTAATTCATTTCTATGCTATATATAATGTTACGGTCACCGCTTAAACTCCACAGTTGTCCTATGGACGACGAAAAGACAGCGCGCCAGTCACTTTCTTGTGCTTAGAGGCGATACCGCGCTAGAAGCACCAGCGAGCGTCGCGCTTATCATCCCACCTCACTAATGCACACACGCCCCGACTATACGAGCACCTTAGGTTAATAAAAGTAAACAAGGGCATGTTCGTTCTCACAAAGTGGCAGGGTTACACCACAACGGTAAAGGCTCGAAGGGACAGCATGAGAGCGCTGCGTTTCATTTGAACACGACCTTTCAACACGTAGGCCGGGATTATAATCTACGCAAGAGACGCAACGTGGTAAAAACGCAACTTGCAATACGAAAGTAAATCACGGTCGTTTATAATCACGAAAATCGCAAAAGTCACTTCACAAATTGAAATTGTAAAACGGCAGAAAACAAACTGCTTACTCGGGCTTCTTTTGATAACTTATTTTTATAATGAAACCTTTAAATGCAATAAATTGATTTAAAAGTGTTGTTTTATTTAACTACTCAAAAGTTTAACAAGTGAAAACGAAATGTATATGATAAAAACAACAGCGATGCCTTAAATGCATATAACATCTGCGCCTTACAAGGAAACGCAAGAAGTTGAAAATCGGTTGATGTTTGCGTTCCGTTTCTGCAACTTGCGTAATTTATATTCAGGTATTTGAAAAGATCGTTGTTGAGCTTTGTGCGTCTTGCTTTTCTTGCGTTTATTACGTACTTCATACACTGTTAGAAATTACAGTTAATTTAAGGACTTTTCAACGAAAATATTAACTCAAATAAACAGAGTTCTTCGTAATTTTATATAACTGTATCTTCCTAAAAAAATACGCCGTACTTCAAATCCGAGTTGTGTGTTTAGTTCTAAAAAAAATGTAAACACACACGTGGACAAAGAAAAGTGTTATTATAGCAGAATTAACCAGCTTTTGAATGTTTTGTTAATACGCCAATAATATTCTTTTGAAATCATGTTTGAAGAAAAGAAACCCAGTGTCCGTAAATTTACGACGATAGCAGTAAATTTACGAAGATAATCGCAAATTTACGAAGATCCCTGGGTAATTTGTAACCAGCGTTCTTCGTAAATTAAAGGTGAAAATTTTTAACAATGTAACCCGGTCCTTGAACATAATCAATACAAGAAAATCACGGTCGTTTATAAAGCACGAAAGTCGCAAGACGTACCAAACCCTTAACTTAAAATTGTAAAACAGTAAAAAAATCGATATTTCATTTATAATGTAAACATAAGATATTGTCAATAATTTTAATTGAAAAGAGTTGTCTACTTTCACTGGGTGTAAGTTAAACAAGAGAAAATGTAGACGAAATAGTTCAGTGTACATGACTTGTAATTAATTTTAAAAACTGGCGTTTAGCTATAAAGTTTAAATATAATTATGAACAAGTTTTCATGTAAATAAACTGTAATCAAATATATATCATCAATCATATGAATCAACATAATTTTTTAGTCAATTGTAACATAACCTATTATTACTGCACTCGCCGACAGATGCTACTTTTTTTAATACTAAAAGAATAAATACTTGAAATTATACTAGTAATCAGTTTTTTATAATGCAAGAATAATTAACCTTTATTTCCGAAATTGTTGTTGTAATAAGCAATGAAAACCACATTAACTTTTCACTTCACTTTATAAACAGTCGACGAAACAGTTCACGTGTAGATGTAAGTTGTGTGCTGCCGATGTCTTTCTTCTCCTCGAACAAATAGGCCAATCGAGTGGAAGAGAGATATATGCGGCGCAAGCGTACAATGAGCGTAACGGGACACAGTGTAACGGAACAATTTGCGCGACGGGACACAGCGTAACGGAACAATGTGCGTAATGGGACACTTTTTCGTGCGTGCAGCCGGCGTTCATCGATTTATTAAGACGTTGTCACGTCAAAAATAAATATATTTTTTAAATAAATTAAACTACAATTCATAGTAGCCAAAAAAAAATTACTTTTAAACACAAAAAAAGTTCTAGTTTCCATATTCCATTTAATTCTCCTTATCCACAACGCACAAAAACTCTAAAAATGCAACTTTGGCAGCTAATCATGCAAAAAGTAGGATGGGATGTGTACCTACATATTTTCAGTTTGTGAGCTGTCGGCCACTCGGCAAGTGGAACAGGACATGCGCCGTCTGCCCGCGGCTGGGTTCGCGCAGGTCGCGGAGCTAATGGGGCGATAAAGGTGAGGCTGGCCGGTTGCCCGCCGCCACCTGCGGGGCTCTGGGCTTGCGGCTGTCGCGGCGGCAAGCCCCTGCTCTCAGATGTGTGACCTCTTAGCTCTCGGTACTCGGCATTTGGTGGGAGTCATTTCGAGCAGCCGACGGAAGTCGCGTGGAACGGTAATGCGTGAACACGGTGCTGCCATCCGTGGCGGAAGGCGCGAACCAAAGTTCGCAAAGCCAACGTGATTAACCGCGTTTAATGAATTTTAACAAGATGGGCAATGTTTTCATAAAAAAATCCTAGTGTATAATCAAGTCCTCTCCCGGTTGCGTATACGGCGTATCCGCATCCATGCCCATGGGGGCCCCAGGGCGGTAGGGGCTATCGGCTAAGAGCGCTGGGTTAAGAAAGAAAAAAAAAAGGGGGGGGGGGGAACCCTTGCACGGCATAATCATCATAATCATGTATAATCAAGTCTAAAGCCGGGGTTTGGTGATTTTTTCAACTTTTTTTTCTCGCTTTTATCGGAGCCGTTCCATTATATAATTTAAATTCTCGGTCTGATAATCAAATGATTAAACAGTCGGCGTAAATGCTCTGGCAATGAATTTTAGAGGCGTGTTATTCACGTCAATAAATGTAGTTGAAAACGCAATCTGCGTGTATATTTATCACTATCGTCATTATTTTAAAATATTCTACGTTTAATTTTCATGTCCGAGTTTCGAATAATAACTGTAGTTGCAACATGAGAACACATGAATTTGCTCGTTACCGAGGTTAGATGTTGCACATCTCTGGCGAGTATTTTTTTTTGTTTGGCTCTTTGATAATCGTTTCACCAACAACGAGCCGACCGACAGTTCGTTGACTTTTCACGCATTTGGCACCAATTTCGGACGATAACAATTCAGACGCATGCCTTACCCGGGACTCGAACCCAGAACTACTCGCTTCGAAAGCCCGCCTGTGCACCAACTGCGCTACTGAAGTCGGCTACTCGCCTAGTATCGAGCTGAACCGGGTTTGTTTGATGAGAAGGGGAGATATACCATGTTGACTTCCTTTTCATAGATGGTAAGCGTGGCTGTCGTTTCCCCCACCAAGGGCCTAGTCATCTCAACGTGCAAAAGGTAGGCATGTAAAAGAGTTTATATGCAGACCCCTCGAGTAGTTTTATGGATATTACGTAGGAAGTTTTTAAAATATAGCAGTAGCTTTGTTTTTTTTCGGATTTGTTGAAGAGCTGCCATTCAAATTAGTACTTACCAGGCGCGAATTGTATTTAAAAAAAAAAACATCCTGGATAGTCTTAAGCTTTATACTTTTCAGGCGAAAATAGATCGCGAGTAAATTTTTAACGTGAAAACGGTTTTTTTTAATAATACATACTAAGCCTTTGTTGATGAAACACGATGAAACGCTTGTGTTTTCACCAAAAATTTTAATATATCTAGTGACTCAAGGGTTGTATCGCCAAGTGTTGTATATATTCTGAAAATATACCACTGGTCGTTGCCTGTTAGTCCATTTACGCCATCGTGCGCCTACGTTTTAAATGTAAAGTAAATATTTATTTACTCTTGATAAATGTAAAATATCATTTTAAGATTACCCGGAAAAATATAAATAAATACATTAATAAAAAGGTGAGTTTCAATTCTTTCCCTGTTAAATTATACTTTATAGTCCACGAGAGATGTTTACAAGCAAAAATAATTACAGTAGTGTAGCGATGCTACCCCACCCCGATTTTTTAGTTCCCTGTAAAGTGGTACACACACATAACTAAAGCTTATATCTGAAATAAACATTATAACCTACCTTCCTGTATAGATGCATGACATATAGAGGAGACAGAAATGCCAATGAACATCGGTAATGCTTATGTTTATTATTGGAGCTGTTACCGCAGACAAGTACATACACTGGATCTCTGTCGTGTGGAATGCCACATCGGAAAGATACACAACCAACTTAAATATTCGAGCAAGACTGGCCTTGGCAATTAGTGAACGCTGGTGAACACAACAACCCTACTCTTCTACAGCCACATTTAGCACTACAACCTTTTTTGCAATTGCAAAAAAATTGTATTTAAGAGTTTTTCTGGAGCAGGTGGGAGTATAGTTTGAATCGGTTCCAAAGTATTATCTGTTAATTTCCAACCTGTCTTCGGGGTTCAGTTGATTGCCTAGCCATGTCTGAACTTGATAGTATACTCGATACAAGTTTTGATGAGCAGAAGCCGATGTTGGAGGAAGACAAGATAGTTGCACTTGTTTCTTGTTCCGTGTATTTTTTACAAAAGTTAAATATCAATACATGTCGATACAATTAATTTTTTTTTTGGAGCTCCATAAACAGCAAGGAGAAAGCGAATTCCTTTTGTGATTATCGTTTGAGGAGGAGAGTCAATTTCTTCAAATACTTTAGCGCAATCAATTAAATCCTTTTTCTCAAATAATTTTAATACTGATGTTTTACCCCTTCTTAACATTTCTGATGTAGTATCACAACCGGTTATCGCATGTAAAAATAAAACATGGTTTTGGCATTTTGGATAAGCAGATAAACGTTTTGAAGAATATATTTCTGTTCGCTGTTGAGCCTTTCCAGGTTTTAAAAAATAAATAATTTTATAAATCGGAGTCCGTGCAGTAAGAAGTATTAACAAATCAACAACTTCACCAACCACAACAGTTGTATTTGTTGCATTGAATTGTTCAATTGCTGTTTCAATTATGACGACATCAGCGTCATTTTGAGCTTGTTTAATTGTAACTGCAATATTTTCAGTGGTCAGCTTGTCACTCAACATGGAAATGAAACGAGATTTATTATGAATGTTACCGAGAAATTGTTATTGGTTTGGTGGAACTGTTATAAATTGATGAAAGATAATGTCGGAATATGAAGATGTTTTCGTAGTCCGACGACGTGCAGCTTTAATGTTTTTTGTCGAGTCACTATAGCCATCAAATACTACCGTCACTCTATGACCATAGTGCCTGCGTAGATACTGAACGTATTTTGCGAAATTGACGTTGAAAGTTTCTTCTCGATTCCACACAACGTGATGTAACAAATATCCTCCACCGATAATGCAAGTAGCGTTTGTAGTATCAACTTCAGCATTGACTGATAGAAAGCAATCGCAAATGGCTGACTTTAGTGTTTTGCGCATTACAAGTGCATCGAAGAATGATAACGGGTAAGGGGTTAATTTACATACTCGAAAAATTTTTCAATTTCATTCTCGAACGTCTTAGTGATACTCATGCGTTGGGCTAAGGGACAGTTTCTATTGACTGTATATTCTCATAATTGTATATTTTATACATATGAGACACAAATAGGCATTTTTACTTATATTAAGTGCCTAACTACGTATTTACGTGGCATTTGTGTGCATATCGTGTAGAATCTAACTCCTTAAACTTTTAGAATTGCGATATCTTAGGAATAGTGATTCTGAGACAAAGAGTATTGGGACAATTTTTGTAGATAATTTTGTAATCTACAATTTTTGTCTGGGCTATATGTTTGATAAAACTTGCCGTTTTTGAGACAAATCAAAAAAACTGAAAAGTTTGACCTTTGACCTTTAATAACTTTTTTAGCACACAAGGGATCTATGGGGACTTTTGGCACTTTATTTCTACTGGTGTACCCAAGGTCTCTACCGAAATTCAGCTCTGTCGGAATTTTTTTTTATTTGATCACTATTTTTATGTCTATTTTGACCGGACTATGGGTTATTTTGCTTTCTTCGATACTATTATAAAAGAGTTATTTTGGAAATTTATAACGATAGCTCCTTGCATTATAATAGGTGGGAAAAAATCAAGCGTTTATAAATATGATTTATAGCTTGACAGTTTACAGCTAGTAAATAACATTTATAAAAGATCTTGTAACGTAATTTGCGACCCAACGATATAGTATACAAGAGCTGTCGCAATAGTTTAAAGCAACGGCCCTTAAATGAGTGTCAGTAAAGACAAAAAAAAACAATCAAATAACAAACATATTTAGCATGTATTTAACCAATTATTGATATAATTAATTTATGCTTAGAAATTATTACGCTGAGACCACAGAGAATAATCAACTTATTGGCGAAATATTGTCCACTGTTATCGCGTAGTGTGCATGAACAAGTTCCAACATGTAGGCTAACCGCCGCGTCGTGAGGAAAAAGTGATAACAATACGCTGGCGATGGCGACTGCGGTTGACGTAATAGCCACACCAAGCAGGAATGTAAACTAGAGCGAGTGGCCAAACCTAGGATCTGTAGTTTGCCGAGCCAAATTAAATAATCCATCTGTAACGCAAACCGTGGGGCATTAAGAAAACCACGATGCCGGAACTTGAGATTTCTCACTAGTAACTTAGTAGGTACCGTTATACTAATTTTTTTTCTACTGTGATTTCGTGTTTTTCCAATTGATTTTTACACATATTTTTAATGAAAATATCGTTATTTGTTTATAAAAGGTTTTATCTATTAAGTAAATAATTATTTAATGTTCGTTTCAAAAGTCATTATCAAAATTACGAAACTATCGAAACAAATTATTTACGATACTACCCCCCTTAGGCTGGGTTTATACTAAAATTCGCCAAAAAAAAAAAGTAATAAAACTACTTTACTTCACACAAAAGAAACACATCTCAAGTCTTCACCAACCTTAGAACTTGAAATCATAAAAATAAATAATTTTTTTTTTTTTGGAAAACGTACGAAATTACCATAAATTTGATTCAAAAACGTTATCATATTTCACTGCGCGATACTTTAGTAAGTGAAAACGTCATGCGCATGATAAACAGAAAATCGTAGTCTTCTTCATTACGTTTGCATCTTAAAATTTTTTTTTGAACTCTTCGCTTGAAATATAGCACGGGGAATCAAGAGGCTGAACGCTCATTTCTTGCGCAGTTTGTAACCCCGGTCATGATGCCCGTTCTACGATGATGCGGAAACGTTATCACGTGAACGGAGACGCGGATCTCAAGGAACGGAGTTTCTTCAATAGCGCGCAGACGGAGACGGACCCGGCAATGCTGAGAGAGCTAGGTACACTTCGTAACCTTGAAGTGCAAACTCGTAGGTTGCCGTTCGCATTGTTGGAAGCAGCAGGCGCGATGTTCAAACGTCCCGGGAGATCCCGTATCTATAGGTGTAAAAGTAACGAAAAAAAGCGTACCCGTATGTATTCGTTACTACAACAATTAGTACTCGTTACTATCGTATCGTTACGTTACTCGTTACTTCTGCTACCGCATAACATGCTGTTTTATGTTGCAGCAACGAATCGAGTCGTATTGCATACGCGTACAGTATGACGTCGCGTAAATAATAATAAAAATAATATAAACAATTAATAATAATTGATAATTAACAGTTTTTGTTAACCAAGAAACAATTAAATCTCATTAGAACGGCTTTATTATTTTATCTCTCTTAAGATAAGAAAACGTGAAAATACGCTATAATAAAAAACAAAAACATACGTATTTCTAATTTGTAAAAAATACTTTCTTACGTTATTTATGTTCCCATCTGAAACTTTGTCTACACACACAATAACTTTAATAAACAGTAAAAAAAACTTGCATGCGTAAAACATACGAAAAATGCGAGTAACCGGATGTGGCCGTGTGTAACGTTTCGTTACTCGTTACTAGATGGTGCACCCGTTACTCAGTAACGAATACATGCGGTTTGCTAGAGCTCTACCCGCCTCCGTCTCCGCGCCACTGCGGAACGCACGGGCTGGTCGGCGCAGGCACTCACCGATGCAGGCGACGGCCGCGAGCAGCGGGAGCAGCCAGCGCGCCATGGCTCGCAGCGGGACTCTGGAGGCGGGCGACACCTACTGCCGCGCTGCTCCTCGGGACGACAGTCCCCTCTACCAGGAGGAGGAGGGGGGAAGAGGGGAGCGAGGAACACGGGGGTCAAGAGGCTGCGAGCAGTCGTGCGTCAGCCCCCCCCCCCCCTCTCCCGCTATCACTCTCTTAGTGGCGAACCCAGACCTTGTGGGGCACTGATATCTTACCAGGAGGGGCCTCACCGACGGAACTGTGGTGGGGGTGGTGCCTCTACCCTGGAAAATTTGAAAATAAAACTCTCTGAAACAAATTTTTTTTAGCCAAGCTGGGACTTAAATTTTGATATTGTTCGCTAATTTGTCTTAAAAAGAAATTCAAATGTTCTTTCCGGGTTAGTTTTAAAAAATTCTACCGATTAAACTCTGTTGAAATCAGGTCAGTAATAATTATTGAGGCAATAAAATCTGTGAGTTTTTTTTTTTTAATAAACAATCATGAAAACCCAATTGAAACTGAAAGATATTGACCAGCACTTTAAAGTACATGCTAGTTACGATGTAATAGTTCCTTTTCTCATTAATCTTCACAGAAAACTTGACAAAAAATAAAAATAAAAAGTTTAACACGAGGCTCTGTGACTGCCCCTGGGAATAGCCCCCCGTGAAAAAGGAGAGAGGGGAGTTTGGAGACCCTCCTCAAGAAATTTTGCAAAATAAACTCTTTAAAAAAAGTTTTAAAGATAACCTGGAACTTGAAATTTGACTTAAGTTTGGTTAATTAATCATAAGAAATTTTGCTATCCTTATAATTACAAAAAAATAATTAAGGTAATAAAAGGGCTCGCACGAGGCCCTGCTAGGCGCAGGGCCCTGGGAAATTGCACGGCCCTGAAACTGTCCCTCTTAGTCTGATGTGCATGTGCTCGCGTTCACAGGGATCCTGGGTTCCAACCCCGTTCCAGCCATCCTGTTATTGGGTTTTTTCACGGTTTTGCGGGATCAGTCCCGGAAAAAAGGATGGGATGGTTCCTTAACACAGGATGTCCAACACTGGGATGAAGAGGGAAAAACTGAAATTGACAGGGGAATTCCAAACATCTACGAAATGTATGTTATGTCAGGGAATTTAAATGAAATGGTTAGACAAAGGCTCATATTCTGTATTCAGATTAAATATTTGTTTAGTTGACAAGAATTTTTTGAGCAGAGTGAGACTGAATTCCATTTGTGATGGTGGCTTTGAGTGGCATGCGAAAAGCATTACTTTGTGCATAGTTTAGTTTTTGCAGTGGACCCATAAACACATTGTGACTATAGCAGTTTTAAGAAAAATGCAAAAATTCATATCGGTAATTTTCCCAAGTAAATATTGCGGGTTTCTGACTGGTGAAAAATTATCAAAGACCTAGAGAAGTCAGGGAAAAGTCACGTGATCATGTTTGTTGATTTTGCTGGAAGGCCTTGTAAACCATCCAGGCCATGGATATTCCTTCCCTAATCTTTCAGTGATTGTCATGTGTGCAAGTGTCTGACGACCTCACAGTAGACAAGACGTAAAAAAAAAATATCAACATTTTTCTTTGCCTCTGACACGAAGAAACAAGTACATCACTTTGATTGTACAGACTGGTCATAAAGTTCTTTGAATTAAGCACACTCCTACTTCAATCAATTTGCCTGAGTTTTCCATGTTTTTCCACCACGTAGGTATTTTCTCCCCAACCCATAAGTCTATCTGGCAAGATAACAGATGTAATAAAATACACATAAGTTTTCCTGTGCAAAATACAGTCTGCACTGTTATCATTACCATAAAAACAACATACAACACTGCCAGCCTGAATAAAAAAAATTGATTTGACCAACCCTTAAAATGATGGTGATAAGATGAAAGACTACAGATATTTGATTGTGCTTCAAATTAATACACAATTGTTTGTACCTTTACATTTCATTAACGTTAGTAAGAATTAGACACTGGTTATTTATTAACGTCATACAATTTTATGAACAATTAATTACTTTTGGTTTTAAGACATTATCAAGAGAGTACATAGTATGAAAAATTACTGATACTGATTTGTAACTAAGAGACTGTCAATTTTCCTGTTTTTCCCAGGTTTTAGACATTTTTTCAATTTCCTTAACACTTCCTGATTTACAGATTTTCCGTCTGCATGAACCCTGGTACAGTCCACCCAGGATCATGTGAACAGTTATTTAGTCTATTGTTTGAATAAAGCACTACCTAGAATATGTGAATAAAAGAATGTGTTCACGCTCTTGTTATCCATGCAGACAGGTTAATTGCCTTAAGACTTGGTCTCTCTCTCCATGTTGATTATTTTTTAGTTTTTATGTAATTACTTTTTTTAAGGCCTAGTTCTAAAATTTTTACTTAATACCTCTCTTGCCACAAATATTATCAACAGTGTAATAAAGTGTAATAGCCTACTATGGGTGTAAAAAAATCATGCCAGTGCTGATAATATTACAAAGACTTGCACACTTTTTAACAACCATGATAATACACTAAGTGAATATCAGTTGAAAATATTTGTGGCAGAACAAGAAATGCAAGGGAGGTATCGAATTAAAATTTTAGAAACAGCCTTTAAATAATAGTAATGATTAAAAAAAAAAAAAAAAAAAAAATCAACATGGCTAGCAGAATGTTCTGTGTCTGAAACTGGCAGCTGCTAAAGTTGGTT
This sequence comes from Bacillus rossius redtenbacheri, assembly GCF_032445375.1. Lineage (NCBI taxonomy): Eukaryota > Metazoa > Arthropoda > Insecta > Phasmatodea > Bacillidae > Bacillus > Bacillus rossius. Next base: position 334,385,928 of record NC_086330.1, on the reverse strand, counting down.
TACTTTCTTTTAACAACATCAAAATAAGGTTTAGGGTGATAGCAGCATCTTTGCATTTCCAACCATGCAACAGTTCAGCCAGTGGCAGCCCAGAACTTTGCCGGGCCCTGAGCCACTTACTTTTGTGAGACCCTAGTATTTTGGATTTTGGATAGTGGCTTTACCGAGGAGGGGAGGGGGGACACTTTTGGGTTAGAATAGTTCCCTATAGAAAAAAAAAAGGGGGGGGGGGGGGTACTCTGAAAAGTTAAAAAAAAAAAACTCCTATAATTCAACGTTTCCAGACCAACCAGGAACTTAAATTTGGATGATGGTTTTGCAAATTGTTTTATATCTTAAACGTACAAAAATGAATAACAATAGAGATGAATTTAAACTTATTAAAGTACAAATAAGTTATGTTTTCGTAATATAATGAGTAAAGTTCTACAATTTAAGGACGATCATTTCACTTGACAGGTGCGTCTGTGTAGTAAAATAACTGGCGCAGGGTCCTGGGATGTTGCCCGCCTTGCCCGGCTCTGGAGCCACCCCTGAGTTCAGCCTTGCTCGACGCATGCCTAGGTCACCAGGCTTGCGACAAAGATATCCAGCCATGTGGCGGAATTATATGAATATAGATCTTAAACAGCAATCCCTGAAACGTTCATGTGTGGATGAACCATCAATATCAACATTCTTGCCAAATCTGCACCATCGTAAGAAAAGATTTTACCGAGAAAATAAGGTTGGATTATTGAACAAACATATTATTTTATAAGTATTTCTTGGTTTTGGAGTGTTGGATATTTACTAGCTGGAGCACAAGCTCATATGGCCTTTAAGGGTTCCCACACATTTACTCCAGACAGTTTCTGTGTTTTCCCTGTTCAACCGAAAAATTTTCTTTCCAGTCTCATCTATCAATCTTGCAAGACAACATACAGTTTGTTCCCTCTTGTGCAATTAAAAATTAAAAAATTTTGCTTTCACCACTATCAAGAGATAGAAAACTATTTGTAATATCACAAAATTCCTCAACAAAGTAAAAAATTTTAAACAGTAAAAAAAGAAAAAAATAATTTCATTGGATGGTTCAAATCCTACAGATAAGGTGGCTCCATTGTCCACCATTATATCTGGAACACCCATCTAACACAAGCATAGTGTCTGTCTAAAATTTGTAGCCGTAACATTTAATCTGATCACTAATTACATTTACTTTGAACTTTAAACCTTTTTAGTTTAAAGATGAGATACAAAATACGAAAAAGGAATTCAAAACATTTTATATACGTAAAATCTAATCATGTGGTCTGAAATTCGCCATTGTACTGCACATGCACAAAGCACAGTTTACTGCCAAGTCACAAACAAAACAATATTAAAATACCTGCATTTATCCATTACTTTCACGCTATCAATCTTTATTAAGAATTCTTAGTCAAATTTAAGAACTTCTAAAAGCCCTTATTCAATTGAAGACAAATTAAGGACTTTTTAGGGTATCAAGGTGTATAAACCCTGTAACATAAAAACATATAAAAATACAAATACTCATCAAAACACATTTCAACCACAGCTAACATGTCAAACTGATCGTAAATTCTTTTCCCACAAAACACACAGTTTGCACTTCATCACTTCCATTAATGCTGCGAAATCAATACTGCCAGTCTGTAATAAATAACCAACATATTTGATCAAACATTGAAATATAATTATAATCAGGTGAATGACTATTAGTTCTAGTCATTAAATCATTAAAATAGTTCATTCATTGTTTCACTTACGTTTGATCAATGACAAATCAAACGGATGGATTTTTAACTATGCACAAATTTGTGACTAAAAACAGATGGGTTTTAAGACATTGAAAATTACTAGTCCAGTTTGGTAACTAACATTTTGTAAATTTCCCTGTGTTTTCTAGGTATTATATACACCTTCCTGATTACCTGATTTTTCTATGTATTTATACAACTTTCCAATTCCCTGAGTGTACTAGGCATTTAATAAAAATTTACATTTCCCCGAGTTTTCTAGGTATTTTAAAAACATTTCAGATTACCTTAGTTCTCTAGGTGTTTTATACATAGTTCAGATTACCTGAGTTTTCCCTGTTCCAGATTTATCCTGTTTGCAGGAACCCTGTCTTTGGTCAGGGCCATTTTTGCGAATGATAGACTTGACCAATGGGATTCACACACATAGCTAATCTTGGATTAGGGTTTTACATCACACTCTCATGTGCGTACTCATGATCATTGACAAACATGCCCTTCGAGATCCTACGCTGCTGAGACTTCATGTTAAGGGCTCCGCCTATCCGGGCACACATATGGTGCGCAGAGCTTCCAGAAAAACAACACGATTTCAAAACTACTCAAGATATCCGAGTGGGGTCTGCTTACGAAAAGCATTTAAGAGTTCGCTGAGGACTGGAAAGTACTTTTGATTTTGGATTAAGTTTTTAAACTGTATTTTTAGAAGAGTTAAAATGGCTAAAACACATGATTCTTGAAAGCACTTAAGGGCCTTGCATTACACCTTTATCTTCATTTCTCCGCAATATAATGTTACGGTCACCGCTCAAATTTCTCAGTTATCATGTTGTGACAAAAAGCCTTGCGCTTAGAGGCTATACTGCGCTAGAAGCACCAGCGAGCGTCATGCTTATCATCCCGCCTCACTAACACACATACACCCTTAAGGCGGGCCCCTTAAGCAACCACCCTGTTTCACACCAAGTAAGAAAATAAAAAATTAATTAAAGAAAACAATATGGTATTATTTCAGTTACAATAAAAAAATTATGAAAACGTTAAGATGGTAAAGATTTTTTTTGGAAGGGGCAAGAAAAAAACCATATAAAGTCACAGCATACTTTGATTTAATTATATTATATATAAGTGCATTTTTATGATTTCAATATCAATTTACAAAGTTTTTACTTTGTCAAAACCCATTCTTACTATACAAAAATAGTTACTCTCACATTTTTTTAAAATGAAAAATGCATTCAAACAGACATATATACATACCTAAAAGCTACGTACAATCAAGCACAAAAATATTAGTCTCAACAAGGACAATACCAAACAAAACACAGAAAATATAAATAAATAAATATTATGTACACTACAAAAGATACACATAAGAAACACTAGAAAAGTCCTAATTAAAGTCAGTAATGTTTTACAACTTGAGTGCTGAATCAAGCATATTATTGCAAACAACAGTATGTCATGAACCAGGGGCGCAACAACAGGTGGATAATGGTGCTATTTAAGCAGTTTTACTATCTAAAAATTGATTACACAGCTTTTTCTTTGCCCCCGTTTACTCCTACTTCAAGGTTTCAGAAGGGGGTCAAAATACCCTTGCCCCCCCTGTTGTTGCACCCCTGTCATGAACATACGTAGGTACTTTTATTTTACAGGCACTAACTAGTTTTAATATACATACTTGTATACAACCACTTCAATGGACAATTATCTAAGTTACCTACAGCAATTTTGAAGCTTTAAAAAACAGAACATTTTTAATTAAGACACACTATCCTTAAATTCCTCTAAAATATTAAATATTGCAAATTTTACCAATATTTAAGTTTTCAAACATTTTTAGAAACAAAATTACAGTTCAATTTTAAAATACACAAACAAGTTCATTTTTTTTCCCTCGCAGAGACTAAAACACAAATTCACAAAATTTTTCCCCTCTACAGAATACTTAGTTATTTCAAGCTACAAAACCAGGCAATAGCCATAAATAAAATAATTAGGGAAAACACTGTAATGATATCATTTTGATTCTTCAAAAATTAAAGATAATGTACAGTAAATGAATTCAATCACTTATAATGAAAATGAACATAAATCTTCATTGTACTTTGTTAACTCAACACAACCCAATGACCAAAAATATGTAGGTAAGCAATGAGCGACTCTTACAAGGCATAATTTATGCTTTTTCTCTTCATGCAGTTTAATTGTTATTAATAAATAGAATTTTTTTTTGAAAACAAAAATTAATACTTATCCATATACGAGCAAAACAATAAAGGAACATTATTTCTACATACATCCTAGTAAGCTAGTGAACTTCTTGCATACTTCACTTCTGGATCATATAAAACTATATTCAAATGTTTGTTTTTTCTATTTAAAAATACTGCCATAACAAGCATTAACCCAAACATGGAAATGTTTTGACAAAAATTTACAGTTCAGAATGTAGTCGAAAGTAAATCCTACTACATGTAGTTTACATTCAATTGCATTAAATGTTTAAGAATTTGTAATATTGCACATTTCTGGGGTTTAACCAGCACTCACAGCTGGGACAGAAAATAAAGTTATTGTTCAAATAATGTGACTGTGAAATGAAGTATGTTTGCAGTACTACAACAAAAATTTAACACGTTCTTAGGAAGCAACTTTAATAGAACAAAAACAAAATGTTTGCAGTGATAAAAAAAGGTAATAAAAAATTATCAAGACAATTATTCATGATACAGAACAGGATAATTTATTTATGTGGCAATTTATTTCACTACTGTCAACTATGGTTGTAGTCTGAGTCGAGTAACTTTTCACAAAAAATACAGTTCTCATAAATAGAACCAGAAGTACCAATTTCTTAACTCGCTTGCATATCATTATATGATATTTGTTTGAAAACACTGTTGAAAGAACAACAATGGCAGAAAGACCAATGGCACCACTTAAGTGAACTGTTACATGACAAAGAACAAAAAGTAAGGTTCATTAGGTGACAGCGTACTTATCTTCTCCCTAACAGAATTAAATACCCATCTCTAGGTACCCAGGTGCAATGATTTGCTAACCCAATGGAAGGCTTGCACAGTGTTCGTTTACAGACTCAAGAAATCACTCACAATTTACCTGACTTACAAGACAGGTTGTGAATCCTATACGCAAAACGATCTGTGAATCCAGTACCACAGAACTTACACACTTCGTTGAAAACCACTCTTTGCATCATTTTTGTCTTTAGCGTGTGGAAGATTAATTCCCGCCCTCTATCTTGCATGATGTTCTTGGGATCATGTTTATTCTTCAGCTCATTGCCATTGAGTTCCTCCACTTTGATGATGTTTTCATGTGAACTGGGCTGAAGTCTCGACTTGCCTGGCTCCTTGCAAACTTTGATGAACACCTGGCATGAGGCATTTTTTTTACTTGGCGAGTCAGCTGCAGACATCAAACGAGCGTTCCTTTTGGGCGGTAGCGTTATTCCGGAGACAGGATGCTTAATAGGCGTACTTGAACTAACATCGCTTGCCGAGAGTGTTTTCGACACTGGAATGTACTTAACATTATTTAATGGTAATGCTTGAACTGGCAAACTCTGAAATTTTGTGCTTTCTGATGACAATAAATTAATTTTTGATGGGCTATGTGAAAGTAATGTTTTATCACCGACACTAACACACACTTTTGGTTTCTGAGGACTTGCCTGAACCTGTAAGTTAATTCCTGGTACACAACAAGACGCATTACCAGTAACATTTCCTGGCATCAGTATTTTATCACCAGGACAGAGATTAGGAATGCTATTCCTAGGCAATGTTATAGAAACATTAGTGTTTTGAGTGGATTGGGGATTTGCATCATTAACTGTCTGCACTACCGAAGAATTTGGCTGAAACTTAGCACTATCTTGCAATGTTGCAGGAAATGTAGTCAGGTTTCCTGGTTTGGGCTGATTGTTAGGAGTACTACCTGACAGTGACGCAAATGACTTTGGCCGAATGCTTGGAAAATGTTTGCTTCTTAATATTACAGGGCTTACAATAGGAAGTGTCTGTATAACCGGAGATGTAGACTGAGCTTTAGTTGGTGAAATTATGTACGTAGCCTTAGCTGACTGAGCGTTTTCATAGGTGATAATGTGATATACTGGGGAACTAGGCTGAATTTTGGATGGAGAGTTCTGTAGTGCTATACTGAAGCAATTATTAGAAGTACTTGGTTGTAGCTGTACGTTTGTAGTATTAATCATCGGCATTAACTTAGAAGGCATGATAGTGACAATTGTATTACCTGGGACAATTTCCAAACGCAAATTTTCTTCTGAACGAGTGGTGCTTGCAAACAAAGTAGAACTACTCACTGTGTTTGCTACAGTCGTTTTTGGTGAATTTTTAGAATAAACAACGTTACTGGTTGATTTTGAAGCAGAATCTGTATTGAAAACTGGCTGTGGTTTGTAGACACTAGTCTGAATTTGGAAAGAAGGGTTCATCAGAGATGATGTGGATATATTATCACTTTCATCATTTTCTGTCAAGTCTATAACATCACAATTATTTAGTGTCATGTTATTTTGAGCAATATTAGGTAACTTAAGAACACTTTTTTGGTCTGTATTGAGTTGTTCACAAGTTGTGCCCTCAAAAGAAATATTACAAATCTTTTTAGCAGGGCTCATTCCATCAGAATGTATAACCATGTCACAAATTCTCTTAGGTACAAGCAATGACTTATCTGAAAATGAACTACTATTTTGCTGTGAACCAGTATCAGAGTTTGGGTAGTTCTGTAAAGAAGACCCTAATGAATTCTGACGTTGGACTGATTGTTTTACTTGTACATTAGGTCGCAGAGTGTTCAAGGAGATGCCAGAGCGTGAAGGTGTTTGAGAAATTACATTTTGTGAAACACCATCTACATTACCAACCTTACTATCATCTGTCTCCATCTTTTCTTCTATACTTCCTGGAAGCTTGTCATTATCATTTTTATCACACATTTGTGAGCTTGGAGTACATACCTCCAGGTACTGAGATGGTTTAATGGTAGCCGTTCTAAAATGTGCAATTTTCTCGAGATGCAACTTTTGTGAATGAGCACTCACAGTCCTTATAAGAGGCTTAAGAGACTGCTTGTCTGTCACTTTAATTGTTGGTAACATTTTAGTATGAGAACCAGTAACATTAACGGATAGTGGGTGATAATCATTGGTCTGAATTTGTGATGCTGAGGAAAAAATACCCTTGTTATTTTCGGTTAAGTCTACAGGGCCAGAATCAATAGGTGGAGTGTTATTTCCCGATATGTTAGACAAATTTTGAAAAACCTTCTCAGCTGTCTTGATTTCCTTACCAGTTGTGCTCTGGGAGGAGATTTCCGAAATCTCTTCGGCAGGACCTACTTCGCAGGAATCACGTTCTACTTCACCATTGTTCTTGTCGGAAACAAGCGTTGAACTACGACCCGCAGAAGGAGCATCCTGCTGCAAAGAGGTGTCAGGTAACTCCCGCGAGGAAGTCGGTGATGGACTCTGATGGACCGCGTGTTGATCAGGCTCTCCTTGTACAGTTACCACGCGTTGAGGAACATCATCCTTGCGAGGAATGATTTCATCAGATGAACCTATTTCCTCAACCACTATGTTCCCTGCTTCCTTGGCCTTCTTGCTGCTGTTAGTCAGGGCAGCAGTCTTCACAGCGTGCAGCGAGCGCAAGTGAGACATGAAGGACGACTCCACAAAGAACTGCAAGTTGCACGGGGAGCAGCTGTACACCACCTTGCCCGTGCAGTACTTGTGGGCTGCCAGGCCGGTCGCAGAGAAGAACTTCATGTTGCAGCAATCGCAGTCCAGGAAGTTTGTAGACTTACCGCTGAGGTGCACCAGCCTGTGAACCACGAGGCCGTTGGCGCACGAGAACAGCTCTGGACACATCTCGCAGTAGTAGAACCGCGACTGAGAGTCCGTGCAGTGTCTCATGTGTTCGGCCATCATGGCGTGCGAGCAGAAACTCTCTTGGCACAAGCTGCACTTGAAAATGGAACTCGTTTTGGGAGCCCCGCAAACGTACTGATGCTCGATCAAAATCTGCTGAGTCCAAAACTGTCCCCCACATGAATTACACTTGAAAAGTTCCTCGGTGTGCAGGCGCTCATGTATTTGTAGAAGAGTTTTGCTAACAAACTTTCGTTTACACACCTGACAGCTCAATTTATTATTTTCATCCACTTTTTGATTTGTATGTGTTTTCTGGTGATCTTTGTAATCTTTTTCACAGTCAAAACTAGAGCTGCACACCGTACACACAATTCCCGCGGGTTTCAGTTTATCCGTGCACAAACTGCAGGTGACGTACCGATTCTTGTGGGACTTAAGATGTTCATAAAAAGTATCTTCATTTTTGTGCAAGGTCATGCAAATTGTACATAAGTAGTTCATTTCTTCAACCAAATGAGGCAAGTATAAACTGCACTGAGAAATGAAACATTTATTACATAGCCGGCATATGAAGGAGGGTCTGATAACATAGTTTTTATCACACTCTGCAGCTTCTATAGCCAAGTCACCTAAAAAAAAATCAAATAAGTTTTATTAAAGTAATTCATGAACACATTTAAATCAAAAAATTAAGTCAGATAAACTGAAAATATTCTATACGCCACATATTATTACCATTTGTGGACAATTCAAAAAACCACTGTGGAATAAAAATGATTTTCTTCTACTTTAGTGTAAAACATAACATGAATTTCATTTGATGAACCAAACATGCCTGGAATTTAGACTTCAAAATGACAGGGTAAACGTTCAGAATATATAGCTACAAAACAATTTCGGAATAATCTGGAAAAGACATGTATGGCTCTATACACCACAATAAAAGTTATAGTTATGTTTTAATTTACTCTAGAATATTCATCAGAAGTAACTGTAAAATTCACTGATATACTACATATAGCATTTTTAAACAAAATGTGTAATAACGAGACTTTTGAAAAACCAGTTTCACATCATTATTTATGTACCACAAAAAGTAGACTTGTATCATTCATTAACTGAATGCTGCCAAAAAAATTTTAATCTTTATATTATAATAACTAGAACCAAGACTTTTGGATTAAAGCCCCATTCACATGGAGGAGTCTGGTCCTATTTGGGAAATACACTGAGCAACAACCAAAAAAAAATTGATTTTCCCCCAATAATTATAATAAATACAATTTTTTTTTTAAATTTGTAGTATATATTAGTTTCTTTAAAGGTTATTTAAACAAAGTTTATCAGAAACAAATATTTTTTTTATTACTTCCTACTGTAAATTTAATGTTTCATGATTGCCAGCACTTAAAACACAGAAATTCAAGTTCTGATTAAATTTTAACATTTAAAACATTTTTTAAGGACATAAACAATTTCTTTTGTCAAAAATGTTTCCTGAAGTGAAAAACAACACTGTAGTTACTGGCAGATACAAACATTTATTTGATAGCTTCTGTAGATGACTAATTAATTTAGTTCATATCATCTAAACAAGTTAGTGTTTGAATTTCTGAATTTCCCTTTCTCAAATATTTTTTCTTTGAATTTTTATCCTTGAACATCAAAACCTTTAAAAAGATTTTATAGTAATTGAGGATTTGATTAGCCTGTGCCAATATTACTGAGCTTTGTTTAAAAAACACAAACACACACACACACATTCACACATTCTAACAAAAAGAACTATAGTAACTTATTAAAAAAAAAAAATTAAAAATGAAACATACTTTGTAAGTGCTTGGACGAAAGTTCCTTATTCCCACAGCTTCTGCAACATTCCATCACCACAAATCAATACAAAGAGTTCCAGTCGGCCACAATTTTTTAAATAATTGCACTACATTTAAGGGGGGAGAGACAGGAACCAAAGACACCATGTTGGTTCAAACAGTTTTAATGCCATAACAAATTTTATAGTTTCATACCGAAAATCTGCCTTCGTTAATGCAGTGATCCCACATTTCAAGGTTTAAAAACACCATAACATAGAGTCTAATGGCAGCATTCTTTCAGTTGGAAGTATTTTTAAAAATTAATTCAGTACTAAAAACCAATGACATCTCATGAGAAATCATTTGTAGCAGCTACTCACTATTAAGTTCACACATTCCATTTAATTACGTACCATGTTTTAATGAAGTCAAAATTTTAAAACTAAGTAGTATGAAATAGTTATGGCCTTAAAACTGTTGCAACCAAGATGAAATATTTCAGATGCTATCCATGCCACTTTTCAAAATGTCCAACCAAAAACAATAATTTCAAAATCTCATTGTTTTCCCATTCAAAACCATTCCATTACTGCCACCCCTTCCACCTAACAAATACAGGATATCCACAAAAAAATGTCACAGTTTCAATGGTAGATTATAACAATATAATTTACACTTTTATAAAAAATAATACATTAAACTGAAGGTAAACTAACATATTTTTTCTAAAAAATGTTCAATATGTGCAGCTTTAGTTATACGGCACACATCAAACCTAAGTCCAATTCTTCCCATCACTTGGTTAACAAGTCCAGAGTAATGGAAGCAAAACAGCCTCTTCAATTCTGTGTCTCAAATCTGGCAAATCATTAGGTAGCGGCAGAATGTAGACATAATCTTTTATAAAGCCCCAAAGGAAAAAATGGCATGGCTTTATGTCAGGTGAACGTGGAGGCCAGCAAAAAAAGAGCTCTCTGTTCTTCTTGAATTGCCTATACCATCGGCGGATTTTTTTACCACATGGGGGATCACAATTAAACTTTAAAAGAAATGCACGTTGAACTGAAATTACAGATTCACTGTTAGAAAATTGCAGAACACAAAACGCTTTACGCTCAGGAATCACCATTATGCATAGGTGGTGCTGCAAGCGAGAAAACAACAAAGCAGTACTCACAAATGCGCTTATATAAAACTGTTTGAGTTACTCTTTAATTGTTACCTTCAAACAACACTCTACAATGCTTACTGTTGATAATATTAAAATTTATAACTGGGATATTCTTTTATGGACATACTGTACATCAAGCCAGCTCCCGCGAGCATCAGCTATACCCCATCCATGCTGATCCTACTTCAAGCAGGGAACCTTACAAACTCTGTTAAGATATTTTAATGCTCCTTGTACAGCAATGTCTATCGCATTCACAAAACTATCTGGTCAGGTATTCTTTGGTAAACGTTAAAAATGATAAAATCACGACTTCCTACAAAAGTTTGATTAAAAAATCATGTTTCTACAATGGGACATTTAGCTTCTTCAGAAAAACAAACAAACAAAATACAGTAAGCAATATGATAGGTTCTGTTAAAAAATTATTTCTTTAGTGAATCTGATATTGATCCTGAATAAATATGTGGTTTATTGTTTTCGACCATCCATCATTTTTCTTTAAGTTCTGAATTAAAGCCATATTACCTGCCAGCAAGTCTGCTATATGGGCGGCTACAATGTTCTAGGTGTGACTGTACTGTCTGTAATGTCTTACCTCTTCCCCCCATAAACACACTCTCACCCAGGAGGACTACCTGCCAAATTTCCAGGAAATGAGGGCATATCATAACTTGCTTGACAAGGAGGCCTTAGCCTCGCATTCACGATTCCACTGCAAATTCCAGCTGAATCACAGCACCGCGCAGACCAGTCACCTTATATGTCGGCCATCAAATAACTACTGAACGAAATTCAAATGAACAACACTAAAATACATACATTTTCTAATTCTAAACGATAATTAATTATAAAGGTTAAATAGTACTTTATACCGAACAGGATCGTGGTCACAAGAAAAAGAGATACAACAAACATATGATACTTTGAGTTTGGCAGTCCCACAAGTAAGTATACTTTATCACTTTTCACTCATGAACTCGTGGCAAATTTTCACTAAATCTCATTCAGTATGCAAGGATTGAGCAGGTGCCTCTCTCTCTCTCTATATATATATATATATATATATATATATATATATATATATATATATATATATATATATATATATATATATATATATATATATATATATATATATATATATATATATAAAATAAAAAAGCAAAGTAAATTAATACCATAAAATTATGTGACCCTTGATAATGTGTTACAGCAAATATGAACACATATAAAGAAATTTATATTTAAAAAAATACTAAGGATGTTAGTGTGCAATCTAAACTGCCTTAGATGTGCTACATTTGAAAAATAAAATATTTATCTGAAAATTTTTGTACTACTATTTTGTAAAATCATTAGGAAAAAACACTTCGTAATAAAAAGCTTGACCGCAAGAAAGAGCGATGAAGAAGAAAGAGATATAATTTTTAATTTAGTCCAAGCATATTATTTCCGGTGCAGAAAACTGATTAACTGCAACGATGAATTAGACAACAGAATGATAGAGAAACATAAGCTGCTTGTAACAGTGTATATTAACCATTTTTTCAAGAAAATTGTCACATAGATATATTTATAAAATAAATCATGTCGTCTCCAATATTTTTAAATAGTGTAAAATGTCTTTATTACTGCAACCCAAAACAATACAAAAAATTGTTAAATTGCATCCATACCAATAAATACACACACATAACACACACACACATATATATATAAATATACACACAATTTTTGCCATTGCTCTCAGCACTTGTAACAAAACCGTTCTTTGCTCTAATAATTTATAAAAAATCTCAGGTAAACAGTAGTTGCCTGTAATTATTATTACTTTTCTTTGTTAAGTCCTAGGCCTAATATAGCATAAAAATTTTGTAGCAGTGCCTTACACTCACTTATTTACCTACAAATAATTTTTAATGTTATTTTATTTGCGATTCTTTTCTTTTGCTTCTAAAATATATTTTTGGTCTCTACCAAACTTTTTTTCATGCAACTATCTATTATTTCAGGCATAACGATTATAAGTAGAACGTGTCAGCTTTGGTAGCATCGTGTTCAGCCAAAACTGTTCATATATAAAAATTCTTTCAAAAAAACTTAATTACTGCTGTACGCCAAGAAATCGCAATATTGCTTGTTTGAAATGTTAAGTTGTCCCTAAATTTGGTAATAGAAACTGCGCTGTTTTACACCTCAATGTAAAATAGATTTTAATATTGACATCGTCCCGGGCTGCGCCCTTCTGAGCCCGATGTGCCACCACCTCTCCCCTCACACGCTGCAAGCCCCCACCTTCCACCACCACCCTCTACGACACGCCTGCCGAAGTGTGTGTGTGTGTGTGTTGGCCCGCGCCCGCCAATGTGACGTCAGTGCTCTGCTCCCGAGAGTTGCCCAGCGAGGACGAACAGGCAGTGAGTCGCGAGCGCTGCGAGAGGAAGGAGCTTCATGCACCCATCGTCGTATTTCGGAGGTTTTGAGTGATACAGGGGGAAATGGGCCTCGCCACTCACGGGCAACGTCACTGCCCTGAGAACAGATTAGCCGGGTCCACATGCCCATTATACATGTGGTGGCGCCCTAAACTTCGACGAACACTGCAACCCCCATTGCGGTAGCATTATTCATGTCAATAATTACAGTCTTTAATAAATATATATAAGTATAAAAAAATTTTAGTTTATAAAACACAATATGAACTGTCTTAGTGTTGTTAAAGGCTGGCTTAGTGTTATTTTTTTTAGAACAAAGACTGTTTAATATGTGTTACTTTTCAGAACAGAATGTATTACGTTGTTAAAATGTGTGTTGCAATTTTTTTGAAAAGCGTTAAAAAAAGTACTTGGTAATATTGCTTGTCCCGAAGAATGTATTCACAGCAGGAACATATAGTATTTTTATACTTCTAAATACAGTCTCAGTTTTGTAATTAATAATTATATGCACACTAAGATTCAGCGTAAAAATTAATTTAGCATTTACTCATTTATATTTACTGCTCAAAGGCTAGACTATTAAACAAATTACTGATAAATGCTTCTCTACATCTCTCAGCAAGAAAATGAATTTTGAGATAATCGGTGCGAACAGCTTACTGAGTTCGAGGGGACATCGTCATCAGAATAACAGCTACAATTACAGATGGTGGTATAGCACTAATATCATTTGTATCAACACGTTTTCAAAACACTGTAACGATCTGCTGCTTTTTTTCCGATTGGATTGATCACTTAGATACTTATGACATATATTAGATGGTTGAAGATTAATCACATACACCCACTGTAAGCATGGGCATAGCTAACTTAGTGTTAGAAAAGCTTGCAAAACATGTTTAGGAACATGTCACACGAAAAAAAAAAACTGAAAAAGGAGGAAAAACCTATATATGTGGGGTCCGACACCCATCTGCCTAACGAATTTCGTTGATATGCCTCAGCAACATTTGTGATCTCGAGATTCAACACACATAGGTTTGCTAAATTCATTTATGTTTTAATATACTTGACTATAATTTTCCTTTCTGCCTACTACTCCCTTTATTTCAAATGTCTCAGAATTCTTTTTGTCAATACAAATGGGAAAAAGCGTCGTACACAGTAAACAGCAAATAATGAAAGAATAAATTGGAAATTTGTTGATTCTATGTTAGAATCCAAAAAAAGTCAAGAAAATTTCCCGCGATACCTACTACCATTTATAGCCATGTTGTTTAAGCAGGAGTTAAATCAAGTTTCAGCGGACAATTAAGTTATCTAGCTCTATTGGGTTTATAAGTTGCATTGCTTATGAAAACTGCTTTTACGTTAACTAAAACCCATGAGCGCAAAATATAAAATGTGGCCGGTATTCGAACCCGCACCCTCTTGCACCATAAGCTGACGTTTTACTGAGTACACAGTAATAGCCATCTCCAATATGCTGATAAAATTGCATTATTAAAAGTAAAGCTGAACGTACATAACTACAACAAATAACAAAGTAAAATACTGACTGAAAATTAGAATGTAACATTTTGTTAAATCCGTATGTGGAAATAAGCTCTCACCCCTAAGTTTGTACCAACACATTGCAATACTCAAATATAAAAAAAAGTTTAATTTTACATTTTCAAATTCAATTCACGTTCAGGAAGATATTAACTTTAACATATTTCAAATTCTTACTTCCACGCAATTCAAACACATAAAATAGGAATGTATTACTAAAACATTAAACTGTGATGTTTCACGTAAAATTGATGTTATTTTATTTTGATCATGGACGAAAAGCCCGTGGTTTGCGCTGAATTCGTTTACCCATTAATACTTTGATTTTAAAAAAATTAACTCGAAGAGAAAATTTAATACAAAAAATAAAAATTGCATTTATTTCCACAAAGTTCACTTCACCTTACTTCTTCCTAGTAATGCTCACTCTGTCCCTTGAACTTTGGCAAGTGTTTATTTTTTGTGACTAATTTTCAAGGTCAGACAGCAGCCTACTGCTGCCCGAGGGGGTGCCAGTGGGGTGCGTACAACACAGGCACAACTACTGTACATTCCAAGAGAAGAGAAGACTGTTGTAGGCAACTGACAAATAACAAAAACAGTGTTGCAAAAGTGGATATTTTTTGAGTGTTGCAAATTACTTAAAACATCAAAATTGATTTAATTTTACAGATTAAGTTTCAAACTAGCAATTAGCAAAATCTTAAATTTTTCCATTGAGAGATTAATGGTGGTTTTCATCAAAATAATAAAGTCTAATTCAAGCGACACTAATGATTACAGAAAACATTTGATTGATTTATCTCTTCCATAATAAGTTATTTTGTTGGGAATTTTGTACAGATCACAAACAAATACAATTCTTTAGGGAAAAAATGGATAGTTAATCAAAAAAATAGTACCCAAAAAGCACTGAATTATCAACTTTGAAGTGAAATATTTTGAGAAATATGATTTTTAAACAAAAAATAACTGCAATATTAAAGTGTCCATGCACAACTATTTTACATGGAAAAATAAAAAAAATTTGTGAAATATGGTCTTAATGAAAACTGGAGAGGAAAAACATACTGTACTTAAGTTCACCTTGTTGTGAACAGAGGTACTCACCCTGTATTATCACCATCACCAACATCACCATCATCATCAACACTGCCATCATCAACACTGCCATCATCAATAGTGTCATCATCATCATCATCATCATCATCATCATCATCATCATCATCATCTTCGCCATTGCAATTGTCACCATCATTTTCTTCTTCGTCCAATGTAAGGTCAATTGTATCACACTGCTGCTGAACAGTGTCACTAACAGGCGTGCGCTCTCCATTACGCTCACTTTCCTCTTCATCACTATCGTCCAGAATAATTATGGGCTGTGGAGGATTCAGATTATTTACTTCATCATTACTAGGTGGTTGATCATTAACCCTTTTATCTTTCTGCAAACAAGAACACATTATTTTCACTGTGGTTAAATACTCAATAACATGTGTATTAAAAACATTCAACCAGAAGTTGGTAAGTTACACACATCTATAAGTCTTGATTTTTTTTTATTCCTAGAATAATCTTCCATAATACAATGCAATGTTTAGCTTTCTCTTAACCCCCAAAATTTAAAAATAATTGTAAAAATTTGAATAATATGAGAGGTGTTCCAAATAAGTAGGTCTACTAAATAATAAATTAGTGAAAGCATTTCGTTTTCATTATTCACACTACTGGGTAGCTGGATGTCTCCTGCAGCCAAGGAGGTTGAATAATCTTCATAATACAATATATGTTAGGAACAAATATGTACATTACTACAGCATCAGAACCAATATTACCAATATTACTCTAGACTAACCAACATAAATATATTTTGATGTTTTAAGAATAGTTGGGATGACACCATGTAATTCATTGGGGCCTACTCAATAGAGATAGTTTTTTTCAGTTTGATACCTTTGATACTTTCAACAAAAAAAAAACATTATAGTTCATTATTAATTATTCATGATTTAATAAAAAAAATTGTATGTCTCTCAAAAAAATAATATAAACAAAATATAAAATCAAAGTGATAAAGAATTAAGTAGGTATCGCTTACTTAAACAAATATAATGAGTACATTTCCAATAACAGTTGATAAAATAAACTGATACAAAAAAAGATTATTATTAATAGTGAACAATTGGGACCACGTCCCACACCTGCATCTACAGCCATGCCAGATTATCAAGCATCAAATCAATACAGTATGAGTCCGAATTCAACCAACAAACTTCGACTGCAGGTTCATCACGACAAAGTAAGTTGACTTATGGTCTAAAGTGCTGCCCAAGGCTGATGTACGTCTTTGAAGTTGGAGCTGAACAACAATTTTACTGTACATATATATTTAACAACAAATTATTTAATATAAAACACGGCGCGTCTGAGTTATGTTTAATTAAATTAAGTTCTACAACCAGCGCAAATTTTTTCATTGAAATTATTGGGGGTACCTAAATATCGCAAAAAAAAAAAAAAAAAAATATATATATATATATATATTAGCCCCATTTATTTCAATTAAATAATTTTGAGACAGCAACAGAATTCGCAGTGGTTGTAGAACCATTCAATTAAACATAATCCAGGCACTCAGTGTTCCAAATTAAATACTTTCTCTATTATTTACAATAGAAATGTCGTTTAGCTCCAAATTCAAAGATGATACCTACAAGCCTTGGGAAGTACTTTAGAATACAAGTTGTATTAATGTTTTTAACTTATATTGTCGTGAGGAACCTGCAGCCAAAGTTTATAGGTCGAATTCAGACTCATTCTGTATAGTTTTAATGGGAATACCAGATCAGAAACTGTGGCATATAACCCACTGTAAAACAAGAAACATTGTACTGAAATGTAACCAACACTAACAAACTGTGAGCGATCTGAAAATGCTGGCAGCAAAGTAATGGAACCTGGCTGCCCAGTTCAACACCCGGAATCCACCTGAAAAAATCTGAAAGCAAACAGCACAAATAGAGCCAGATTACAGACTGTGCCGAACCATAAACACCAGAATCGAGACCTTGCGCTGTAGTGCTATGTGTTCCCAAAATTTACAAGTTTTTACTGAGTATTTGTTTAGGACCAAGTATACTTAATGTATTGCAGACAACAAATCCAGCTAGTCTACACAGCTGGTGGAGTACAGGTATCTCCTTTCTCGTGGAGTAGGCAAAAAAAAAGTGAATGCAGATTCTTCCAGTACAACCTAAGCGTTGGAGGTTTTCATGGATACTTAATGTTATCGATTTGAAGTATTATCGAATGATATTGAAGTACTGCAGGTCCCAACTCTAGTTTTAAGCAATTCTCCACGCTTCTGGGAAATTTATCTGACGCAATGTATGAAGATGAGGACGAGTAAACCTCCACCAGTGTCGTAGACAGTGAGAAGTAAACATGAAGTGTGGGCTGATAATAGCTGATACTGCCTTTAGCAGATCACTCAAATTCAAACAAAAATAAAACCTTTATAAATGCCTTGTAATTACACCCATTTATCACTAGGAGCAAATATTTTGCTACCGATACAGCTTCAAAATTTTAATGATTTGTTTTAAGTTTTGTTATGTTATATTGTCTTTCCACACACGCTCTTACTATTATTTTAATTTAGAGTGTGCCATAGTTTTGACTATGTTATGACTTGCTGTATTTTTTAAAAATTGCTTTTAATGCTCTTAATTATTTTATAAATCTTGGTCATGATCTGATGTAGGGCCTACCTATGTCAAACATATCACATGGATCTATAAATAAATCAATACATACAAATTTGTTAATTTAACTATTCCTTACCGCAACGCCTATTTCTTCTTTAAGGACTGGAAAATAAATGGGCTGCGGATCTCCGCTCCACTTAGCAGGGAGCTCATCTTCACTGTCCTTCAAAATACAACAACAAAAAATTAGTAAATAATACTTTCATCAAGTTTTGATGTAAGTACTACTTACTTAATGATTTTAGCATACAACATTATGTCATACATTTTTTTAAAGAAATGTAATAATATACTTAAAATAAATATTGGAATGATTTTGAAACCACCATTGTGTGCTAATGTAGCTCGGGATTCTATGCTGTGCAAGTGTCGTCATAGTGCATTGCACATCTTATCATGAATGCAGCCCAGGCATAATATAATTTTTTTTTGGTAAATATGAATCTCGAGTAGGTATTTGAATACCTACTAAATGCTGAACAGCATTTAGGTATGTCTCATTATAAAATCAAAGGGTTCACCAAACAGCAATATTTATTATTTTCAAATAATAGGAGCATAGCATGATTAGTCTGGTAAGGTTGGTAACATTAATTCAGTCAAATTAAGATTATTAACATATTATGGCCTACAGGGTAAAAATTCCATATACCGTACACAAGTTTATGCCTTCATTCTGATAGCATGATCCTGTATATATTAATAAGTGGTAATGATGCTTGCAGTATTCCACAAGACCTGACATAACTTATTTGTATTGTCATATTGGATGCTCAATTACTGAAATAACCCAATCAAGCAGGTAATTTTGAACAGCCACTTTTTCCATAAAAATTCTAATTTCAATTTTTTTTTTACTTCCTGTCATATTATTTCAATTATTATCTAAGAAAGCTTAGTGATTCTTCACATAATTTACCAGTAATTGATCATTTCAAAGAGTTATTAAGTTACTTTAGGTTAGATAAAATGTAAAATTGTGAGATGGATGATTAGGTAAGGTTTGCAAGATTTAAAATACTTTAGAAATGTGTAAACAGTTGGTTAGCAAACACTAAAAATTCTATAAAATAGTAAAAACAGTTAAGTTGGTTTAAAATGGTTACATTTAAAAATGGTAGTTAGTATAAACAATAGTTCAAATGATTTTACAGCATTTTTAATGTAGCTAACCTAACCTAACCTAACCAACCATTTATACTATTTTAAAGTATTTTTTAAAATATTGCTAACTTAACCTAACTAACCGTCTACACTATTATAAAGTATTTGTAATGGAGTTTATCTAAACAACCATTCTCACAATATCACAGTATTTTCACAACTTTAGGGTATTTTAAATGTAGTTACTCTACTCTAACAGCCAAATAAAATGGTAAACTAGTTTACCTATCTGATGCCATTTTACAGAATGATCAGAAAAATTGGTCAGAAATTTAAAAAAAAATTCATATTTTTATTTTTTGGATGCGCTCCTCTCTTGAAAAAATTACCAGCCGCTCTTTTTAATAAACTCTACAAAAAAAATAGTGTTATAATATACGTACCATTACGTATCAACGTAGTCCCGATAGCTGCGGCCTCAACTTTGGAATTACTTCTGGGAACCTCCAAATACGCATACCCAACACAAAAATTATGCACCTATTATGAAATTTTATAGAACATATACATAAGCCGATAAAGCAGTCCAACAATCATCCAAATTTTGTTGAATTTTACATCAAATAAGAAATTAGTAGCTACACGTTACCTAAGTTTATCAAAGTCATTGTAAGCATTAATTTTTAGTTCTTCCACAAATTAAATTAAATTGAAAAATGTAAACCTATATTATGTCCACTGTTTATTTTAATACCCCAGGACAACTAATTCAAATTTTATTATTTTTTATAGAACGCCAACAAACAGCGTTCAAAATTAATAACATACAGCGTGATCTAATAATATTTTGAATAAACACAAACATCTCTATACCATAGAATCAAGTTTAGGTAGAGTTTTTTTTTAATTTATTGGCACACATAAGGTTTGTTTGACTCGGGGTCTCTTTTTGACATGTCAACTCTCGGGGCGCCTTTTTCCGGAAGCAGTTGGCGGATGGTCGTTTTACTCGTGGGGGCAAGTTGCTCTCAGGTCACTCAAGTCATGCTCTCGATGCTCCTCCTCTCGAGGAAGAGTTGCGAGAGCAAGTCGTCTGCTGGTTGTTTTGGCGCGACTTTGACAATGGAGTCAATATGTTATCAAGCTACATTTGGTGATGACGGTAATATTTTAATAGATGACGAAATTGATGTGGAAAAACATTTCAATATAACTTATTTGGCGTCCTTTATTTAACAATCACAAGATTTACAATCGTTTCCTAGTACAGGTTAGCTTATGCATACCACAGGCGGTTTAAAGTCAAAGAGCAATATTTATATTTTTTACCTTCATCAAGCTCTCTCATAATTTGTAGTTCAATATACGGTAAATCAATAGCAGCTTCATCTTCAGATGAATCTTCGTTTACAAACAAATTTATCACGATGTCTGCTATATTTTCCGCCATCATTATTTACAACAAATAGCGTTTTCTTCGTGTATTAAAAGTTACCGACTCTTTTTGCCCTCAGGTCAACTTGCTCCCAACTCTTTCAACTCCCGAGGAGCACGAGAGACCTCGAGTCAAACAAACCTAACTTTCGTTAAAGGGAAGCAATTGAGTGTTCCCGAGGGAAGAGTCTCTTTATGATATCGTTATCAATCAAATATCTGCATTCAAATTTTACATCCATGCTTTACCCGGGACTCAAACCCAGAACCTCTCACACTTTAAGCAGGTGTGCATCCGATTACGCTATGGAGGTAGGCTCAAAAATGAAAAACTGTGCAATATATTGACGTCGACCCAAGTGTCTCCTCGGATCCTTCAGACCGTTATGTCTCGTCAACATCCTCTCTTGCAATACCAGTGCAACCTAAGTGCAGTGCTTTGAGCAGGGACGCACCCATGTGTGCCCTGGTACGTCAGCAGACATCACAGTGTATTAATAGTTATGTTTTTATGGCTTTTCTTTAAGTGACCACGAGTCTCCACGAGTGTGTAAATGTTGTGTAAATACTTATTTTGTATTAATTCTTTAACTCATCCAAGTGCTGTGTCGTGTCATGTAGATCGGCAAGCCTGGCCCGCTGCGCGAGTCGCGTCTTCCCCACCGGCCCGTTTCCCCTTCCTCCCCTCCGCAGCCCGCGCGGGCGGGCGGCGGAGCGTCAGTCAGTTGCCACCTGGGAGTCGCACGGAGCGGACCTCCTTCGCTCCGCTCCGCGAGAGGTAGTACGGGGTCCGGGTCACAGCGTGGATGAAACGTTCGTCTACCGACGTGGTCGTCCAGGCTGTGACAGGATTCCTCGCGATAAGCCTCGTTAACAAGATCGCATCTTCGTAACTCCGCAACTCATTTCGCTCGAGACGCACGCAGTGCTCGTCTGACTTTTCTACTTCCTTAATCTGTATATACCTTCATAGAGTCGTCTACGCATACGTCACGAGTCGCGTACATGCTACGAAGCACCAGTGAACTTTTCGTAACCGGTACGATTCGCTACGGGACCGCATTCGTTTTTACTCCGGTTCTCATTTTGTCTCCAAGTGTTAGTTTCCGGGAGTCCCGGTCGTGGAGGAGGAGGATGCTCGTTCCGCGATGTGCCAGCCAGGCTGCGACAGGCTCTCTGTACGGAAATAAAAGGAGCTCGTGAAAACGGACATCATCGCATTATCCTTACTACCATCTACCATTCCTTCCACATACGCATAGTTCCCTCCTGGTCCCTTACTTTCCGGTCCCGGCCACGTTGGCCTGAACTCACTTCCTCACCGACGAGAGCTACATGGGCAAAACAGGATATTTTCGCAGACAGGAAATTAGGGACCATAGGCCGGGGGACGTCAATATAAACTAAAATAAAAAAATTCTCGACAGCTACACAATTGAAAAACTTTTGTTAAAAATAATGTTTGATTAGATTTTTTACTCATGCTATAGGGGTTTCACCAAGTGGCATGCAGTATTCCCCTTACTCTCACTCACAACACCCCACTACACTTCAAAAACCGCTCCACAGGTCCCGTAGCATCTCTCACCCCCAGCATTCTTTCCTTCAATCCATTCCACTCCTTTTCTGGCCAACCAAGTAAAGTATGCCTCCCTCTTTCCATTCCCTCCGTTCCAACTGGAGCTTCCAACTGTGATTTCTCCTCTCTTTATATTCAGCTCTGTGTACCCTAGTGCCCAGCTATCCCATCCATCACTTAAATATCCTGATAATCTAAACACACTAATCTTCCCCTAAAATGCTTCCCACCCCATCTCCTTAATTATTTCAGATCGACTTGCATTTTCCGCTTTTGACCTTCCCTTCTCCGCCACATACCCTGTCGTCGTCAAGGCTGAGCCCCTGTGGCGTACTAGGTGCTCCGGCTGCTCTGGGGTAGAGGGATTCAAACCATGTGGGTGTGTCCTCCCAACTCCACCTCGCACACTCGCACAACAACTCGCTCCGCTCGCTCACGGCCGACTGCTGCGCTGCGCGCCCGTTCCTTGCCTGCTCCCCACCTCCATGGCTACACTGCCCGGAAATAAGTAACTGGCAGGAGGGATGTCGGCGCGTCAAAATGGCCTGTAGGAAGCCAGGGGAGGACTTGGGTCGACATCAAATGCCTCCCTAATGCGAGGCCGCTATGCGCACCGACGTCTCTCAGTTAGGCACAACACGCCACACGCGGGTACTCGTCAAACAGTGTGGGAGTCGGATCTGGGGAGCCTACTTCACACTGCTCCTAGGAGAGTAGCAAGTTCATAACACTGTACCTGGGTCTCGTCTTGTCGTGGCATACTGGCATGGTTAAGGTGGGACACACATAATCGCTCAGGTAGTAGGGTATCCTACGTGACCTTAAGGGACGTCCTGAAGGGTCGCGTTCACTCCCCACTGACTTTGTAGGTGCTGCCTGCGAGTTGAGGACCATAAACAGTGGCCACGCCCTAGGAGTGGGCATCACCTGCAGATACAAGTCAAACAGTATGGGGGTCGGGTCGTCAGTGATGCACTCGCTTACGGCCTGCTCCCTTTCTGGTTTCGGGCAGTACTCCTCCTCGTCCCTTAGATTCGTCTCGCCATCCGACAGGTAGCATTCGGAGATGTCGACGGTATTCTCAGAGATTGGACGCGAGAGGCACTGTCCTTCCTCGGACTACTCCCCTTCGTCCTCCGATTACGACTCCATGACAGTCACCCAGGACTCATTCGTTCCTGTCCAGGGGTTCTGAAGGCGAAGAGGCGCTTCAGATACCCGCCCCTGACAATCACTGTCCCTGGGCTCCGCCATTGATGGCTCATTATACTCCCCCCGCCCCCTGTTGCTGGTGGCCACTCCTCTCCATCCCATCTCCAGGTAGTCCAGGGTCGCTTCCAGGCCCTGCCAAAAGTCCTGGGCATGAGGCCTCTGACATGCCCCCTCCCCTCTTACCCTACTGGGCATTTCCACTCCCGCAGCCGTGGGCGTCGAATCAGTTGTTGCGTCAGGTGGTGTCAAATCCAGTGTGGTGTCAACTGGGGCCAATTCCGACAAGTCCATGTGTTCCGCAATGTCTGTGCCAGTGAGTGACGGGTCCATTTGGGAGTACTAGCCTCCCTAGGGCCTGTGGACATCTCCCCCTATGCGATTTCGGAGCCCTGGTTTCTGCAGAATGAGATGTCGTTTGTACAGTTGGTAGCTTGTCCTCCCCTCTGGACAGCCCTGTCTCCACCTCTGTGTCTGTCATGCGTCGAAGGTCGTCCCTGTGTATCTTTGCCGGTCCACCGCTTGGCGTCTTTACAAGGTAGGACGTAGGTCCAGCCAGATGCAGAACCAGTCGGGGCCACACCCATTTTGGCGCCAACTCCCCGCAGAACTTATTGGTGCCTGATGACAGGGGATGTTGGCGCACATACACCTGCTCGCCGGGCATCAGCACAGGGGGGGGGGGGGGGGGGGGGCCTGCCATCTGTGGCGTGTGCTGGTGGAGGTAGGTCTCCTGCCGCAGTCTGGACTCCTCCCGCTTCCCAGCCAGCTCCGTCCACAGCGACTCGCCCCACCCGCTCTCGTAGCAGCCACCACCACGCGGCACTCGCCCAGCAGCGCCAAGATCTGCTCTTGGACTAGTTCTGCCAGCATGTACCCCGTGACCGTACTCGTCCTACGTCTCAAGCAGTACAGGAGGGCCGGAGTATATGCGTGTCCCACTTGCTGTGGTCCTCACCCAACCGGAGACGGAGCTGCGCCTTGATCTCCTGGTTCCATCTCTTGTTGGGTTGGCCCTCGGGTGGTATGTGGGGGTAGTGTAGTGGTATACCCCCACCTTCGACATGCCTGCTTCCACCTGGATCCTGTGAACTGGAAGCTGTTGTCGCTTAAGACCACTTCTGGGTAACCAAACCAGGGGCAGACCTCCTCTTCCAACAAGGCTATCAGCATGCCTGAATGGACATTGGAGATGGGGTAGGCCTCCACCCACCTGGTGAACCGGTCTGTGACAACCACAAGAAACCTATTCCCCTTGCTGCTCCAGAGATAAGGGCCCATAATTTCTAGTGCTATGGTGTGGAAAAGGTACTGGGGTTGTCTGGGATGCTGCTGCTCCTCACCATCCGACATCCTCGCCTTGCAGTGCTGACAGTGAAGACTCCTCCCCACATACTCCCTGACAACCCGGGTCACCCACGGCCAGTTGAATTTGGTGCGCAGCAAGCTCATCAGCGAGCTGGTTTGCCTTCCCAAGCACATGCTCAACTTGGAAGGTGTCATTCTGGAGGGTCATTACCCACCTAGTAAATTTGGACTTACGCCCCTGCATGGTATTCAGCCATCTGAGGCATTGGTTGTCCGTCCTCAGGGTGAACTCCTTGCCTTCGAGGTAGTGCCTGTAGCGGCTGACCGCCCACACTACCACCAAGAATTCCTGCTCGTTTATGTCATAAATCCTCGCAGCTGGCCCGAATTTGGAGCTGGCATACTCCAACACTCTCTGCTCCCCATCGGGGCCGACCTGGTATAGCACCGCCCCCATGCCCACCTAGCTAGCATCCATCTGCAGGTACCGGGGCTCCCCTGGTGCTATATGTGAGAGAACATGACTCTCCCAGAACAGGCGCTTGACGGCAGCGAGGGCGCGGTGTGCCTCGGCAATCCACCTGTACTTCGTCTTGGGCGAGAGTAGGTCTGTGATAGGGGCAGTCACCGTCGCGAAGTCCGGGATGAAGGAGCGCAGCCAATTCAAGAGGCCCATGAGGTCTGCAATTCCTTTCTCGTGTGTGGGGCGGGTTTAGTCTCTATCAGGTCCAAGTGCTCTGGCAGCAGCTGGCAGCCCAAGGTCCCAAGTATCGGAGCTCTGCCGCCCCGATGCGGCACTTATGGGGCACACATGTTAGGCCATGCTTGCCACCCACTCGAGGACCATAGTGAGGTATCATGCATGGTCCTACCACGACTTGGACCAGATGATCACGTCGTCCAGGTAGGCCATGACGAATTCGCCCACGAACCCATCCAGGATGCGGACCATCATGAACCGAAACGTCGTGGGGGCGTACATCAGCCCAAACAGCATGGCGCAGAACTGAAATCTACGGCCATCAGGGGCGGTGAAGGCTGTTATGGGGCGGTCCTCGGGTTTCACTGGGACCTGCCAGTAGCCACACTTTAGGTCCAATGATGTGAAAATGGTGGCGTCCCCCCGCCCTGCAAGGACATCTGCAATGTTTATGAGGGGTGGGATTGCAGGGATAGTTACCGAGTTTATGGGCTTAAATTTCCCACAGAAGGGAAGAGAACCGTCTTTCTTGGTGGCCATAACCACTCGGCTATTATAGGAGGATTCACTAGGCTCTATCACCCCATCCCTGAGCATCTCTGCAATCTGCTCCTGTATAGCTTTCCGCTCGAAAGGTCCAAAACTTTGGGGCTTCACGAAGACGGGTTGATGGGGCCGGGGCGGGAAAGAGTGCTCTGCCATTGTCGTTCGTCTCAGCATGTCCGTGGCAGTGAAAACTTGGGGATGCTGTGACAGCACGTCCTCGAACAGGCTGACGTACTCAGGAGGCACATCTTTGGCGATGTCTTCTAGTTGTTCCGCCGGGCTTCCGGTGGGCTGTCACCCCCTCGGGTGCTCGTGGTCGGCCCGCGCTTGCAGGCTCGCTAGAAGTTGTGTTCCATCTGGCGTGCTTCCTGCACGCATTCTGCTACACCGCCGGTGTGGCAGCGACGCAGAAAAGGCTGCAGCTCGTCCCTCACTAAGCCTGTGATGATGGGCAGTGCCCCGGACATGGGGGTGCGCGGAGCTGCCGGCCCTGGTAAGTGCTGGAAGGCGACTGTCTACTCTCCCTGGCAACCCGGCCAGGGAGGGCTCGACTCCCGCGGAAAGTTACGGAGCGCGGGAAGATGGTGACGGCCAGTTTTGTGACGTAAAAGCATATCAATCAACATGTAATAATTATTCATGAATATTAAATACCTACCTACATAAAAAGTTTTAGTTATTTCACTTAATGATAATTGCATGTACACTATGTTCAGATTGCGCATTGCCACACCCCGCTGGGCACTCGCACAACACAACCGGCCGTGACTATAGCGTCACGTCGTTTGGTGCACTGCCCTACCCTACTCTACTTGGCACACGCGGGCGTGTTCGTTACATTTGGTCTACTTCAGGTGTTGAGGACACATTACAGCCTGTGCTCTCAGAGGGAGCACCTCGGCGGCGTCACATGTAAATATGTATACCTACATGAGGATAGAGCTGAAGCGATTTTTGTTTGCTTTTTTAGCCGACATGCAGCTTGTGGCTTTCCATAACCTCTTCATTTTTATTTATCATCTATGATGTTTGAAATCTATGTTATTAGTTGCTCAATGTATCTGGCATTCGTCAAAATTTGTTCTTTTAAAAGTACGTAGTTAAAATTTACAAAATAAGCTATATTGTTAAGTTATTTATTATTGCAACATAAATATTGGCATAAGTATAATTTATGGCTGTCATGTCTGACAAAATGGAGAGCACGTTCATGCTATCCCTATGGGTGATGTCAACCATCACCGGTAATTCTCCTAGTAGGTATTTATGTACTGCAGGTCGGACAGGCACGAAATAACATATAGGTTGTAATTAATAATTAATATTTTGACGCCGACCGCTGGTGCTCCCTCTGGTTCGCACAGGCTGTTATGTCACAACAACACTTACTCTTTAGTGTATCAAACACGCTCGAGCGTGATGTCCTCTGAATGTGTAAAAGTGCGCCGCGACGAACACCAAACTGACGACAGCGCCTGGCCGGGTGTGGCAATGCGCCTAATTAAATATGTAATTATTCTGTTAAAATCAAAAACAACCAATTTAATAACAATTTAAAATATATTTAATTCAAGGGAAATTATGTCTAATTGTTTTATAATCATATATTGTGAAACATGTCTTTTAAGCCTAAAACTAGCTGGATCTGTTTTCCCGCGCTCCACGCGTTTTGGCGCGAGGCCGCAGAGCGGTCTCGTGCTCAGTTACCGTCGGGAGCTCGCAGGGGTCGGATGCTCTGCGAATGCAGAGCCATCAACTTTCGCGCTACATCCACAGATCAGCAATAGTGTAAGTTCTAAAAATCCTTTTACCAGCTCTGCGCCGACCCCACCCAGTCGCACGATATTTCGTGTGACTAAGAACTAATTAATTTTATCCCAAAAAGGAACTTTGCATTTTCTACGTAATTTCGTGTCCAAAGATTAAGGACAGCGTAATTGAGTTACGCAGTTTTGGCTTCACAGCCACTTAATTGTTATCATCGAAGACTCTTAGCAACGTGTGTCGAGTTCTTACTCGCTAACTTTTGCCTCTTAATTTTCATCGTCTATAAATGTGTAACTTGTAATGAGTAATCTAACAGAGTAATTTCCAATTAGTAAGTGACTGTAACGTGTATGCCTCCAGCTTACCGGGTGTACGTAGTTTTCGGGACTTTAATATTTCGCCACAGGTTAGAGTGCAAATAACTTTGGAACATATGTGTCATTCTCAATGTTAACGTAAATGTCTGCATAAGTTATTGCAGCACAGTAGCTCCGCGACTATCCGCCGCATCTTTCACGTTGACAGTCGGCCACTGTATCAGTCCGTATATACCCCTTTGCAACCTATCCTGGTCGCTCGCACCGTTCATGCGTAGAGATACACGTGCCGCAGTGGTCAGAAAACAGACACGGCCAGTACATGGACCAATAAGTGTAACGGTTCTGAATAAAATGCAGTGTTGTGTCAATTCGTTTACCAGTTATTTATAAGGCGTCCTGGGTGACCTGAACAGCCCGGGTAGGTTTCAAACTGCGACGCGCTCCTGCCTGCAGCCACGAGGCCGAACCCCCGTTAAAACCCCTGAGATCTTTTCCAACCTTAATAATTCCTTAAAAAACTTAGACAAGCAGCAGGAGTGGCGTCAATTTCTATAATTAAAATGTAACTCTGAAAGGGTCACAGACCATTACCACGAACCACCTTCACTACCCAGTAAGAAGTGTTGGCATGAAAATATGTAGGGAATAGGCTAATCGTCATAGGTAACAAAAGAACATTTCAGAGGTAGCTAGATAAAGTGATATGCGAAGAGTAGTGATTCCCCCCTTCACAAACCGCTAAAAAACAATCGACACGACACCACGTGCAAAACACTGCTTCAGATCTGGACCTGGATCATTTAAGTAGGAAAAAGGCGTGCATAAATTACGAACACTGATGTAATATACGGAAATCAACAAGAGTCTAAGTGATTAGTAGAGAGGAAAACTAGTACTATATATATGCCATGGACGTTGCCGTCGCCCGGGTTCTCGTGTTCGAGACTCGGCGGTGTTCCTAGCGGGAAGGCTGTTCTGTTGAGGGGAAACGTTTCCGGGAGGGCGCCAGGCTAACGCGGTGGTTAGCCACGAGGTGGGTCGTGAGGTTCGAAAGCCCCTGCGTGGCCCGCTAGGAACGGCGGCAGTGGTGATGATGCTAAGGATCCCTAATGCCTGTTGCCCCACTGGCCCTACACAGCATAGGACGCTGATCCCTAACTGGATTGGTGAGGTTTAGGAATAATGTACACGTTTTGCACTGTCGTTCACACGTCGCGCACGGAGTGTGCGGAGTGGATTTTTAATTATGTTGGCAAATTACACGGCACTTACAATCACACGAATTCCCTAACATAAAGTACATTGTCAATTACACACGAGGTGCTGTGACGCGCCGTCACTAACGTTATGCCCTCATGCCAGTTGCAGTTGAGGGAGAGTGTTTGATTAGAGTCGGCTAATCCCGTAATTGGTAAACTGCGATGCGCGGGCCCAGTGTGGACCGCGGCTCGCTATTAAATTAAGAACACGTCTACGATTGGAGGTAGCCTGTGCCTGTGCACTTGGCAATTAATTAAAGTTCTGTGGTGGCGGGAGTCGGCCCGTGCCGTATATTGCATGGCCCCACGTAATGCGTTGTGTGGGGCGTGTTAAATTGACGCGGCTGGGTTAGGCCCTACATGGGAAAAGGACCGGGCGCACACGGGGAGTATTTAAAAAAGGTTTCGGTTGTGACTATAATTACCAGATTGAAGTTCGATGAATACAAAGAGATGATGGCTCCCCGTGGGACGTGCGTCCGTCCCCGTCCGCGAGTCGCGCTGTACTGGCATCTGGCCTTGGCGCGAGGGGAGGGGTGAGCTCCCTGTCGCGCCAGAGTTTCTAAAGTTCCGGTATTCGTAAAAATTTACATTAATAATAAAAAGCAGGTGGCTCTAAATTCATACAATAAAACTTAATGATTAACTTAAATTCTATATATGTTTTAGAAATGACATTTAATAAGTTTGTCTAAAATAAGTTTGAATATTAGAGTCATACTGGAGACTACTCCAGTGGCGAATGATAATGCTAATTTGGGGCGGTTTAGTTACGTCACATATTTCACTATTGGATTTAGGCTGAAGGCAGCAAGGGTTGCACTCACAGCTGTTTTAGTAGAAAGCTACACGTGAGTGACCCGGGCACTCCTACGTCGCACTTGTGTTGCACGGTGTTATTAATTCAAAGTGGCGGGTTCATTAAAGTTTAGTGAGTT
Source organism: Bacillus rossius redtenbacheri (assembly GCF_032445375.1). Taxonomy (NCBI): domain Eukaryota; kingdom Metazoa; phylum Arthropoda; class Insecta; order Phasmatodea; family Bacillidae; genus Bacillus; species Bacillus rossius. The sequence continues at coordinate 334,355,319 of NC_086330.1, read as the reverse complement.
TACTGTGTACATGCCTTGGTTTGTCTTGCCAATTAATTAAGGGCGTTGAAATACCTAAGTTCCGCGGCGCTCGCTTGACTCGGGTGGGCCATGGCTAGGGGCGCGTTCCGTTAGCGGGGTTGAATACTGGCGGTTGCAGGTCGGGCTTTAAGGTGGCCTTCGGTCGGACGACGTCAAAGTAGTTCTATTTTATTTTATACTCACGTTTTAGAAAGTGTAATTGCTGCATGCCAAAAATTACATTTTAATATTGCATAATAAAGTAAAATTGAGAAACAGTAAAAATTAGAAAGCTTAGTATATAAGCCTAATTAAATGTATTCGGACAAATGGAAATAAAACAATTTGAGGACAAATTATTTATTTAATAACAATGCATTAAAAAATTTTGTATAAAAATAATTACACATTTTGCCGTCATATGGCCTCTGTAGAAGGCCCGGGAAGTACCTGACGGGCGCTACGAGCGTCACGGTGCTGCTGTTGTCAGGGGAGACGACACATTTATATTAAATTGGCTTTTAATCCACAGACTTCTCCGGTGGTACACATGGGTATGCTGTAATCCCTACACATAAACTACGGGGTGGCAGAACCGCTACAAAAGCTAGGATAATGCGTTATGCGGCATCTGAGCCGTTGTACTATTACACTAACACATGCTGATTACAAAACAAAATACGACACTAACATAACACTGTGAATTTGTCGCGGCAGTCTCGCGGGCACGCGATTACTAGTTCGCTGGAGGCGGCTAGCGTCGAAAGTTAATTATCTTAGGAGGGCTCAATGAGCGTGATCCTAAATTCTATTCTACACTTACGTGAGGTTGTATCCGACAGGCATATGCGCGGTGATCTTAACGAAAACGAGTTGGCTGGAGTCGGACAGTGCCGTAAATTGCGTGGTCCGCGACACGGTGCGGAATTACCAAGGAAACGGTCGAGATAAGCCCAGGTCTGCGAAATACACGCTGAGTCTACGTGAGCAGCAATGATTTTAAAATGTTTGCTTATTAAATCAAGTGCAGAGTGAACGATCGGTGGAACAAAATTGAAGGCTGCTCACGGACGCACGTCTTGACCCGGCGCGGAATGGTTGGAGACTGCCGAACATGGCCGCCTCGCAAGGGAGGGAAACTCTCACCTCCTTTGTGAGTCGGCGCCAAAAACTTAGATTAACTTAATTTACTCTATTATAAGCTAAAAACCGTTCCAGGTGCCCATTTAAAAGTTAGCACCTGGTATTTGGGTGCTTAAGGCTTAACAATTGTTTTAGATTATTTAATTATTTGAATTGTGGCATCAAGTTGGCGACTAAATTTATTAACATGCTGTCTCCCTGTGAACTGCATTAGTGGTATTTCTTCTAATCTGACTTGATCATTGTCACTGGCACTTTAATTAAGGCCAGTGGCCGCGGTGACTGCAAATGAGGTTCGTTGTCTGCTCCGTGCGTGCGGTGCTCGCACGGAGTGGCTACGACGCACTTGTTTAATACCTGTGAATTAATAATTATGTCCTAGTGTCTTGTCCCTTAATTGTTTTATGGGGTCGAGCCCCCTAGGGTTTCGTGCCCTTAATTTTATTTGAGACTAGTGGGGTCATGACCGAGGTGCTCGCCTGACTCATTCCCGCTGGGCTAGGGGTCCGAAAACGGGATCCGGTACTAGCGGTGCGGAGCACGGGCTTAGAGGCCATGGTCGGGAAAACGTCAATTCATTGCAAATTAATAAAAAATATTATAATTTTTCTTAGATATAGGTACAAGTATAATTACATTATATTTTCGGCAACTGGTACACATAATTATGCTATGGGCCCTGTCAATTATACATTTTCACTTTTTAATCAAGAATACATATGGGCATAAACATATGAGGGACAGAAAATAACAAATATTAATTGATTTACACTAAAATCTACCCTGTTTACATAGTATACAAACACCAATACAATACTAATTTGAAAAACGTTTTTGGAGGTAAACATAATTTTATTAAAATGACTGAAATTGAAGTAGGCTCTAATAGCATTACAACACGAGTACTAACTATAGTTTGGTTCCTCCGAGCCCAGGCTTCAGCCTGAGGATTGAGGATGGGGTCAATGACCGATTGCTCTGACGTCACGGCGGCCATTTTTTGTATAAAAATTCGTCAAAAAGAACACATAAATCCTATTTCGAGGGAAAAATTCCCGTTTGAGGGAAAATTTCCCGTTTTAGTTCTCCAAAATGTCAATGGCTTGAAAATTCCTAAAAGCTGCTTAAATTTCTTAGCGTCAAGCCGCTGAGGTCATGACCTTGACAATTAGAATGACATCACCGCCATTGTGAAATATGTCGTAACTGTTACAATTATTAGAACGCCTACCATCGTGAAAATTCGTATTTTTTATGCTAAAAAATCTGGAAAAGCTTTAAAAATTATAAAATAAATTAATTAACAAAGTTTAAATAAAAAATATTTAAAAACACTGTTGCACATATTGTTACGGCTACCATCTTGGATTCTAGAAATGTTGCATGTTTCGTTTCGCCCACCATATTGGATGTGTATGTCATCGTTGCACTTTTTGTTACGCCCACCAACTTGAATTATAGATCATTGCAATTTTTGTTAAGGCCGCCATCTTGAAAAAACGTAATTATTGTCCAAAAAATTCATGTTTTTTTAAATTTTTTTAAAAATAATAAAAATTTAAATAATATCACTTTGCCATCTTGGATTATGAGATTACTACCACCATATTGAAAATCCATTTTTATTTTCAGATTTTAATAAGAAAAAATTTTAAATTTAAAAAAAAATTAATCAAATTTTAATAAATTATTATTTTAAAAAAACCCACTTACATAATGAAGCTCGGAGTCCTGGGTTCGAACCCGCGGGTTATGTATATGAATTATTGCAAGCAGCACTCCACCAAATATTAATTTTTTATTATAAATGTCTATGTCCTTGTGCAGTGGTCATTAAAATCACATAGGCAACTAGGTCACAAGTAGATAGGCCTACTATACAACTAGGGATGCAAAATCGCTCTTAAAAACATCGATATCACGAACATCGATGTTCAAACGAAAAAGCATCGATGTCAAAAAACATCGTTCTGAAAACCGATACATCGATGTTTTAACCGATGTTTTAAATATCAGGAAAAACATGCCAAAATGATTTAAATTATAGTATGTAGCCACAATATCCACAACCCATTTACAGTCGTGTCTCATGCAGAACAAAAACATGCATTAAAAGCAATTAAAAAAAAGAAGGAAAAAGCATGAAGTGTATGTGCAGGTTTTAAATGTAACATTAATTTTCTCGATAGAGCTAGCGAGACCGTATCGGTACCAATCAAAAGCTTGTATGTACAACAAGCTATGAAATTGTCTATAAAGTCTCGCTGCTTTTTCCCTATATTTATCAAAATTAAAAATAAAATTCTTATGTAAACCAATTTTTTTAACGGTATTTATTTTTTCCAAATGATCAGGGCCGGCGCGTCCATATAGGCGAACTAGGCAACCGCCTAGGGCGCCAAGTAGCTGGGGGCGGCGCAGCACGACACATAACAACTGATATAATATGTTTAACGATTATTGAAACTAGATGAAAATGGATTTTTGTAACAGTTTGGAATATTTATATTGATATAAGTAATTATTTAAAGTCCACGGTGACCTGCTTATGATTTGTAATAAGTAATAAAGTAAAAAAAAAAACACAAGCCTGCTTACATTTGATTGTTGACAAAATCTTAGGCTTACGTGATGTATTTTGAGGCAAGGAAAAAATTTTTTGGGGTGATTGTCTTGGGGGGGGGGGGGGAATTAAGGTTTTTCGCCTAGGGCGCTAATTTACCTTGCACCAGCCCTGCAAATGATTTTACACATCTTATAAAGTACTGTAAAAAAAATTGATACTGAAATCAACCAAATAGTTCAGTATTTACAGCATTTTTGATACCTACTTAAAAATGTAGGTTTTTATAGTAAGTATAGACAGTTAAAAAAATTGTATCTTAAAAACTAAATATCGTATCGTAATGTTTTCTATATATTCAATAAATATTCATGAAATGATAGCCAAAATATTAATAAAAACTAGGATAATTTTAATGATGAACGATGTCGATGTTTTTGGACTTTTTCATCGATGCATCGGCGATGTATCGCTCTTCAAAACATCGATGCTGACATCGATGTTTCATGAACGATACATCGATGTTTTGAAAACATCGATGTATCGTTTGCATCCCTATATACAACTGCCGTCATCCGCGGTCTCGTAATCAAGACCCGGGGCGATCCTAGTGGTTTTCAGTGGCTCTAAAGGAAATCTCCGGCGGGCGCCAGGTTAATTCGAGGATTAAAAGGGGTGGTCGTGGGTTTTTGCCCCTGCGTGTTCCACTAGAATCGGCGGCCATTGATGGTGGGCGGGAGTCCCTGTTTCTAATACGCACTGGCCCTGAACAGTATACAGGACTGTTTCCTAATTGTTCAGGAGGCGTTTACGGAATAAATAAACGGTATTTAGGTGCTGGTTTTTTAATCCCGCATCTCACATAGTGTGGATGGGACACAAGTTACACAATTACACTTGACAAAAATACGTTGGCACTACACACACTCGCACTGATAATTAATTACGTGTTACGTTGCGGCACTTGCAAACAAGATCCCTACATTGGTTTGTGTGTCGACGAAGAGTTTGGGTGGATTAACCGCCACTCCCGTGATGAACTGGAGATAGCATGGTGCCCGGGCTCACCTGTGTGTTGCGGGCCCACGAAGATAATATTAAGGGGCAAAATCTTTAAGTTTGCAGTCGACAGTCGTATGCTCGACGAATTACATTAATTTCTGTTCGCAGGAGTCGGCCCGGACCGTAAAGTGACTCCGTCGCGAACCGTTGTTCCGCGACGAGCAAAAATTAAAGCGGCCGGGTAAAGCCCTGCATCGTAAAAAGGCACGGGGGCACGGGGGCACGCGGGGAGAGGAAAAGAGGTTTTAGTGAATTATGACAGTTACCAGTATGAAGAATCAGGAGTACAAAAGTTGAAGTCTCCCCGCGGGATCACACGTCTGCCCCGGCCCGTAAGTAAAACTCTACTGCCGCTTTGTGCCGGCTTGGGAGGGGAGGAAGCGTCATGACGCGCCGAACTTTCTAATGTGCCGTTATTCCAATTTTATAATTATAATTAGTCATTATTAGTTCTAGAACCCTCGTATCTTAATGACATCTGTCTGAATTAGTTGGCGGAAGGCCTATAATAATAATACATAGTAAAATTTAGATTAATAATATTTGAAAATAAAAAGTCAAGCTGGAGACTGTCTGTCACTTGTTGACTACTCCAGTGGCTATTTGCAAGTAAACACAGGGAGGTGAATTAGGTTGATTAACACTGTGGTTAATTATTGGCGGAAGGCCGCAAGGGATGTTCCGGACGTTTATTAATTGTGGTTTCCCACGGGGAAAACGGTTGCACCCCTACAACACACTTTCACTATTAAGGGTTGTTCTGTTAATTCAAAATCACTTAATTACTCACGGCAATTAATGATGCACGAAAACTGTTTGGTGGTGTTTGCATATGGACGTAATCTGTGAAACACTCACCGGCGTCGACAGCTCGCTTGACTCACGTGACATGGGCTAAGGGTGTGTTCCGTTAGCGGGGTTTAATACTGGCGGGTGGAGGCCGTGCTTTATAACCTTCAGAGGGACGACGACACAACTTGCATGTACCGCAATTGACATGGTTGGCAAAGTAGGACATGAAAGAGTGGCAGCTCACACCAAGTGGCAGCACTTCAACAAAGAGCATGACAGTCTTGGGCTATGTCATGTTGGTCTTATGTGACTTAGGCATACCCTTATGTTACCAACGTACACTTAAGACTGACAGGCTCACTCAGAGGGTTCTCAAGGCATGGGACCTAATTACAGATATAATTCTCACATATTCTCAAGTCGTTCACTCATAGTACTTGGGAATCCACGAGTCTCTGCTCTACTAGCAAGTTTATAGACCAGATCATTGGTTTGTTTAAAATAGTTTGTACTTGGCTTGGCTCTTCTCTGGGAGGGCCTGTAAGCTGATGTACACAAAAGACAAGTTGTTTTTCACAGAGTGTTGTCCTGTTGTGGCCTGGTAGTGATACATAAGAAAATCTGGTCTGATCAGGCTGCTCGTTGAGGTTAGTTTTAAGTTGGCGTGACGCAACCGCCAAACTTCGCCAATTCAGTTTGGGTGCTGACACCACGGTTAGCTTCAACTTTTATGTGACTCTCTATAAATATACTAACCTCTCCACCCTCCAGTATGTTAACTGAATGTAATTTCACTTCTTTTGGTCAGGTGTATTTAAAACTTTTATTAACTCTTACAATACATTTGAGTTACAGTCTTTATGTCAAGGTTTTGACTACCAAGGCTAAACCACAAGAGCTGGCATGAACCTGGCAATAAAAAAAATTGATGATGATTGATGACATCAGGTCTCCAACTGCCTGTAAGTACTCTGATTAGGCAAGAGGAGAGTCAAAAATGTGTCCATATGTCGAACTGGTGTTAACAATTGTACATACTGTATGTACCCAGTGCCGTGCTTAGTGGGGGGGTTGGGGGGTGTTTTCTCCCCCCACACAAATCGACAGAGGGGGCGAAATTTTCTACAGGAGGCGAAAAATCGAGGAGGTATGTACATATGGCTATCTTTTTTATTTCTTTTCTTAATGAATTTGATAATTAATTAGTTTTGTACAACTGTTTCATTTAGTAATGTAATAATTGATAAAGTAATCATTGTAAGCACTAAAAGTCAACAACCACCTCATCTTAACAGAACAAATACTAATATTAATTACGTCTCTCTACGTCAACGTCACATACATAAGTCACCATACTGGCAACTCTCACTTCCAACACAGAGCGCAGCATCGGTACTGTTCATTGCACTTTTACATAAGTGCTCCTTTCTTTTAGTATAAAATCAATGTCATTTACTTGTTAATAGTGTGTGTTGTTGTGTAAGATGTATGAATGGGTGTATTTCTATTTCTAATGAGAGATTTATATTTCTGTTTTACTTCTATGCATCATGCCCAGTAAGTACCTCTATACAATGTCCTTTTGTATTGTGTTTTATTGCTGTTAATTGCATGACATCTTCGGTCAAACTGCATAATGGAATATTGAAACATAATTTGTTATTGTAGTTACTTCGTTACTTGTATTATAATTAACTGTTCCGAGTGCTGATTTTCATATCTTAAAAACAGATGCATTAAAATTGAACAATATTTTCTTAATGGCATCAAGATTACATGAAACATTAAAAAACGTTGGCTACTAATTCACAAAAATATATTTTTGAGATAGGTACATAACATTATGTAAATGCGAAATCAACGTACCAAAAATAAAAGCTTAGGCCATCAGAGTTGAAGTATTTGTGGCTCAATTATAAAATTCAATAATAAATAAATCACAACATAAACCTGACTCATCTCAATATCTCAATCAAACAATCATGATTATACTATTTGATATTAAAATAAAAATTGATGAGTTTATATTTTTATATTAATAAATCTATGTTGCCTAAACATTTTAGAAAGTAACTTGTTTTTATTGGCTCGGAAAGTATGTATATGTAATCTATGTGTTACACAGCGATTGCGTCAGTATAGTAAATTAGGTACCTAATTTTACAGATATGGACTCACACACTCTTGCAAAGCGGAAATATGCTAAACTTTCTGGAGCTCAGCGAAAGCGGCAAAAGCGACTGCACGACCAAGAAGATAAAATACGAGCTTCTTTGCTAAAATTTTTAAATCCAGGCACAGGCCCTGCTCTATCTACATCTACATCTGTGGAAACTTCAGGTTCAATTGTAAGTGAAAAGTTGTTACAAAGTCATGTAAGAAGTTCTGAGAATTTATCTGAAGAAATATCTCCAACTTCAATACCGAAACAAACAAGCAGATCAAATACTGGGCAATCTGGGCTCATTTCTGTGTAAGTATTGTTTCAGGATTTTTGTTTATACGAAGCATGTTCATTGTTAATTGTTCAATTTTTATCAATTTGATTTTATTTCAGGGAAACAACTTACCTTGAAAAAAATCTAGATAACTCATTAAGGAATTGTGCAGTTCAAGATGATACTCCGTTGACCTCTCTGTTGAATTTGGATTCATCTCCAAAAGTACTAATAGACTTTCTACCGAACCAAACTAATGAGATAGGCAATGACACAGAACTTGAAAATCTGCTCAGTCAAAAGTGGCCAAATGATCCAATATATTATGGTGGCAGATCTGGCAGTGAACTTAATTTTGAGACCAAGAAATATCTACTCAAAGTAGGGCCTTGTCAGCCAACAAAGGACCAATGTCAGTTTCCCAAAAATAAGTATGGAGGCCATTTTACCCCTGCTATTTACCAACAAAGGCATCCAAAAACTGGCAAAGGAATAGCTCGTAGCTGGATCCATTACTCAGTGAAACATGACAGACTTTATTGTTTCTGTTGCTGGCTGTTCTCTAAAACTAGTGATCCTAACTACGATCCAGCATTTAGCAGAGTAGGTGTTTGTAACTGACGTAAGATACATGGCAAGGTGGCAAAACATAAAAAATCATCTTTGCATAGAAATGCTCTGATTTCTTGGAAAATGGTCGGTAGCAATACCTTAATTGATCGTGATCTACAGTAACAATATGAACACGATGTTGCTAATTGGAAGATATTTTAAAACGAATCATTGATGTAATTCTGCTTCTTTCTGCACAGAATATGGCATTTCGTGGGTCAGTTGAACAAATTGGCCATAGACACAGTGGGAATTTCCTGGCTCTAGTGTACTTGCTATCTAAATATGATCCAGTTTTACATAACCACATAAACAAGAAGGAAGGAGTAAAATATCTCAGCAACAGATTTCATAATGAGTTAATTGTTCTTCTTGGCAAACAAGTTCAACAGGCCATCATTGATGCTATCAAAAATGCAAGATATTACTCTGTTATGGTAGATACAACCACTGACACTTCCCACACTGATCAGTTATCCTTCATAATTCGTTATGTCCAAATTGATGACCAAGTTAAAGTCACCGAGTCATTCATTGGATTCATCTGTATACCAGGAGATGAAGCAAGAGCCACTGATTTCGTGGTTAAAATGCTCTCTTTCTTGGAAAATCTGGGACTGGATATTGCTAACTGTAGAGGGCAAAGCTATGATGGTGCATCAGTAATGAAGGGCTATTCTTCTGGAGTACAAGCACGTATCAAAGAACAAAATCCGTTGGCTTTTTATGTTCACTGTGCACCCCACACTCTTAATCTCGTCATAGCAGATTCGGCTAAAGTTGATCCTGAGATATTAACTTTCTTTGGAGTAGTACAGAAGTTGTACACATTCTTCTCTTCAAGTAACCGTCGGTGGGAAATGCTCATAAAAGCTTCAGACCCAGCTATGGCTTCTGAAAGAATTCATGAATGTGACCCAACTGAAGATATACTGCAAAACACAAATGATGAAATACCTGAAAATCAACAAGACAATAGCCTGCCAAAAAGGTCAGTCATAGTTAATCAAGTCTGCACCACACGTTGGGAAGGCCGACTTGCTCCAATTCGCAATCTCCGAAAAGCCCTGCCAAAAATCATTGATGTTCTCAAGTGCATCAAGTCAGAAAGTAAAGATGGCAGTGAGAAATGTGACTGTGATGGTCTTTTGAGTCATGTATCAAAATTTTATTTCATTGTAATACTTGTTATATGGGAAAACATCCTAACGTTGCTGAATATAACAAGCAAATACTTGCAAAAGACAGATTGTGATATTTTGACTGCAGCTGATCTTCTCCAGTCTTCGACCAAGAATATACAGAATATGAGAGCAAATGAGTTCAGCAGTTTCATGGATGAAGCCATACAACTTGCAAGTAAATTGGGAGTTTCCGTGCAACTCACCGAAAAATGAGAAAGAAGAAAGGTATCATTTTCGGATGAGTTAACTAAAGATGAGCCAATTACAGACAGAAATAAAGCTTTCGAAGTTAATATCTACAACAGAATGTTGGACAGGATCATTGCAAGCCTTTCCGAAAGATTTGAAGGCCTTAGAGACGTAGCAACATGTTTTCATTGATGTATCCCTGCCGACTCATGAAACTAAGTAGCAATGATTTACAGAAATCCTGTGAACAGCTGATGAGACATTACGAGCGGAACTTGGACAGTGGCCTCTATTCCGAGCTTCTTTCTTTCTTTAAGAAACATCCTGGCTGACAAACTTCCACCAAAATCTAAACCCAAAGATGTAATTCAAATAATTGTAAACAATGACTTGCAGAAAGCTTTCACAGAATCCTTTACGGCATATAAATTGTTATTCACTATTCCAGTTTCAATAGCCTCATGCGAAAGAAGTTTCAGCAAGCTGAAACTCATCAAAAACTACTTGCGATCCACCATTGCCCAAGAACGGTTATCTGGACTGGCAATACTCTCAATAGAAAGTGACATTGCTCGCAACCTATCTTTTGATACAGTTATAGAGCAATTTGCCGCTATTAAGGCACGTCGCCTGCACTGAAAAAATTTCTCAGTTTATGTATACAGTTCTTCTGCAAAAAGAAATTTTTATTTATATCTTATTTTGTGGTATGATCCATAAAATATTTTCATTGTAAGATTTAAAAATAAGTACAGTGAAGATTGTTAAGTTGGATTTGTTTAAAATAAATTCATTTTTTTAAAGAATATTATTATATGCTAAATGTATACTATTTCTGCTTTTGGGACTATTAGCACTATTGAAAAAGGGTTAAACGTTGTAAAAAATATGTAAAACTTACTTTTTTCAATTGGAGAAATTGGAAAATTGTCAACACGTGTATGTTTAAAATTTACACCAAACAACATGGTCAAATTACTGAAGTATTGATATTAATAATAAAACTTTTTGTCTATTATTGATTTTATTCTTCAATCGCCTAATAATGACGTGGTTGGGGGGGGGGGGGAGGGGCCAAATTTTATAACCTCACCCCCCACTTTTTAAGGCTGTGCACGGCACTGTATGTACCGTATTTACTCGCGTAAAGGCCCCCCTTTTCCCCCCAAATTTTTGACTCCAAAAAAAAAGGAGGGGGCCTATACGCGAATTTGGAGGAAAAAATAGACTTTTCTTTTCAAGTCGTGCGTCTTTGTTCGAATGTGGTTGGCGGGGGAGGCAGCGACGCGGCAGGAGGGAGAGAGAGGCAACGACTCCGCAGGGCGAAGAGGCAGCGCTAAGACAGGGGGGGAGAGAGGCAGAGGCAGCGCTGTGACAGGAGGGGAGAGAGGCAGAGGCGTGGCTTAACCTCCCTCCTGCCAGCTAGCCAGCCAACCAGACAAAGGAGTGTTAGAATCCTTGACCCACTTCCCTTCCTCCTTCACTTCCCCTCTTCTTCTCCGACAACACTCCACATCAACACAGCGGCAGCGCACGAGTCCAGCTTTCTTTATATTTATGTCGTTTGAGATAGGACTAACTGCTTACGTCTGGCATGCCTCACGACGGTCCTACTGAGAACGGACAAACTATAATACCAGTCTCTGTATCACCAAACTATAATACCAGTCTCTGTATCACTGCCGCTTACAAAATCACCTCCCGCCGCTCACAATACATGGCTTGTTGTTTAATGCATGCCAAGCTGCCCTGCCCTCAGATAAACCCAGAAAAACACGTTTTTAAATTTATTCTCAAAAATGTTTACAAAACAAGGAGGGGGGCTTATACGCGGGCGGGGCCTTTACGCGAGTAAATACAGTATACTATTCAGAGAGCAGAAGGCAAGAGCAAATGAGGGACATCTGCGGAAGCAATCAATCATTAGAGAAAATATTATATGGTGAATTGCAATAAAACCAAAGTAACACCGAAAAGCATTTCAATGCACCTTGTAACACCAAAATTCAAGTTAATACACCATATAGCACCAAAACATATAATAGTAGTATTTAACCAAAACTTAATTCATATCACAAAAAAGTAATCTTTTAATGTTTGAAATTCAAGGAATGTCAATATTTCAGATGAAGATTGTACCAAATTTAATAAGTAGGATTCTGCATCTCTTATTAAATTACTTTCAAACTACAAATTCTTATCATTTTATTTGTAATGTTGAGAAGAAATCTATTTTAAAAAACAAATTACAAATTATTTTAGGTATTGTAAAACTGCAGCATGACAACATTACCCTATTTTGGTGGAGTATGTATAATGAAACAAAAATTAAAATATAAAAACTATAACACTAAAATTAAAAAAAAAAATTGGAATTGAAAGACAATTTAAGATTACATGATTTATTTCGTATTTCGTCCGTGAAGGCGTCGGAGTTGTAAAATTGTTGACGCAGCTCCCAGGTAGCTGTCCAACTCCCTCTCCATCCTTCCCCCACAGATACAGCCACCTGACATTTAAATTGTTCATCTCGTCCCGTGTTGCGTGTGAGCATCATTGGTGATGAGTAGTTTTGGTGCAGCGGAGTTCAGGTCAGTTCAAAGCATGTCTTCAGCCAGCTCCATGAGTTGTTGTTGTTACAGGCCTGATGTTAGGCCAGCAGTTAGTAGTCATGCAGAGATAATGTTTTGTTACTATAAGAGACTAGCAGGAGAGGAGTCCAACACGCCAAGAGTCACACCCAGATACGTGTCCGGCAGCACGTACTTGTGATCGAGGTCCTAGGTTCGAATCCCTGCTAGAATAACAGCTCCCAGTGACCTGCCTGGGTACAGGACAGAACAGAGATATAAAATAAACGGCATAACTGAAATGTCAAGTGCAAGAATCTTGAACTCACAGACCACTCCAATATCGAACCCCTCACCTACCAAATCCAAACTCCTACCCCATCCTTTCCCTTCCAGTGGAAACACTGGTGGTGTCAGAACCTGAAGTTAAGCCAATACAAATGGTACTGTTACAAATGACACCATTAAAACTAACACCATTACAATTGGTGCCAGAAGCTCAGCCATTACAAAATGAAAATAAAACCATAAATTCTTGTCTCTAGCAATAAGGGCATCCGCCTACTCCAAGAATCCTAACTATCATTGAAGAGACAGTGATGGAATATGTCAATAGGTACACCTTAAACTCACACGAAGTTCACCGCTGAGTCTATCAAAGAGGTGATGGCAGAGACTTTGAAATATACGTCGAAATGGACTGAATGAATTACATCTTGCAATAACTCTAAAGGTATTTTTCATGAAGAGGTTTTTTAAAAAAAAGTGGTTGAAAGCTAGGAATTTTCACTCACATTAAGCTTTGTTTAAGGAAACACATGAGGTGACAGGGGAAACAATTTTTTGAAATGCATTATTCTAGGCTTTCATTCTTTTGTAAATATTTACCAAGCTTGTACGAGAAAATATAGTTATGTATTTTTCAAATTCAGGTTTTCAGTACTATAGATAATGTCTAGCTACGCCCAAACATAACCACAGACCATAGTGTATTCTCAACCTCACATACTAGAATCAATCATATATTTATTTACAACAAAAGTCAAAAATATTCACACACTGAAGATATAATTGAACAAAAATCACAAACAGGTACGAATAAAGTTCAGGCTTCCCCATTGTTCAAACCAAAACTAACATTTCAAAAACAAAACTGACATCACTGTCAATAATAAAAAATCAAGATCACAATGGTTGATGGCCAGATGATGCTTGAAGAAGGATTCTCTTCTTCCAGTCATTATAATCTTCTGGTGGCTCTAGTCCGGATTCAGACTCGTCCTGTTTTTCTGCTGCCATTGTTTTCTGTGAGGCTAGGTGTGAAAAAAGAAAACAGTTTTTAAAATCAATAACTCATAAAGGAAGTTTTTAAAATAGTAAGTTTAAAGTACGAGTAAATTAATTCACAAGCTGATACCTAATGTCTAGCCGATAAATGGGTCATTGGAAACTTTCATATGAGTTCAAATAGTTTTATGACATAACTTTTAATACTGCCAATTTGCCTTCATTAAATCATAACTCACACATTTAGTTTTTTAAAAGAACCATAGCAAGATGTCTATTGAGAGGATTATATTATAACTGTTGAGATCATTCCCACAAATAAATTTAACACTAAACCCAATGACTAGACTAGTAAAATGGCGGGTACCTAAGCTCTATCAAATGAATTTAATGAGAATTTAATGAGAGTAAAACACGCTTAAGATGTTCCCGCATAATACGTTTTCCCACTTACTAAGTTCACAAAATTATTCCCTTGATCACTTCCATATATCCCTATGTTAATTTTTCCCATTCATAACATTTGTGTTAATATGTGCTTCACGCATATAACGTTCAGAATTTGTGAAAAAATAAAATAATAATGTTTATCTTTAAACTCCATTTATCGTTAATTTTTAAAAATTAACTTATTTCAGAACGATAACTAAATAATTTGAACTTTCACAATACCGTCGAAACCTTTGCCAGACACCACACACTGTTACAAGTGTATGTTTCGACCAATCATCTGCATAGACAGAGGATATTCCATGTGCATGCCATTTCCCCTATTCGAGGCAGAACATCTTGACGAATGAGAAACACGCAATACCGTCGAAACCTGTGCCACACGCAGCACACTGTTACAATTTTTATTTTCAACCAATCATCTACTTGCATTCCTATAGACTGAGAGGCTACTTTTTTCCTATTAGGTTATAACACGTGATGAACACGCAAAAAACCTATTTACCACCAGCTATTACTAGTTTTTAGATTTTCAATATTTTTAGGTGAGATTTTAAGGTTATCAAGCATAATAAATGTTTATTTTTGTGGTAAACAGTGCATAATGGCATCTATAAGTAGTGGAGGACCCATTAAATGTTTGAAGAAAAACTGAAAATATCAGAAGTTGATGCGAATCCTTTGATATCAAGAGTGAGTATGGCAAAAAAACTAGAGATGCCGCCGTCTACTTTGAACGGAATCATGATGAAGCGAGACCAACTTTTGGCTACTAATGTTTCGTCAAAGTATAAAAAAATAAAGATTTGTAAATACGAAGAAGATTAAATTTAACTCTTAGTGTGATTTAAAGAAC
The DNA here is from genome assembly GCF_032445375.1 of Bacillus rossius redtenbacheri. Lineage (NCBI taxonomy): Eukaryota > Metazoa > Arthropoda > Insecta > Phasmatodea > Bacillidae > Bacillus > Bacillus rossius. The sequence goes on along the minus strand of NC_086330.1, from coordinate 334,340,173 downwards.
ATGTGAGCCATAAACCATCAAAGTTTTATGTACACAACACAAGTATTTAGCTCAAGATGAGACTGGCGATGGTGACAGCAATAAAGGTGATTCCAGTCCCATGCAACTTACTCCGAAGCACTTGACCACCTGGACAAGCTGAGGTTATTTGTTCATGGAACACAAAATGTTCCACATAGAGTGAGGAAGAGTTTATGATAACTGGACAACTTTGTGATGCATCATGTTGAAACAAACAACTCTGATGCAGTATTTTTCAAAACAGTGAATGTTAGTTTTTTGCTAGTGTTTTGATAATTCTTTTATTGTACTTATTAAAAAATTCATTTGAAATAATTGACTTTACTGATACAATTACATATATAGTTTTTCCAGAGTGCCGACAATAATTGGTAAATGTAATTTTGAGTTAAGCAGTATGTCATTTGAGTAAAGATGTTTTTATGAAGCAAATGTATTTCCCTTTTAAGACGTTTTTAGCATCCAGTCCCTTGGAAAACTTATTAACAGGGTTTTACTGTATTTTAGTCACCAAAAGTTATTAAACATTTCAGACGTACGTAGTGTATTTCCATTTTCAAAAGAAATTTTTGATGTTAAGTTTGATAATGTTTATGCATTACCATTCATTAAGTCGGGACATTTGTTTCTAACCGAAATGGCAGAAGAAAAGAAAACTAATACAGAGTCAATTTTCTGTTTGTTTACAGTTTTCATTTCGGTCAGGTTATACTTATTTACATGATTTTCACATGCCCATTTAATGACATTAAAAAAAAAAAACCTTGAGAAGACAGTGGTTAATGTGGACAATTATATTTTTAAAAAATGTATATTTGAGTGCAAATGCTGCTACATTATGCTGCAAATGGCTTTTTTTTTTTTTTTTTAAATCAACTGGTTTCTAAAAAAACTTAATACTCAGGGGGGGGGGGGGGGGGCTATGAAGTAAGAACATAATTCTGAAGAAAAGCCATTATAAATTGAAAAACATTATTATTTACTTTATTGCATGTTTTTGACTCCTTTATGATGGTGCTGTGATAATTTAATTAGATTATCAGTAGTTCGCCATTTTAATGAGTGGTTGGGTTAGATACATGAAAAATAGTGTGAAAAAAATGTGAAAATGTAAGAACAATCAGTTAGGTTGGGATGGCTATATTATGATTACTGTGGTATATGAATAAGGCAGCTATTATTATATCAACAAATATTAATTTATGTAATTTTAATGCATCTAACCATCCAAACAATTTTCCAATATTTTTATGTAGCTATACTGACCTAACGAACCATTCAAACAATTTTTAAAGTATTTTTTATGTAGCTAACCCAGACAACCAATCTCACCATTTGTTAACCTAACCACTCTTTAAAAACATGAATAACTGGTAAACTACCAACTTCATGTATCACACAACTATTTTAGAAAACATGTTAGGAAGTTTCAAAAAACAATTTTGAATTTTTTCTAGAAAAAGACACTCTCCTTCAGTAGGTAGGTAAATTATATGGTTAAAATCATTTCAAATAAGATAAACATTGACTAGGCTATATTCAATACTTTATTATATTTAATTCACTTTAAAACACAATTTCTCTTAACTTAAAAAGGCTAAGTTTTCCAAAATACAATGGGAATAAATTACTCAATTTTAAAAGAAATTATAAACAGGTATGATTGATGGTTATACTTTACTTATTTATTTGACACAAATGACTCACTCGACTCATTTGTATGAACTTTAATATAATGTAAATGGTAAATTAACATAAAAACCAGCGAACATAAAATGTATCTCTAAAATTTCTGCAATTACTTGATCTTAACTCGATTTTTAAAAAATCTACTTGACCAGACTAAAAAATTATCAAGTGTGGACATGACGCCACTCAAAGCAAAAATTTGCAGACTCATCCATCTCCAAGTTATTTTGGAACCTAATAGGTATTCTGTTTACATTTCTTCCCCTCTTGTTGACAATTTTAATTTTCTGCAATATCATTATGCAGTTCAAAATGTGGTGCAGGTATAAACACTTGCACTGCATTTGTAATGTTTATGATCAGTCACTGATAACATTGTTTACTCCATTAAATTTCTAATTTTTCTAATATTTTATCTCACATAGCATTAAAACAAATTTAGGTGTGAATTTCGAATTTCTAGTAAGTTATTTTGTTTCAGCAAAATGTGCATGTCCCTACCTATCAAAAGACAAAAATATACTATACCTTTTATAGAATTCTGTATGACATCAGCGAGGACATGAGTTCGCTTCTTTGCCATTCTGTTACCCGGAGGCGCTACCCGCTCCAGTATTTTGCCAAACTCCGCAAAGAGGGAGTCAAACGCCGACCTCTTCAGGCCACTCATCTCCACCAGGTTACGCTTATCAACTCTCAGCTTCAGGTGCCTGCACATTAAATTTGCGTATTAATGGTCATTGATAGGCAAAAGATTTTATGGTAAATTGTGATTATACAGAAATAACACTAAAAAGCATGTCAGTACACAATAGGCGTACCCAGGGGAGGTGTTTTGGGGGTCAAGTCAAGAAAATTGTAAATGTTTATTTGTCATTCGAGCTTATTGTCTGAAGTTTCGCACCAAGCAACGAACGAGATAACGTCACCGAGCAGCCCAATAGGTAAGCAAATGTAAACAAAGTCGAATCACAGTGGTTGCTTCGTGATTAGTCAGTCTTAATTCTCGAATCATGGTCATTGGCCTATGGACTAATCAGTACAACTCAATTTGATTATGTTTTAATTTTGCTTACCAGAATTGGGCATTAGGTAGTAGTAGAGATTGCAACACTGCGACTTAATTTTGTACAAAACTACACAAAAGTTTTAAAACACAGTCAAAACCTTTTTGGTCATTACGTATATGAAGTCAGGTGCAGTCATTTAAATATTGTATGTATAACATGAAGAAGATTGATAGATTATGGTGAATGCGTTATTTTAAATGACGGTTACAAACATTGGAAAACTGAAATTTGAGTTTACCGCCTTAGACGAAACGGAACACATTGAGAGTGATGCGGTGTGAAGTTTTGTTTGTGTCAGTAGCTCAGTGGCCTCAGCTAAATGCAAAAAGTGTTTATATTCTATATATCAGTCATCGCTAGGTCGTGAAGTGGAGTACACTCAGTTTTTAACTTCAATGAGCGACAGGTAAAATTTTTCGCCCTGACATCGTAAGTACATATATCAACACACATACCGTATTTACTCGGGTAAAGGCCCCCCTTTTTCCCCCAAATTTTCGACTCCAAAAAAAGGGGAGGGGGCCTATACGTGAATTTGGAGGAAAAAATAGATTTTTCTTTTCAAGTCGTGCGTCTTTGTTCGAAGAAGGAAGTGCGGGGGAGGCAGCGACGCGGCAGGAGGGAGAGAGAGGCAACGACTCCGCAAGGGGGAGAGGCAGCGCTATGACGGGGGGAGAGAGGCAGAGGCAGCGCTGTGACAGGAGGGGAGAGAGGCAGAGGCGTGGCTTAACCTCCCTCCTGCCAGCTAGCCAGCCAACCAGACAAAGGAGTGTTAGAATCCTTGACCCACTTCTCTTCCTCCTTCACTTCCTCTTCTTCTCCGACAACACTCCACATCCAGCTTTTTTTATATTTATGTCGTTTGAGATAGGACTAACTGCTTACGTCTGGCATGCCTCACGACGGTCCTACTGAGAACGGACAAACTATAATACCAGTCTCTGTATCACTGCCGCTTACAAAATCACCTCCCGCCAGTCACAATACATGGCTTGTTGTTTGATGCATGCCAAGCTGCCCTGCCCTCGGATAAACCCAGAAAAACATGTTTTTAAATTTTTTCTCAAAAATGTTTACAAAACAAGGAGGGGGGCTTATACGCAGGCGGGGCCTTTACGCGAGTAAATACGGTATTTAACATATGAATACATATTTATATGTATTAATATATATATAATATATATACTATATAATTATAACATATATTATGTATAATATATATTATATATATAATATTAATAATAATTTTAATATATTAATATATATGCCTATCTTTAGCTCACATCCGCTAAAAATATTTCTAAATCTCAGTGCATGAATAGAGATTAGGTTCAAAACTAAATTTTTTTTAAAATTCTGTTTTATTGAAGTTCAAATGTTAGTTGTTAAAACCCTTACAATCAAATTATACATCAATTGTATTTGCTTGCCAACACAAACTTATTAGGGATAAGTTTGTAAAGTGGCTATTAGGTCCATTAGGTTAATCAATTATTTAGTTTAACAAGAAATAGAACTGTAATTTTTTGATGTAATTTTTTAAAGGATGAAAAGATTTATCTACTAAGTTAAGTTTTATTCCAGTTTGATGTCAACCGGGCCTGCGCCCCAGAAGCCTGGTCAGCCTCCGCCACCTTTCCCCTCGCCCCTCGTCCCACCTTCCGTACTGGCAGCCGCTCTGTCTTGAGTACGTAGTCGTGTGTTTGTGTTTGAATAGCGCGCCATGAACTACCTCAAGAGGGTGCTGTAGCGGCAGTGCGACGTCCCCCTATATTTATAATAATTATATTGTATAGCTTTTTATTTTTTCCCCATTCATTGATGGGCGGGAGGGTTTTTGTTTTGTTTAGTATATAAGTTTTAGTATGTAAGTTAAAGATGTTGCCGGGCGGACCCGAGCAGACCCGAACACGAACGAAGTTGAAATGTATATATATTTTAACTAATTAATAACTCTAGGTTAAATAGTAATAGAGTCGTGGGAGAACATGTGTTAATTTTAGGAGTGTTTTTGTATTTCTTTATATAAGATTACAAGGCACTTAATCGGTAAGGCGTAACGGTAAACTGGCAAGGCGGGAAGGCGCCATGTTGCTTCGAGGGCGCCCGGCGCTCGTTCAGTTTCACGCGGCCAACGACCGAGATAAGAAGCTGCCTTCCGCACCCGGGGACTTCACTCTTTGTTCGCTGACTAATTAATTCCGTTTCTGCTTAATTCTTTCAAATCGCTTTCACGTATCCCCGGGGCCTGCCTCGGTTGGGGGAATGTTTAACATAATCATTTTTCAACTCTTGATTCTTTTCACGTCTAAGTAATCGCTTGTGCGGGCCACGTGCGTGGGCCTTATCCCTGCGATCCGATTAGGTGCCTGGGATCTTCGAGACGCACCTCGTGAGACAGTGTATGGGAGTACGTGCACGTATTAAACGTATTAATTCTAATTGTCTCCTTGTATTATTTTGCACCGACCATGTGGCGACCTATACCTCGTGAGCAGGCGTGTGGGATGCCTGGAGAGCCCACTATTACGTGTTATACCATAAGCGTGCCCGACGCTGAGAGCGGGTCAGGTCAGAGTGCACTACGGGAGTTAACCGTGGGTCCAGTCTTGCCTCACACGGGCGACGTCACACCCTGAGACGGATGATAGCCGGGTCCACGTGCCCTTTCACGTGGTGGCGCCCATTACCAAACAACACCACAGTGACCTTCTTGAAACCAGAACCCCGACAAGTTAATGTTTTTTATTCAGCTTAGTGTTTTTTCCAGCTATGTCAAACAAGGACCACTTTGCCTATATAAACTAACCTAACTAAAATATCACAAGTATTCCCCAAGTTCTTGGTTATCAGAATTTTTAATATTTAGATTCGGAATTTTTTAAAAATTTTTAAGTTATAAGTAACATTTGTTGTTATTATAGGTCACCTTGTAGAACAAAAAATGGGGGAAAAAAAGTTACCAATGAAAAGTCTACAGTCTTTTATATATTATAGTAAAAAAATCATTTTAGCCATCTATGAAATTATTCTTCAAAATCTTGACTGCCAACCATCGAAAAACAAATCCTGGGTACGCCTATGCAGTACACCACATAACATCGAAATACATACAAGTAAATCACTATATAGCACCCAAAAGCAACTAAGATTATGAATATAATCACCATTTGAACAAAGGTTAACTCAAAACACAAAAATGTAATCTTTTACTGTATTTATTTTAATTGATATACTAATTCACTTACCATGATGCTTGTATTAAAATGTATAAACCAAATGGACAAATTATTTTTTGTTTTGTTCATTAGTTTGCAGCTTTTACTAACTCACATTTACATTGCTGACAGTAGCACTTTTTTTTAAACATACTTTTGCTTTCTAAAATATTTTAATTGCTGCAAGTAAATCTGTCCTTGATTTGTTATTACAAACTTTTTATTATGAAAAATGTAATATACAACACAGGCATACATTATTATGGTGAAATAAGTATGAAGAAACATTTCAATGTTATTTATAGAAACATATATGTACATTGAAATTTATAAAGAAACAGAATTTTTAAAAATAAAAAATAAAAATCTCCTGTTTGAATTGGCCTGATAATAATACTCTAGCCATTGATTACATGCTTGGCACGAAAACACTCCAGCAACTAGAATCTGGCAAATCATTTGATTACGTTGTAGCATTGCAGATTCCCCCATTTTTTCATGACATTTTTAAAAGAGGTAATGTTTTTCTAAAGTAATAAGTATATCAGCTGGTTATGTAAGTTCAAGGTCATGATAACCTAGTTTTGTATATGCATTTTACTGACATTAATATTTTAATAATATTCTCTGATATTTAATTATTGTTACCTATATAGAATAAACTTTGAACTTTGTTTTAACTGGTTTTCACTTTGTTTGCTAGGTTATTATTTGTGTAAATGCATTCTTCAGTATTTTATTTACTTTCAATAGTAAATTTATGCCTATTATGATGTTCGAATTTACTTGGAAACAATCATTATGGTTTTAGAACATTGTGTATTGTTTTGGGAGAAGAAAGGATGAGAGACAAGTGTGCGACACAGAGAGCGCCAAGTTTCTGGACAATGGTTCAGCTACAGAGACAGTCTGGTACGTCATTTGTTATAACAAACTTCTGTATGTATTTCTTATGATGGGAAAATAAACAGGTGTTCAGTCTCTCAGGAAGCTGTAAATTGATCACGTTTTTGCACCAGTCGATCAAAGAAGACTGTTTTTTTTTTTTTGCAGAAGACTTGATGCTAGGGCAAGGAAATTTCTACACTGTTGTGTCCTTGTACAGAGTTATCTTGTGATTGGTCTGAGAGATTACGCACCTGCCTGTTCCCTGCGTGGTGGATGCAGTTGCGTGAACCCTTGTCAGTCTGTCACTGTTCGAGTGCTGCGCTGTTCAGCGGCTCATCAAAAAACAATTTGTGTGATTAGAGGCAGACAATATCATGTCTGGGTACCGGGGCCATGCTGCATTAAGTTTTAACCTTTACTTTTCTTCATCTTTCAAACTATTTTAACTAGAATATTTAGGCCCCGGCATAAGCCCGGGTGATCCATTCGTCCACCGGTATGGTAGTTCCAGTTTATTCAGTACCTAGCAGACAACAGATCATTAAGGCACAGGACTAAGTAGCAATCTGCAAAGTAAATGTTTTCTTTTCGAAAAATTGTGTGACAGAGGAGAATTATGATCAATATTCATTTCAAACTCATTTATTTAAACTCATCCAGCAACAGTTTTGAAAAAATTAATTAGTCAACAAGATGATTTGTAATTGTTCTGCAAGTAACAGTCATAGTCTTAGCCGGGCACAATTTTGACTTGTTGCAACGTTAAAGTCACACAATATGCTAGGTCTAGGAATTTAAATCACAGGAGAATATTCAAAAATATTTGAACTAAACTAAATGCAAAGTAACCGATAGGTTATAATAGTAAACAAACTGAAAACTGTGAGTGACTCAGAAATACTCGCAAGACAAGATAAACAAATACAGTAAAACCCACTTAGAAAAATAATGAATACAAAAAAAAATATGTGCTTCTTGCAGAAAAACTTATTAAAAGGGTACATAAACAATAAGTGTGATTATCATGGGCTAATTCATTATGATGTTCTGCAAATTTACAGTACCTAGTAAATTCTATAGAGAATTCAGTTTCCTTATGAATTTTTATTGGGACAGGAAATTATAGCGAGCCACAAAATTATGCAAAATCGAATCCATTCTACAAAAATTGTGAATTAATTAAATACATAACAGTTTTATATGCAAAATATTGCCAAAAAGGCCTCATATTTAAATTTTAAAAACTAATTATTCTTCTGTGTTTGTTATTAACAGTATTTTAGTTCAGCAATATAACTATATATTTACTGAATATATTATTTATTTATTTTGGAGTAACAACATCTGTTTTATCATGTATAAATCTGTCATATAGGCTGCTACTGTGCGCATGGTGGTAGATTGATCATGACTATCGATTTATACCCCGTAGCCACTACCGTGTTCACTTCTTTTAATGTAAGTGGCAAAAGTGTGCCCTTGTTATTTATTGTAGTCCATGATCATAGTTTTTTTTTTCACAGTTACAAATGCTTAATGACTATTTCCATTCCAAAAAATTGTTTCCTTTCAAGTAAAATGTCAATAAATGTCAGTATTTTAGCCATCCACGTGTTATTTTTCTGTTTCTGTTTAATAAGATGGCTTTTGATTACTTGTATGTTTATGTTTCTGAAAGCGTTAATGAGTGCTTTTAAACCATCGTTATTTGTTTTAAGTTTATAAAGTGGAGTCATTGGTTCATTTTTACTGTGTACATAATTTTCAGCTGTTCAGAGTATTGTTATGCTATTATATTTTACAGTAAGACAGTTCATCAGCTGATTATATGATTTATGGTCATAGTGATCTAATTACTATACTTGTATTTTATCATTCTTAATATTCTTGTAAGTAGCTGTGAAATTTAAATATTTTTTTTTTCAGAAGAAGCCATTAAACAATGTTTTTAGTTTTTCTCACGTTGTTCGCAAGTTATTATTGATGTAGGTGCTTTTTGTCAGTATTTTCATAAATTTTTAATATAGTTTTTAGGGAGGTTTTTAACATTTATTTTTATTTGAAAGTTATAAGTATGTATATGGAACATTGTGTATTGTGTTGGTGAAAGAAAGGACAAGAGACAGTTGTGGTAAACGGGGAGCGCCAATTTTTTTTTAAACTTTTCTTTAAGTACTTAGACATTCTGATGTGTTCTTTATGTAATTCTTATGATGGGAAAAATCTGCGGATATCCTTTCTTGAGTGAGATGCTAATTGTATCATGTTTTCACGGCAGCCAATCAGAAAATATTGTAATTTATCATGTTTTATTTCTTGCAGGAAAAGCCCCGTTTTAAGGGTTATGCTGTCATGTTTTTATACTGTGTTGTGCTGTGATTGGTTGTTGAAGTCACGTGACTGCCTTTTCTCTTCATGGTGGCAGGTGGTCACGTAGCCTCGTTGTCTTTGGATGTTGTTCAAGTACTGTGCTGAAAGGACATATTATGAGTGCTTAGAGGCAAAAAATTTCATGTCGAGGTGTTGGGACCATGCCACATAAAGGTTTAACCTGTTTTTCATTATTTGTCAGACTTTAAATTAGAATTCATAGGCTCCAGACATAGCGTAGGCCCGGGTAGTCCGTTGGTCCGCTAGGCCATCGATTCCCACGTTTTATTTGTACCTAGATGACAGTCACTGGGGACATTATTTAGTGTATGAGTATTGAGTAGTGATTGGCGGAAGTGAACGAGTGTTTTCGTGGGGAGCTATCATATAAAGGACATGTAAGTATTTTTCTCGCAAGAAAAATACAAGGCAAAATTCATTGTTACTATTTTATTTGAGAATCACCATTAATAGTTTTAATCAATTTAACAGTAATATATAGAACCAGACTACCTGCAACTTCTGATGACTTTTTTTTTTTCATGTGTTTATGTATGTGCATTTCAGGACATAGGTAGTCGGTGAGGTATGGATTAGCACAAAAAAGACCACCGAAAATTGTGTTACGTTAAAGATCATAGTTCAAGAAATTAAAGATGGTGCTGATGTGTTAGGGATTTTTGAAAAACACATGATCTCACGATGGTTAGGATGTGTCTTGGAAAGAATTAAGAAAGAACTTTTTTTTAATGAAATTGAAATATTGAGTAGTGTTTATTAAACAGAAAAATCAAATAAACCAAAACACATTCAAAGAGGGATGTTAATTTTAATGGTATGGAAAACTTTTGGTGCTAAATTATTCTGAATTTTTGGGTAGAAAACATCTTAAGCACAGTCATTTTAAACAGGTTTTACTGTAATGGGTAAAGCGGCTTCGCTTGCTTCGCCGTCACTATAAAATAATTTACGGTACATATAACTACAGTTTCATGAAAGTTACATATAACATAGGTTTTCAATGTTTGTACCTGCACGCCGCTAACACGGCAACTGTTGGATACATGGGATGGTGTGAGTCTGATGGCTTCTCTGCCAAGAAGCTGCAACAAAAAAAGTTCAAACACTGTCAAAAATGTTCTTTTGATACGACACACTAAAAGTGTTCTTGTTCACCCTTAACAGTCCCCATCCACTCCACTCTTGTTGCCTGATAAAGCTAAAATGAAACAGACATGTTAGTGTCATTCATGTAGTACTCAATGGCAAAAAAACTTCACCACAAACACCAAAATGTGTATATATTTTTAAAATTTTCTCAAATTAAGATGTAAAATTAGTGTATTTCAAAAGCTACTTTTAGATGTACACAGGTCATCATGCTACCTATATCCGATTTATATATTTTTCAATAATTATAATCCAGTAATACTTGAACATAACCTCTTAGGTATTAATGTTACTCCTGATCCTATTGATATCCCAATCTAAAATTGTCATGATTCCTTTTATATACATATCTCAAAAAACATATAAATTTCTCAAAATTCTTAAAAAACTTTATTTCAAAAAATTTCTTTAAAAATATATTTTTGATATTTAAATACAATTGTTTCACCCAACATAGGCAAGTACATAGCATATCAAATTAAACCCTGTAAGTTGCTCTTTAAAATGAGGGAACTAACAGCACTTTAAGTCATATAATAAGTCATAGTAATATACACAACTTGATATATTTGAGATTGAAAATGAATAGACAAGCCACAAAATGATGTTTTTTTCAAAACTTTGAAATTTAATAACACAAAAATGCAATGTGAGAAAAAGTTTTAAAAATATTTTCTTATTTGTATAATTATGGAGGATAATTACTGTAAGTTTCATAAAAATCTAAAATAGTAGTGACTGGTTGGTTTGATATGGAATGACCCTACTTCTTTACTACTAAATTATGCAAGCATTTAATTTTTCTTTATTAATGTTAACAGCAGCAGAGTCCCACTAATCCGAACTAGATGGAACCAGACACTGTCTGGACACTGCAAGTCCGAATTAAAAAGGCACATACTAATGCAAGTTTTAGAACCATATAACTGTGTTTCCCCCCCCCCCCACCCCCCTCATACATAAAACTTTTCCTACTGCTTGATTATAGTTTTAATACTACTGGATACATGGACCTAAGTTTTTAAATTACTAAAATTAGTAAAAGCTATTTTTTTTTTAAATCCTGTCCAAATTAACAAGGTGTCCGGACAAGCGTGAACCAGATAAACCGGACTGTACTGGCGTGTGTGAATTTATTGTCACTGCCATTTCGCTACATCACACCACACCACACTATAACACACTACACTACACTCTACACCACACTACACCACACCACACCACACCACACATGTATACTTTACTCTGGGGGGGAAAGGACACCGGACCAGGCACACCGAGTCACGTGCACACCCCTCACCTGTCCACGAGTTGCGAGGCCAGCGAGGCGGCCTCCTCGACGTCCAGCCTCACGCAGAGATCCTTGACGTGTAGCTGCTCGTTCAAGCCCAGCAGCTTCTTCACCACGTGATAGCTACACAGGTAGACCGGTTTCTTGACGCCCGACAGCTTTATGGCGCCGGCCTGCGACACGTCCAACACTTAACGTCTAGCATTGTTTATTTAAATTTTATTATTATATTTCCTATGTAAGATCATAAGTGCTTTAATGTGGTCGTGGTGCTGCGTAAACATGGTCGCAGCAACCAACGTTAAATCATACAAGTGAGTGCACGTCTTTAGATTGACAGTGCTGAAATAAAACAGAATACACCTATCCCTCACTAAGCACGACTAATGCGTTCCTAAAAATGCTCGTGTTATTCAAAATTGCGTATTCTGAATCATTAGTTTCCATAAATAGCAAGGCTAATTTATTTAATGTGTTCCAAAATTGTGTAGGAAAATATACTTTACATTACGTAATATAAATGTGTAGATTAACACTCAACGATAAATATGTCACAACATTAATCTTTTATGTACCTTCCATTGCACTTTGTATGACAAATACGACACCGCCTAACGGCAGATATATGGTTATGTACTTTATCGTCAGTTGGCTGGCTGACTTGCCCACCTGGGCGTGACCTTCAACTCACATCGCGTACCTTTCCAAACCATCCTTTACTGACAGTGAAACCGATATTACTGTCCAGATAATTACATATCAATTTTTCAAAAATTAAAATGCTTAATCACATATCACCACCTGGTTAACACCAATCCTATCAGGCCAATGGTTATTTTTTTTATTGCAACATTCATTTAACAACCTTTTCCATGTGAATCATCTGTTCATTTCTGTTCCGGTATCTAATGACAAATATATTCCCGCTATTACAACCAACAGGATCAGACATATAAACTTTTGATAGAGTCCTTATTTTGTACGATTGTGCGCACAGTTGACTTGCTTGAAACTAAAGTGTGACCAACATAAGTGTGGCCTTAATGACAATCTGCGTGCCGTAATACTTCTAGTTTTGTCTCAAATACTTGAACATGATGCATTATGAGTGCTCAAGCACATACAGTTACCGGCAGCTGAATGGGCAGACGGTGCTTTTGTTTGTGTGACTTCCCTGCCACTGGCTAGAATGATTTCACGGCCTTGTTTGTGGCCAGGCAACAACGGTACGGCACAGCGGCATACGCGTGGACGTAAAAACATTTGGTCCTATACACTACATAGCCGCAATTTAACCTACCATAGCTGATGTTTGTCCAACAGCCGATAGCGTATACAGACCTGCACGCGCATCTTTTACCCCCTTGTTTGGCTAACTGTATCCCACAGCACTTCTGTTGTTTAAAGAAGTTGAAACAGACCTTGTGGCATCATGCTCAACTCTTTTTTTTTTGCCTGCCGAGATTTCGTGCTAACTGAAATTCACAAACATACCATTCAAGACTGGGGCAGTAAAACTAACATCCCGCTCAATGAATTCGTGCAATCTGAAGATGTGCTAAGTGAGGGATAGGTCTGATAAGACTGAAAACACCTAATGCATGGCTCGTACCTTTATACAAACATAGAAATTAAGGAGTTGCATAAAGAGTATTTTAAAAACTACAGGCACAAAGAGTATCATAGAAAACACAGGTACAAAGAGTATTTGACGTGCTACACACAAAACTTTCTGAAATTTCCCAAATACGTACATTGCTTGCAGTTGAGTTATTATTTGATTGGATTATTAAAATGTTTATTAAGAAGTTCGGCATGACCCAGAGAATATTTAGGTATATTTAAGAGCCCATCAGCAATAAAAATCAGATTAATGACTTTTTAAATATATTAAGGAGGCGTACACACAATGTAATGGGCTTAGTGTCTTGTCGACAGTGAGATTAGAGAAGGTTACTCACGACACAAACTAGAATTTTTGGAACAAGAATTGCTCACTGCCTACAACAGGAAACCATTCCTGCATCAGTCTGAAGGGATATGTTCTATTAACTTATTACAATCCATGAAATATAATATTAAAATTCTTCACGAATTATCATGGAATTCTTCAGTAGTCTTGTAGAGCACGCATTTCATAGTTCACTCATCCTTCAATACCTTTTATCACAATTAATTACAATCGTCGAAATATACTTCTGATCTACAGGATGATTTCTTATAGACTGATTTAGTTCTGGAACCTTTCTTGTTGATTTCACATCAAATATAAGTTATCAAAAAATTTGTACCTTGCACAAACTGTTTTCTTTACAATAAAAGATAAATATAAACAATTTTTGCACCACTTCGTAATTAATCATAGATTTAGAAAACCACATATTTAACTATCCGAAAACAAAACTAAACACTTGAAAGTATACAAACATTTAACACAATTTTTCATACATCATATAGAACACATGAATAGATAGTAATTATTACAAATATTTAACAATATTTAACAATATGGTACAGGATGCTTGCTTTTTTAATGTAATATGTCAACAGATCCTGGCCAAACAAGAATTCTATTATCACAATACAAATAAATAATGCCAGGTATTATTGACATTTTTTTCATTTGTATTCAACTTACAATCATAAAACATTGTTATATCACAAGTTTTTGTTATGCCCAGGAACTTTTGACGTATTAAATTGAAACAGCAAGCATCACATACCACATGATCAAAGTATACAGCATCACGACATCAGAATCAAGGGATAAACTTGGATACATGACATGGAACTTTGATCAACGCACACAAAAGCCAGTTACGTGGCTCAACCACGAAAGCCATCCGATACTGTGAAACTGTCACAAGTCTACCAGGTGAGGACCGGGTAAAGCCCGCGATCAGCCCCGAGCCCAACCTTTTCGCAGCGGACTCCCAGCGAAGCCGCAGCCAAGTCGAGGCAGATGACGGCTCGGCACGCCTCGCTGATCGCCAGCGAGCAGCCCGAGGCGGTCTTCAGCTCCAGCAAACGCAGCAACTCTTCTGCTTTCCTGTGCGTGCAAACACACCTCACCGCTTAAGAACTGGCACACTTTGATTCCATTCACCAGGCCTGTGTGAATACTAGTTTTCTGATGCGAGGCAAATATCAAATTAAAAAATTTAAAATATTCACTATGTCGAATCAAATTACTACTATCGTTCTTGGCAAAGCTGTACAACACTTATTTTAAAAAATAAATAATTAAAGTAAAAAAAAAACAGTTCAAGTTTGTAATGTTTGAACTGATTAAAGGATGAACCAAAAGGCCCTATATATAACATCATTCATCAAAAATTATAAAATAACTATGCATATTATAAATATTGAACATTCATAAAAGCCAACAGTGTGCCATCCTTTTTTTTTAAGTAACCCTCTTTGTTCAAGCAACATATACAACACAAAAAAAATTTTTGTGAGCGAAACTTAATCTTCCAATGTTTTAAAATTTTGCAATAAACGAGAAGCTTCACATCAGATGCAAAGCTTTGCATCAAAACCGAAGCTTCAAATAAAATGAATAGCAAATTTCCTAGTAAATTTCAAATTGAATATTGAAAAGAGCTTTGACTGTTTACTTAGTCTAAGCTTCGCACAGGCCTACAAATCACTAATAACAAGGACCCTACAAAATATCTGACAGTTTAAGAGCCAAGCACAAAATTTAGCAGCCAGAAAAAAAAAAGCTTTATTATGCAGTTCTTATTTTATATATATTTTAACATTTAAGCACTAAACAGGAACCATATAGCAACTAGGTACAATATAAGTAATTACAGTAAGCTTATTGCAATTTAAACACCGCAACAGTTTCTTGGACCCAGCCATTTCATTACAAGATTTTGTAACAGCTACAATGACTGATGTTTTCAAAACGACTGTATAGTTATTCTTGTAGCAGGTTGGCAAAATTTAGTCGCCAGCAAGAAAAAGTTGTGCATCACAGCTAATATCATAAACATGCACATAGTAACAAGGCTTCACAAACTATCCACCTGTTGGTTCAGTGATCAGAGTTCCTAACTGCTGAGCTTAAGGTACCGAGTAAACATTCCTAGCCGGGTCAGGGACTTCAATTGCGTGAAAAATTTCCCTTCCGGCTTTTAGGGCTTGGCGTTGTGTTGTCCCTTCACCTCCATACTGCGAATGGCAACGGTAAACCACTGCAGTTACACAACTTGTTCCCCCCAGTCACTCCACGGTCACATCACAGCCTTTACTCGAGGTGAAGGTTGAGGGGTTAAAGTTCCGTATCACGTAACACGTATCCAGGATTATTCCTTGATCATGATGGCATGATCCTGAATACATTGATCTTGTGGTACACAATACTTATATTTGATTAAGCACGTTGAAAGATTCTGGACATAACAAAAACTTGTGATAATTAATTATGATCATAAGTTGAATACGCATATCATATACCTAATATATACATATTTAAGTTTTTTACGTGATAACGTCTAATAAATCGATGAACGCCGGCTGCACGCACGAAAAAGTGTCCTGCTACGGATGTGTCCTGTTTGCTCATTGTACGCATGCGTGGCATATCTCTCTTCCACTCGATTGGAACAACCATCGATTTGACGTTTCAATCATATTTTCGTCTTTTGAATTATTAATATTATGTAATTTAACGATTGTCCACCAATTTTCAGCACAATCAGTACGGTTATTTAAAAGTAATGTTGAATATTCAAATACGTTTTGAACCAACAATGGTGTTTTACAGTTACACATAATAATTCAAATTACACCTGGGATCTTTCGCACAATGTTTTAAAAAAATATTGTAACACATTATAAATAAGTCTGATGTATTTGGGATGCGTATTTGTTATAAAATCGTGTCATAAAAACGAAATAATATTATTCCCCTACCGTGAACAAAATTTTTATAAATGTGTATATAACATCTGAAACTATTATTTTTCAAGAATGGCCTTGTGGCCATGCGGTCAACATTGCTAACTTCCAAATCGAAGGTTGTTGATTCGAATCCAGGCAGCTGTGAAAATTTTTTTTTGTACTTGTAAAAATAAATACGGCGCACGCAACATTTTAAAAGTAATAAATATATTTGAATTAATGAATGCAAATAAAAATAATTTTATTAATTAAATTGTACATTTCATTTCACTCCTTTGTATACATACAAAATACTTAGTGATGATTCAATAAAAATGATTCAAATTTATTCATAAAAGTATGCAGAAGTAGATTTTATCATACAAAAGATAGAAAAATTAAAAAAAAAATTCTTTCTCAAAGAATATAATATTTTTAATGCCTAAGTGGTTTGGTTGCAAAAACCTATTACGGCTCAGGCTCAGGCCGAATATGATATTTCCTTTTCTTCTGGATCAATCATTTCATCAATGTTTTGTTATGACGTTGTCACGTTAAACTATCGTCCGTAAACCGAGGTTACAGACAACCAATTTTTTCATGTATATTTAAATTATGATAGTAAATAATTGTGTTATCATAGGTTTTTGTTACATTGATGTACTAGATTGAATTGCAAGTATGTACCATGTACCACAGGATCAATACATGCAAGATCATGCCATCAGGATCAAGGAATAAACTTTGATACTTTGTACCACCCCAGACCTCACCAGCTAGCTATGGCCTGAATTGCACTTACAATAATTACACTTGGCAACAAATGAATCTGAAGTTGCAGGTAGTGGGTGTAAAGTTCTGTCTCTGATTGTTAAATGAATCAAAACTGCTGATGGGAATTCTCAAATAAAAGAGTTGAAATGAAGTTAGCTTATTTATTCTCCTCATGTATGTCATCAAAACTTACCTGTCCTTTATAAAGTATGTCCGAAAGAAACTACTTACTCACTCACTCACATCGATCGCTACTCATAGTTCTGTGCCTTCAAGAAATACTGTCCCTAGCGACTCCATCACCTAGGTTCGATAATATACGGGAAATAAATCCCAGTAGACCAACAGGACCAACCGGGCCTAAGCCGCACGTCTGGGGCCAACTAATTCTAGTAAAAAAATCTTTAATATTTTTAAACGAAAGTTCATACTTAATCGCGTCATGGCCCCAGCACCCAGGTGTAAAACTATCCACCTTGAAGATTTTTGTAGGAACTCCCCCCCCCCAACCACCTTTCGGAACAGTACTTGAACAACGACTAATGAGGCTAAGTGCAACTGCATACCATACAACCAGGGGGAAGTAGCGAGTGTACGACCTCACCAACCAATCACTGCATAGCACTCGCAAAAACATAGCGGTATACAAATTTCTAAAACCCCTGCAACAAAGCTTCAGCGGCATAATTAAATCACAAAATATATCAGTCTGGCAACATCATTTTTAACCAGTCACATAAACACCTGAAAAAAAATATCAGCCAATCATAGCCCAGTGGCAACAGCACTTTAACTAACAGAGTCCTTTCTCACGGGTACCCAACTCTGTGTCTCTCTCTATTACGCCCTTGGCAAACCTTGGCAAACTTGCTTGTTCAAACAAAGAACCATGGAAAAAAAAATGCAAAAGAAATTAGGTAAATACAAATTTACAAATGTAGAAAAGATAATCAACTCAAAAAAAAAAAGTCACATTAAAACCTAAATACAAAAACAGGTAAAAATAATGCCTACAGGCTTATTCAAGCAAATAATCAGAATAATTTTAAAAACATGAAATAATGTAAATTAGTTATAAAACATATGGCTAACAAAGAAATACTTTTTAAAAGGAATAAAAAGATGTTCTATTTCAATATCAGAAAACCTAACCATAAGTACTTAGTTCTGAATATGATATAGGTAACATAACAAATTGATAAATAAACTGTGAAACAAGTGGGAAGGGCATTACAAATTAATACGGAACTTTAACCAAATTTAGATTTTAGTCCTATTTTTAGGAGCAAGATGAACTTAGTAAACATAAAATTTTGTTCCAAGTAAAATGCTACTTGCACACCACAATCAAAATTACACCATTTTGTTGAAAAAAGTCAGTTTTTGTCCACTCAAGATTATTGTTTCAATTGTGATGGTAACTTAGTGGTAAAATGAAACATGAAACTTGTGACCATTCCTAAGACTGGTGGTGGCAGATTCAACAGGTTCGGAGAACCTTTATCCAGTAGTCGAAACTATAATGCTTCTGAAGTCACATAGGAAATGCTAATGGATCATTAATGGAGCAAATATGTGGATGAAACGGGAGCACCCCGTAAAAATCCAGGGTGTAATACAACGTCCGCCTCTATTCCAGATAGTGAAAAATCCTTGTAGGACCCCGCCAAGAACGAACCCGGATTGCCTTCATCAATGGCGAGTGGCCGTAACCCCCAAAAGGTAAAGCTGATAGTGGTGAATCCTAGAGAAGGAAGATATATAGAGGAATTTTGCAAAGGCTGTGGAAAGAAGAATGGGAAAACACTCATTTCTAAGGTCCACTCCAATCCAAGATGGATCACGTAAACAAAGACGGATCTCCCGTAACATTTCACTATCGCAACTGCTGCTTCCACAATGCTCGGAAACGTAACAAATGGCAACCAATGAGATTGCATTTTGTTAATAGTTACAAAATATTAATTTAATTACAAAAAATATGTTTCAAAACCATTGCAGCAAGAATTTACATAAATAATAAAAATAAATTACAATAGAACATTAGATATTCTTGTATTTCACACAATTTTCAATGTATTTAGAAAACAACCAAACATGGATACCACTGCAGGCAAATACTCTACTTCTACTGTTCGCCCGGAGCGTGGTAAACAGAGCTCAGCATAGCCCAGCTAATCCGTACGGGTCCGTCTCCGTCTGCGTGATACTATAGAAACTGTGATCCGCTTATTTACCATGATCCGTTTTTGTGTCGTTATAAAACGGGCCTAATGACAGGGCGGAATAGGATATTTGAGGTTAAGAACATTTATGACGATATCCCGAAAGTTGAATAAATTTAAGGGGACATGGGAGGAATATGAAATGGAACACTCCTTGCCATCCGTCATTAGCTCATTTGCAAGATAAATATAATTTAAGAGTCAAAAATCCTGGAATATCAACTAATCTACATTTTACGTAGCCGTATAAATACATTAATCGAAGCAAGTACATACTTCAATACACCAGGCGTTAAACATAACTTTACAGCGTAGATGTTTAAAATATTTCCAGTCGAACACATAGCGCACAATTTGCGTCGAAAAACAAATTACAAAGTAAATATTACTCCATCAAAATTGTAACTACTAAAAAATTGGCGCGCTAAACCAAGTTCGAAAACCATAGAGCAATGACGAAACAGACCGATCATAACTTCTTTTCAAATATTCTTTATTAGCTAATAATTATTAGACAAGGTTATGGCTAAATAGCTTAACAAATACCGGGACCTTCATCATAAGGTTTGTTTGACTAGAGGTCTCTCGTGCTCCTCGGGGTCCCTGCCTCTCTTTTTTATGTCCTCGGGCTTGGTCCTCGGGAGTTGAAAGAGTTGGGAGCAAGTTGACCTGAGGGCAAAAAGAGTCGGTAAATTTTAATACACGAAGAAAACGCTATTTGTTGTTAAACAATGATGGCGGAAAATATAGCAGACATCGTGAGAAATTTGTTTGGAAATGAAGATTCATATGAAGATGATGCTGTTATTGATTTACCATATAGTGCACTACAAATTATGAGAGAGCTTGATGAAGGTAAAAAATATAAATATTGCTTTTAGACTTTAAACCGCCTGTGGTATGCATAAGCTAACCTGTACTAGGAAACGATTGCAAATCTTGTGATTGTTAAATAAAGGATGCCAAATAAGTTATATTGAAATGTTTTTCCTCTTCTGTGTCGTCATCTATTAAAATATTACCGTCATCACCAAATGTAGCTTGATAACATATTGACTCCATCATCAAAATCACGCCAAACAACCAGCAGACGACTTGCCCTCGCAACTCTTCCTCGAGAGGAGGACCATCGAGAGCATGACCTGAGTGACCTGAGAGCAACTTGCCCCCACGAGTAAAACGACCTTCCGCCAAATTGCTTCCAGAAAAGGGCGCCCCGAGAGTTGACAGGTCAAAAAGAGACCTCGAGTCAAACAAACCTAGTATCTTGTCCCTACTGCTGCCCAGATGCACTAGTTTGTTACTACTTCCCAGCCATTTAAGACAATGAATGGTTTGACCTAGATTGTTTATGGTTAGTGGTTTAGTTGCAGAGGACTATGGAAACCAGGTATGTTTTTGTGTAAACTCTGTCTCAAGTCTGTGTAGCTAGCACGGGGTATGTTATTTGCAGGTTGATGTCTTGGTTGTAGGCACACTGGTGCGTGGCTTGGACCTGGAGTACAATATTACGCCCCTGATTGCTTGAATTATGATTCGGGGTAGGGACAGTATTTCACACACAAGCTGGGAAGTGTTTGGTTATGTCCCTGCACCATTTGGGTAGGTATGCATAATTTCTTTAGTGGAAATTTTGTAGAAGCATTTTGAGAACAGCCCATTAGTTTTTTGGTGTCACACTGGGTGTGGTTTTAAATTATCCATGTCACAGTTTGCCATCAAATCATAGATCTGGTACTTGGTGAGTCGATGTGTACACCATCACATCATTTCTTCCACTGATTTGACAGAAACTGACTCCAGTTATTGGACACTATAAACTATAGTTAAACCAAAGAGAGCAATAATTTTCTCACGAGATTGTCTTAATAAACCTTAGTCCAAAACTTTTTACCACAGGTAGAAATCATTCCCTATGAGTATTCTGGGATAAAGAATTTGGTAGTGTCTTAGTCTATTTAGAGGAATTTGTCCCTTGATCCGATAGTCCTAATTTTATTTTTCTAGTTACATTTTTTATTACATCAAAATAATCTTTTTAACATGCATTCGAATATAAGGCCCCAACACATGTAGTGCAATGGTATGGAAAGTTATGGCAGAGTATTGTAGCTGTTGATGTTCCTCTGCATCCATAGGACCTTCCACAATTGACATATCTCACATTCGCAGAAGTACGAACTCTCATCCTGAGCTAGCCTTTGCCAGTAGTAGTGTGTAAGGTCGAATATATGTTACAATTGTTCATCAGATATGCTGCCTTCTGGACTGTTCGGTGATTGAAGTAAACTGATGGTTGTGCCTGGTGAACACTCAATGGTGGTTCATTGCCATGTGGCTGGAGAGATCAGTGGTTCGTAGTTAATGAAAGAAAGTAACTCCGAAGGAATGTTGATTTATTACAAAAGTGGTAACACTTTACATGGTGCTACTACAGTACTCAGCCCATATAGAATTGGTGCTAGAGCACATCTTTGCGTACTGTTACGATTTACTGCGGGTTCGTAAAAGATAGCCCAATTAAAGATTTTTATCACACACAGTTTTATTTATTGCCACCATTTACATCACTAGCTAATAATCTAAAAATGCCAATTAATCAATTGCACTAACAAAAATGTTTCCTCCTCCAATCACTTGCTTCTCACAATCCACATGCCTCGCTGGGCCGCGCCTCTGGCACAACTCTTGCCACAGCACCCCTCGTGGTCCTCCGTCGCAGGAATCCATCGCTGCACTCCGCCGCCGCTGTCGCACTTCCCTTTCACCGAGATCCCACTCGACGCCTCGCTCGGAACTTCGCTCGGAACTGAACTTTTCGCCCTGGAACCTTCGTCCAGGGACTTCGCCACTCTATCGCCCAGAAACTCCGCCGCTGGAAAACTCCCGACTTAACTCTGAACTCTACTGATTGCCCTGGCGTCCTCGGGCATATGTATAGGCCCCGGCGCAATTCCAGAACTCACGAGAGCGGCCGGGGCGAGTCGCGTCACACCGAGCCGTCCCGACGGCAGAAATCTCTCGAAAACACGTGTCGGCGGCTCGCAGCTGGCAGGTTTCGGATGTCAAACTAACAGTGCCGCGCGGAGGAGCGGAGGGCTGGAGGGAGATAAAGCGGCGACCCCGATGTGCACGGCACATCTCAAGTTATGGCATGCACCTGCGCGTGACGTGGCCTTGCTAACGTTCGTAACATTGCCCTCTCCTTAAACCTGTTCGTCCCGAACAGGTAATGCATCCCTTCGTGCATATTCCCTCAAGCAGTCCAAATGTACCAATTTCATACGTCCCCTCTTTTCTCTCTGGATCCTGTAAACCACATTATTTAGGTGCTTTAAGACCTCATAGGGGCCTTCCCATGATGCTTGAAATTTAGGGCACCTTCCATTTCTTCGTTGCGGGTTATACAACCACACTAAATCACCCTTCTGGAATCATGATGAATTGGCTTTCAAGTCATACCAAGTATTCATTCGATTCGTCGATAATCGAAGATTCCTGTGGGCCTCCTCGTGTACAAGTGACATTCGCTCCTCTAGATGATTTACATATTCAGTGGTGCTGGTCGGCTCCTTGCGCGGACGACCGAACTTGACATCACAGGGCAGCCTCAACTCCTGTCCAAACACAATACTCGCAGGGGTCTACACAGTGGAGTAATGGATGGAAGATCTATATGCCATTAGGAACAACTGGATGTGTTGATCCCAATCCTGTTGATGCTCGGCCACAACTTTGGCAAAGTGTTCCTCCCCAGATTTCTGTTGAACCTCTCCACCATGCTATCGGACTGAGGATGTAGGGCTGTAGTCCTGGTGTTATTTATTCCCAGTAACCGACATACCTCCTGAAATATTGTCGACTCGAAATAGCGGCCTTGGTCTGAGTTGAGCTCAATTTGTACCCCAAATCTGCAAATGAAGTTGTTGACTATTGCATCTGCAACAGTGGAGGCTTCTTGATTAGGAAGTGCATAAGCCTCTAGCCACTTGCTGAAGTAATCCATTGCTACCAGAATATATTGGTTACCCTCTTTAGTCTTGGGAAATGGTCCAGCGATGTCAAAGGCTATACTCTCAAAGGGGGCCCCTACATTTATGCCCTCATTTTCCCATGACTCCGGTGTTGTGGCACCTTTTTAGCCGAGCATGCTTCGCATTGTCTACACCAAGTCTCCACATCCTGGCGACACCTCAACCAATAGAAGCGTTGACGGGTCTTGGCTAGAGTTTTGTTCACCCCTAGATGACCACCAGAGGTACCATCATGAATTTTCTTCAACACCTCTGCCACTAGACTCTTTGGAAGGAGTAGTTGCATGGTAACTACTTTCCCATTCGGACTCTCCCATGCTCTCATTAGTAGCCCATCCACAATTCTTAAGGGTCATTTTGGACGTCCAGCACCACTCTAACCAGCTTATGATAGGTGCCTGTTCAGGATCCTGCCGCTGTGCTGCCTTCAAGCTGGCACTATCCCATTTTTCTTCCCTGTTAATTATCGTTGTTCGCCGAATATCTTCGATCCCCTCATTTTTCTCTGCCCTGTTGCAATGGTTACAGTCTACCTTGCAAGGCCTTCGGGAGAGGGCATCAGCATTGCTGTGAATTCGGCTTTTCCTGTGTTCTTTCCGACAATCATATTGCTGTATCTGTTCAATCCACCTAGCAAGTTGTCCCTCTGGATTCTTGAACTGTAGTAGCCACTTAAGTGCGGCATGGTCAGAGCGTAAAAGACATTTTCTCCCTTATAAATATTTGTGGAAATGTTGCAAAGACTTTACTACAGCCAAGAGTTCTCGTCTTGTGACACAATAGTTGCGTTCAGGCTTAGACAAAACTTTGCTGTAGTATGCTATTACTCGTTCATTTCCACCCTGAACCTGGGACAGGACAGCGCCCAAACCAACTCCGCTTGCATCTGTGTCGAGGATATACCTACTCTCCATGTAGATGGAGGTAGGCAAGTTTGGCACTAGAACACAGGGATTTCTTGAGGTCTTGAAATGCAGTCTCGCTGGCTGAGGTCCAAATAAATTGTCTCTTGTCCTCAGTCAGCTGATGCAGTGGTTTTGCGATTTTCGAGAATCCGGGCACAAACCATTTGTAGTAAGTACAAAGTCCCAGAAAACTTCTTACTTCATGCTTGTTTTTAGGTTGAGGCCACTCCATAACAGAACGGATCTTCTCAGGATCTGTTTGCACTCCATCCTGCGATACTATATGCCCAAGGAATGTTACCTCATGCTGGAACAAGACGCACTTCTTAGGACTTAACTTAAGCTGGGCATGGCGAAGCCTGTCGAATACATCCTGGAGGTTTTGCAAATGTTCCTTCACTGTATTACCTACTACAATAATGTCGTACAGATGTACTAGGCATGTTTTCCAAGTCAAGCCATGCAGGACAAGCTCCATCAATCTCTCAAAAGTTGCAGGAGCATTACATAACCCGAATGGTAACACAGTGAACTGGAACATACCACTACCTGTCGTAAAATCATTCTTCTCCTTATCCTCTGGGTGTAGCTCCATTTGCCAGTAACCACTCTTCAGGTCCAATGTAGAGAACCATTTGGTGCCAGAGAGTGTATCAAGTGTGTCATCGATACGTGAGAGGGGGTAGCTGTCCTTTTTGGTGATGTCATTCAGCTTCCTGTAGTCCACATAAAACCTCAGTTGGCCATCCTTCTTCGCCACTAAAACAACTGGGGAAACCCAAGGACTTGCTGATGGTTCTATTACACCATCTTCCATCATACCCACGATCAACTTCTCAGCCTCTTCCTGTTTTGCTAGAGGCAACCGTCGTGGTGCCTGTCGGATCGGCTCTGCATCACATGTGTTGATGCTATGATAGACCAGGCTTGTTCTCCCAAGGTCAGTATCCCCTGAGGAAAATACATCCTGGTTGTTTACCAGAAAAGCTGCTACGTCTTCTATTTCCCCATCTGTCAGATTATTTTGGCATCGCCTTAGTAGTTGCTCTAGATTCGGGTTCAGTGTTTGCGCATCATGTCTAACAGGTGAGGAAGATTCGCATTGGCCTACCCAAGAGACTGGTTCACAACTAGCTATTGGGTCCCCCCTGGTTTAAGGACCTTTGTTGGAGAGTCGAGGTTGGCCAGCCTGACTGGTACAACTTCGCTGCATCTTGCAATGCTTCGAGCGACCAGGAGTGTCTTCAATCTTAACTTCATATCTGGCTCTATCAGGTAGCTCATGTTGCCCCTAGGGTCTCCTGTAATCCTAGCTGCTATTATCTTCTCATGATTTGCTGGAATTGAAACAGTTTCGCTAACTACAACTTACATTACAAGAACTTCTTGTTGGTCGGGAGTAAAAAAAAGCCACCTTTTCATCTTTAATACGCAGTACCTGTCCTTCCATGTCAATAACGAATCCGTATCGATTCATGATGTCTACTCCTAATATTACCTCATCGGTGATATCAGCAACAAGAAAGGTCTGTGATAATGTCCAAGTTCCAATCCTTAACTCCAGATCCAACTGTCCATGCACAGGTGAGATGTCGCCGGTTGCTGTTTTGAGTCTGTATGGAATGGGTATTCTCTTTAGTTTTTCTCTATTTACAATATCTGTGCGAATAAGAGATGCCGATGCTCCTGTGTCAACAGTGAGTAAACACTGTCTGCCATTGATCCATCCATTGAGCAACAAACTGTCATGGCCTCTATGAAATACGGATACAGGAAAAATCCTAGGGGCTACCATTTCCTGTAGAGCTGGCATGTGCCCCTTCATACCAGCTTTTGCTCGTTTCCCTTTTGATCTTCTTGTTTTTCTTCCTGTTGTGTTGTTTTCATGCATGTCGGACAGTACTACTTAATGTGTCCTAGTTCATTGCAGATGAAGCACCGCGGGCGTCCTCCTGCTCTTTTGATCTGGTTACCTGGAGTATCATTCAGCAGCTTCTTCAATACCCTTAGAATATCTACTTCATTAGTGGTGTTTCTATCATTTGCTGCATTGTAGGGCTCCAGTCCATCTCTGTGGCGATCGTGGCACTCAAATGCTACAGAGCAGGCGCCGATGTGGCATAAAGGTCTGTGCGACTAAGGAGCCCCGACAGTTGGCGTCAAAGTGTTGGTATTATCTTTGAAAGATTTGTGAAATGGGAGTGCATTACTTAATGTAGGCTTTTGGACATACGCCATTGCTTAGCACATTGACACCGTTCCGGCTGCCTCCCCGTCAAAGCTATCAAGTTTTGCGGGATGGGTCTCGGGGTTTGGGTTCGGCCAAGTGGCGGGAGGCAGGTACGTGTCCATAGAGGTGATCCTTGGGCTGTTTAGGCCACCCAAGACGCCTTATACTACAAATGATGCACTCCGCTACGTGAAGTGTGGTTTTTATTACACATCAACCTCTACATGGTGCTATCCATCCCCTGGCCGCGACTGTTCGGGTTAAGAGAGCTCTGCGCGTGTACGGCTGTTCGGCGATGACCCCGCTTACTATGGAGAGGGGGGAGTTTTGAGCGAACAGTACGTGGCGGACGTTGCTGCTAAGACCTGCGCGGTGATGCGCGGTGATGCACGGCCAGTGGTGTTGTAACTCACGATCTAGATGCGGTTGCGGAATTGGCGCGAAGGTGGCCTCTCAACGTTGCGCGAAGACGACCAGCCTCTTCGAGCTCCCGGTGGGTACTGACTCACTCGTGTAGCACAGCGCTACAGCAGGCCTGCCAATTGCGCGCCAGAAGCGCAGCGCGCGGGAAACAGACGCGGCCAGGGTTTAGGACCTATTCGCACGTTGAACAATGGAATTAACAAATAAAAACATTTGATGAAATATACATTACATAGTTTATGTCTGTGAGAGAAAACATGTGCCCTTGATGCTATATTACGGCGGAAGCACATTGCTACACCCGGCGGAGTGCTTCCGCCGAGGTGGCCGGTAGTGGTGCTAGCTGTGGGTCGTTTGGTGCACTCACACTCGTTGCACCATGTTGCACGCGCGGGCGTGTTCGTGGCACACGGCTTTGAGAGGCGTCGGAGAGGCATCGCGGCCTGTGCGACTAAGAGGCGCACTATCGGCTGGTGTCCATTAGTCCATTAGTCCATTATTCCATTATTCTTTGTTTTTTCCTTGTTTGTTGACCATATTCCTGTTGTGGAATATTGTGTGGCGTTAAATCCTGACAACAGCAATTTTTGCTTAATTTGTGTTTTTTGTCATTTGTGATTTTTGTAGTTTTCTTCTGCAGACATACATGTGCTAAGCAATGGCGTATGTCCAATAGCCTACATTAAGTCAAAGTGTTGGTAGCTTATTGAGACTATTATATAATTTTTCTGGTGGGTTCGTGTTTGGTTTGTATCAAGAGTTACAAAGTTCGTCTTTCACTCTGTTGGATTAAAAGTAGCGCAAGTTACATCACTAATTTAAATCTGATTAGCTGTTATTCTGCATCAAGATATAAAAAGACTTGAATTATAAATGCAGTCTGTCAAAATGAACTGATTAAGGTAGAACGTATGATGAAAAAGGTAACTAGAGAGGATGTCGAGACACTGCAATCCATATGATTAATCTGTCTCACCTTCAAAGGTCAGCTTCTACCTGACTCTGTGATCATGTACAAATAAATTATCCCAGTAAAACCCAAAACACAATCAGTTACGCAATGTCACAACTGTTTTCGATTCGGCTACCCCGGTAAACACTGTAGATCAACAAAGCCAAGATGCTCGAATTGTGGCTCCGATCATCAACAAGCAGTCTGTACATCTACCACCCTATGCTGCCCAAATTGTGGTGGTGCACACACAGCCACAGACAAAGGTCGATGCCCTCAATGGGACTGTGAAATCAAAATTAAATCTGTTATGGCATCTCTCAATATCTCCTATAAGTCGGCCAGGCAAAAAGTTCTAGATGAAACTGACAACCATACATCTTCCAAGCGAACTGGCTACCATTCTGTGATTGCCGGGACTAAACACTACCAAATGGAATTCCCTGCACGTGTCCGAAATTCACAGCTCGGTGAAAGGCAATACTCCACATCTGCATGTGTCGCTCCCACTCCCCCACCTTGTATACCAGCATCTTGACGTGTCCAGGCAGCAGCGTCGGGTGATGGAGTGGCATGAGGTGGGGCGACAGGCCCCAATGGTAGGTTGGCAGCTGCTCCTTGACGCACAGATATTGGTCTACCTGAGAGAGAGAGAGAGAGAGAGAGAGAGCAGTAAATAAACACCAATTCAATAATACTGCTATATTTCCCCAGATTTCTCTGGGGTAAGGATCTCTGGCTAGGCACATTTCGACCTAGCTTAAATACAGCTCCTTCAGACATTGGTCACTGACAAAGCGACAATCTTTCCCCAATACATCCTGTGCCCTCCCCAGTAATTCACACACTAGGATATTATTTACTTATAACATATATAGCACTGACACACATTTTATATTATGCAGTCATTAATAAATCCATATGCACTGCTATAACCGTTCAAAAGATGCGTGCTGCCATCTATGATATGTAAACGGCACCACTCGTAGCCTATATCCCACGGCTGGTGTAGAGAAGCCTGTTGGGATACGGCTTTCTTGGCGAAGCGGCCATGTTGGTTGCAGAGAGAGGCCGAGGACAAATATAGGACACAACAATCTTTTGCTTCGGCTGCAGCTACACCTCAGAAACGTTCGCTCTCACAGCGTCAACATTCTAAATCTGGAGTCTACAAAAAGGGGAAAAAGGCCATCGATTACTCTACCCACACATTCAACGACCAGAAGTCGCGACGTATTTCCCCAACAGCTCTTTATTACTCCCAATTCCTTCCCGACGAAGACACTAGCCGCAGTGGCCTTTTATTGCAACCGCAACAACATAGTTCTACCAGTGGCCATGGTGCCCCTTTTTTATTTGTGGATGATAGTAATTGCAAGGCTACTGATACTGCCATATCTCCGCACCCGGTACTTCATCAGCTTAGTCTGATCTTGGAACAGGCAACCGTACAAACAAACCCACGGCTCAGGGAAACCATTCAATATGTGTGTTCCAACCTTCATATTTTTCCTACTACCACCACTCAGCGCTCACCTTCTCCGCATAACTGCCAGGGTGATCACCAATTCTCCGCACATTAATTCTTAAATGAGAATCAATCAGTGGAACTGTAGATCCCTCCCGCTTCAACTAGGACTGCACCAAAAATATGTACAACAAAATCCTACAGATGTTATTTTACAGCAAGAAACCCACTGGAAGTATCTTCACCACAAGCAATATTTATCTGGTTTCAAGGTTTTCTTTACTGCACCTCCGTATACACACGGTGTTGCTATCCTAGTTAACAACGACATTGCCACCACTGAACAACAGATTGATAATATTCCAGCAAATCTAGAAATTGTGGCATGCAACATCTGGCATAATGATCGTGCAATAACGTTTGTTTCCTTTTATGCCTTCCCACGACATTCCATTTCACAAGAGGAATGGACTATGGTGTTCACTTTGGCGAAGGACAATCTTTTTATTGGCGGTGACGTTAATGCGCACCATCCCTTCTGGGGGGATCCCATGCAAGACACAGCGGGGAAAAACTTAGCTGACTACATAAAAAACTCCTCGTTCGTTCTATTGAACACGGCAAACCTCACATACATGGGCAAAACTGACCGCCGGGCCTCTGCTATAGACTTAACTTTCTGCTATTAAAGTATTTCACACGATTTCTTATAGACCACTTTGCCGGAAGCTATGGGGAGCGATCACTATCCTATAGTGATTACCACACCAGCTGAAAGGTGGCAACATTCCTCTTTCTGGGACACTACTGCACCGCTTTGGTATTATTCCTTCGACTTCTACCGCACTTCATGGGATGTTTACAAAACTCAGATAGAAGAAACTCTCACTACTGGTATGGTGGCTGCGCACTCCACACAGGATCTTTATGATCTATGGCAACACTCCATCACGTCTGCTATAAGACTCAGCTCCCCACCAAAAAAACTTTCTATTAGGTCATGCAAACCATATTGTGGTTGGTGGACTCCGGAATGTGCCAGACTTAATGCAAATCGCTTACAAGCCTACAATGCCTATAAGCATGAAAGCAATCGAGATAATTTTCTATTGTATCTCTCCCATCAAGCCCGTTTCAAAAGGGAAGTGAAATCCAGTAAACGACAACATTGGAGGCTCTTCTGTCAAAAAATGTCTGCACATAACTCTAATAAAGAGATTTGGAAAGTATTACGGGTACTACAAAATAAACCACCTCAGCCTTCTACAGACACCATTGGTCCCAAGTTACTGAAGCCTTTCACCGAAATATTGCACCTGTCTATGTGCCTTCTTGGCAGGAATTGCACTATGAATATCAAGCCCCTCCATCCCTTCCACAAACTGGTGGCACAGAGGTTCTCACATCCACAATCCAGTATCAGGAATATCAAGCCGTCTTACGTCGTTCCCGAAAATCCCCAGGTATTGATGGTATCACGTACCAACACATCCAAGAAATGCCACCAATAGGACACAGCGTCCTTCTCTCCATCATGAAAAGAATTCTTCAGGAAGGGACAATACTATATCAATGGAGACAAGCCCTCGTCATTCCGCTTCTTAAAGAACGGAAAAATCCTGCTCTTGCTACTTCCTACCGCCCCATTGCATTGACCTCGTGTGTAGCCAAAACTTTTGAACATATACTGAAATTGAGACTGGATTGGTGGCTAGAACACAACCGCTTAATAATAAATGAGCAGTTTGGCTTTCGTAAATACAGTTCTACAATTGACCCACTTGTTGTCTTGGTGCAGAAAGCGAAGGAAGCTTTAGCTAAGAAGAACATTCTGACGGCTTGCTATATAGACCTTGTCTCCGCTTTTGACACGGTTCATGTTCCTACTCTTTTGAACAAGCTTACCAAACTTGGAATTCCACGGTCTATACTCAATCTTCTACATTCCCTGTTGGCAAATCGTTCTCTTCACTTAAAAATTGGCAAAACTTATAGCTCCGCCAGAGACGTGTACTGTGGCACCCCGCAAGGGGGGGTTCTCAGACCTTTACTTTTTATTTTGTATGTACAGGACTTGATTTTTCACATTGGATCCCATGTAAGGTCTCTAGCCTATGCAGATGACATTGTGCTTTATCATCTAGCACCACATCAGCTTGATGCCGAGGAGAAGATGAATGATGCTCTAAACAATGCCATCACCCGGGTTTTTGTGGTCGCAAACCGGGGAGGACCTAGTGTGTAGTGAGTTGTTTCTATGCCGAATTTACCAGGTGGGCGCCAGGCTAGCCTGTGTGTCTAGCCGTTGTTGAAGACACGGGGTGGTAGAGCAGGGTGTGGTTCGTTAGCCCCAGCGTGTTAACTAGGTCCGTAGGCTGTGAGTTGGTTTGCAACACACCATATGCGGAGGGTCGGTTGAGGTTATTACTGGTTTGAGTTAAATAATGGTCGGCAAGATCCGGTTGGTGGATTTTATTATGCTCTGTGCGTGTCACTTAATTTTGCGATGCCGCAAACACTGTTTACAAAGTACACAATTATATTCGACACATTGCACTAACACTTTACACTGACACATTAATTAAAATAAAGTATAAGGCAGAGTGCCTACTCTGCTTACGCTAATTTTCCACGTCCCCTAGCGGCAGTTATGTTGTGTCTCGGCTGGAGTCGGCCAGCCCCGTAAATTATAATTAAATTGACACTTCACTTGTTCGCTAATTACTAAAGTTTGTGGCCAGCAGGCGTTTGCGATGTTGTATTAGCAAAAGTTCTGTGGTTTGGAGTCGGCCAGGTCCGTTATGCTGTTACTCGCGTGGCGACATGAACGCGTCACGGGAGTGAAATGTAAAGCGGCCGGGTTAAGCCCTGCACCGTAAATGGTCTAGGGACTCGCGGAGGGTGACTGAAAAGGGGTTTGAAGACTTAAATAATTACCAGTATGACGATCAGTGAGACAGAGGTGATGACACTCCGCGGGACGAACACGTCCGCCCTAGACCGCGAGCCGCGAAGAACTGCCGGGGGAACATGGCGCCAGGGAGGGAGTCATTGTTCCCTCAAGCCAAAATCTCGAATTTACAGTTATACAATATAAACTGGAAAACTATCATGCTTATTACATGTCACTCTTATTTTAATTAGATTTAAGGCTACTCTCAACTGGTTCTGTGTCTATTGAATTTGTGGCCACACAATTAGCCAATAAAACATTCAAAAGTGAGGTTCAAGTTCGCGACTGTTCGCTTATTATTAAAACACTCCCCTCGCTGCACATTTTGTAATTAATTATGACTATGATGCACTCACGTGGTTTTCCGCTATAATTAAGGCCCCAGGCCGCACGGGAAAGAATTTTCGTTAGCGAATTGGGATGCTGCCCTTAGGGGGCCAACACACACACACACACTAAGACGCACCATTCCCGGCACTTAACTTTAGGTAATTATACCTAATGAGTTTAATGGGGCTTAATTTTCTAGCGTCCTTGCTAGGTGAGTATGTTTAAGTTACAGGGCGCTAGGGCTACTTGCGGGAGGGTGCTTCCTTTGACTCGTGTCGGTTAGGCGAGGGTGCGTTCCACCAGCGGGTGACAATACTGGCGGGTGGAGGCCGGGCTTTGTGGCCTTCGGCAGTACGACGTCAACAAACTGGAGGTCTGGCTAGACAACAACAGGTTTGTTATATCACTAGAAAAAACCTGTATTATGTTCTTCACCCGCAAACGCTTTGACCGCTCTACTGGCAACATAAGTATTTATCGTGAGAATCTTCTTATTGAATTATCACACTGTTATCTAGGTGTAGAACTGAATGGTCATTTAACATGGCACCGCCAGGTGCAACATATGGCCACTAAAGTGTACCAAGCTGTTAATATGATTAAGGTTTTGAGTCATGCTGTCTGGGGTGGAGACCCAGCTACGCTTCTGTTATTTTATAAAGCTTACATTCTCTCGAAACTGGAGTACGGCTGCATTCTTACGGTCCACATATGCGCTACACGCCTAACTACTGTACATAAGATACAAAATCGTTGCCTACGACTTTGTTTGGGTGCTATGAAATCAACACCTATTGCAGCACTTCATGTGGAAGCCAACATATTTCCCTTCCATCTACAACAAAAATGTCTGCAAAACCGTTATTGGATCCGTACTTCCACATACAGATTACATCCACTCTGCAATACTGTTAAAAAATTGACATTCTACATCACACCATGCCTTCAGAAATATACCAATATTTTACCACTGGATGACCGCCCAGCACATTTACTATGGACTATCAAGTGCTGTTTTATGTTAGTGAGGTGCATAACCAATTTCCTGTCAATAAACAACTGCTTGTTCCGCGCGAAGTGCAATACATGCACAAGGATGTTTTGAGAACCCATCCAGGAATCCTTCGCATATATACTGATGGATCTAAATTTGTCAATGTTACTGGCTCTGCTTACTATGTTTCTCAACTCAAGAAATCTGGTTTATTTAAACTACCCACTGAGGCAACGATCTTCTATGCAGAAGCTTATGCCATCTGTAAAGCCCTAGAATTTTGTGAAACTGGAAAACATGAAAGTATTATGATATTCTCAGATTCCTAGTGTTCTCTCTGCCTTACAGACCAATAACCTGTCGCATAAATATCCAGATAAAATAAATAATAAATATTGTCTGTATTCGATGTCACGACAGGGTATACATCTATCATTTACATGGATACCGAGCCACATGGGGATTGCACATAACGACATGGTTGATAACATGGCCAAAATGGCCGCCACAAGGGGAATTCCCATCACTACCCCTATTGTGGAAGTCATGTTTCGGGAACTTTACCAGGAAATGCGGACGCTCTTGTCACTGGAGTGGAAAAGAATCGAAATTTCAAGGTCATACAAAATATTCCAACCCTCCTTACAAACAAGCCCATGGTTCTCTAACCACCACGGACGATCGTTTTGCACGACACTTATACGCCTACGATCGAATCATGGCTGCCTTAAGAGTCACTTATATAAGTTACATATTGTCAGGGCCGGTGCAAGGTAAATTGGCGCCCTAGGCGAAAAACCATAATGCCCCACCCCATCCCCCCCGCACGACACCTAAAAATTTTTTTTCCTTGCCTCAAAATACATCACGTAAGCCTAAGATTTTGTCAACAATCAAATGTAAGAAGGCTTGTTTTTTTTTTCTTTACTTTTTTACTAATTAGAAATCATAAACAGTTCACCGTGGATTTTAAATAATTACTTATATCAATATAAACATTCCAAAATGTTAGAAAAAACCATTTTCATCTAATTTCAATAATCGTTAATCATATTATATCAGCTGTTATGTGTCATGCTGCGCCGCCCCCAGCTACTTGGAGCCCTAGGCGGTTGCCTAATTCGCCTATATGGACGCACCGACCCTGAATATTGTTGCTTCTCCAGATTGTGAATGTGGGACAGCTACTCATGAAATCAGCCACATCTTATTTCAATGTCCGCTGATGAAAAATCGCGACGAATTCTTTTAAAACCTTGTCAGATTAGGTAAATTTCCGCCGTACAATCGTGAGTATGTATTATGTCAACCCATTGTAAATGTGTATCACGCTGTATTTCAATTTCTGTTCTCAAATGGTGTCAAGGTCTAACATCAACATGGCGTCGTAAAAACGCCAGTATCGCAAACGTCACGCACAGTGGACGCAAGGTATTTGCAGACACTGAGAGAATGGCTGTGTGCCAACTTTTCCCATACGGCCTTGTTTTGTGCAATTCCTGTGTGAAGTGCATCATTTTCCCCTCAGTTTTGTTTATTTCTGGCTGAACCTGTACACCGCAAGGCCAAAACACAGAAGAGTGAAGTGAAGAGTAGTTTTCAGTTAACTGGGTGGTAGTAATGCTTTTATTTTTTCCCTCGTTTAGGTAGCTCAAAGATATTTGACGGCCACTGTTGCAGGAAAACACAAAGAAAATGTGTTACAGTTTGCAAGTGCAGTTGGTATGCATATGTGATTCCCTGTATTTTGACGTTTTGTGCGGTTGCTCGAAGAGTGTACAAATATTGGAATTTAAGTTTTGTTTAAAAATAATTATGATGTTAAATAATTGAAAGTGCCCATTCCTTGCATGTACGTATAATTTTCCAATTAGTAGTAAATCAATATTTTGTGTACGTGTTTTTATTGTGAGAATTTTAAATCTGAAACTGTTTTAGTACACTAGGTAATTGTAATATCTAAAAGTATTTTACTTGTCGTTTTTTATAAACTTATATGGTACTGGTGATGCTTCCTTTGTATATGATTTGAACGCCGTTTCTCTGAATCGTCGACACATAGGATCCAGATGCATAATTTTATATTTTGTCATTAATTACTTACCAAATAAAAAAAAAATTGAATATATAAAATTTTTTGGAAACACTTAAAAAATAAAATTTGCGATTATTGCAATTAAAGTGGTTTTGGGTGCACTGCAACAGAGGCATCTTAAGGAATAGTGGAGGTTAGTGGCTTAGAAAATGTAGGTAGGTAATTGTAGAGTTTAATACATTATTAGTGATGTTAGTGGTTCATTAATTTCAGGGCTAGCAAATATTTGTACCACTTCATTTCCTCAATTGTGAGTGCAGAAATTCATTTCTGAATGAAATAAGTTACTTAGAGAAATTTGATAATATACTGCAGGTAGATGGGTGCACCCTCTATTGTGGCTTTGCTCAAGCATATTAGATATATTTTTTGATACAATGCATCACTGATATATTTTTTTTATGTTGGGAGAAATAATGTAAGAAAATATATGACATGAAAATTGGCCTAGGAAAAGTAAGAGTTTCAAAAAAAAAATTAAACTGAGTGTTCAATTAGTACATGGAATTGTGGGAATATAAATAGTCATATGTATTAGGTTTTGTTACTTTCAGAGCAGCAACAAGCATGTTTAAGAGGTGAAGTTAAAAGCATCTGCTATTATGTTGTTTGATGATGTTAGATGCTGTGTTTAAATTATGCAATAATTTAGGAATGGCATAAATGAAAGTACGAGTTATATGTGGCATGAAAGGAAAGTTCTAGGAACCATCAATTGAAAGCAACTAATATAATTTAAGGGGCCCGCCTCGTCAGGGGTGTATCTGTGTTAGTGAGGTGCGTTGATAAGCGTGACGCCCGCTGGTGCTTCTAGCGCGGTGTAGCCTCTAAGCGCAAGGCTCTGAACTGGCGCGCAGTCTTCTTGTTGTCACAGGATAACTGTGAAATTTGAGCGGTGACCGTAACGTTATGTGGTATAAAAATGAAGATACAGGTGTAACGCAAGTCCCTTAAGTTCTTTTAAGAATCTGTACCGGATGTTTTACGCCTAAAAATTACTCTGAAAACATGCGTTTTAGCAATTTTAACTCTTCTAAAAATATAGTTTAAAAACTTAATCCGCAATCGAAAGTAGTTTTCAGTCCTCAGCGAATTCTTAAATGCTTTTCGTAAGCAGACTCCACTCGGATATCTTGATTAGTTTTCAAATCGTGTTGTTTTTCCTGAAGCTCTGCGCACCGTGTGTGTGCCCGGGTAGGCGGAGCCCTTAAGGTGACTGGTAAATTGCTAGAATTTTTTGAGGCAAGCAAAATCAGTAAATAGAAGCATTACAGTGTTTCAGTACCTAACTTGTTTTAAGGCAAATTGTTTTGTATTTTTTTTATCTGTACATCAGTAGTGGTAAATTTTTCAACATCATGGCTTTTTCGAAAAAGAAAAAAAAACAAACTAAAATTCCCAATATTTTTTGAACACTACAAATTTTTCAATATTAACTATGAAAAGAACTTTTAAAATTCATACTGGTTTCTGAGAAATTATTGTCTATATGTTACTTTAGGTAACCTGTGCAATGACGTGGCTGTCATCATGATGTGCTTTATTTTTTGTGTAGCAGAGACTGTTTTCAATGAGATATTGGCCTGATTGTGTGTGCTTTTTATAGTGATGTAAATTTATTTTGTTCTATTTTACCGTAGCCAAGACTGTTTTCCATGAGATATTGGTCTGATTGTTGTCGCCGTCCTCCTGTTTGCTTGACACTAGCTGCAAACTGATCTAGTGGTTCTATAGAGATCCTTAGGAATACAGTGTAACTGAGACTGTTTTCTAAAAGACAGGGATGTTTAATGCCAGTATGTTACGCCTAGAGGCAAGACTGTTTTTGCACCCTAATTGGTTTTCCACCTTAATTCGGCACAATGCCCCCAGAGAAAAGGCAGAAAATTTGAAAAAATAAACTCTAGTTAGCAATGTATTTAAGTCAACCAGGACCTCAAATTTTCACAATGGTTTTGCCAAATTATTTGTAAGTTTATAATATAAAAAAATAATAATGATCAGGTTAGCATTTACAAATCCTAATAAATTATGTTTATATTATTATGTAACTAATAGTATCCTACAGTGTAATGACAAACATTTTATATATTACTAGTGTGTTAGTAATAGAGGGGCTGTGTGGGGCAGTGTTAGACGTGAGGCCCTGGGTGATTGCTCGGCTTGCCCAGCCCTGGAGCTGCCCTTGGTTTTGCATCTTTCAGACAGTGAAGCCATTAGAGATGGACACGTACAATGACCACAATGCAGGGAAGGAATTGGGCATGGCCTATGGATAGGAACCGTCCCAGCCTCCCAGCATTATTTGCCTGGAGAAATTTCCAGGGTTTCTGTGGACAGGAAAAATTGGTAAAAATAAGGAAAACCCAGGAAATTGAAAAAAAAAAGTGTCTACAAAATCTGGAAAATACAGAAAATTGTCAATATCTAGAAGTACATAATAGCAGCAGTAATATTTGATTCTACCAAGTATCTTAATGTCTTAAAACCCAATGTATTTTAATCATAAATTTGTTTACTGTTATTTAGTTATCCGCATCCAATTTTCACTTACATTTCTTACGTGTATGAGATACAAACCACTTACTAGGTATTAGTTTAAAGCAGAGGCAAATATCTATAGGTATATTATTTTTTAGTTTATTCATAATCAAGAATGTTTAGTTTCAGACTGGCAGCTTTGTTGATAAAAATCATAACAGGGCAAACTGTATATTGTTCAGGAAAACATTTTTCAAATTTTTAATATGTATGTTTATTGAAATATGTTTTGATAGTAATTTTTGTGTTTTAGTACATGTATTATTTTGCCAGATAGACTGATAAGAGAGGGAAAACTCAGGGAAATTAGGTGAATGGGAGTTGGAGAGTGGGAACCTCGATTTGGAGAAACTGTGGAAAACTGAAATCAGGTTGTTGGGATCACAATTGACCGGCGTCCTGTGTTACATCACACAATCACAATCGTGTATTCGTGCATTGGCTTTCACTCCAGATGGTAATATTCTTACAGAACTGCTTTTAAATAAAGTAAAATAAAAATTTGAAATTGCCTTTTTCAAACACTAGAGACATTCCTATGTTAACCTGAAAACAGTGTTTCTATATTCCTTGTGGTTTCTGAGAAATAACCGTTAATAGGTTATATTACAATACCTGCATATTGAAGCTGCTGCCACTGCCTTTTTTTGCTTTCCCATATGATGTGGAGAAATTGAGTTAATTTGTGAAAATTGTTGATTATGTTAGGTTATAGCTACATAGCCTTCAAAACAATGTGGACAGTTGGTTGGGTTAATGTAACTACATTAAAAATACTTTGAAATCATGTGGATGGTTGTTTAGGTCAGGATCATTACATATTAAATTAGTAATTCTTAAGCAAATATTATAAATATATTTTACTGTATTTTTAATGTAGCTATTCCAACCCAACCGACCGTACACAATCTTTTGAAGTATTTTTAATGCAGCTAACCTTATGTAATTGACTATACTCACAATTTTAAATTTAAAGCTCCCATTTGAATCGTTTGTGACTACATGACTCAAAATACTTCTTTAAATGCAAATGTAAGAAAATAAAGATTCCGTAATGAAAATAGTTATGTATTTACAAATACAACAAACAGAAAATAGAAACATAATAATTTCCCTTATAAATACAATACAGTTGTCATATTAACTCCTTTAAATATCAAAACAACATCTCTGTTTACTAAATTCTCCAAAACAAGCAAACAGACCCACACGGAAAAAAGAAAATAGCAGCGGCCGCGTCAATGCACATGCATTGTAATGTAAGCTATAAACAGTGATATCTCAGAAACCAGTAGGAATTTAGAAATTCTTTTTTCAGGGTAACTACAGGTATATCCCTAGTGTTCAATAAAAGTATATTCAGAATTTTATTTTTACTTTATGCAAAAGCTCCTCTGTAAGAATATTACCATTACTCTTTACTTCACCACAGTGCTCATCTTTCACCATACTTTGCTGAATATAAAAAATTGGGCAGATTGGAAAGTAATCTCTGGAGCATTTTTAATTTGCATTTTTTTTTTAAATATAGGGTGTCTACATGTATTGAAAGTTACAAAATGTTCTGAAATAAAACAATGATAGTACCTGTAGAATACTTACATTTGGTTTTTTCTGACTCCCATAAGTTTATAATCGTAGATTGAATATAAATATTGGAAGACCACTTAAATCGTGTGAAAATTATCTCTGAAAGATTCCAGCTTTCTGATATAAAAATTAGCACGTTACTGCAAATTGATCTGTTCTGAATTAGGTTTGATTTGCTTACTATATCTGTACGCTAAATTGTTACTTTTCAGCAGAGCTGGTTTTTGATTTGTTTCAACTAAATTTATTTTCAGTTTTCTCTGCTAGTAGTAGGAAGGGCTTAATGAAACTTTAACACATATTTTTAAACTACCTTAGTGGACAAAATTAAAGTTTTCTCGATAATAAATTGTGTGTTTTTTTTTTAAATGGTGTTGTAGGCCTTTGCATATATAAGAATTGCACCTACAAATGCTCAAATACCAATACTTATAGCCAAAAAATGTACATCATGGACATTGTGCAAACTATATTTTAAAAAAATCAACATGGTTAACTTTAACCAAGGTACAGATATATATATATATATATATATATATATATATATATAAAGACTATTATAAAAAAGGGTTGAGAATTTTTCTTAAGAGAACCTGATAATGTTTTGAGTAAGAGACTTTATTATAGAATATATTGTTTTACAGCTTCTTAGACAGCAGAGACAGTTACACCCAGATGCTACTTTTTGGTGAATGAAGATGGATGGTGAAGGTGCTGTAGAGAGGGCCCGAAAGGAGGGTAATTATTTTTTCAAGCAGAAACAGTATGAAGCAGCCATCACTTCATACAAGAAAGGTAATTGCAGCTTTAAATCTTATTATTCTGTGGAGTTTTAGGTTTGTTGGAGACCATGAAATGTATTTGCAACCATACAAATATATCAGCAAGGAAATTATACAACAAGTTGCCTTAATATTTACAAGAAACATGCATCTGAGACAGACAGACAGACTCTGCTGTGAAGAACAGATAAAAAATTTTTAATAGCAAGTTATTTCTGTTCTGTCAAAGATTATTTTTCTCATTATAAAATATACACATATATTTTAAAATTGTTGTTCAGTACATTGTTTCTCCTCTTTGTTTATTTGAGGAAGTTGTTGACTGGCTACACTTACTACAGAGCCATTGGGGAGAGAGTAAAAAATATTAAATTTGAGAAAATATTTATTTCTGTAGTATGTGGTCACTACCATTGTAATTTTTAGAAAAAGATTTGAACTTTTTCATGTCTTTTTTTAAATACTAAACACTTAAATGTAGCCTTTTTGAATGGCTTAACTTTCACAAAATTAATATATATATTTTTTATTTGGAACTTTTTGACAACTTCAATGTCATGTAAAATGTACTAAGTACAATAGTGGAATAAACTTGTGGAAATATTAATAAATTATCATAGATTAAAACATTTGGACTTTCCTTTAAACCCAATATTGCCCGCCCATTATAATAAATATATATATAAAAAAAAAAAGCAATACCAGAAACCTACAAACCGTAGGTTCACAGAGTACTTGAGAAGCCCGCCTAGTCAGGTATGTACTTGTGTTGAGGCGAGATGATAAGTGTGATGCTCGCTGAAGCTCTAGTGCGTTGTTGCCTCTAAGCGCAAGGAACTGAACTGCTGAGCAGTCTTCTTGATGTGAATAGGGCAGCTATGAAATTTGAGTCGTAACCATAAAATTATGTGGTGGAGAAATGAAAATAATGGTGTAATGCACATTCCTTGAGTGCTTTAAAGAATTTGTACAGGTTGTTTCATGTCTAAAAATTATTCTGAGATCATGTGTTTTTGCCATTTTGACTTTTCTAAAAAAACGGTTAAACAAAATATGGAAACAGAACTACTAATCTGCCCTCAGCATTTTCTTAAGTGCTTTTCATAAAAAAAACCCACCCTGATATCTTGGGTGATTTTCAGATTTCCTGATTTTTTTCTGAAGCTCTACCTAAAGTATGTGTGCCCAGATAGCTGGGGCCCTTAAGTCTGTATAATTGCAAATACACACACCAATCCCTCACTTAGCATGACTAATGCATTCCTAAAAAGTTCGTGTTATTCAAGATAGCGTATTCTGAAGCATTAGTCGCCATAAATAGCTAGGCTAATTTACTTAATGTGTTCCAAAATATGTAGGGAAATGTTCTTTACGTAATATAAATGCGTAGATTAACACTCAATGATAAATATGCCACACCATTTATCTAGTAAGCCTACCATTGAATTCTTTGTATGACAAATATGACACAGCGTAACAGGAGATACATGGTTATGTACTTATCGTCGGTTGGCTGGTTGGCTCGCCTGCTCGGGCATGACATTTAACTCATGTCGTGTACCTTTTCCACGAACTTTCCAAACCATCCTTTATTGACAGTGAAACTGATATTACTATCCGAAAAATATTACATATAAAATTGTCAAAAATTAAAGTGCTTATTCAAGTATCACTGTTAGATTCGCGCAAATCCTGCCAGGCCTGTGATTTTTTTTAAATTTATGTTCCAGTATCTAATGTCAAATATATTCCTGGTAGTACAACCAACAGCATCAGGCTTAAATAAATATTTTATAAAGTCCTTATTTCGTACGAATGTGTGACTTGCTAATAACTAAAGTGTGACTGACATAAGTGTGGCCCTCGTGACATTCTGCATGTTATAATACTTCTAGTTTTGTCTCAAATACTTGAACACTATGCATTATGCTCTCACTTAGATGCCATGATTCCAATATGATTCCAACTGCAGGTGCTTGCACACGTACAGTTACAGATAGACAAATGGGCAGACATTGCTTTGTGTTTGTGCATGCAACTTCACTGCCACTGACTAGACTGAATTTCATCACGGCCTGGTCTGCGGCCGGGCGACAACGGTATGGACTGGCGGCATATACGTGGACGTAAAAACATTTGGTCCTTTACACGTCATAGCCGCAACTGAACTTTCTGTAGCTGATGTTTGTACAACAGCCGCTAGCGTAGTGAAACCTGCGCACACATCTCTTCCCCCCTAGTGTAGCTAACTGTATGCCATGGTACATCTGGTTTTTACTGAGTTGAAACAGACTTTGTGGTGTCATGCTCTGACTTTTTTTTTGCCTGTGGTAATTTCGTGTTAACTGAAATTTACAGACGTGCTGTTCAAGACAGGCAGTAAAGTTAACATCACGCTAAATGAAATCACACAATTTTAAGATGTGCTAAGTGAGGGATTGGTGTACTCTTTAAAACTTTTTACCATTTGTTTTGCTAAAGTAGATTATAGTTCCAGATCTGTTTACAGTAGAACTTCGTAAGTCCATGCTTTTAACTCTGATCTCTTGATAATTCGTTCTGATTTAGAGTTCCAAAAAAAAAAAAAATGAACATTCATGTAGCAGAAGCTTTGAAGTTCCTCTTTTAAGGAGTACTTTTTGCTGTAAAAGTATTAAGTATGTTCGTAAGTTGAGTGTTGGTTTCAGAGGCTCGTCAGATTCAGAAAGTGATGTTTCTTCCACTTTTCCCCATAAAACTTCATTTTACACAATGTTAGTTAAATTGCTCTAAAGTTGCCGTAAACCGTACATTTATTTCAAATATGTGATGTTTAATATAAAAGAATATTTTCTGTAGTTACATTTGCCTGTGTAGATTTTTTCTCACATTTGTGCTATTTTGAATCGGCTCTTTTTCCAATTGACCCGACGTGAGGCTCTACTGTAATTTGTTTTGTGTCGTGCAGTACCAGGTGTCTACTGGTCATGAAATTCCCGAAAGTTAGGAAAAAGTAGGGAAACTGAAGGACTGGCCACAGTAGTAATGGAAAAATCCCTAAATAAGCAGCAATGGTGCAGGAAGTAATGAAAATTTTTATTTTCCGGCAGCCATTTGCTAACTTAAATTTTATTTTTTTGACTACGTCATTTCAGTTTATGTTTAGCTTTTTTAACTTTAAAATCTGTATGTTCTTGCAAACTTTAGAAAATTTTGTATTGCTTATGTTAAATATGGTTATGTATGTAGATTTAGAAATCACCCTTTGATGAAAAAAAAACCCTTGTAAAAATTTTTGTTAAACATTTTTGAAAAAATATTGAAGTTGGTTCACTATTTGTTTGTAGATATCCAGTAGTATGTTTAAAGGATAATTTATTATTAGTTTTTTTTGGCGTTACAGTAAAATCTCATTTATCCGTTCTTCATTGATCCGAATCTCCGGATAATCTGGATCATATTTGATGGTCACATAAAAATTACAATTTTATTGTCTATGTAAATAAAGATGGTTATCACACAATAAAGTACTTGACA
This sequence comes from Bacillus rossius redtenbacheri, assembly GCF_032445375.1. Lineage (NCBI taxonomy): Eukaryota > Metazoa > Arthropoda > Insecta > Phasmatodea > Bacillidae > Bacillus > Bacillus rossius. Next base: position 334,295,751 of record NC_086330.1, on the reverse strand, counting down.
GTGCTTCATTCAAATGCCTTGCATTTTTGAAATGAAGAAAGTTGATGAATTCTTTGTTAAGTAAAGTTGCCGTAAATTCACTGCCTTTTCCACCCCTTTTGGGCATTATGAACTCAACAGAATCCCCATGGGAGTTAATTTCGGGAGTCAGGCCCTGAGCAGTGTCTTGAACCATGTGCTCAGTGATTTTTAATTTAAATTTGTTTTCAATTACATTGTAAATAATATTGAGCATATATATAATGTAATTTTGTTACAAAACATAGTTTATTATTGTTGTATTTTGTAAATCTGCTTATTTAATGATTTTGTTTGGCTTTATTTACCATATTACCAGGATTATCTGAATTTTTGACTGCCTGGATTGCCTTTAGCTCCAGTTAGTCTGGATAAACAAGGTTTAAATGTATTTATTTTGAAACATACAGTAACTTAGATTTTTGCTTTTGCCAGGTCTTGTCGTGGAAAAGGACAATGTTTTGCTGTTGTCAAACCTCGCACAAGTCTATTTGGTCATGGGGCAGTACACTGAAGCAGAAGTTATGGCTGCACGAGCGATAACTCTCGACCCCGCGTGGTATAAGGTACTAACAATAATTAATTTGGTTATGTTATTTCCTGTGTGTCTGTTGGTGTATGTGTTAACTCGCATACCATTGATCTTTCTTCATTCTAGGTCATTTGTTCTTTTGTTATAAGTACATAAGGTCAACATTTGCTCAATAATTTTTATTTTATGTGTTTGAGCTTTAGGGTCTGCTAAAAGCTGAATGCCAACTGTGGCAGCATCATGAAACATAGGGTATGTGGAAGAAATACGTCAAGGGACAGCACCGGTATTCACATTCACATTTGCTTTGAGTGGAGATGGGAAAAAACCCTTATCTTTAGAACAACTACAACATGATATAGTTCTACCTAAAAGTATGTGGTTAGATACAGCTAATTAATGTGGATTGTGATAGGTCCTCAAAAATCCGTAATATTTTTGTTACGAAGGTCCTGAATGCGAAAAATTTTAAATGTTTTCATTTCTTCAGTAAAATAATAAAAAAAAAACATGTTAAGGAGGAAATAACTGCTCGATTTGTTGGGAGATATCTTATTCAAAAGTGAGTGATAAGGAGATAAGAACTATCTTGTGGTATTATCAATATCTGGAATCAGCAGTTGTGGAGATGTGGTGACTTTGGTGTCACCTTGTGTTTGATGGCGTCATTGTAGATTTTGTTGGACAGATGCAGGAGTATAAATCAATGCTCCCAGGGCCAAAACTGAAATTAGCGCACCTAGGCTATTCACACAAACTGAAGAACTTCTTAGCTATTACTTCCTAGATGAAATGATGGCTTCAGTCGTTGCGTGCCACAACCACATATCATGACCAACTGATGAATCTCAGCTCCTATTGTCCCAAGAAAATTTTCCTTTCTCAGAGAGAGTGATTACCATTGAGAAAATGAAAATAAATACCAATAGCAATGCAGGATAACATTTTGTTTTGTGCGGAATTGCTCAGATATTAAGCTAGAAATGAAGAATCAAATATGTAGAAAATACATGTAATGGCAATATAAACATATAGATACTTGAAGATCCTAATTTCCAGCAAACGATAAGTCAAAGAAAACTTATGTTTCCCTAGGATCTTAATATAACAGAAACATGTAATTTATGAACTGCAAGATTGATAAAATAAAATATACAAATATATATATAACACAAACGTGAATACCTTGTAGTGCGGCTGTTTAAGCTAATTGAATATAATAAAATAAAGAAATAAACTCTGGTAGTACTCTAAGCCCCTGGATTAGTATATTTGAAAAGCTGCAATTAAAAAATTATTGCATTCAAAGTAATGTATTCACTATACATAAACCAAATCAAATAATTCAGTAATTTTATTCAGTATATTACATTCAAACATTGTGGTAGCATAGCACTCCTGTCAGTATTGGCTAATATTGATTACAAGTCCCTAAATTACAAGTCTGCTGTTTTTGTGTGAGAATGTACAGAATTTCTAATTTGTGAAGTGAGTACTTTTGTTAATTTAAACTATAACCTTTTTTTAATGCAAGTTACTAGAGCCCAAGTACAGGAGCAATTAAATCTTCTGACAAGAACATGAGTGTTCCTGATGGGGCCTGTTGTCACATCGCGACACTTCCACTTCTCGTTGAAGTTGGCGGTGTTTGAATTCAGATATTTTATGCCTTGCACTTATGTATAGCGAAGAGTCTTTAAACGGGCTGTCTCTGGTTCAGTATATTCTGTAGTGCAGCACCAATCAAACAGCTCCTTAGCTGCCAGGTCGCACGCCTGCGTTTCTAGTTTTTTTAGATTTTATTGTTACTGTTTGTTTTGATTTCAGTACAGTATTTCCTGTTTGCATTTTACAGGTACATTTCCGTAATTATTTACGAAGAAGAACAACACTCATCTGTATTTTTTTCCTCTGTAGAATAGCTTATTAGTACTGTCTAGTACGAAAAAGAATTATCAGTTTTAAAAAGTGTTAGTTTCTTATTTTTATCCTTTATAATAAATTTGTACAGTATTATTAATAGAAATTATTTGTTTATGGTAGACTTTGTTTAAATAACTTAGAAAGAAACTAATTTTTAAAACAAACTAAAAAAAAATTATATTTACTAGCCTGCTTTGTTTCTTTTACTGCTGAGTGTATTGATACTGGTTTCTGACGACTAGCATTTGAAAAATTATACATTTAACTTAGAAAAACATTATAATTATTAAAATCTGTTATATGTCACAAGACATTTTTAAAGCTTATAAAAATGAACTCAAGTCCTTGTGTAAGGCAAAAGCTGCCTTCAAGCAGAAAGAAAATATAACCAAGTATCTCGCAGGCACCCTCCTCTTTTTCCACTTGCACAAAAACAAAAACTTCCTTTGTTCTGTCACTTGCCTTCCCTCTAAGGGGCTACAGATATGCCATCTCTTATTCCTCCAGCGCTGGCTGGCCAAGATTTTTTATCACTCCCACCCTCTTCTTCAATAGGTTGTATGTCCCTTCATATGCCCTTCTGATGCCTGGTCATGCTAGCCTCAGAACTTTCACCCGATAGCTGCATTTTTCCGAGCCACAGATTTTCAAGCTAAACAACCCACTAACAATAATAATTCCATTATTCAGTGGGGTTGGGTTTTCCAAGACAAAGTGTTCTTTCAATATTTCAGGGTTATAAATATCTACTTACTTTTTTAAAATAAGTGTTAAAATTAGCTTCTCTGAAAATATTTTGTTGTAAATAGAATATAAATGAGATTAATTTTTTTATATAATTTATTACATTATATTTCTATAAATTAACATTTCACTTGGTTTTTTTTATGTCTTTTTTATTACATAAATTTATTTTCTACTCAAAAATTTCTCCAATTTTACCCAGGAATTTTGGTGTCTTGAAAACCAAAAATTTTAATACTTGTTACTCATGAAATTTCTGGGTCTCTACTAATACTTCTAATTGAACCAAAATATCATGTATTATTCAATATATTTTTTTAACACACCTTTGTTTAGTTGGGTGTTCCATCCTGTACCCATTATAATACTTACATAACTGTTAATTGCTTTAGCATGTGGCTATTGCAGTTTTAGTTTTTATTATTTATTTATTATAATTTACTTAATTTCTTGTGAACAAATATTTATATTTTTCCCAAGCAATTTCGAAGTGAAACTTCTTTGCTTAGAGGTCTACAATTTTCGAGCGTTACGAAAATACCGATTGCATGAGGGGAATAGTTAGGTATATGTGGTGGGGGAACTGGTAGAGGAGGAGAGTGTGTCAGCGGTGACACCACTCCAACGCATGCACTAGTGGTACAATGGGAAGAGGGCAAGGAGGGGGGAGGATAGGTATATAGTGTAGCATGCTATATGCTAGTTGTAACGACTGGAAGGGGAGGTGGCAGGGGAGAGGTAGAAATGACGCGGCAGTGATGCTACAGAATTCTCGTAATGCTGCTTGTTTGTCTACTCCTCAGTTTTTGAAACGGCTAACTATTGATGCTACCATATTTATTTTATTTTTTCCATTGGAAATCATACCTGCATACTTACTATTCTCAATTATTATCTCTTGTTCAATAAAAAAATATTAATAATTTATCTCTATCTAAACCTAATAAGAAATAAGCTTTACTTCTGTTGCGTGTGGACTCCACACACACCCTTTTTTAATTGGTGTGTATAAATTAAATACTGACCTAGCAAAAAAAAAGTGGTTTGTATGTATTTCTAGATATTGCTACACCACAGGATGTCGTCACAGTGCTGCTCTAGCATCTAGTGACACGAAAAGCTACTCTGCTTCCTAGGGGCTAGGTGACTTGTTTGTGGTATAATTAGTTATGGTAACGTTAGGTGCTGATAAGTCATGTTAAACAAACACCGTTTATTAGGGTCTACTGTATTATTGGTGTGACTTGAAATCATGTGGAGCTTAACCTAAAACTGTGAATGGAGAAACGGGAACCGATTTTTAAAATCCGGAACTGAACCGAGAAGCAGGAAAAAATTAAAAATGACACATCACTAATTTTATATGAAATTCTAATTTGTTCTTTTTTTTTAGTGCTATAACCGTGCAGCAATCTCAGCTGAGAACACTGGCCATATTGATAAAGCATGTGACTATTTGAAGAAAGGTATAGAAGTAATGGAAAGATTTGACGCATCAAAAAAACGTGAAACATCGGCAGAGTTGGACCATTTCAAGAAAGAGCTTGCAAGAATGGAGGAGAAAAGTAAGTTAAGTGTTTGTTTGGCAAACATTCGACAGTACTTAAAGATTATTATTTTTGAGTACGATAGCTGAAACATGTCTTTGCAATCAGTTTTCAGATATGTGTTAGTTCTACTTCAGTAGATGTGTGCTTAACATTTTTGCATATAATTAATGGCTTTCAATAATATTTTTAATTTTTTTAATATATTTTAATTTTAATATATATATTTTTTTTTTGGACATACCCTGTTGCTGGTTATACTGTATATCATAAGAAACCTCAATTAACAATGGCTTTGCTTGTGTGTGAGTCTGTGTTATCTACTTTATCTGTTTAGTATCAGCATTGGGTTCATCTGTTGCTGTTTTGTCCAAGGTTATTTTTGTCTTTATTTACTGTTCTTGTTGCAATAGCCTATTAGCTTTCTGTGCTGTAATATATTTCTGGCAAATTCCTTCCATCAAATTTTCTGTGCTGTCTATGTTTTTTTTAACTTTTTTTACATAGGCTGATTTTAGCTTTTGTTTGCACATTCACTTTTTCTAAATCAATTTTGCCCATTGCAAGAACCGTTAAAAGTATGTATGTATAGATCTACTTATAGAAGAAAAACTATTTCTTTCAATTGTATATGATTTCAGACTTACTATAATTAACCATAGATGTTTTTTTGCTCTACAAATGGTAATAGGTTATTAGTAGTTTTTAATAATGTAGCACAACATTAAGTGCTCATAACTTAGCTTTATGTTATGTTAAAATTTGTCATCAAGCAGATAATTCTAAAAGATTTACAGGAATATCTGGACAGGTTAAAGGAATAAGTTTTCTGCCCTGTTTTATAAATTTAGGTGCCAACTTAGATTTGGTGGTAAATGAAGTCAACAAGAAGTCTCTTTTTTGTTTCAGGGTTCCGGATTAAAGGGATGTCGTCAGCGCAGGTAATTTCAAATATTTTTTAATCTATTACCTTCATGTAAGTTTTTTTTAACACTTACACAAAGATCTTGATGCTAGTTCACTTATGCAAAATGAGATCTCAGAGTTCATTGGCAAGAAATGAATTTTTTTTTAAAATTTATCTTTATTGTTATCATGTAAACTAAACATATTCATAACAATATAATTTTCTTGTAGAACATTTCAAAATTATGTACTGTAATCCAAGCTGTAAAGAATATTTTGAAATACTGGTAGTTTAATTATTTTTAAACCATATAAATTTGAGATTGTAAACACTCAACTGGAATTATTAAGAATATTTCAATTTTTGTTAACATATTTTTGGCTTATCATCATACCTGGCAACACAATAGTGGTTTTTTTATTTTCCCACGAAAGTAACTATTCTAATAAAAGACAAGAGCTCTGTACATTGTGTCTGGAGAATCCTCACTGTGTCTGAAACTATGTACTATTCTCTTACTCTTATTTTATTAGTTTCATTAATTTGTAGTGCGGGCTAAATGACTAAAAAAATTTACTCTTTCTTGTTTCGGATACTACCTATTTGCTATTTGAACTTCTTTCAAGTACACTTTGTATTATTATAAATTAATGCAACACAGCAGAGACATACATCTTGGTATTTATATACATTTATTTAAGCAATAGGCACAGCTTTTACTAGTACTGCCAACACTGTAATTTGAGGTGTAGATTGAACAGTTGAGTGTGTTAGCTGTAAAAATTATTTTCTCAATTTGGGTAAATATTGAGTTTCATGTTGCTGAAATGGTTTAGCAGTTAAAGAAATACAAATTGTTCTTGACGACAATTTATACATTTCAGAGTAATGTAAACATTGAAAAGATTAATAATTGGACTTTTCTTAAAATAATTCACAGTGGTCTTGTGCCTATTCATGTAAAAAAAAATTTGATGAAAAAATATTGTCGTTTCACTGAGAAGACTACACACTTTTTTCATTGTAGCTAAATATTTACGTGTTTTATGGGCAAAGTGTTAAACATGTAAAAGACAAAGATTAGGGAAATATACAGATGGAGCATAAGGTCCGATTCTAGTCGAGGGGGACGAAGCCAAAAGGGGAGGGGGATTTCAGTGTACAAATATGGTGGCTGTTTGTTTATAAATGTATCAGCTGTTACTGTATTGGAGGTTAAATTGGAGATAAATGTCAACTTATTTCATTACTTTTGGATTATGAAGACACTTTTGGACATATTAACCAGTAATATTTTGATCTAATTTTCTTCTAAACAGCTTAATTACAGTCGTAAATATAAACAGGCTAGAACAGCTGTTACAAATGTAAACAAACGTCCACCATATTGATATGTGAAAATCGGAAAAAAAAAATTGTAGGAAAAAAAAGGCTTATTGTCTGAAGATATTTTCCGATACAAGAAAAAGTAAGTTTTTAGTTATATAGCCCACACTACAAATTAATGAAATTAATGAAATAAGAGTAAGAGAATAGTACATAGTTTCAGGCACAGAAAGGATTCTCCCGACAGAATGTACAGAGCTCTTGTCATTTATCAGAATAGTTACTTTCATGGGAAAATAAAACCACCACTACAACTGCGACAGTTCTGATGGCTAATGCTCCAACTGTATCCTTTCCTAATCTCTGGTAAAATACAGTAAAAGACAGGTTAGCTTCAAGTTTGTGTGCCCATGCAGTCTTCTTACCTTCATGGTTTTATTTTAATGTTTTCACCAAATAACTTCCACTTGGTACATGGTTATTCCTTCTTTTTTTTTCTTCTAAGAAACGTTTATTCCAATAAGATTTTTTCTATATCTTCTGTAATGTAACTTATACTTAATATATTTAAATATTTTTTAAGTAAAATCGGTTGGTCATGTGTTTGTCATTGATTCTGTTAGTTCATTCCATGTGTATATTAATGGATTATATTTTTGATTCCATGTGGTAGCAGCAGCCATGTGGACTGGTGGTTGACTCAGATGAGGACAGTGAAGATTATGATGTAGACTCAGACACACACTCTGTTTCTTCTGTGAGTGCTCGTCCCTTTGGAAAGGATACATTGACTCGCGCAGATTCATTGGGAAAGGTTAGTTTGTGGATATAAATAATAGTAGGTATTTTGAACTGGCTCATAATATGGAATATACTCAGTTTTATTAGCTTTTAATTATTATATTAATAGTAGGTATTTTGAACTGGCTCATAATATGGAATATACTCAGTTTTATTAGCTTTTAATTATTTCTTGTGCATGTGTGTATCTCATTGTCATTGTAACATGTAAACATTTATTACATCTTGTAAGAAACTTATGCTTTCTCGCAGTATGTTGTACAAGTTATAAGGTAATTCTATGATTCTGAAAGAGAGCCACTTTTCCTTCAGTGGGGAAGGAAAATGAAAAAAAAAGGGCTTGTTTTTACTTGAATTTTTTTGTCATTCTCTAAGAGGGCATTTTGATACCTTAAGTGTAGTTTACCATGTTGAGTGGTTTGATTAGTTTTATGCATTAAAAATCTATGGGTTATTGGGATAAAGGTCAGTTGAGTTAAGCTATCTACATTTAAAATAGTTAAAAATAGTATAGATGATTGGCTACATTAAAATATTGTAAAATCATTTCAGCTGTTGGTTAAGGACTACCAATTGAAAATGTAGCTAACTCATCATAACCAATTTATAACCAGAAATTCTTTTGATAATTGATAGTGTGTTTCATGGCAAGATAAAAAAAAAAACTTTGTGTATCATCTGAAAATGTGAAGGTATGTATATGGCTTGGTGACCAACACAGCAGTTGCAATGATTACTGTATTTACTCACGTAAAGGCCCCCCTTTTTTTCCCAAATTTTGACTCCAAAAAAGGGGAGGGGCATATATGCGAATTTGGAGGAAAAAATAGATTTTTCTTTTCAAGTCCTGCGTCTTTGTTCGAAGAAGGAAGGGCGGGGGAGGCAGCGACGCGGCAGGAGGGAGAGAGAGGCAACGACTCCGCAGGGCGAAGAGGCAGTGCTAAGACAGGGGGGGGGGAGAGAGGCAGAGGCAGCGCTGTGGCAGGAGGGGAGAGAGGCAGAGGCGTGGCTTAACCTCCCTCCTGCCAGCTAGCCAGCCAACCAGACAAAAGGAGTGTTAGAATCCTTGACCCACTTCCCTTCCTCCTTCACTTCCCCTCTTCTTCTCCGACAACACTCCACATCAACACAGCGGCAGCGCATCCAGCTTAGAGGTGGGTTGTTACAGCAATTTTCGGTATAAGTACCAACATGATACTGATACAGTAATGTACTAGTTAAAAGTATCTGATACTTTTGTATCAGATAGAGCAGTAACGGTCCCAGGAAGCAACGAGGTATCAGCATTCTCGTTACAGGTTACACATCCTCCGTGCCGTCATCACCAGCGTAAAAAGGTATTGGGATGTCTCTGATACATTATTTATCACGCCCGGTAATTCTCTACCTCTGTTACTCTCATACCCGCCTGATACAGCCAGTATCAATCAGTTCAACATTCACTGTAGTTCGTCCTGGCCGTGTATTACCATGTACATTGTTGCGGGCTGTCATGCTTTGTAGTTAGTATCTTTATAGTGAAATAAGGAATGGATAAGTGGAAGAAAAAGACTTCATTTGTGTGGAATTTTTTCACGGAAAATAATGAGTTTGCTAAGTGTAATTTGTGTAAACAAAAACTGAGTTATAATGCAATACTATTTGTTAAATAGTGACTGAACTTGCAAAGTGTTTGTTTTTTTATTGATATTGGCACTGCTATCTGCCTGATGTGCGTAACTCAAATGTCTATTGATATAGTATGCTCACTAATGTACCTATCTGTTTTTTTTTATTTTTAATTTTTGATAAAATCGTAATCTTTTAATGTATGAAAACACTAGTTACTAATTGTTTTCGAAAAAAGAAAGTCCGTATGTTGATTACATCTGTTATTAGTGTCAACAGAGAATTTATTTGCATTTTCATAGCTGTTAGGTGCACAAATATAAATATTATATCTTGTATTAATGTACTTTTTAATATTAAAATTTCATTAGTTTTATTATTGAACGAGACGGTGCACGCACTGCGCACTGAGCATACTTTTATGTGGGACAATAAACAAAACGACTCGTAACAATTTCTCTCTGCGCCTCTCCTTCAACACCTTCCACTGCGCTTCCTCTCCTACATTCTTTCCCTTTATCCCTTATTCGTCGTGCCGCTCCCTCCCCTTTCACAAGCTCCGCCCAAGTGACCGTTATCTGCGATCGGGTTCTGCGCACGCGCACATTGGCCGTGGTGTTGTTCCAGGTGAATTCAAAAACTGATACTAAAGGACTTGATACTTTTCAAGTGTACTCGTTTGCAGTACCTTATACAGGCATGTATCAGTTATAAAATATCAGGTTGATACTTTTCGTCCCACCACTAGTCCAGCTTTCTTTATCTTTATGTCGTTTGAGATAGGACTAACTGCTTACGTCTGGCATGCCTCACGACGGTCCTACTGAGAACGGACAAACTATAATACCAGTCTCTGTATCACTGCCGCTTACAAAATCACCTCCCGCTGGTCACAATACATGGCTTGTTGTTTGATGCATGCCAAGCTGCCCTGCCCTCAGGTAAACCCAGAAAAACACGTTTTTAAATTTTTTCTCAAAAATGTTTACAAAACAAGGAGGGGGGCTTATACGCAGGCGGGGCCTTTACGCGAGTAAATACGGTATTTTTGTACCATTGAAAACCAGGTTTTGTGTCCTATGGAGAAAATGACTGAACCAGGGTATTTTGATTGATTTTCTGTAGGTTTAATTTTTTTCTGAATGATTAAAGATTAAAGCAATTTAGAATGTCTAAATGTGTTTGAAACTCTGCAAGTCTATCAAATTTGTTCACATTTTGTTTTTTTAAGTTGCAGTTATAGCTACAGTTTTATTTAGTGATCTTTTTTAGTATGTATGTCTTTTGAAGAAAATATATACATAACTATATTTGAATTGTGTCTGATTAAATGGGGTTATTCCCAATGTTAAAGAATTTTTTTTATTATATTGTTATAATATGAACAATAAACCAATCATAACATACACTTGGATTCGTAAACAAAGTTCGAAACAGTTGTACCTTTTGTAATGGTAATGTGTTTTCCAAAAATGTTTTTAAGGTTGAAATAACATCTTTTGAACCAGATGCTTCTCATGTGAAATATTTCAAGTTTGCATTATTTTTATTTGTCTTGTTGAAAGAATACGATGTTTTGACATATGAACATTTTGTTTTGTGTGATAAGAGTTGTGTGTACATTTAATGTTGTAATGTTGCAATCTCTAAAGGTGAACATGGCATACGCTGGAAACAGTGTGGATCGAAGTCGTTCCGCATCTGTTCCCCCTGCACCTCTTGCCCCGGCTGTATCCAGCAAAAAGGTACAAGTGCTTGGAGGTTTTCCACTTGTTTGATGTTTCGGGAATGTGTTAAAATTAGACACGGACAAGTGCTTTCCAGGTGTAGAGCATTCCACAACTCATGAACATCTACTTTCGACAGTTCTTTTTTTAAAAAACTGCACAAAACTCATTCGTTCCCTCCTAGTTGGGCTTAATGTCTAAAGCTTGTCTCATTCATAGTTTGCGTGCATTTTATTGGGCATTTACTCTGTCTCTTACCAATGCAATATTTCTGCCATTAGCACTGTCTTTGTTTTGGTGTGCACTGTTGTCAGATATAATCCACAGTGCACAAAAGTTCTACAAACATCTTTATAATGTAAAGAAAAAATTTCAAAATATGTATATCTGAAACTGATTTTGTAAAAAATTTTTTGAGGTTTTTGAAAATACATTTTCTTGTTATATTACATCAAGATCATCTGATAATGTTCAATTTCTATTTTTAAGGAGATGTAACTGAAAGATGCCATCTTGGTTTAAACTATTTTTTGTCACAAATTTCTATTCATAATTTAATGTTAGAAATTTTGGTTCTGTTTAAGCATAGTACTTAATTTAATAGAATACCTTGTTATTAATAGTGACCGACATACAAATAGTTTCTCCTGTAAAATAATAATTATTGCTTACATTGATTATTTTTATTTTAATTTTAGAATGACTATAGCTGTAATATCGCCAATAGACATGATATCATGTTCTTAGAAAAATCAACAAATATAAAAATAAAAATATGTATATTAAAACTTATTATAGTTATTGGTGGTATCAGTGGCATAGCCAGAATTTATGTATGGGGGGTGTTATGAAGCATGGCCCCCCCCCCCCCCCCCGTATTAAAGCGGGGGGTCCGGGGGTCATCCCCCGGGAAAATTTGAATTTTAAGGTGTAAAATAGTGCTATTTTAGCAGTTTTCGGGACTTAAATTTAAATATTGTAATGGTAAAAGTTTTATTAATTTTAATATGAAATTTGTTTAAGTGATGAATAAGAAATTAATTAAAGATTTGGTGCTAAGGTGCTAAGGGGGGGGGGGGGGTGTTTGAACCCCTAACCACCCCCCCCCCCCGGCTACACCCCTGGGTGGTACCATATAGATGAATTTTTTTAACGATAAGAAGTGGGGTAATATCAATCTGGAAACAGTGACATAATTTACTCTGTGCTGCCATCTAATTGTGAGATACATTATGTTTGACAGTAAAATCATTAGCGATGGTAGCACACAACTACACAGAGCAAGGATACTGGGTGAGTAATGGGTAGGTTCAAAATTATATGGTGAATTACAATAAAACCGAAATAACACTGCAAAGCATGCCAATACAATATAATATAACAACCTTAATCTAAGAATCCTCTTTTGAGAATTATTTGCAAATAATCATGATGATATTCTTATAACCGGACACTTTAATATTCTCGGTGTCGACTAGGTGAACAAGCTTGCTTTTAATATTCCTCATAGAAATATAAAAACCAAATCACAAGCCTTAATTAATTTTACTTATAGTACAGGTCTTTTTCAATAAAACTTTGTTCAACCCTCAAATAATCTTTTAGACCTATGCTTCATCATTTTGCAATTTTGCTCTGTTAATAAAGCCACCGATTCCCTAGTGAAAGAAGATGTGTTTAATCCATCTTTACTTATCAACATCAAACTTGATATTGTTAGCAATGCTAATTCATCTAACTCTTCCTTGAGAAATGATAAAAAGGGGGACTATTTAGGTCTTTATAATGCCATCAAGGATCACGACTGGTCTGATTTTTATAATCTCAAAAATATAGATCTAATGATTGATTACGTAACCGATCTAATTAATCACTACATAAATTATTATATACCTATATCCATCAAAAATTCTCCAGACAAATACCCACACTGGTATTCAAACGAACCAATTACTACTTTAAAATCTAAAAAAAACCACTTTGTGTTTTTTGTCTTTTTCTTTGTCTATTTTTTTTTGTTTTTCATTCTTTGTGAAGTTATTTTTAGATTATTTTAGTATGTATTTGTCATTAATGTTACTTGTATCTATGTAAATTTTTGGTTTGTATATATGTATGGTTTCTACCACTTAGACTCTTCGCTGTATGTAGACATTAAACGATTTAAATTTAAAAAAAAGTAACTAAAATTACGAAATCAATTAGCAATTTGACAAAACTTTATCAATGATAAATAATATTTTTTTTATGGTTAATTAGTTGAATGTAATTTAATTAACATGAATTTTTTTACCAGAATGTATGACCTAAATTGATTGGAAAGAAATTAAAATTGTTTGATCTTGCATCTCTTACATTAGAAACAGGTTTTTGCATTAATGATGGCATGTGTTTCAAACACACAGAAATTTTCAGATTAATTTTTATTTTTCTTAAAATTTCTGTTCTAGACACACTTATTATTATTAATGAAAATGATTTTATTGTATAACTGCAACAGGTGTCAATCAAAATTAGACTATTTTGCTGAAATAAGTAGTATTAAGAAATATTTTAGTTTCGTATTTGTTGATTAATACACTTTTTTTTTAATGAATAAAGACAATATGTAAAAATAAAAACAACATAGAAATATCCTGTTTTAAAAATGAAATCCTAAAAAATAAAAGTATAAAATCTTGTCCCTAGGGATGGGCCATTGCCTGTAGTTAGGTACTATCCTAGCAATTGCCTGGAGTGATGCAAGGAAACCACGGGAAAACAAATACCAAGGAATGGTCAGAATGGGATTAGAACCTGGGTCCCCTGGGGTGCGAGTCCAGTGTCTTGTCTTGCCACTACGCCACATCGCTCCATAGAGATTTCAACTTTAACATGGCCTGTCTCGCACCTGTTCTGTTCACATACGCGTTGCTCGTGGTTGGCATTTTGGAAAATATTTTTTTTTTTTTTAGGCCTGTGGGAATACTGGTTTTTTATGCGATACGAATATCAAAATGAATGTTTGAAATATCCTCCAAGTCGAATCAAATTGCGAATATTGTTCTCAGCGAAGCTGTATTATAGATTGAAGTAAAAAAAAAAAATGTTTAACGTTCGTACGATTGAACTGATTAAGTGATTAACCAATTGGGATCTTTATATAACATTATTAAAAAAATTAAAATAACAAACATAACCATGCATAATATTAATATAGCGCATTCATAAAAGCAGAGTGCCTTCTTTTTTTTATTAAGTAACCAACTTTAGTCAAGCAAAATACATACAACAAAAAAAAAAGCACTAAATATTTTCATGGCCGTATCTTAGGAATACAATGCTTTAAAGCTTAGCAGCAAATGAGAAGCTTTACATCAGATGTGAAGCATTGCATCACAAACGAAGCTTAAAATAAAAAGAGTAGCAAATTTTCTGGCGAAGTCAAATCAGATATTGAAAAGAGATTTGATTGATTTGATGAGTAAAAGCTTCGCATAGGCCTATTGTGTTGACACACCACCTTGTTATGTATAGCATCTTAGGGGATATGGAGTGAGTGAGAGAGTGAGTGAGTGCGTGAGTGAGTGCGTGTGTGTATGCATGCATGCCAACTAGAGCTGGGCCGATGCCTATCCCCGATCGTAATAATCTGCCGATTTTGTTAATTTTGCCGATCATAATGATTGGCAAAACGTAGCTGATTATTTGAGCCGATCATTGGTATCCTACTGCAAACTTATAACATTGTATAATTACAATTACCTATACCTAACAACTTTCCATGTTTGTTTACGGTACTTTTCGGGAAGAAAATTCAATTATTCATCGAAAAATAATAGGATTCTATAATTTAAAACTATCCACACACAAAAAAATATACCAATAAAGTAAACAAATAGCGTAAGTTTTATAAACATTGAACAGTTACATACCTAAGTATCAATTACCACGGTACTTTCGGTAAAATAATTTTCCATTACACTATTTGCAAAGTTATTTCTTATCATTTACGAACCGAAAACTATGTATTTGTTTACCATTTACGGTTAATGTTACTGCAATGGCGAATGGCGACTGTTGTTTAGGTTAGTTATGTGACGCGCGTCGCGCTACGGAATTCGTACGGATTAATGGCGCTAGTAGTCTCGTGGTTAGTAAACAACTACCTCATCGGGAATTCATCTATTTAGTTTTTTCTCACTAAATGTGGCCTACTGAAAGTTTTGTTTAGCGAAATTAATATTCTTATCCTGTTTAGCGGGAAATAGAGCTTATTTTTCTTTTGTGTAAAAACCTGGTTGATAAAAGAGTTTTGTTCCCCTTTTAATGGTATTTCGTATTCACAAATTAACTTACAATCGGGAATTATTTAAAGTTTGTTGGCGGCACTGGGGGGAAGGAAGGGCAATAAAATTATCATCGCTGACGTCTACCGGCACACACAGATCAGGGATCACAGAATGACGGAGTTGTGATTAGGTGAAGATTTGGTTTGACCTTATTACATGTTAACGCAGTTAAGTGTGTGTGCTTGTCTGTGGTGATTTATAAGTAATCATGTCAAAGAAAAGTAGTTTTGTCTGGGAATATTTCATCGTTTATAGCGATCCGTCAAAAGCAACGTGTAATTTTTGTAATGCTATAATTTCACGTGGCGGTAACAGTGTACGAGGATTCATGACAACAAATTTATCTATACATTTACTGACGTTTCATAGCAAAGCAATGGAAATACAGGTGCATGAAGATCTGACCCAGAAATCACAAGTATCTGATCTTACAGCAACAGCATTGGTTGTAATTGTAATTAGTATTGAAAATTTAAATTTGAAATTCTCTCCTTAAGTAATTCACACTTACATTAAAAAACTGTCAATTTTAAATCCTGTGATGTTGCTTGGATAGGCCACACATTTCCATTTTTTTTTTCCAGGTTGTTTAAAATTTTGTTTATTACAAATTCAAAGGTTCTTGAATGGCTCTAATCGGCTCAGAAGATCGGCAAGGTCGGCAGCAGATAATCGGCATCGGCATGATCGGCAAAATAGGTGATCGGCCCAGCTCTAATGCCAACATCATTGGGAGCTTGTCTGTGTGTGTTTCGGTGGGAAAACTAATCTCTGGCAGGAGAATAGTTATTTAAAGAGTACCACCACACATCCGATGATGGCAGCTGACTCTATGCAACTGGCCATGCATTCAGCGGCTGCTAGGCACGCTTAAGTTGCGACACCAAGTTCAAAATGCCCGTACTTGCAGATCACATAGCATTACATATTTACAATCAACAGTGTCATTTTGGAGAAATTATAAAGTGGATTTTTTAAAGAATGTAAAATGCAGAATGCAGGAATAAGTAATGCTGTGTTTTTTTGTTTAAATGTGAAAATTTTCATGAAAAAAAAAAAATAATAACTGCATTGCAGTTTGAACATAAGGATCATTCATAAATTGTTGCATTAACAACTTTCCTAAGCGGGAAGTCAGTAAGGATATTTAATAGTGTTCTGATTCCAAAGGAATCATCAGTATTTTCTTGTTACTGACAAAGGAAACCAAGTAAATCAGTGGTGATATTTAACTTTTGTATAGTTTAGTGAATTAAATACTTTTTTTTTTGTTACAAATATGTGGAGAGTATAATTTTTTTGGTAGTCTTGTGTTGGGTGGATACTTACACTATAATGAATGTACTATGTGTGTGTGTAACTTGTAAAATCTGTGTTTCATTTAAGCTAGTATTCCGACATTTGGTTGAATAATATCAATATTTTATTTTTCTTCGTATCTCTATAGAAGACTGAGGTGCAGGCTCCCAGAGGTAAATCTGCCATCTTAAATACAAAAGAAAAGAAGAGAAATAAAAAGAAATCAGGTCCTATCACAATGGAAGACCTTGAAGCAGATCCTTTTATCTCCTTTTTGTCTACTGCATCTTTGGTTCCAGATGACAAAGTAGAGAGAGAAAAGTTTTTCCACATGAAGAAAAAGGTAAAAATTATTTAAGGATGTTTTATGGCTTTACTGATAAGTTGTTTAATGTATTAAAACACAATGGAAATGGAGGTTTAATGTTCGTATATTAATGTGTTATATTATTTTTCAAGGGGGCATAAGGAAGAAACATTATAAGCAGGAAATATAAATTTTGCACTTGTCAGTGTTTGAACTTTTTACCAATGGTCTCATCAAGCTATGTAAACAAATTTAATGTTGAAACCACTGACTGATAGGTTCACTTGATGCTTGAATTTGCTTAACCAAGCGAACAATTTTTCAACTTCATTGTGCTTCCAGCATTTGACAATTAAGCAACAACTGCCTTGCACCATGACCTTCCTTTACAAAGTTAGAAACAAAGGGAGGAACTCCGTGGGCAACTGACCAATCACAGGACAGTATTCAGTACCTGACCATATAGGGAAATTGGGTTGCTGAAAATAATTCTCTGAAAGTCTGGAAATTCACGTCATCCCACATCATGGTTCCTCCTGATTGGCTGGCTGAAAAAGCACTCAGGAAACATTCTGTGCTATTGCTCTTTCTGTGCTATTGCTGCGCAGTCATGTGCCCACATAATGGGTTTCCCAGCGACGAATTTCTGAGATACAAAAAAAAATTACTTCAGGGCACCAGTGTGCCCCATTACCGTCTTCCTTTCTTTCAAACCTTCTAGAATGTTAGTCTTACTGTTCTGAGTGTACTTTATAATTGTAAAAATGTAAATAATAGACATATTAATTTTAACTGACTAAACAAATTAGAATGAAAGAATAATAAAAAATATTACATTTAGCTTTATGCAAAACCTAACCTGAATTAATAATATATTTATTTTAGCACAATCAAAATACTTGAAATGCCTATGCATAGTAAAAGAAACATGAGTATAAATTAATTATGCACAAAAAGTATTATGCAAATTATTAAAAATATTATTATCATAAGGGCAGGAGTAAGCAATGTCACAAAATAAACACAAATAGTTATTATGAGGAAAATGCTGGGACTTACAAAATATGATGTTATAAGAAGGGACATTATAACAGAGTTCTACTGTAGTTTAATGTTCACATAACTGATTGCAATGGATTATTTCCACCAATCATCCAGCAGCCTTTTGCTAGCTTTATTTATTTATTTTCTATAAATGGACATTAAATAAAAATAGTTGCAGACTGTCCACTTAAATCATGTGGAAATCATCTCCAAAAAACGGTTTTAGCTTTCTAACAAAAATCGACATGTTAATGCAAATAGTATATTTTTTTCGTATTTTGTTTAACTTTGCTGTGATATAAAAAATGACCCTGTGATATAGAGAGAGTTGTAAGAATTTTCTTCTTCTTCAGGTTATTAAAAAGTCTTGGAATTGGTTTGTTAGCTGTGTGTTCACATCCTGAAAATGACAGAATGTGTAAAAAATAATGTGTTGTGAAACTTTAAAAAGTTACGTATGAAATAATACTAACACAATATATTAATTTTAAATTCTTATTTCAGTACTTATTTTATTGGCACAGAGTAAAAGTTCAGAATTGTGTTTTATCAGCTAACCTTGCAGAAACAAACTAAGTATTGACTGATTAGTTATTTAATTCTTCTGATTTACTTAATGATGTAGCCATGGTATATAATATTGTAGGAATTGTGAAAACACTTTGTTTTGATAAGAGTTTTAACAGGTTTTTTATTAATGAAGATTTAATGTATTATTATTAATTATTTTCATATTAAGGGCCATGGTAGTTGAATACGTAATCATATTGCTTGCCTTGCAATTGGGTTTGATTCCTGGTGGAAACAAAATTTTTCACAAGTGGTAAACATGATGGACGTTCCAGTGAGCAAGTGGGTTTTGTCGGAGTACTCCTTGTTTTCTCCACCAATTTGTTTCATTGCTTCTCTGTTTTCATCTCTTATAACCTTAATGTGGAGTCATTAAGTCACCATTTATCCATATTTCTGTGGGATACTTGGTTAACTGTCTAATGAAACTGTTGTTTTTCCAGGAGATGAAAACATTACTACTGGAAGGTTCTCAGGCTCTTGAGGCTGATGTTTTCATGGTCGCTGTAGAGAAGTTTCATACTGTGTATGACAATTTAATGGAGTTTTCATACCAGGTAAGTTTGCTATAAGACCAGTTTTTGTTGTTCAAAAATTTTTTTAATACCCATATGTTCAGTGAACAGTCTTTAATTCTGCATTCTATGGTTCGGTACAGGGTCTCTACTTCCAGTACATTCGTACAAAATCTAGTACGTTTTTAGTATGTCTACCTACAGATCTAGTGTTGGCTTCTACTCCACTTGGGATGCCAAATCTGTACTTCACTCATAAATCATGTTGGTTTTGAGCAAAGGATTTATTACACATTAAACACTTGAATACACAAAAACATTATACAAAAAATACCTCTTCAGGGGTACAGGTGAGGTATCACACAAAATACAAATGAATTTGGTCTCTGTGATACACAAATCTCTGCATAAAATGTACTATACATTATATGTGCCTTGTAATAACTTTATTTCTATGAAAATACTCTGTTAAAAATATTTATTTACACTTAACTTAATAAACAGCAAGGGCTAGTTAATGCTCAGAATCGTTAGCTAGATTTATGAGATTATGGTTTGCTGGACCACCAAGTTTCCACCAAAATCTAATCCATCATAGTACCGTTGTTTGCAACAAAATAAAATAATAGCGTAATAATCTTCTATTCTCATATAATATTTCACTGAATGTGGCAGATAAGTTTAAAAAAAAATTTTAAGAGTCTTGTGCAATGTCATCTTACAAAACAAAGGTCTGTGTGAATATCAGTTTTTTTTTTCAAATACGAATATGAATTTCAAATTATTTGCAATTATGGATAGGTATCAAATTATAATAGTGAGAATAACAATTATAATCCACTAAAATATGTTTTTTACATAATGTAACAACTTCTGGAAAATTAGACAAATAATGCTAAAATGGAAGATTGGTTAAGATAAGTCAGATACAATAATCATAAGGAAAATGTTTGTTAAAATATTTAAATTATGAAATAATTGTTTTTAAAATTATGCAGCTAACCTAACCCAACTTAATTTAACCTAACCAACCAATCTTTCGTTTCAGTTTCTATTCACCTTATTTTCCACAATCTGCTTCTCTACACATTGATCAGAAAATTTTCGTGAACTGCGAAATACAGTGAATCCATTGCAATCTATTTAAAAAAAAAAAAGTGAATCCTTTTTTAAAATTCTGTATTCCTAAATTAGTGGATTAAATGAGCTAATATTTACATATTTAAACCTTAGTTATTCACAAGTTTTCAACAGCAGCCAAATAAATTATATTTTAGTTTAGCAATGTTATAAACAAATTTTTTTTTTATAATTTAATCTGGAGTCTTAAATTATTTACATTTTTTTTATATATATTTTTAGTTGCAATGTCTGTTTTGTCATTGATATTATGCAGCAAGTAATCTGCTATGGTATCTAATGGTGTTAGATGATGATTACTTCTTTTAATGCCCATCTCAACGGAGTGTCCAGCGTGTTTTGTGGTGTTGTAGTCCATAGTAGTTGTTGTTTATTTTTTCCCACTTTTGATACAAATAATATTTAGTTTTCTAGTATGAAATGGCAAATATGCTGTTTTTTGAATTGTTTACTCTATTTTTTCAGTTACTGTTTAGTGAGAGAATAAAAAAAAATTTAATATTTGTTGCATGGTTAAAACATCTCTTATTGTTAATGTTTGTGGTTTCGAAGTCCCATTAAATATCAAAAAAGGGTATTTACATCACACAAATGACTTAATCTCAGCAGTGAATGTTGGTATATGACAAACTGGTCAAAAATTATTAAATTATTCAAAACACATGAAACTGTAGATAAATAATAAAATATAACTTAGAAATAGTAGGATTGCAATTTTAAAATTTTAAATATTTGGGTATTAAACAGTAAACAGAATAAAGCCATAGGGATGATATACTTGTAGATGGTGTTTTCCTATATCATAAAGTTTTCGGTGGTTTGTGTTCTTAAATTTACAATCATTTTTCACAAATTAACCATATATAATTAAAAAAAATACAGTATCATTCAGTAATGCTATAGTATTATACTAGTGCATTTTTTAAATTCAAAATGCTGTAGGAGAGCCAATATTTTCTCTTCAGCAACGTTAGTCAAAGCTGTTTTGCGTCTTCTTTTTTCTAAAGCAGCAACCAAAGGATTATTTTCAGCAGTGACGTTAAACAAAAGTAAATTAAGAAATAATTTACAAATTCCTTTGATTAAATGGACCACTTTAAACAAAAAAAAATTAAATATTCATAAGTTTCAGATTTTATTGTTTCAGAAGAACACATTAATATCTGGCACTAATCGAGCCGCTTGTGTTCAGATATTCCGGCTGCTGAACTTCACTGCCAGGTTGCATTGCTGCGCTGCGGCGTTGTATGTTCGCTGAGAGTTTATCTTTACTGTCAATTTTCATTTCAGTACAGTGTTCCCTTTTTTCTAGTAGGTTACATTTCCATTATGGTTTTTTTAAAGAAGTTAATCTGTATTTTTTCGTTTCTCTAGAGCTGCTTATTACAAATTGGTTTTAAATACAGTTGTGTTGTTTATTATTTTTCTTTGGTATTCCTGTTAAAACAATACTTATGATTGATAATCTGGCAGAATTTTTAGTCCTGAATTTACTGAATTATTGCCTTTTCACCATACTACGTGTGTATTGAGTTTAGAACCTGATATTATTGTTTCAGAAAGGGATTTTTTTATAGATATAAGTTAAAAAAATAATTCCCGCCAAACCACTGTTTACTTCTAGTCGCAAAGAGGCGTTCCATGTAAATAAAGGTTCTTGAGAAACCTGGAAGTAAGTGCAGTCAAGATTGATGCTTTGCTAA
Organism: Bacillus rossius redtenbacheri; assembly: GCF_032445375.1. Classification (NCBI taxonomy): domain Eukaryota; kingdom Metazoa; phylum Arthropoda; class Insecta; order Phasmatodea; family Bacillidae; genus Bacillus; species Bacillus rossius. Next base: position 334,273,709 of record NC_086330.1, on the reverse strand, counting down.
CGAGAGCCTCCATTTGGTTTAGTGTGTCTCTTCAACTTTGAATTAGAAAATATTTATTTTGGAATTATTTGGCCAATTAAAAAATATTTGTAAGTTCTAACTGGCTTCGTTAGGTAGTCCAAAACAAATAATTTTGCTTCTTACAATAAATGTTTTGTTTCTAGACCAATAATATTTCACGGAGTGTTATTTATTAGCGCTGTAGCTTGTGAAAGATCAAGTGTGATATTGCAATTTTTTTTAATGATTAAATTAATATTGTTGTTTTGTGTATTTTGTAATATTACTTATTTTTGATGTTCTCTGTGAAATCATTAACCTCCCCGAAGCAGCAAAGTTAAAAATTTTCACTAACTCTTCTCACTACCAATGTGGGCTCTATCCAAGCAGTCACAAGAGAGCTTAGCAGGAAAAGGATATACATGTGTATTAGCTTTAAACAATATTCATGAATCAACAATTAAAGACTTGTATGATTATTGTGTTGTTTTTGATTTTTACACTCATTCTTATTCTTAGTTGAAAGTTAGCTTCTGATTAGGAGGGGTTTATTTCATACCATTGTATACAACAGCAAACTCATGTTAAATATCTGTAAAAGGCCTAAAATTTTTAAAATAAACAAGTAATAAATTTAGGATATTTTATTAACTATAGGGGGAAAAGTTAAATCTGAACCGTCTCTCTTATCGCTGTGCACATGGGCTGCCTTCCCCTTTACCGCCCCTTAGCGCAACGACAGTGTCTGGAGGGGAAGGCGTGGCAACCCCTCCAAATCAAGGCGATGGAGTGTCAGCCCGTCTTACACGAACGCGACACAAGGGTTATAACACATGAACTGCATGATGTAATCACAACTGGAAAATACACTACATTGTTAACCCATGTCCAAATCATTCAAACACATACATATTTACAAAAAAAAATCTAGTTAACAGAACATCAGCATGCTAAAAGTCACGCTATTTGTTTGCAGTCATAAAAATCCTCTCTGTGAAAAAAACTATATTATTATAAACAAAAATGCTGCATGTGTTAAAATTACTCTTTCTTTGAAGGCTTGGTTATCAAATTATCATTTGGTTAAGGGTTCTGTAAAAATAGCATTTTCTTAAAGGTAAAATACAGAACATTTGCGTTTTGTCACTACTTTTTCCGTCACTAATGTTCGACGCAAAAACGCGTGTTGATTATAGATACATGATTTTAAGATGCCAACGTAATATTTTAATAGTTGGATAGTCATTATATGATGTTATTTACCTAATCTGAGTCTGATGTGAAGCTGGCATTTTCCGTTTCACTAGAGGAATCTTCGTCTGTAGATTCTTCAAGATTAACAATAATCTTATCTACCTATTTCAGTATCTAATAACCTATCACTGTTCCAGTATTCATCCTCGATTTTTTCCACATGCCGGCAGCATTCTTTCCATTGCTCTTTAGAGTAGCTACTAAACAACTGTTCACATAATTTCTTCTTGTCTTCGAGTGAGGATGATATTTCTTCGCACACTTGTCCTTTAATATATCCCCACACTAACTCAATCGGATTGAGGTCAGGATGATAGGGTGGAAGCCTGATTACTTCGTGGGAGTTCATTTTAATGATTTCATCAATTTTGTAAGTTTTGTTAGGTCAGAGGCGAAAGTTACGTTGTTTGTTTTTAGCCACTCTTGAATCACTTGTTTGGTTTTAGCGGAAGTCGGCTTCTTATTTGTCTGTACATTGTGATAACTTGCATTGTTGAGAACAATGACGGAGTTATCAGGCAAATTTGGAAGCAGTTTATGTGTAACCCATTTCGAAAAGTTTTCGAAATTTTTGTCATAATGATAATCTCCCGTTGTTTGTTTTGACCGGAATATCAACAATGCATTCTGTACAAATCCCTCCTCTCCTCCTGCATTCACAATTATTAAATGCTGGCCTTTCCCGATTGGCTCTTTAACACCCAGCTCATTGTCCGATTGCCAACAAGAACTAATGCTGTGGGTAGCATGGATGTACGTTTCATCTACATAAACGATTGAACGTCCATCGTTTCGAAACTTGCGCATTTCTTGTAGGAAACACCCCCTCCATGCTGCTATATCAGGCTTCTCAATCAAAATCCTTCTCCTTGACTGACACTTCGTCCAACGGAATCCCAGTCTCTAACAGTTTTCTCAAAAATTCTTTACTGCTGTCCAAAACACCATCATCTCGCAAAGCCATCTTTAATTTATTTAAAGTTGGAACAGTTTTCCTGACAGTGTAAAATTAATGCACTTTTCTTCTCACAGCACCACACGTAAAATCGTCGACTTCTAACCGTTTTTTTGCGTTCTTTTTTTTGCCAGTAGGTGTTGAAAAGTTCAGACCAATTTTACTTTTTACTTTCCCCTCAGCCAAAATACTTTTTACCGTTGATTCAGACACACCCGTCGCAGCACTTGTCGCTTCAGTAACATTGTATTTTAAATCGTACAGCAACTTCTTTTCTTTCAGATGCGTCACAACGTTGTATACAATTTCACGCGCCTGTCCTTGCAAGGGACGTCCTGGAATAAGGTTTGACTTAATTCCCGAGGTTGATGGGATAGGCTCGCTTGTTGTACCGTGTAACCCAGGTCCCGGCATGACGCGCTGACGCAATCCTCACGCAGCCGAGAGAAGCGCGTAACTGATCCCCTCCACTTCCCCTGGCGGCTATCACGTGACGGTAGTGTGCGTCACGCCACGAATTGGGGTCTGCGCAGGTTCACAAGTATCTTGCCGGGCTATAGTTACATGATTGGTACAGCCTGGTAATTAAAGACAAAAAATGCAAAAAAAAAAACCAATACATATTCCTGTTTGGGTGAGTATCCTTTGAACCGCTGTCCTTAGATTGCACAGTGCACAGTGCATGTCTCTCAAAAATGCACAAAGTAATTTTATCAAACCTGAACATGTAAAGAAGAAATAACAGAGTACAAACTGGCTATCGCTTCGTTCAATTGCATAGTGTGACAATGGCCTTATAGTACGTTGTTGCTAGATGTGTCTGTAGTAGTTATAATTATTATTTTATTTTAATTGTTATATTGTCTTACTAGCCATGTGCCTAATGGGATTTCCCATTGGCAACATCTCAGGAATCATTTTTGGGTAACCTGCTCTGCCCATGTATTTTTTCACCCTTGGTCACGGCGAATTAGTTCCGCGTAGACAAATAAAGACTAAAGAGACTTTAACAAGCTATTCATGTAACCCTGCAAAGAAAAATTAGACTGCACACATCAAAGAATCACCTATAGGATTTCATGATATACCACATTTTGAGCCTAAACACTATTTTTCATATTTCTAACTTCATAAATAACAAACTTCCATACAAAATTTAATCCCCTATTTAACGCTCTTAGTGGATGAATTTTCAAAAGTCATTTCGTAGTGCTCAATACAAGTGCTTATACAAGGAACTTCTAAGCAAAGTTTCATGCTTCAAGACCCACTGGTTTAATTGTGTGTTGTCAGTCAGTGTTAATAATGTTATTAAGTAGATGTTTAATGCTGCAGGATCTTGGCTTGAAAGAGATGGAAGTGATAGTGGTCAAGTACTTGCTGTGTTTCTCGTGGGTGTCCTTGACTATCTACGAAGACATTATTCAAGCCATCAAGATGCTGCAGGAGCTGGAGAATTCGCACAGCTCCAAGTTCCCTGCCATCTACTACATTCTAGGACTGGCATTTTACAGGTTGAACAGGTGAGGTTCGGTTCCAGCTGTGGTTATCGTGTGTGAAGCATGTAATAGTGTTCCTTATTTGGAACACGGAATTCAGTAGTGTGTCGACTAACCGAGTTAATGTGGACCAGGGCAACCTTGGATGGCACATATATAATACAAAAAGCGAGATTCTGACCCTCTAAATTTCGCACACCAATTGCCAAGACCTTACCCGCTCTCAGCATCGGGCAGGCTTTAAGGATCAACCTAGTGGGCTCTCAGGGCGTTCCACACGCCGTCATGCAGTAGATGTTATACATTTGGGCACAAGAAGAAAGGAACACCATTTAAATCACACAACTAGGTTTATTAAAAAGTTACACGCTCCCGTATACATAGTCCTTTAAACAGTTTATAAAAGCCTGTGGCACGAATCAGTTTAGGTTGCGGTGTGGTCCACACACGTGGCCTCACAAGGATCACGGAAGGGTGATTACATGTAATTATTGGGCACTTTCTCGCGGCTAGAATGATTACACTGCCCGCAGGATAACTTGATGCTTGGGTGATGTCACTAACGTTCATAAAGCTTGCAGGGGAAAGGGGAACAAGCTGGCTTAGTATACACAAACCAAAAACATCAAGTATAGACTAGAAATTAATAAATTCACCTATTACAAAAAAAAAAAACTGAGAAATTCCAAGTTCTTCAATTAAAAAAAAGAGTAGTATACACAACCTAAAAACATTAACTTACAGTCTATTATTGATTAATAACAACAAATTCACCAATTTACTGGCTCTCCTCAAGAATTCCAATTCCTTCCATTTCATCTTCGGTAGAGTTCGAATCTTCACTTCCACTGTCGTCACTGCCAAGTGTAATAATTATTTTCTCGATTTCAATGTCGAAACGAACATCCCGGCTGTAATACTTCTGCTCTACTTTTGCAACATGATTTCAAAATGGAATCCAGTCTTCTTTTCCCATGCTGTTAAGTTGTTCTTCACAAAGTCTTTTCACGTCATCTATTTTGAAGGACACATTTTATGGTGCAACAATACCCTTAATTTTACCCCAAATACCTGCAATGGGATTTAAGTCGGGATGGTAGGGTGGAAGTCGGAGCCGTGTGTGACAAAAACTTTCAAGAATCTGGACGACGGAATACACTGTGTGTCGTGGCTTATTTATCTTAATAAGTTCGTACAATGTTGGCTGCAGCATGTCTTCAGTTAATGAAATTGTGTTTTCTCGTAGCCATTTTTTCATGTCACTTTTTGTTGACGAAAATGTTGGCGGTTTGTTTACACGGACTTTGTGAAAGGGTGCATTATCCAGTACCACGACGCTGTTTGTTGGCATGTTTGGTATGAGTTTTTCCCTAATCCACTTCTCGTAATTGGTCTGGTTCATTTGGTGGTGGTAGTCACCAGTAACTTGATGTGATTTCCACATAACGAAGGCATTTGGCACAAATCCATCTTTACCACCAGCATGTATTATAATTAGGAGTTGCCCTTTCGCTACTGGCCAAAGGACATCATTTAATGTTTCATCTGCCCAGCTTTTTTTTGCTCATGCGAGGATAACACATACGATTCATCTAGATAGATTATATTCCTGTTTTCATTTCTGAAACGCATAAAGCTCTGTATATAGTTAATTCTTTTCTGCTTGATATCATTCTTTTCTATAAGAACGAGGTGGTGAGATTTAGTTTTACGCCACTGAAAGCCTAACTTTTTCAGAATTTTAGGAAGGGTGCTATTGCAGCCTTGAAATCCTATCTCCATATTCAATTTCTCCCTAAGCTTTGGCACTGTTGGTGCACATTTTTCTATGATATACAAGTTCTAAATTATCCTTCGAACTACTCCTTCGTCAAACCCATCCAGTTCGATTTTGAAGACTTTTTTCTTTTCTTGTGAGGCGCCTCAAACGATCCTTCATCATCTTCGTTAATGTCTTGACCATCTTTCTTAATACGTTGTACAGTAGCACGAGAAACTCCCTTTGCTTACACCATTCGCAGTTGCACTTGTTCGAGAGGAATAGATAACGACATCACGCCATTCCAAGCTTCATTTTCCATCAAATTTAACACATTAAACACTACCTCTCACGCCTGCGAATGAAGTTTTTTCTGTTTAATTTGAGATAACGTAGGCGGCATTTTTATATTTGACACGTGGGGAAAAAAACGTCGCAAGAGAACACGTTACAATTAATAACTAGTATTTTATAAATCGGAAGAAGGAACCACTACTGCAAACTTGTTGAGAGCTTATGTTTAATACGTATTCAGTAAACATGAAACACGTCATGGTAGCACGTAGTAGACTGGTCAATGTTTTCAGTCAGGGTGGTATGCAAAGTGAAAGTCTTGGAATACTCTCTCTGCGCATGCGCGTTGGGCCTCCCTCTCCTCCCCTGCCCAGTCAAGGCTACCGTAACAGTCACTCAAACATCATCTTATACTGCGGGCGGTGTAAAACATGTAGTAATTTAAAATTTAATATTCAAACAAAGTCTAGCTTTGGCCAGACTCTGGTCTGCCTTGGGAGTGTCTGGTGCTGTCTTTATTTTATGCAAAATTAAATATAAGATTTATTAAACAAAACCCTCTTGGCTGATCTGCCATGCCACAAAATGCTTATGATAAAAAAATAAAGGTTCACAATTTAATTTGTAATAACTAATAATGTAAGGGGACGGAGCACTGAAGCTACGGCGCCCTCTTGTGGGAGTCTGTGGCGTGCAATTCAAACACATGTCACGCAGCACACGCATGTGTATGTGTTGTAAAACATAAAAATATCATCTACAACTTTTGTCCAAAATTATTTTTTTAAATGACCAACCATTACTGCAAGGGGTGGAAAATAACAGGGTTTGATAGAGAGAAAATTTTATAACTCCCTTAATATACACACTATTAAATCAGTTGGAATTGTTTGTAAACCGTATAAATATTATCTAAAAATATCTGAAAAATTTGTCTGAAAATTTTTTTATACGATCAACCACAACTGCAAGGAGTGAAAAAAAAAGGGTTGGAAAACCAAAAAAATTCATTATACACATAGTAAGGATACAATTGAATCCATTCAAATTATTTGTAAATCTTATAATTTTTATCTAATATTTTGTCTGAAACAACTTTAAATAATACAAACCATTATTTCAAGGGGTTGAAAAAACTTAGGGTTGGAATAAGAAAATATTAAAAACTTCCTTACTATGTACACTATCGAATCCATTCTTATTTGTTGTTTAACTTTCTAAATATTGTCTTAAACTATTGTTAAAATAAATTTTTATCCAACTAACCATTGCGGCAAAGGGGTGGAAATAACAAGTTTTGAAAGTAAAAAAAATATCATTACTTTTTTTTAATAGACATATCAAATACGTTATAATTTATTGTATGAATTCTAAACTTTATCTAAAACTTTGGCTGAAACAATTTTTGATGAACTGAATTATTACCGTAAAAACAGGGCTTGAAATTAATTTTTTTTTTTAACTTTCTTAGTATCAAATTTGTTGGAATTTTTTAAAACCTTTTTATTATCATCTTAAACCTTGGTGCAAAGCAAATTTTTATATGACCTCAGTTATTAGTGCAAGGGATTAAATATAGAGTTTAAAAGTCAAAAAATTTAAATTATTTCCTTAGTTAGCATATAATATGAAATTCATTCTAAGCTTTCAATGCTGGATACATTGAATTAAAAATATTAGTAATATGTTTGGGGCATGGAAAATGAGCAAAAATTTAATTGATCATTTTGTATTATCGGAGAACATAACTATGTTATGTACATTAAGTTCTTAAAATGTTCCAAATGATTATAGAAGTTTCAAAAATATTTTCATAATAAATAAGTACCACAAAATCTATCTACGCCTATAGGCTGTGCCGAAAGGGATTTTTTATTTTTTATTTTGTTTATAATCGCATGCTAAATACAAATTGTTGGGAGACTGCTTGCATATGGAGATTATCTCAGAAAAGGTTTATAGCTTTCTAGCCTAGAAATTGGTACATGCCTGCAAACTGTATAACGTTTTATTACAGTTTCTTATGTTTAGTTTTGGTTAGTATCCTTTGATACATAAATTGCACTTAAAGGTCCTGAAAAAAGTCCTGAAATTGGTTCACCAGGTATTTGCGGACACCCTTTGGTCAGAAGTATCACACTAAACAGAGGTTCAGTAGAGAATGTGGAGATTTGCCAATAAAATTAAAACTGGTATACATATGAAACATTTAGTACAGACAGTTTTTGTTCATAATTTAATTTGCAAGTTTTATTCTAGACATTTTTTTCTGTATGATGGACAGTTGTCAAGATATTTTTGAGAGAAAGTAGTGAAAATGTAAAGTGAGAGCTTATTTGTGTAGAGATTTAATGTGGAAGTTGGAAAAAAGTCAAATTAAATTCAAGGCATTGCAAGTTGCATTATTTTTTGAGTTATTGCAATCACAAATTTTTCAGGTGTCTATTTGTATCTAATAATTTATTTGGCATCACTCGTCATCTCTTTGGTAATCTCATATGCATTACAACAAATTCCCCTGCAGGTTCAAGTCTGCTGCGATGTATGTGGAAAAAGGTTTGGAATTCATCACAAAGAATCTGCGACTGTGTGCTTATCCTTACCCTGGCACGGTTTCCAAACCAATCAAAGAGACAACGCCCAAAGGTTTTGAGGTATGCTAATGTTTAATATTTTAGTTATTTATTAACTAATGAGAAATATGTTGCTGCAAAAACTGGAATGTTAATCAATACACAGGCAGAACTTTTAAACCTTACGTCATATGAAATCATTCATAATTGTAGGAAATAATTTTTTTGCTTTGAAAAATACATGTAAAGGAATAAGTTTACATTTATTTATTAAATGAAGATGTAACTGCATGCAAAGCAGAACAAAGCAGTCGTTTCATATCTCGTAAGTAGACACAAGATTGTATAGTTTTTATTTTTAGATGAATTTTATTTTGAAGTGAAACTTTTTTGGGCGTAATGAGAGTAAAATTTCAAGGCCGAATTTTTGGGAAACGTTTCTAACACGAAAAAGACTTTGCCAAAGATATATAAAGAGAGCACAATGGTATATACGTTGCTGGGCTTGTTTTTGTTCTCTTTGTGCATTGATTTGATCCCCGCCCAAAAAAAATAGAACCAAGCAAGGTAGACGAACGAAAGAATAAGACAGAGTCCGCATTGGCTTGTTTCAGAAAATAGATACAGGTATCCTATACAGTCAGCTGAGAATGCCTTGATTTTTATATTTGCTACCAGCATGCTTGCATTGTTTGCTCCTTGTTCAACCAGCAGCGTAGAGAGCACTGTTTTGAGACAGTCCCTGCATTTCCTGCATAGGTAGCACTACCTGTTATGAATTTTATATTTCATTCAGAGATTTGGCATGTTCCAAATGCCAGAATTGCTTGAAGAAACGGTATACAGTTTTTTTATGGTGTATTTCAACAGTAATATTTATTGTTAATTAATCATAATTGGTTAGTCAATAATTTTTGATATCCTGAGCAGTTATTTTGAAGTGAGTAACAATTTTGTTTATTCATGTTTATTTAGAAAATTGTCTCTCTTTCTTTTTCTGTTGTTTTACCCCTTAGGATATAGTTAGAGTTGAGGTTAGAATTGCTAAAGAAGTTTCACTTCTGTCAAGTGTACTGAGTTACATGCACTCTTTTTTCATTTCTGTACATTTTTTTTTATAAAGCTACTGCTTTTATTATACAAATATGGTACCAAAATGTTCGTTAATTCTTTCTTCTGTCTAAATAGTATAATTATGAAAGTGTTTCATGAAATGTTTTTACAACAAAATAATTTGTAATTGTAATTATTAATTCAAGGAAAGTATTACTTAGAACAATAAAAATAATTTTACTATCATTTGGGGGACTTCAGAACAGAATAGTGTAAGTTAAATTTTTTGCATCTCTGATGAGACTACATATTTTACTTCTGAAATCTTCCAATTATTGTCTGGTATGAAAAACTTAAATCTGCAAAATTTGTCACTACCACTATGTTTTAGTTCCTCTCATTTATGTTGCTGCTAGTAACATCAACATTAGTTGGTAAGAGATTCAGGATCAAAGTAAAATAATTTTTTTTTTACCTTTACATTTGTCTAGACATTTAGGTATAATCTTAATGCTGAATAAACAACATTCATTGAATTTCATAGAGTGAAGATTACATTTTTTGCAATTTATACTTTGTTAAAATGCTGATTATTTTCATGATTTTTAGTTGCATTTCAGTGCTGTGCGTATCAAATTACACATTGGTGGTACTATCACATTCTATTCGGTTTTATCGCAACTCGCAATATACCTTACTCATAAAAAATAAATTTGCAGAGAGAGAATACAAAACCTTTTGGCATGACTTCTGAAACGTAACACTACAAAACTCCTCCCTTTTAGCAATGGCAGGGAAAATTTTATCTTCATCGGAAAAATAAAATATAGGAAGCCTGCAAAATAATGTGTAAATAATAATAAAAGAATGGATTTAAAAAACAGGGTGTGTGTTGGGAAACAAAAAAAAAAGGTTATGTTGTTACAGAAATATGTAGCTAAAGGGATTTTATTTTTTTCTTGGCAGTGCAGTATTAATTGTACTTTTGTATGTAATTTCTATCAAAAAGATGTTTTAATCTTGTGTACCTGCTACCTTTTGGCTTACAAGTAAATTTTTTTTGTATGGTTTCATGCTGCTTGCATTTTTGTTCAGGAGAATTTTTTTGGAAATATTGAAGGTTTGTCACCACTCACCACCTCCGGCTAGCTCAAAATTAGGTGATGAGTGGAGAACATACAGGTTGGTAGCAGGTCACGAAGAAATTTATATGCAACAATTGATGTAATTATCTTTATTTTTTTAAATTTAAATCAAAATATATTCAGAACAAAAGAACAAAAAAAAAAATTAAACTGTATATTCAGAAAGAAGAAAAATATGGAGCCATCGCCCGGCCACGGCCTGCTCGGCCCGCCGCCCGAACAACGACCGTCCGGCCCGGTGCTCGGACAATGAATAAATTACAGCTTTCCTTCCCTTTGTGCGGGCAGTAACCTGGGCTCGCTGACGTAATTTTCAGCCAATCGCGGCGCATAGCAACAGAAACTTTCACGAAATGCTTGCTTCTGTTCCCACAACGCAGCAATTTTCTCTCTCTCTCTCGCACTCCCGTGGCTGTGACTCAAACGTCTAGCGTGTGAAACAAAGCCTCGGTCGTGGAAAAAAAACGGAGAATTACATCAGCATGCCTTCCCACACAGAGAAACCAGCAAAAAAAAAAAAACTTCAAAAACGAACTTATGCATTTTATAAATAAAAACAATAAACCCGGGGAAACACTTTACGTTTAACCTGAAATATGACAAAAATTTATAACAAATGATTATTACTGGATTGCATGAGGAAGGCTGTAATCTGGGTTGTTACAGGTTATCTTCCTTCAAAATACATTTGGAAATAATGGTTTTTGTGAAAATTTTTTTGTTTGGTCTTAGTACACTATTTTATTTTAATTTTTGGTTTCTCGTTACATGGATATTTGATACTAAACTTTTTATGTGTAGACTGCTCTAACTGAACTGTTGAAGAATTGCCGGACTCATCATCAGCCAAATGCTGTGTGTCGATATGAAGATTGCCGCAAACTGAGCCAGCACATTGAACCTTCAGAACTGATATTTTACAAGTAAGTTAACTTATAAACCTGAATAGAGCAGAGTGTTTTTATTCATATAAACTGCTCATGAAAACATAGGTCAGCCTGGGTTCATGCACCAAGAAAAATTCAAGTAGAATTTAACTTAAAAAAAATTAAAATCATGTAAATATACTTAACTGTCCATTAAACAGTGTTAATTTAATTTATTACGTTAAGTTACATGTATCTTATTAGGTACCTTTAATATTTTTCAGTAAAATCAATTTCTGTATGAGGGTTTTTTTTCGTTATAAAAAAAACAGGAGAATAAATGTAAACAGAATATTTGGTTGCAGGATAACTAATCTAAATAGAAAATAATATGGCTACGGAATTAGTGTGTGTTCCGTTTTTCCAACTGCCTACAGTCTTAAAAAAAAATCCCTGGATAAATATTTATTTTTTTGTTGGTATGCTGGTTTACGCTTCAAAATATTTTTCTTCTTAAATGTAATGTTAACCTCATTTGCATGTTATATGTTGTACTAAATGGAATTTAACCTTATAGTTTTTCTTAATATTTACAATTATCTACTTGTTGGTAATTGTGTCAAGAAATTTGGCACATCTGCATCTCAGGTTCCAAGTAAATAATTTTCTGATAGTAATTACAACCTCAAAGTTGATTACTTTGCCAAACAGACGCAGACTGTGTAACATTTCAAACCTCTGGCTAGCTCTAATTGAACAAACTGTTACATACATATAAACACTTGAAAAAGATTTTTTTTAGTGCTAATAATACTGTTTTAAGTGTCATGAAATGTTACTACCAATAATTTATGATGGAAATAAAGTCTCTCTAACCATTTATTGATTTCAACTTGTTATATTATCTTTGATCAAAAATTCACAGAGTACAATGGTGGCCATTGCGACCAAGATACAAAATAGCCACAAAAAAATCATGAAACACAGTTCACTACTTATAGAACATTTTACTTTCAATAGGTACTGAAATTTTAGACAAAGCAAACTTTATTTTTAACTGATATTAAATCCAGAGATCTTTTACAATACACGGTATAACCAAAGGAAACTCCAGCCTAAAAATGATGAGAAAACATTGTGTTTGCTTGGTCGTGGACTCATACCGACAACTGTGGCCAATGAATTCTAAATAGTTTCAAAAAGTTTCCCGAGATTGGTATGTATAACCTGGATCACAACCATGAAATTTAATAAAACTCCTTCTCCTCTTCACCTTCTTCTTATTATTACTGTCTTGTTTCAATTATGATACATCATTTGTCCTTGAGTTCCCAGACTTGGCAGGGAACTATCATTTCTCTCTTTCTTGTATGTACTTCAGGGTGTCATCTGTTTCTCTCACAGAAACTCTTTAGCAAATAGGAATTGTGATACACAAAGTATTAAATAAAATACTATAAAAAATAATAGAAAATTATGTTCAATACCTCATAACCTAACTTATATGCTGAAATGGGTAAAAATAACTTTAAGAAGTTTTTATCAATATATGTAAACAAATTATTTTCTATTCCTCTAGATATCAATAAAAATAACATAACGTTAGTATATTTGTCTAGTGACTTAACACATTTACATACAAAATTTAGCTTTAATATATCAAACCTCAAAAACAGTGAATAAAATGTATTAACTCCAATAAAATATATTACATAAATGTATATGTGAAAGGTTGGAAGGTGTGGCCCTTAGCAATAACAACTGTACAGCAGCACGCTGACATATGTTCTTCGAAAATAATGTGTAGTCGTGAAAGATGTATAAAAATGAGTTGTGATTATGATGTAGAATAAAAATAAACTTATGTGTTATTTTTTGAAAGGGGACAGCCAAATTTAGGGGTCGCCCTGCGATCAAGGTTGGCTTCTATTCAGGTAAAACAGGATTATAGTTTTTTTTTGGGGGGGGGGGGGATACTGATAACCGAAACTGTTTTTAACAAAATAATTATACTAGCGCATAATTTTATTTTTTTGTTTCAGTGACCCTGACTTTAATGGTTTTATTGTAGTTATTTGTGAAGAAAAATGCAGGATTGAGTACCACGTGCACTGTTGGAAAGATTTTAAAGAGTCCAAAAGCTTTCAAAAAGTAACAGACAAGGTAATTCCATTTCAGTGTTTTTTTTGTTTTTTTTAATAGTATATATGCAGTGATTTTGCATAAGTCTGATTGAGCTATGTTGCATCCCAGAATTTGTAGCTGTGACCATGCAAGTTGTTTCTGTAGGAGTTAAAACGTTATCTAATTTAACATTCATAAAACAGTATTTGTTAATTTGAAACATGAGTGGCCTTACCATTTAAGTATGTAAACCATGTATGTAAACATTTATGCATTTATGCACTGATCTACAAAACATGTGACCTAACAATAAACCGTAGCTATGAAAATTCTAATTGGGCGTGCAGATGCTCCGCCTACCTGAGTGCACATAAGGTGTGCAGAGCTTCAGAAGAACCCACGTGATTTAAAAACTGCTCAAGATAACCCAGTGGTTCTGTTCACTGTAAACATGAAAGAATATGGTAAGGGCGGATGTGTAGTTCTGTTTCCGTATTTTGTTTTTAAACTGTCTTTTCAGAAAAGTAAAAAATGGCTAAAACATTTTTTTTTTTTCAGAATAATTTTTTTAAGCTACAGATACTTAAAAGCATTCAAGTTATTTGCCTCACACCTTGATCTTCATTTCTCCGCCATATGATGTTATGGTCACCATCATGTCTCATAGTTGCCGTATGCACGATGAGAAGACTGCGCGCCAGGAGACACGCTTGGAGACGATACCATGCTAGAAGCACCAGCAAGTATCACACTTATCATCTCGTCTCCCTAACACAAATACACTGTGTGTGCATGTTCAATTGTTCTGCAGCTGTGTACAGGTGTCCACTTTTTTTTTTAATTTGTGCAGCAGTGCACAGTGTCACTCGTATGCTATTGCTTATCATGTTGTCATGTATTGATTTATTGCAAACAAGACAATTTAAAAATGTTAATTACTCAAAAATTAATTTGTATAGTTTTACTCAGAGTTTGGTCCCTTCTAGTCCGGATTAGTGGGACTGTGCTGTATTTATAAATAAATTTAAAAAATTACTCTTTGGGTTACCGTACATAATAGTTTGGTCCGTGACACTTTTATCTAGTGAAGTTTATTCCCTTTAGTTGTGAAAGATTGGGCATAGTTTGAATTGTGTCATAATTTATTTTATTTTTCTCCAATTTAATTTACAACGCAGAAAGCTGCTCAGACAGAATTGAGCTTGGTGTAATCTAGCAAAGGCATTCAGACCCAGTTAGAATAGCCTTTTTCTCATAAAAAGTCACTGACAAGTAAATTGATATTTCAATGAATTTTGAAAGTTTTAAGGTGCACCATGTGTAGAAACAGGATCATGTTCGTTATGTCAGGTATGTAACATTGCTTGAATTCAACCCTTTTATGTAACTTTTTTTGTTTTCAAAAACTATACACATTGCAGCTGATCAGTCACTGCAAGAAATGTAAATGAAGCTAATGTAGTTTTTTTGGGAATTGTGTGTAATAAATGAAATAGGTCTACACAGCTTAGTCAGAGCTAATCAGGGGTATATTTATGTCTGTGAGGCTGGATGATCTGTGAGATGCTCCTTAGTGTTTCTAGCATGGTATCGCCTCTTAATCACGAGGCTTGGAACTGGCAAGCAGTCTTCTTGTTGTGCATGAGGGGGCAAATATGAAATTTGAGTGGTAACATTAAAATTAAGTTGGAGGTGTGAGTGCTTTCAAGAATCTGCACCGAGTGTTTGATGCCAAAAAATTGTTCAGAAAACACACATTTTATCCATTTTCACTCTTCTAAAAATACATTTAAAAAAAAAAAAAACACGGAAACTACTCATTTGCCCTCAGTGTATTCTTAAATACTTCTCGTAAAGACACCATTAGGATATCTTGAGCAGTTTAAGAATTGCGTGTTTTTTTTTCTGCAGCTCTGCACACCATGAGTGTGCCCAGGTATGCTAGACCCTTAAGATGGGTGCTTAGCAATAATTCAGTTTATGTAGTGTTGTGTAATTATTGTATTAATTTATGTGTGAGAGCTAAACATCATTGTATCATCACAAAATAAATCCATTCCTTATAGTTCTTTAACAAAAGCATTTGATATTGTGATACTACAATTTGTCATTGCATTTTTTAAGAAAAGGAGTTTTTTTTCTTCTAGGACATGCTTGGTCAGAATTGTCCCACAAAAGATTGTGTGACAAAGAAAAATGAACATTCTTTAATAGTGCGAATTGAAGTTATGGGTGAAAATGCTGTCATAAAAACTTCTCTTGACTGGCAACGAAGCGGAGATACAATTAGAGATGGCCGGACAAACAAGTATGTTGCAATTGTTTAAGTAAATAGCTTAAGAGCATTATTTTTTAGTTCAGTAGTTTTATTAATTTTATCATTCATTTCTAGCTACCAATAGAGAGATCATACACACAGACACACAGACACACACACACACACACACACACACACACACACAGACACACACACACAGGCAGATATACATACAGTAAACTCCCTATTATCCGCGGTGCGGATTATCCGCGCTTGCTACGAAAAATACAGCACCTATGTAAATCTGTATTTTATTACAAGTGAGCAAATTTTAACTCTACTGACGAGTATATTGAGTGCAGTGTACAGTAAAACACCACAGGCCTTCTCGGAACTCACGCAGTAGGCTGGCATGCGTTGCTATTTTTGTCTCTGTCGCACTTTGTTTCTAGTCGTATGGTTGAGCACTTTTATGTTTGCATTACTGAAATGTATTGTATGTTAATTATTCTGTAAAATACTAAAATTTTAGCATCATTTAAAAATTTGTATTTTAATTGTAACTTTTACTGGACATAAATATTTAGATTTTTAAGTTAAAATTAATGTTTCCTTTTTTGTTTCCCATTTTCGGCTCTTTTGCGGGTTATCCGCGATTTTCACTATCCACGTTGGCCCTGCCACTTAATTTCGCGAATAATCGGGAGAGAGTGTGTGTGTGTGTGTGTGTGTGTGTGTGTGTGTGTGTGTGTGTGTGTATATATATATATATATATATATATATATACACACACACACACATACACTCACACACACATTTGGTATGAGTAATTATTAGCATGAATAAAATATTTTTTTTTAATTGTGCCTTTGTTTATTGAAGAAACTGTTCAACCAAGATAGGCTCCCTCAGGCTAATATATATATATATATATATATATATATATATATATATATATATATATATATATATATATATATATTACTGTACTGTTGTAATATCATTTTCTATTACAACTTTAAATTTAAGTTGCAACATGAAATGAGCTCAGTGGGTCAAGCCTGTGATGTTTGAGGATAGTTTTTTATAATTGTAACTATTTATTTTATTTATACATTATTTTCATGTTGCCTTAGTTACATTTCAAGTGTAACATGAATACTAGCAGGAGTGATGCATCTATGTTGTGACAGAATTTTTTTGTGATTTATTTTTCCTTTTTGCATATTATTATTATTATTATTATTATTATTATTATTATTATTATTATTATTATTATTATTATTTTAGCATTTGATGTACAGCACAGTGTTAATTTTTTTTTTCAAATTATAAAAATTGTTTATGATCAACTTTAAAATTTACTGAGTTTTAAGTGTTCGTATTACATTCCAATAAGTTGCTTGAATGATTGAAATTTTTTAATTAGCTAAAATTCTTGGTAAAGATACATACAGAAGTATAAAAAAAAGCTTTAATACTATAAAGTGCATAATTGTACAAGTGCAATGCTTTTTTTCTGTTAATGGCTGCTGCTGCTGCTAATTTATGCTTTGACGTCATGTATTAAGCTGCCAGACTTATGAACTGTCATTCTTCTCCAACCTCCATCTCCCTTTTATCTTATTCTTTCACTGTAGAACTAGATGCTAGTTGGTTTTAAAGTGCGCAGACTTATTATTTCACAGAATATCTGATATTTTATAAGGTTTACACTATTGGGGTAGGCAAACAGTGTAAACACCAAACCAACATTTATTCAGCCACCCAAGAAACGTTCTTTGTTGACTGTATAGATACACACATTTAGTTCTTACCGCTATGTGAAATATGATTTTAAGAACGTGTTACTGTTCTGACATTCTTGCATCAGGCATTACTGCAACTTGCAAGTTTAATTCAGCTTGTATGCTATATTTTGTAATCATAGAAGAGAAAGGCTTTGTCATATCTAAACCTACATATGTAACGAGGGCCATATGCAGAAAGAGGGACGGGGGATTCCTCCCTCCCCAGTAATTCTAATAATTCTCTTACTCCCACAAACAAAAGGAAAGAATTCGAAAGCAAACAGCAGGCAAAGTGGTTCTATCCCCCCTCCCTCAACCTGAAATGAAATTTGGCATATGCTCCTGCTTGCAACATTCTTACAGTAAAGTGTTGTATGAAAGAAGTAAAAATAGGACTGAAAAAAAATTTGTATTTTCTGAGGATTTTGGGATTTCATAACATTTCAAGAACGCAGGTAACATTTTGAACCCTGAATTCAATTGGGAAACATTAGGAAAAAAAAAACTGAGAGAATCAGAAGATCCAGGAATATACGAGTGTTTAGTGAAATGGTTAAAGCAAGTGTGGTGCAAAAATCCCAAACAATGAAACTTAAATGAAATGTGTCTAGGATGCTAAAACACAGAGAGCAAGATAAGAGTGGTTAAAATATTTGACATAACATTATGATGGTATGTACATAAGAAACATATAGTTGTAAAGAATAAAAAAAAACCTTTCCTTGAAGTTAAATTATGTGATGCTCTGATCTTTTGGGAACATTTGTTGGCTCAATTGAGAGACAATTTTTTATCACCATGTTAACACGATTGGTAACGGAATGCGACTATTTGATTGGCTTGACAGAAAGTAGACGAGAGTCACATGGATATAAGTTAGATAATTTTAATATATGTTCCTGGATTGATTTTGTTACTCATCCTTCAATTTATTATGCAGTGGTGTGACTGTCAGTGAAGTGTTATGTTTTCTGTCATTTGTCCTATCGCGTTCATGTTCTATTCTTTGGCTCGAACAAAATAGTAAATATTTAGAAATGAAAATTAGTTGTATTGTTTCATTTGCTATTTTATTGGCAAGGATTTATCATACTATCCATCTATTTTTATCAGGAATGCACCATGATTTTTTTGTTTGTTTCTGCCATTTTTTGACGGTTTTTCAGTTGCTGGGAACTCTGTTGGGTCAAGTCTTGTTTATGATACCGGATTTCTGATTGGTTGAAGAAAAAGAAAACATAGGGTAAATTAATGACGTCATATTTGTAGGGCATTGAGGTAGGAAAAAAGAGTTTGGAAGTAATAAAAAAAATTGGTTGTCTGTAAAGTCGGTTTATGGACGATAGTTTAACGTCACAAGGTCATAACAAAACATTGATGAAATGATTGCATACTTTTATGAATAAAATAAAATTATTTTTATTGAATTATCACTATTTTGTATGGATACAAATGAAATCTACAATTTAATTGATAAATGTACGTTTATTTGCACTCATTAATTCAAATATGTTTATTACTTTAACGAAGAGATTGTTTTAACTATAACTTTTATACATGTTTGCTATCTAACTTCTTCCAATATGTGTTATTCTGTTAAGGATAGGACGATGATAGGAAAAGTAGGAAACGAATGGGAGTGTTTCAAGTTTAAGGCTGTTAGGCCCAAATTTATTTATAGCATATTATTTTGTGTTTATGTTGGCCTTATACATACAAGATTCTGTGCAAAACCGATTTGCGCTATAACTTATAGTTTTCTCATAACTGGCACTCAAAGTTAAAAAATATGGCATTTCTTGTAGAGATTATTTCAGTAGCCGTTCAATGTAATTTATGAAATTTTGGTAATTTGCGAGTTCATTATGCATACTATTGAGTGGTGTATTTTAAATTTTTTTTAAAAAATAATTTATTAGTGTACTTGAGCCAGAAAATGAGAAAATTTAAGTTGTTTCTAGATCCAAAAATATTTGTTTAAAATATATAAAAATACCATTACGAAATACTAATCTCAATATACTTTCATCTAAAATAACAAAAATGTGACTTTCACTATATGAAAGCTGTGAGCCTCTACGAAAGAAATGTAACCCCTGGAATTCCAAAATATATTGAATGCAACCCGCAACACTAGTGGTGCCGCGTTGTCTCGCTCGTCTTTTCCCTCTTCTCGGAAAGAGCACGCTGACTTGGCCCGGTGTTGCCAGGTACCTGTCCCATCTCTGAGTATCCTCTCTACCTGCTGCTAGACCGGCTGGCTTTCTTCCTTCCCCACGGCAGTGTTAAACGAGTTTACAGGTGTAGTGGTCAGTGGTTTATAGCTTGCGGTTTAATATGTCAAATGTATTAGTGTAGTTAAAATAATTGAACTGCTATACAATAGTGATTTATGCTGGTGCGATGGCACCGCAAAAATTAAGAAACGGCAGTCAGAGATCCGCCTTGCGTAGAAGATAACCTACCGAAAAAGAATAAACGGAAGCTGTCAGCATAACAACTGTATTCAGTATGCCACTAGAGGCCGCAATTTGTGTAAAGGCCAGAGCGCTAGCCTCCTGAACTAATTATTATTGACTATCACCTTTCATAAACGTGTTCTCTATTCGTCTATTGGCACTCACAATTTCCTTTGCAATGACCAACGAATACGCCTGGTACTATACAAATGTTTTTAGATAATATTTCTAAATTTGTATACAACTTGAATTTTTAATCGTTGCCTAATAATAGTTACTTTTTTTCTCCTTAACCCCCGTTTTTGTTTGAAATTTTGGGGGATAATCGATTTTATAAATTATTTCAGACGAAAGTTATAAATAGTAATTAAAAGTTAAACAATAAAAAAGTTATTTAATAGTGTACATAGTACAGATTTTTTAAAAAAGTATACCCCTGTTTTTGCTACAACCCCTTTTAGCAATATTTGATTTTATCAAAAAATGTTTCAGGCAAATTTTTGGATAATAATTATAATTTTTGCAAACAATTTTATTGGTTTTCATAGTGTATCTACTAATGAAGTTATGAATATTTTTTCCTATAACCCTAATTCTTTTTCACGCCTTGCAGTTATGGTTGTATTAGAAATGTATATAGTAAAAAAAATATTTTTGTTATTACTGCTACGTGTTATCATATGTTAAAACAGATGCGTTATTTATTATATTATGCGAGTAACTGCGATTTTTTTTTCAAAAAATATTCCCCATTTCTAACCAGTTAGTCAAATTTTGCCCGTAACTAACTCGACTGAGATTTTCCATTACTATATTTTATATATGTTAGGAAGTAATTTGTGCAAATATACGGTAGTTATCGTTTGTGTATGTGTATATATATGTGTATATATACATGTATACACATTTTTACTTGATGATGGTTATGTTATTTTTGGGATCATAAAACGATTAAAAAAATTTCCGAAAGCCGCTCCAGGGGAACGGCTGCAATAAGTAGGTAGCTATTTTTTAAATGTAGGCTCTACCCAAAACTGGCAATTATTACAAATGTGTAGGTGTGATAATGTAAAATGTTATAAATAACGATATGGGTTCTTAAAATGATTCTTGTTTAATCAGAATTCCAATGAAAAATAATATATCCTGAAATTCGTAATGTGTTGAGAGATTTGGCAACAGCGCGCTCCATGTAAGTCGTGTACTGCAATCTAAGAGTGGGACGGAATTAAGTATGTGAGTATACTGAAGCCTTTGCCAGTTTTTCATTTACTGCATCAGCGTTTTCCATTTTCACACAATAATGTACGTAGTTTTCTAGGTTATTGAGTGAAAAATGTGTTATTAGCTTATAGGTGTTCGGGGTGTGTCCAGATTACTGCGAAACAATAGCATATGTAACTTAAATGTAGGCGTGTTTAAGGTGTAACGACCTAAAATAAATTCGCAACATTTTTTTGTCTCCCAATTCATTACAGACGTAGCCTATGCTTTCCATAGGAGTCACACACAATGTTGGTTATTTGTAAATGTTGTGAATCAGTTGCATATGTGTCGGGCATTAACAATTTCCAACCGAAATAACTTAGTATAATTTGAATTTAATTAATGAATTTCTACACAGCATGCCAAATTCATAAAAATCCTTTATTTTCTATTCATGTTTGCTCAATTTACAGCAGCTAAATTTATATTTAAAATTTAAATTTATCGTAGGACTTACTATTATATAAAAAATTACAGTTAGTATGTCTTTTTGATTATTCAATCGAATAATAGGCTATTGTGTGAATTGTTCCTGTGTTTATGAAATTGTATCTAAAAGGATGAATGTACATAAATATGTGTACATGTGTATACATGTTAAGGCGCACTTAATTACATTTGCCAATTTAGCATTATCAACAATTCTATGATAATAATGTGTTTTAATAATTAGATACATTATATTAAAAAAGGTGTTTTTAATATTACATAAAAAGGTATTTTTGCCTCAGCATATTTATATCATTTGTTTGTTTCCATGAGTTTTTTCATTGTAACCATGATTTTTTTTTAATTTAACTGGAAAATAGGCAAAAACCTCGAATGGGATATGCCTCTAAGACACTGCATTGTCTATTAATTCACTTTTTTTATTACTTTTAGCATGCCATATGAATTCAGAAGCGAAAGATAACCTGTGCTAAATTTTAATACAATGAAATAATGCAATAAAACTATTTTTATTTGATATATTTTATTAGTAGTTATGGATTGCAGAGAATAATTAAATCAATTTTGAAGATGTATAATTATTTAATTTAGGTACCAATCGTTTCTCAAGGTGCTAATGCATTTTTGCCATATATGTATATTTATAATCTAAACGCTTCATACAATTTGAAAGTATTCATATAATTTCAGATGAACATTACATTCTGCATTGTTGAAGCGTCAAACAACTACAGCTTGATATTGATTGTTAATGCATGGTAACCTCTTTTATAAAAAACGTTGTACATGGTCGTCAGACTGCTAAATAATTTGCAAAACTTATTTATGATAGTATTGTATTAAAAAACGATTTAACTTTATCTGCTTCCTAATGTATAAAAGATATATTCGTGAAGATCTAAACTTGTATTCTCAATGCTGCAGACATACTGAATAAATCAATTTTATGTGTACAATGCTTAGTATGATTTTTTTTTATAGATACAATGATACGGGAAAATTGCAAAAGGTTAATGTTAATACAAAACTTATTTCACGAAGCGATTAAAAGACTTGTTTAAAAACACATTTAAAACTATATATATATTTCCGTGCCATGTTTTACCCTAGAGTCAGTTACGAATACCTGGCGTTTTTAATTTCTGACTTCGTTTATTCATAAAGAAAATGGCAGTTATTTACGTAACCATTAAATAACCATACATATGTAGTAGTAAACATTATCTGGGGGATACATTTACATTACATTTTTAGACAATAACCGTAGCTTAGGCTGGTATTTATAGTTGTCCCTTGAGCAATGTCTTGAGACCATCTTGGCAAAGACAGTCTTGTTTCTCAAGATGGTGATTTCCACCTCCGTGTTTCATAGTCCCTGAATAAGATGAGCTTCATGAAGACTGCATGCTCAAGCAAACGCTTGTTTCACATACTTCCTGCTTGACGAAGAAATATCTTAAGACAGCCGAAAACACACGAGCATACACGAATCTTGCCAACTGGACTCGTTTGTCAAAAATTCTGCTACTTATCTCACAGAGAACTGAAATCTTAGAATCCGATGTTTTGAGATAAGATACCGCATATATTAGATTGATAAAATATCAGATTTAAATACACAGTAAAATGAAATATTAAAATTAAGGTAGAAAAATTTTATGCTTAGAAAGTTAACATTAAGTTTGAATGAATCTGATATTGTAAGCTACGTGTACATAGTAAGAAATCTAGAATCTTTTAAAACCCTTTTTATTATTTGAATCTTTAGCAGTAATTGTCCTTAACATTAAAATTGCTTTCAAACAAATATTTAGGACAGTGTTCAGTGTTTTTGCAATAAAATGTAATGTATTTGACTATAATGAGTTAATTTTGTGTTTTTAACACTTATTTTCACCTCTTGCAGTGAAGACTGGACGTATAAGATAAATTATTTTCAACAAAAGTTTAATTTCTTAAACGCTTATTTCCACCTCTTGCAGTGAAGATTGGGCATATATTTTCTGTTCCAGCCCTACTTGGTTATTCTTGCAGTAATGTTTCGTCTTAACAGAAATTATTTCAGAAGAACTTTTTATATATTGTTTGAAGATTTACAATAACTTGACAGAAATTTAATAGTAAATACGTTATGAATTCTTTTGTCTTTTAATAGCTGTTTTCCACCTCTTGCAGTTAATATTAGAAATATAGATTATGAAAATTTATTTGGTATTACTCTTACGAAATCTAACATCACACAGATGCAATACTGGTTTTATTAAGGGAGTTATAGAAAAATCTGAATTTTCAAAAACCTTTCCTCCGATGTATCACCTCTGTAACAGCTAAAATAGACAGTTTTTCCCCCTTATTTAAAATAGGTAATTTATTATCTCCCACTCAACCCTCGACAATTGTTTTCATGCAAATGCACATGCCATTAAAAACTTAAATCTAAAGTGGAAGAAAACCATCTAATTTTTTTATTTAGGCAAACAGGCATGTAGTTAGTCCGTATGGAGTGTTCGTTAATTTATCAGTAATATATAACATTCATTTCCTTATATATTATAATTAATTTTTATAGTTCAAGTTACTTGGCATAGTATAATTTATTCTTGTTATAAGTACAACATTTGTCACAAAGCTAAACAGACCATTTTACTGAGATATTATTTAAATATATTATAATAATTGGATACAAAAAAGAATTTTTTTATCTGTTTCTTAAAACTGTGTATTATTCACTAATATTTATTTTAATTTTTTTTGATAGTGTCGAGATTTGAACCATCTCAACCAGCTCAGCAAATAACTGCTCTATCAATCGAGCTACCGATGCTGTCATAAATTTTTGATAGAGATAATAATAATATCAGTATGTGCCATGATATTTTCTTATTGTTTTTAATTGATTTTAGTCGTAATGAATATAGATTACATATTTCTGACGGTGATTTATACATCAACATCATTAAATGCATCGTCTTCCACATTCATAATAGGTACTCGTTCTGCTATCAGTATGTAAATAAACAGGTCTGTTTAGAACTAGAATATGTAATCAACATTCACAAACAAACCCTAGAATTATTTAAAACACATATCAAATTAATACGGCACTTCATACAGTATTTATATAAGTTTAAAAATACGAGGTTTACAAGAAGCAGCCATTTTCTTCACTGCACTCTGAACAAGCAATTGCTTGAGATATGTCTGCAGTGGTCTTGGCCAAGACTGTCTTATTTGTGTTCATAAGCAATGTCTCAGTGACTATGAAACATGCTCCTGCGATGGTGTTCTCAAGCAACAACTATGAGACAGGAAAATGCTCTCTCAGAAACAAGAAATATGGAACAACCATAAGATCGTCTTCATCAAGACTGTCTTGTTTTTGATCACTTGAGACAATCTCAAGAAACATCTATAGCACACAAACATTTAAAAACGAATGCATATAAGAATTTCTTGACGAAGGAATTGCTCAAGACATAAATATGAATACCACCCTTAGACACTCAGTACGTAAGTGGTGGTGAACCACATTAAAAAATTATTAAAAGGATTGGATATCACACATAAAGATCAAGTCATTATAGATTATTTATGGCGTATGTGAAAGCACACTATAACCTCTAGGGCTTTTGATAAAATTACAGCGTATTTTAATAAGCCTCTGAGGCTACCTTGTTTAAGAAATTTATTTTTTTGAAATTCAAACGACAGTTTCTAAACAAATGGAAGATGTTGTCTTTTTCAGGATATTATTTTACCCTCTTTGCGCTCTAAATAACCTATCAGCTATTAAACCTACCTTTTACCCTAAAATTATATTATTCAGTATTCAGATATTCCTAGTAGTCAAATATAAGAACAGACATTCCTCTTTCGAGGCACCTCAAAGAATAAGCATGACTTGTTCTTACAAAAACTACTCATTACAAACTGCAAATGTAGTGAGATGTCATAAGTTTTGGTTTTGATATTTTTCTTGGTTGTTTTAACAATGGATTTGGCCCCCAGCATTAGTAACATAAATGTGTAGATTGGACAAAACTTTAACTGTCAAAATATTTGAAAATAGTTTCTTTACTAAAAAGTAGGAAAATAGTAGTAGGCCTACACATGTAGAATATCCATAAGTTAGTTTGGGTTCAATAATGCAATGTAGCCTAACAGGAGTAATTTTGTGACCTCAAAATATTTGTGCAGTTTCTCATTCTGTGTATTTTGAGGTGCTTACTTATAAATAAATTTTAAAATTGTGTGTTAAGGCTTAGCTGAACATATTTGAAATCCCTGCTTACTATCTGATCTTGTTTTAAATCATTCTGCTCAACGGCGAAACTTACGTACTGAGACATGTCCATACACTATTGCGGAGAAATGTTAAAATATTGCAAACTTTAAAATGTTTCTGACATATTAATTATTATTACTCTTGTTCACATAGAGCAAATATACCGATTACAGGAGCAAGCAATTTAAATATTATACTTTATATAAGACGATATGACGTTATTGCACTAAACTATACTACTCCGCTCTCATTGCCAACTTGACCGGATATTTACTAAATAAGTTTACGTTATATGCATTTATGGGCAGGAGTTATTTAAAGGGTGAATTTCAAAAATGTTAATTAATGGTCTGCCATCACAAAAACATTACTTGCTTATAACTGTGTAGCTTAAAATTTATTTTAAACCAATATTTTTAGCATGTGCATATCATTTATCGATAGGCCTGTAAGTATATTAATCAAATTATATAACCACTTTCTGCTGTATAATTATTTACAGAAACCTCTAAAATATATTTTATTTAAAAAATACTGCTGTGTGTCTTGATTGTAACTCAAACCACTTTCAAGAGCCATGTCACCAAAAATAAATTAAAAACTTATTTGATTGAAATACTAACTAAATGCGTGGCTAAAGTATTTTGTTAGATAACATTCATTCATTATCTTTAAAAGTGAGATTTGAATCGTTGGCCAATAAAATATCTTACCGAAGGCCATTTATTAAATTAACGAATCTTGACGATTTGCTCCTAATTTGCGTTCTTTAATTATTCACTTTAGCAAATTATTGCGTTTAATTATACTAAAGAGTAAAACCATTTTCTTATTGCTTAGGTACATGTTTATCACTCTTCCACAAGCTGTTGCGCTTCACACTGAAAGCCACTGTCTGGCTTGTCTAGCAGCAAAAGGAAACGCAGGTAGCTGAAGTCTTCGAACAGAAGGCAGGGATGATTGACCGCATTTCCAAGAATGCCCCTCCTGCTAGGTTTACGTTTGGCAACATGGCATCCCGCCCCTTTCATGCTACAGGACTCCGGAGATTATCTTCCACGGGAATGCCCGAGCCTAATAGAAAGAGAGGTCCCACACAGGACAGAGACGGAGATAAGACCGACCTTTTCTACCTGAACAATACCACTAGCGCAGACACTCGGAATTCTCCAACAGTGGAGCGGGTCGGGTGCCATTAATGTGCCTCGAAAAAGTCATATCGATGGTGGTTCCAATCGAGTGGAAGAGAATAGATGCGGCTCAAGCGTACAATGAGCGTAACGGGACACACCGTAACGGGACACAGCGTAATGGGAAAATATGTGATACGGGACACTTTTTCGTGCGTGCAGCCGGCGTTCATAGATTTATTAGACGTCACGTCAAAAACAGCACGTAGTCCAGCTTTCATTCTGACCAGGATACCGCGTGGTCCGGCCCCGAAAGTGCAAGTTCGCCGAATAATACAAAACGCTCCGGGGGAGCTTTAATTAATTAAGTTACACAGTCTGCCGCCGGGGTTGGCCTCGAAGGTTAATTAAAAAGGTTTAAAAATAGTTATGAGGTAGTTGAGAGCAATAGTTGAAGTCGACGAAATGCTGAGTTGCATCCTACATCGCTTAGCGAACGGAAATGACTGCTCCGGGCCCTGGGCGTCATGGCCGCAGCAAGTGCTGCATTTACCGTTAATAGAATGATATACAGACAATTAAACATAGATATTTAAACCCTTTAAAAATTACAAGTTAATTTAGATTTAAGTATTAGGTATTACAGTTTTTAAGTATTAACTACATTATTTAAAAAGATGATTTCTCCACTAATCAAGTTAGGGTGGGCGCCGTAAGGGTTCGCGCAGGGAGACCGAACACACAAGCACACACCACTGGTTGACGGGAGGGTTTTTAATAGAGGGTGTCGGCAGGGGGAGAGAGGGTCGGCATCGGCGTGATGCACATCGTGCTTAGGGAGGGCGTAGCCCTGGTCGACGTCAGTTTTGATTGAAGTGTGTAGGTAATGGAAGTATTGAGTTGGTATAACTGGAGGTTGTTTTTTTTTTAATAGCAGGATCATTTTTTTATGACGTTAGTGGTGGTTTAAACGTGTGAGATTGTGAGGTGAGTAAAAATCTTTGTTTGATTAATGTAAGATTCCGAAATACATAAGAAAAGTCGACAAAAGGTGATTGTAAAATATTAATAAACAATGTTGGAATTCGTTTCAAGAGATAAAAGTGGAGACTAAAATATGCCCTAAAAGAGATAAATCTGATGGCAGAACAATGTTACATGTGATAGAAGTCGGTTACGCTTTTGGTATGTTACGTTCTAACGGGATGAGCGAGGGAAAATGTAGGTCACTGTGAAAGAACTGTTGGTGCAATATTTTTTGCATATTTTATTAGATTTGAAATAGAGAAATTTCGAGATAAATATTTCTTGGTATCGAGAAGTAGACCACATCCCACCCGGTCTCGTGGTATTTTGTGATACCAGTAATTTAGACCTCGAAATGTACTACTTTTCAAAACTTTTATTTTTCAAAATCATAAACTTTGTTAATAAATAGAGTACTGTGTTATATTTCACTTAGTTTCAAGTTGAAACGTTTACAGACATTTTTGTTGATAATAAAATATCGGCATTGCAAAATGGACTATAACGGGAGGGGTTATAGTCTAGTTTACGAAACCAAAAAGCACATTGAAATTCAAACATTGAAATACGTATAAAAATTGTGTGTTCATTGTTCCCCGCTCAAAACCCCCATATTCCATAACTTCTCTCGTAAGCATGTAGGGGTGGTAATGTAAGCGACTCAATCTTGGAGACGTCATCAATATTGTTATGAAACATTAACAAGACTATTCCCTCTCTGTTTAACTTCATATAGGTTTATCTTTTTTTTTGTCGCGGGGATTTAATTAATTTTAGCTTGTCATTTATTATTTTTGTTGATTCATACTAAGCAATGGACAACAAAGCTGTAATACATCATTGCCATTAAAATTTAAAATATAAAATAAAAATTGTCTTGTAAATCTTGCTACTTAATAATGTAGACTTGGTGATTTCCTTAAATGTTTCTCCTGATTACCAAATAATTTCATTTACATTTTGAATTTGTATTTGAAAAATTATAATTGTAGTTATGCGTTTGTTAAAAAGGTTTTCCTCCCCCCTCCGCATAATTAAATACAGAAATCAAATACAATGGAAATGCCAGTTAATAAATCTCGTAATTATATTCGGAAAGCATCCTGAACTCACTCACTCCCTGCCCTGGAACCTTCGTCCAAGGACTTCGCCACTCTGCCGCACCCGCGGCACTATCGCCCGGAAACTCCGCCGCGGGAGGACTCCCGACTGAACACTTCGAACTGACTCTCTCTCAGACTGACTCGAAGGTCGGCCCAACCTCCTTATATAGCACTTGGGTTCCCGTCCAGAACAATCGGGCATGTCTCCGAGAAATCGCGCGACTATCGCCGTCGAAATGACCAGAAACGCGTCGTGAGTCCTGTCGAAGGACACGGCGGCTGCTCAAAGAACGCCGATAAACGCAACAAGCTTCAGATTCCCACAAAACGCGCCGATAAACATGTCTGAGTCCTTTTATTCCGCAGTGCGGCCCTCTTTTACGTAACTCAATCTGAGGCAGGTGCGCACTGCGAAGGTTAGGATGTCGCGAGATAGTATGACACGAGATACCAGGGAGAGGATGCGGGTGGAAGGGGGCGCAGACAGGTCGAACGAGCGCGGCGACGCCAAGCATTGCAGCCAAGCGCGATCGTAACAATATATATATATATATATTTGACACTTGTGTTCTGATTTTAAATACATTAGGTGCTATAGATT
Source organism: Bacillus rossius redtenbacheri (assembly GCF_032445375.1). Lineage (NCBI taxonomy): Eukaryota > Metazoa > Arthropoda > Insecta > Phasmatodea > Bacillidae > Bacillus > Bacillus rossius. Next base: position 334,243,819 of record NC_086330.1, on the reverse strand, counting down.
ATGTTATATGAAGGATTTTGATAAATAGGTATACCAGATGGCAATACAGATTCCTCAATATACAATGAATACTTTTCTAAGTTATGAGCCATCAAACTAATAATTGTGTATTATAACACAATGATTATGTTAAAAAATTAATATGTATTTGAAAATCATTTATATTAGAACTCTGTTGTATTGTTCCTGCTTTTAATTTTGTTCTTGTAACGTGACATCTTTAAGGACTGAAATTATCCACATTAAGATAGTTATTGCCATCAGCCGGGGTTTCGGGTGCGATTCCCGCGGCGAGTCTAAGGAGCTGTACGTGAAAATTGGGGTGTTTTCCGGGAGGGCGCCAGGCTAGCTCTGTTGTCTAACCGTGAGTGGGTCGATCGGCCCCAGCGTGTCCCCTAGACTCGGTGGCTTGACTTGGAAAGTAGCGATGGCCGGGTTAATCCCTGCACCGTAGAAAAAAAAACCGACCCGGAGTAGCGTGGGGAGTTGCGTTAAAAAAGTTATTTGGTGATGACTATAGTTACCAGTCGTGAGGAATCAGAGAGACAAAACTTGAAGGCTCCCCATGGTACGCGCACGTCCGCTCCGGGCCGCGAGCTGATCAGAACTGCCGCAGGGGTTGGCGTGCGGAGGGGGGGGACACTCCCTCCATGCGCCAAGGTTATGCCGCTCGTCTCATCTGGGTGGAGACTTGGCGAGGGGTGCGTTCCGCCAGCAGGAGCCAGTTCTGCGGGCTGAGGCCGGGCTTATGGCCTTCGGTCGGCATTCATTCTCCTTACCTGCTAAATTTATATCTTTTGCTTATAACATTTTCCTATAAACGTTATGCCAGGGCTCTGCTGTATTAAAATTTGAAATGGAACTAAGGAATGGAAAAGGATTAAGTAAGTGGTGAGGCCATTAGGTGTTCCATGTGCCTGGGTACTTTCAGTGTTGTTGTAGTGGAATGTAACAACCTGTTGGTTAGATTAGGTTCTACGTGGTTATGTGTAAATGGAATACATTGCAAAGTTCAAGCAATGGAACTTAAGCATGAAGGTTTGTATTTCATGATAATTGTATTTGAAAGGTGACTATGTAAAAAATGTGTTGTGATTGAATCATTACATTCATGCAAATAGAAATTGATCTTACAAATAAATTTCCAGAAAGAAATGCACATTGCGGTTTCTCATGAACTATCTTTGTATAAAATAAAAACATCCTACATGTTGACCTCAGTTACACTTTTTTTATAGACACTTATTTCCTATTTTGTTATTGTCTCAGTATTTGTATTTTTAAACATATAAGCTTGAGCCCAAGTATATGAAATAAAAAATAAATTTAATCCACAAGGAGATAACATTGATATTTTTACTACCATGCACAATATATATTATATATTGTGCATTGTAGTAAAAATATCAATGTTATATAAATAAATTAAAAAATAAGAAATCCCATACTTGATTCCTATGAATCAGCACTAACATTCTGAATGGTCAAAGTGTGTAAAAAAAATCAATGTTTGAGATAGATACCTTGAATACCACACATTGGACGCCCTCAGAGGCCCTTGTGCAACCCATACGGGAGTCGCCCTTCCAAATTATTTTTTTTATTGCTAGCAGATACTTGTAGGAAGGCCCCTGTGTATCAGCTGTATCGTTACAAACGGCCAAAGTGGGTCAAAAATAATAATATTTGAGATAGATACCTTGCATACCGCACATTGGAGGCCCTCAGAGGCCCTTGTGCATCTCGTACGGTATATTTACTTCTAAATATATTTCTAATTGATAGCTTAGAAATGTAGGAAGGTTTATATGTACCATCCCTGTTGTTACCAACGGCTAAAGTGGGGAAAAAACTTCAGAAATATAATGTAGTTCGTATTTGCGTGTAATGACGTAGGCCGTTGTTGTCCCAAGCGCGCTGCAGTATGGCGCACCTAGACGGCTGGATAGAGCCAGCGGAGAGGGCAAACTTCAGCGCAGAAACAACACATTGAAGGCCTGCAGGGCTCCTGGGACAACCTGTACGATAGTTTGCCCACTAATTAATTTTTTGACGTGACAACGTCTAATAAATCGATGAACGCCGGCTGCACGCACGAAAAAGTGTCCCACTACGGATGTCCCACTACGGATGTGTTCTGTTCGCTCATTGTACGCATGCGTGGCATCTCTCTTCATGCTTATTGTACGCATGCGTGGCATCTCTCTTCCACTCGATTGGAACAACCATCGATTTGACTTTTCAATCATATTTTCGTCGTTTGAATTATTATTATTATGTAATTTAACGATCGTCCACCGATTTTCAGCACAATCGGTACGGTTATTTAAAATTAATGTTGAAAATTCAAATAGGTTTTGAACCAACAATGGTGTTTTACAGTTACACATAATAATTCAAATTAAACCCGGGATCTTTTGCACAATGTTTAAAAAATATTGTAACACATAAATAAGTTTGGTGTATTTGGGATGCGTATTCGTTATAAAATCGTATTAATATTATACCTCTACCGTAAACAAAGTTTATATATATAATATATATAATATATATATTATATATATATATGATATATATAATATAACATTAGAAACTACATAACAGTTAGAGGTGGGTTGTTACAGCAATTTTCGGTATCTGTTCCAACCTGATACTGATACAGTAATGTACCTAGTTACAAGTCTCTGATACTTCTGTATCAGACGGTCCCAGGAAGCAACAAAGCTCCGCGTACGCAGACCGTGCGACCGGAAGGAGAATCTGATACATTATTTATCACGCCCGGTAATTCTCTACCTCTGTTACTCTCATGCCCGCCTGATACAGCCAGTATCAATCAGTTCAACATTCACTGCAGTTCGTCTTGGCCGTGTATTAATTACCATCATGTACATTGTTGCGGGCTGTCATGCTTTGTAGTTAGTATCTTTATAGTGAAATAAGGAATGGATAAGTGCACTGAAAAGACTTAATTTGTGTGGAAATTTTTTACGAAAAATAATGAGTTTGCTAATTGTAATTTGTGTAAACAAAAACTGAGTTATAAATCATCATCGACTAATCTGAAGAAACATTTGAAACGTAAATATTTATATAGTATGCTCACTAATGTACGTATCTGTTTTTTTTTTTAATTTTTAATTTTTTATAAAATCATAATCTTTTAATGTATGAAAACACTAGTTACTTATTGTTTTCGGAAAAAAATGTCCTAATGTTGATTACATCTGTTATTAGTGTCAACTGAGAATTTATTTGCATTTTCATAGCTGTTAGGTGCACAAATATAAATATTATATCTTGTATTAATGTACTTTTTAATATTAAAATTTCATTAGTTTTATTATTAAACGAGTCTGTGCACGCACTGCGCTCTGAGTGTACTTTGATGTGGGACAATAACCAAACGACTCGTAACAATTTCGCTTTGCGCCTCTCCTTCAACGCCTTCCCCTGCGCTTCCTCCCCTACATTATTTCCCTTATTTATCCCTTATTCGTCGTTCCTGCTCTCTCCCCTTTCACAAGCTCCGCCCAAGTGACCGTCATCTGCGATCGGGTTCTGCGCACATTGGCCGTGGTGGTGTTCCAGGCGAATTCTGAACTGATACTAAAGTACCTGATACTTTTCAAGTGTACTCGTTTGCCGTCCCTGATACAGGCGCGTATCAGTGGCAAAGTATCAGGTTTATACTTTTCGACCCACCTCTAATAACAGTATGGCCTCGTGGGCGTGTGGTTAGCGTACCTAACTCTTAAACTAAAGGTTGTCGGTAGAGGTGGGTCGAAAAGTATCAACCTGATACTTTGTCACTGATACGCTCCTGTATAAGGAACGGCAAACGAGTACACTTGAAAAGTATCAAGTACTTTAGTATCAGCAAATATGGTATCAAATATTTGGTATCAGTTCAGAATTTGCCTGGAACAACACCACGGCCAATGTGCGCAGAACCTGATCGCAGATGACGGTCACTTGGGCGGAGCTTGTGAAAGGGGAGGGAGCAGGAACGACGAATAAGGGATAAAGAAGGGAAATAATGTAGGGGAGGAAGCGCAGGGGAAAGCCTTGAAAGAGAGGCGCAAAGCGAAATTGTTACGAGTCGTTTGGTTATTTTCCCACATCAAAGTACGCTCAGTGCGCAGTGCGTGCACAGTCTCGTTCAATAATAAAACTAATGAAATTCTAATATTAAAAAGTACATTAATACAAGATATAATATTTATATTTGTGCACCTAACAGCTATGAAAATGCAAATAAATTCACAGTTGACACTAATAACAGATGTAATCAACATATGGACTTTTTTTTCCGAAAACAATTAGTAACTAGTGTTTTCATACATTAAAAGATTACGATTTTATCAAAATTTAAAAAAAAAAAACAGATACGTACATTAGTGAGCATACTATATCAATGTTTACGTTTCAAATGTTTCTTCAGATTAGTCGATGATGATTTATAACTCAGTTTTTGTTTACACAAATTACAATTAGCAAACTCATTATTTTCCGTAAAAAAATTCCACACAAATGAAGTCTTTTTCCTGCACTTATCCATTCCTTATTTCACTATAAAGATACTAACTACAAAGCATGACAGCCCGCAACAATGTACAAGGTGGTAATTAATAACGGCCAGGACGAACTGCAGTGAATGTTGAACTAATTGATACTGGCTGTATCAATTGGGCATGAGAGTAACAGAGGTAGAGAATTACCGGGCGTGATAAATAATGTATCAGAGACACCGATACTTTTTTACGCTGGTGATGACGGCACGGAGGATTTGTACCCTGTAACGAGAATGCTGATACCTTGTCGCTTCCTGGGACCACTACTGCTCTGATACAAAAGTATCAGAAACTTGTAACTAGGTACATTACTGTATCAGTATCAGGTTGGAACAGATACCGAAAATTGCTGTAACAACCCACCTCTAGTTGTCGGTTCGAAACCCAGCAGCTGCGAAATTTTTTTTTGTACTTGTAAAAATAAATATGGCGCACGCAACATTTCAAAAGTAATAAATATATTTGAATTAAAGAATGCAAATAAAAGTAAATTTATTAATTCAATTGCACATTTCATTTCACTCCTTTGTATCCATACAAAATAGTGATAATTCAATTAAAATGATTCAATCTTATTCATAAAAGTATGCAGAGGTAGATTTTATCATGCAAAAAATTAAAAAATTAAAAAAAAAATTCTTCCCCAAAGAATATAACATTTTTAATGCCTAAATGGTTTGGTTGCAAAAACCTATTACGGCTCAGTCTCAGGCCGAATATGATATTTCCTTTTCTTCTGGATCAATAATTTCATCAATGTTTTGTTATGACGTCACTTTAAACTATCGTCCGTAAACTGACTTTACAGACAACCAATTTTTTTATTTGAAAGTGTATACCTGTAGGAAGGTACCTATGTACCAGCTCTATCGGTACCAGTGGCCAAAGTGGGGAGAAAAATTGTTGTTTAGAGACACCGTGAAAACCATACATTGGCCTTCAACGGCCCTGGTGTAACCTGTACGATGGTTCTCACTCTAAATTTAATTTTTATTGATAGTACACACATGTATGAAGGTCGCCATGTAACCGCTCTATCGTTAAGTTTGCACATTTTGGTTATAAAAATATAAAAACTGGTTTGGAAATTGCCGTAGTTGCGTGGAATGACTTAGGCTGTTCTTTTCCCAAGCTCTCTGTCCCGGGCGGCAGGATAGAGCCGACGGATAGAGCTAACTTCAGCTGTTCAGCTCATTAAACATTAGATCTGTCCAAAGGAACTGTTAACATTGTGTTATTTAACGTTTTGCAACGGTTATGGTTAATTTAATTTTTCTCAGGCTTCGTGTATCAAGTACTTTATATTTAATTTGACTCACTTGACGAGAGAGGTTAGGAATATGTACTCAAGCACCCGTGCACGAGAAATATAAAGAGTCAGCAATAATTACCCCGGTCTATGCCTTCATGAAGTGTTGCTTACTTTGATTGCAAGGTACGTCAAAGATAATAGCTTTGACGTTTCGATATCGGGAGTTCATCTGTGTAATATTAATGTGATTAGTAAATACATTTGAAGTGATATGTTGGTGCACGTGCTTTTGCTGTGTTTGTTGATTTTAAGTCGGAGGCGTGCGTGTTTATTTTGTTCAGCATATTATCTTTATTAGTTATATTGTAAGTAGTCGTGCCCTTTAATATAAGACCAGCCGATTTTAATTAAATTTAGACAACTTACATTTTTGTTTACAAACATATAATTGTTTGTGATACAATTCACACATGTTAAGACGGTTTTGAGTGCTGCTGCTACGCCGGCCGCCTCCACCATACTGGTTCCAACGTGTATCACAACGAAATATTTGTTTGCACGGTTAATGTACAAAGTCCCGTCATAATGAGAATGGCGGATCCAAAAAAACAAGCAAGTAAAATGCTACAGTAGCGGCTTTTTCCTAATACATAAATTCAAATTCCACCAATGGACTCACAGATTTTCAGCAACAGGAAAAAATCAGGAAATTTCCTAGGTAGTCAGGCACTGTTTTTAATGACAAGGTTAATGAAAAACTCAAGTTTCAGCAGAGATGTATTATGATTTGTACCAGTTCCATGTACACATTCTTTTTCTCCCTCCCCCCCCCCCCCCTACCAAAATGTATCTAAAGGCACATTTCCACTGAGGCAACATTGTGACATGTAGAATGCGACATTGTTGCAGAGCCCTGAGTGTTTACACTGGTTCAACAGAGGTTGCACGATGCAAGTGACAGTTGTGAGTGCGTTATTTTTCCAAGATCCTGTTGCCTGCCATGTGTCGTCAGCTATCGCTGAGCTTCCCATCCTGGCTGGGACGTGGAGTAATACAAGGAAAAGACAGTAGCTTTTATTGAGAGAAATACAAACAGTTACCAATAATTTAGAATGTTATGCTCCCATAATACAAGGTAATAATTTAAGTTCAACACAATTAAAGGAATGGCGACTTAGTTTAGGCTTAATGATTTGGGAATTAATAAATTTGTGATACAATGGGAAAAGAAATTCTTAGGAAACATTAACTGCTGCATTAAAAAAAACACTTTGGTGGTACTGGAAACTACCGATTGGTCTCATTTCAATATTTTTTGCTCTCATTTTTCTTAAACAGTGGTCAGCAACCTGCGGCCGGCCAGATGGGTTTTTGGGGCCCGCAAAATTTTTTATTTTCCTTCCTAAAATGAATTGTAATGTAAGATGTAAAATTTAATATTTTTATTCATTAGTTGAGATGTATATTTTTACCACAATTTCTGTTTCACTTTGAAAAATACTGGTTGATAAACGTAAAGTATATTTTTATATAAAACATGTTTTAGTTAAATGTAAGCAATTAGATTTCAGTTACTTTTTCATCTTTCAAAATAACGACAAAGCAATTAAAATAAAATAAAAATTGTCATCGTAACAAATATGGTGTATTTAAATTGTGTATAGTACAGTGGGGCCTGACACTTAAGCTAAGGAAACAATTGACCCTAGACTAATAAAAATTAAAAAAAAAAAAATAAAAATAATAGACCACTGTTGTTGAATATATTCAAAATTTTCTTTCACATTCTAGTTAATTTTTTGGAGAGGACTTAATTGTTTGCCATTAGCTTCATCACAAAATAATCTTGAAATGGCACACTATCTCTAAGAATATCTCTCTTCTTCACCAACATTATTTCCTCTTTCGCTGAATAGCAGCAGCATTCAAGACAAAAAAATGCAGCAGCTGCTGTTGTTCTTTTAATTTTAATGAACGACTATGTGTATTTGTAGACATGTAACAGGCAACCTATTGCCTGCTGCAAGCGACAGCAGTGGAAACTATTCTTTTAGAAACGACAGGATACATGTTGCCTTTTCAACTATAGCATTTGTAATGGCGACAAAATGTCGCCAGTTGCTGTTGGGTCAGTGGAAACGTGCTTTAAGTGTTACAAAAAGTTTTCCTTCCATTAGTTTTTGCTCATAAGTACCTATATCAGCACATTGACCATATACATTGACTTAAGTAGTATTGACAGTAGTGTGATGAAATAATTTATAGTTGCCTGCTGCAATAATGTCTATGAGTCACAATTTTGATTTAGGATATTTGATGGTTATTGATGACTAAATATCAGTGATTAGGGAAATATTTTTTTTCCAAACCTGGAAAAGTCAGTGAATGTTTAATCATAGGTTTGCTACCCAACCTTAAACACTACAGTCCTTTCTCTATTCACCCTGAAAACAGCGTTTGAAAATTCCTATTGGATTCTAAGAAAAACGTTCATAACTGAAGAAATGTATTTACATCAGTATACCATTACAACCATGTTAACTATGAGTGTGAATCCATTTATGATATGTATTTTTTTTTTTTTTTTAGTTTTACTTTCTTTTGTACGGATTATTTTGAGTCTGGAGATCAAGTTTGTTACATTTGAATTATTTGGAAAATGTTTAGTTCAGCATGAAGTTGTGTTTTTAGTCAGTATATCATTTCTGCCATGTTAACTATGTGTGGGTAATTATTGTGTATCATGTATCAAAGTTCCTTCTTAGATACGGATAGCATGATCCTGTGGTACATGATGATAGCTGTTATAATTTTGTACATAGAAAGATCCTGTTATATCACAAAAACTTGTGATATAACAATGAATCATCATAAGTCGAATACTTAAGAAAATTTTTTCTCAAGACTTGACATATTTCTTTGATGTTGAACACCACACCACATATAAACGTTATCCACATAATTGTAATTTAACAAACTTTGCCTCTTGCCCGAAAATAATCACCACAAAGGTAAGTAAAAAAAATGGTCTTGAAGTTTTCTGTTTGTATTTTCTGCTGAAGCATTGACTAGGCTTTTAGCAAGCAGGAATTACAATAGTTCCTTTCCTCCGTCAGTCCGTCATCGTCCGTAAATCATGTGACCTGCAGCCAATAAGATGACCTGAAAAATTTTGTCCATCCAAAAAAAAGTTTGGTTACTTCATACTTTTGATGGACAAACTGCTGAAATTGAAACCTCTAAATGTCTGCAAGGTCTTTGCACATCAAATCTTATTATATTAGAAGGGTTTGAAGTTTGTTTAATTGTTAAATTTTTAAGTTTGTTTGGAAAAAAATATATATACATATATATTATCCGAGTCACGGAAGTGCAATTAATTACACATGGTAACTGTGAACATGTTTAAATAAATACTAGAACGAAATGTATTGGGTTATAAGTGCATGACTTACACGATTAGATATCAAACTAATCTAATTGGGAAATACAGGTCTGGAAAGGTGTAATGTTGCAAGACCCTGCCTTCCCCAGTTTTAACAAACAAAAAAATTGAAATAAAGATTACAATTATGTTTTCTCAGTTATGCAATATATCAGCCTTCAAGGTCATAGTGATCTAATTTGTCATACTTCTATTTTATTCTTGTTTATATTGTAATTAAATACAATGTTTAAGTATTCCAAAATATAATTTTATTGGTTTTCACTTTGCTGTTTTGATTATTATTTATGTAAGAGAATTTCGGTATTTTGTTGCATTTAAATGTCCTTTTTATAATAATAGTTTTATAGTGGTTTTAAGACAGTGAATATTGTGGGTAGAAAAAAAGAAAGACATGCAGCGGCACAGCGGTGCTGAAAGACGATAATTTATTGCATTTGGTGTAAGAGACAGACGTTAGCCCAGATCGTAAGAATATCTGATGGGAATCCCCAAATTCTATGTGAAATTATAAAGCGAGGGAAGGTGTGGGAGAAGGATAGAGAGACATGTGACCGAGCGAGGGGAAGCCCTCAGAGGGAATCACTAAATACTAATAAATGTAGCCAATAATAAGGCAGTATTTTGGGTGAGTCCCCCAGCTAACTGAAATTTTCGTAGTGCTTTGTGATGTGCTGTGTTTCGTCAGTCGTTGTTCAAGTACTGTGCCGACAGGACGTGCGATTGTGGCGGCTCGTAAAGTCATTCATTTTGAGATTATAAGAACTGGCATTTTCACGTCTGGTGGCCGGATCCGTCACACGGATCAGCTAAGCTGGAAAAAAATACCAGACGGCCATGCAACCTAACAGAAAATTTAGAATGTATCGGGTTTGCAGCTTGATGTAGTAACTTATTTTTTTTCTAATTTGTCACGTGCACACCAATGGCTGAGGGCTTAAGCAGTGGGTACAACACATACAGGCAAGGACAAAAAATGGTCGCTGCAAGTATACAAGAGGAACTTGCTGCAGATGTTTGTTTTTCAGGATATCTCTGATGACACACAAGTTCTGTGAGATATCCAATGAAATACTCCCACTAGCACACACTATTCATACAATAAAATGTTGAACCATTAAAGACTTGGTCTCACCAGGGGAGTTGATTATTTTCTTTTCTTTTATTTTCTTTACTTTAATTAAGAGATTCTCCAATAACTTTCATCCTTAACATATCTTGCATTTTGTGTTTCATCACAAGTTTTCTCTACAGATATTTTCCTAATACTATCTGATAGCTGTAAAATGTCATCAACTTAAAAATTAACATAACATTTTCAAGCGAATAAACCACACAGTTAAGAGAGAAATGAAACTAAATATGTTTCCTTGTTATAAACAGATGTCTGTGAAAGGTCTTAAAATTAAGGATTTTATGGTTCAACACTTTCTGTGATCCAGTACCAATAGAGCCACTCATGTCCAGATTTTTTTTTCTGGGAGGATTCCAGCTCTTGACTTTAGCTGCCAGGTTGCATTATTGCACTACCGGCATATTTAGTTTGTTCAGTGTTTGTCTTTGCTGTTGGTTTTAATTTCAGTACAGTGTTTCCTGTTTTCTTTCAGGTTATGTTTCACATTTTCAAATGGTATTCTAGTTAACACTATGTTCACAGTTTTTTAATCTGGCAAAACTTGCTAATCCAGCTTGGCCAGTGTCCTGAACGTGCCAGGTCACAGACCTTACAGTCATTTGTCTTAAATTGAACTTGTAGAATATATGTTTATATGTTGCTTATTAACAGTGTGACATGTAATATATAGATTGTTTCTGAATAGCTCCTTAAAGGACTTTTTACTCTTAAAGGGACCCGCCTAGTCAAGGGTGTGTGTGTATTAATGAGGTGGGATGATAAGTGTAACATTTGCTGGTGCTTCTAGTATGGTATCACCTCTAAGTGCAAGGCTCTGAACAGGCATGCAGTCTTCTCGTCATGCATAGGACCATTATGAAATTTGAATGGTGACTGTAACATTAAGCTTCTTTCAAGAATCTGTACTGGTTGTTTTATGCCTAAAAATTACTCTGGATACATCCCTTTTAGCCATTTTAACTCTTCTAAAAATATAGTTTAAAAACTTAATTTGGAAGCAAAACTGTTTATTAGTCATCAGTAAATTCATAAATGCTTTTTGTAAACAGACTCCACTCTGATAGCTTGAGTAGTTTTAAAATTACGTTGTTTTACCTGTACACTGATATGTGCCCAGGTAGATGGGGCCCTTAGGGATGTAAGTCGTTCATGTTGAACTTGTGAATAGCTCTAAGGAGCCTTATAGAATTGCTAATGCAGTCTCTCATGAAAGGTTGAGACACTCATCTATTTACATGCATCCTTGTGGCCTTTGAGGGGTTGGTAGCGCTGTCTTTTAGTGTAGTTGTTACGATAGTCTGTTTCTTAGCTAGTCAACTGCTGTTCACACCCTTAAAAGTGTATCTATGATTGTCTATTATTACTTAAATGTGTCAAAATGGGAATTTTCCTGAAATTGAGTGTGAAAAATTTGCAAAAGCCAACAACAGATGACACAGACTGCCAAAAAAGTATTTCTTTGCTGATGTACCAGGTTTTGGTTAAGGCTGCATGGGTAAGGACACATCCTTACTGTTCTGAAACAGTAATGTTTCTCAGGAATATTAATTGTTGATAAACAAATTACATGTATGTTTTGCTAGACTCACAGTTTTTGGTTCTTGTTTCAGGAGAAAACATTTAAATTCAGAATCTCTTTGGGAAAAGGTAAGCACATCAGCATACTTAGTAGGAATAGAAGAAATAACTGGATAGTTGAAGTAATATTGGCATTTAAAACAATTGGCAATTAAAACATACCTCAAAACACTAAAACAGCAATGCTTGCGCAATCATCGCAGTGTCTTTTCAGCATGTCTTTTATATTAAGGTCAGCATGGTTTTTTTGCCACTAGCAGATACTTCAGTCCTCAGCTCTTTTAATTTAGTATACTTTCTTCCACAATATTTAATTGAGACAATTTTTAAATGCAATATCAGTGGTAGAAATCAGTGTTCACATCTAAAAATATTGATATAAATGTAAAGATTTTACACAGTTGGAAAGTATTTTGGTAAACCACATGTCAGTGAGCCCGAGAATCATCTTCAGTTTTTCATTCTGAAGTTGATGTGAATTTATTTAGTTTATGCATAAAAATTTAACTGTACTTTTTTTTTTTTAAATAGTGACATTGGTACTAGTAGTTCCAAATAATATTAGTTATTTCTTTTGTCATCTTAAATAAGAATAACAGTATTATCACTTAATTTTTGCTTCATATAATGGAATACTTAAATAAGTTGTTAGTTAAAAAAATTAGGACATAGGTTTTTGTTTGTTTTGAAATATCTTTGTTCAAGTTTAGTAATTTACATTTTTTGTGCACTACAAACTTCAACATTTGTTGCTTAAGGTATGATGACAGTTTGAAAACTGTTAATGCTCAAACTGTGCTGTAACTAGCTAAGTTTTATTAATTCACATACAGATATGTATTTCAAAGTTTAAATTCCTAAGAGATGGAATTTTTTTTCCGTTAACTCATTTTTCTGATGTAATATTGTTACAGCAAAAGCAGCGTTCATGTCAAGAAAAATCAAAAGAAAGGGAACATGAGTCGCTGAGAGAGCAACGTAGACAAGAAAGATATCGCAAGTCAGATCTGGAACTTGATCAGGAAAATAATCAGAATAACCTCAAACAGGAAAATCAAACAGAAAATCTCAAGTTAACAAATAAAAATGAAGCGGTAGAAAAGCATAACATGCCAAAAAGTCGAAAAGATCAACAAGTTGATGAGTTTTTAAAAGACACTTATAAACCCAAGTCGTTGGTATGTAAAGGTGTGAAAATCATCACTGTTAAGAACGCTGAGGATAAGATAGTTCTTTCAGACCAGAAGACTCAGACCGAACACTCTGTAATGATGTGTAAAGATGAAGTCGGGATATCACAAGAGAGTCTCTATGACATTGAGAGTGAGTACATCGAAAATGAAGACTATGAGGTTGATGTTGGCATTCAGATGAACCTGCATGATGAAGACTGTGGTTCCGACTTAACTGAGTAAGTATTTAAGATTTGTTTGATTTGTGTATATTTTTGTAAAATACGTGTATTGTATTTGCCACCTTTTCAGTTTATAAATTGGGTATTATTTTTTAATTACTGTTCTGCAGGGTTTATTTTATTTATTTTTATTCGTTACATGCCCACCGACAGTTGACTATACTGGTAGATAAATAGAATCAATTACAAAAAAAAAATAAACGCTTTAATTCTCTTTAAAAAAAAGGAACATCTTTTAATAAAAGTAGTTTTCATTTGCCAACAACTTGAGGATTTTGCACCCTAGTCTAAATCCACTCAACAAAACAATAAAATTATTTGTTATTCCATCTAAATATTGTATGTTCAGTACAGAGCAAATATATGCATAAAAATTTTTCAACATATTTTAGAACTTTACTTTTTGTAAGCCATGTGATTGATTGCTCATAATTATATTTTCAGTCACTGCTATTTAAAACCCCATTCTACAAGGTTTTCAAGTGGTTGTCAGATTTTCATTTTAATCAGCGCTGATAAGTACTCTTTTAAGAAAATAGGGCTTTTTTTTGTCTGTTAACTGTTTATTTGCATGATACACTGTCTTGTTCAGAACAGCTGAGATGGCATGGGTACAGTTTTAATTTGTTTTTATTTAGAGTTGTTATATTTGCAGGGAAGCACTGTTAAGCATGTATGATGCTGAACGAAGTGAGCCGGATAGAACTAAAGAGTTATTTATGGTGAGTAATTGCTGTAATTTTCTTGCTAACCGTTAGTGTTTTGGAGCGTGTTTTTGTTTGTATTATTTTGTTATTGTAGAGATTTTCTATTTTTATTTCCAGTTATGTAATTACAGATGTGGTTTATTTATTATGGAAACAGAGGGAGTTAATGACATGTCTAATATATTGTATCTCTTAGCAGTTTGTATGATGAAGTGTATTCATGTAGCTGTTTTCTCGGGCTGCTCCTGTTTCTCGTACTCATTCATTCTGTTTGTATTTGAAAGCTACAGGCACAATCCTTACTTAATTTTACTACTGGTTTGGGATTACAACAATACTCAGTCTACCAAAAATTGGTTAGATCTTGGCTTTGCAAATCTGCCACATCGTGAAGTGACGAAAGCAGTTTGAGCACTTGTTATAAAATAGTTGCAGCATCCTGCTGTAGATATTCATTTAATGAAAATGATTTCGGCATAATGAAACTACAAAATTTATGACTGCAGTAGACTCCAGATTATCTGGGATGATGACTGGAAAGGGATCCATGGATAACAGAAAAACATTTAAATAATGTAAAAAAAAAATTTTTTTTATCCCGACTATCTAGACTAACACTATAACAAACACCCTTCCCTTAAAGTGATGCCCTAATTAGTTTCAATAAAAGAATGCTAATCAAAACAGTGCTAGTCACATATATTTTTTTTACATAAGATATTTTTTTTATATAAAAAATTCATTTTCCTATTAGGTAAGTGTGATTGCTGATTACCATTTTAATCAAAACATTACTCCAGTTTAAATTAATTTATAGTACTAATTTGTATCTAAATACATTTGAAGTACATTTAAATAAATGTTGAATAACATTTAGAGATTAAACAACTTAAAATTAAATTTAAAAATTCATGTACTGCATTGTTTACATATTAGGGCTTGGGCATAACATTATGCATCCTAGTGGCGCAAAGTAAATTAGCCTTGAAAGCTTCTGGCTTTTCTCTCAATAGCTGCTGTTGACATGCAGGATGGCGGAATATAAATGTTTGCTGAACACTTGGGCTTTGTCGGAAATAATTATGCAATGAAGGAAGCAAATAGCTATTGAGGAAAAGCAAAATATAGTTTGTTGATTCATCGCATTATTTCATTGCATTACTAATTCGTTGCATTGCAAATTCATTGCATTGTATTTAATGTTACACAACTGCCGTTGCCATTGTGCGGACACTGAAATAAAAAGTCAAATTATTTTGGCTTTTATGGTTTATGAAAGTGAAAAATTTACTTTATTCATAAATCTTCAGAGTGTCTCAAAATACCACCATTGGTTTAAACCTTCAATACTATACGTATCCTTGAGATTTGTTAAATAGAGGTTTCACTGTATACAGTAGAACCCGTTTATAGTGAACCCGTCTATAATGAATTCCCGTTTGTTGTGAATTTCCGTCTCAGTCCCGGCAAAATGATGTGAGGTTATGTATTAATTTATTGGATATAGCGCACAACTTTTGTCAATGTTGATACGTTTTCCCGTGTACCACGAACAAATTTTGCTGACATAATGCACATTTATCTCAAATATTTTCATCTAATTACAAGTTTTTACACAAAACGTCTATTCTGGATCACATTGAAGTTTTTCTCCGCAATACGCTACTCGATTGTCCACTGTTCATATTATAAACAAGTCGTATTCAAGTGGCCTCGGTAGGCTACGTGTAGCCAAAAATGGCTTCAGAGTGTCTCAAAATACCACCATTGGTTTAAACCTTCAATACTATACGTATTATTTGCGCCATCATAAAACAGTAATGAAAATTATAAAACGGGATAAAATATACTTGACTCAAAAAGTAAACAACATTAAGAAAAACCCTAAAAAATTCTGGAGCTATGTTGAAGTCATGAAAGACAGTTATCAATAGTTATCTTTCGATGTTAATGGGGTTGCTTCTAGGGACCCTATGACATAATATCTAATTATTTTGCTCAATATTTTACAAGTGTTTATGTTCCATCAAACAAATATCACCAACCTCAATTGTCAAATACTATCTCTGATTAAATCTCTTTTCCCACTATCTCGAAGAGCCTGGTACCTGTGGACATTAAATCTAAAATTTACCATGTCAGCTGGACCAGATGTAATATCAAACTTTTATTTTGAAAGGTTGCTATCAATTACTCATGCCCCTGTTACAATATATATTCAATAATAGTATTAAAACCCAAGTTTTTTCATTAAATAAAAAAAATTTCCAAGATTATTTCTGTCCACAAAAATGGTTACTTATTAAATGGCACGAAATATAGACTCATGTCTTTACTAAATAGATTTGCAAGAAAGTATTTGAATATATATCCTTTCTTAAGTCTATTTATAATGTAACAAACAGGGATCAGGTAGATGTTTACTATTTCAATCTAGCTAAAGCATTTCATAATGTAAATCACTATATATTATTGGAAAAGCTGTCAAATTTAGGTATATGCAATAAATATATAAATTGGTTCTCCAGTTATCAAAGAAAAAGATTTTTTTTGTATCAATAAACAATACTAACTCTTTAAATATGCAAATCGGGCATTCAACTAGGAGGTACATTATCTACACTGTTTAACATATTTATTAATGATATTACTCAGGTGTAAAATAAACCTTGTTTCACTTAACAAAGGAAAAACTAAAATAACATTTACAAGAAAACTACACCCTGTTAGGTATAATTACAAGTTAGACAACACACAAATTTTGAACACTGCTTTTTAATAAAGATCTTGTATCATATTAGATTCTAGTTTTTACTATCATCAACATAGCAACTCTTTAGTTTCCAGTTACCATAGAACCCTAGTATTAATTAAATACATCACCTTTTATGCTACTAATACAAAAATTATTTTATTTGTACATTTTATGTAGCCTTAGTAAGATCAAGATTAGAATATGGTTCAGTAATTTGGAATTACATTATCAAATCTAACAGTGAAAAAATTAAAAATATCCAAGTTAAATTTCTTAAAGTTATAAGGAAAAAAAACTATCCTTGACTTACCTTAGCTTCCTTGTCCGAACACAAAGTACATATACTTAGATACGTTTTAGGTAGATTTCTAAGAAATACTATCTATTCTAGACACCGTGGTGCGATGTCTGGAAAATTTTTATATAGTTTTTTGTTTCATGGTCCATAGATCCCAAAATCATGGTCAACTCAAGAGTTTATATACATATATATATGTATATATATATATATAAATACACAGATATATATATATAATTAATTAATTAATTAAACATTTTCTCATATTTCATGCAGCAAAAATATTCTGAATGTTTTTAACTCAATTAATCCAGCATTGAATGTCTTAACAAATTCCATATTATGCTTACGGTAGTAGTAAAACAATTATTTTTGACCTTCAAAAACTATTTTTCATCCCTTTCATTAAAACGTGGCCGTATAAAAAATTTTTTTGGACAGAGGTTTAAGGTAACATTAAGTTATTTAAAAATAAATTCCAATTTGTGAAAAATTTCGGAAGGTTTATATATATATATATATATATATATATATATATATATATATATATATATATATATATATATATATATATATATAAAAACCTGCTGAAATTTTTCTCAAATCACTTTCAAACCGATACATAAAATCTATTAGTGGAAAATCTCGGTTGAGTTCGTTAATGTTTCACAATATCACAATATCAGTCCAAAGGGGATGGTTTTTTGAAAAACAGAAAAATTGCTGTAACTTCCATAATATGGAAAATATCACATCCGTTTGAACTTATTATATCTCGTAGGAGTAATACCAAAATCGCTTGAATAAATTTTTGATACGGTTAACCATAACTGCAAGGGGTTGAGACAATAAGGGTTGGAGGGGGAAAATACTTACTCCCTTCGTAGGCACAAAATTGAATTCAATAAAATTGTTTGTTAATCTTATAATTTTTATTAAAAAATTTGTCTGAAACAATTTTTTTTAGATGAACCATTGCTGCAAGGGGTTGAAAAATCGTGGGGTTGAAATAAGAAAATAAATACAACTTCCCTACTATGTATTATATTGAATTAATGTTTATTTTTGTTTAACTTTGTAAATATTGTTGAAAATGTTTGTCTAAAGTAAATTTTATGTAACAAACCGTTACTGCAAGGCAGTGCCGGTCCTATCAAAATTTTTAGGTGGTGCGAGATCTAAAAATGGCGCCCCTCTAAATAAAAAAAATATTGTTAAACTGGTTGCTTAATTTTCCACCAAAAAAAGCAGCCGCCTCAGATTATTAAGCCGAATTACTGCTGTCTAAAATGTCAAATCTTAGAAATGTTCATTTGACCAGTTTGTGCGATTACCTATATGTGATAGATGTAGTGGACAAATGACAAATAATAATAATAAATATAATGATTGTCAACTTTAATTTATTCTATGTTCCATGCAAACATTAATCAAAAAGTATGTAGACATGTAGTAAAAATATTTAAAAAATACCTAGATAATCACTTTTCTAGCTTCAGCACTTGCAAATTTTTTTATCAAGTCAGAATAATTCAACTTTTGGGCAATAGCATTTTCTATAGACAAAATTCTTTCCTGGCACATAGTAGACCGTAGGTAGGTTTTTATAAGTTTTAATTTACTGAAACTTCGTCTCCTTTGGCAACAGTTATAGGCACAGTTAGCAAGATACGAAGCACTGTCCATACATTCGGGAAAATATCTTGCCAATCATTTTTTTTATAAGTCGAAGTACTTTTATTGGCTCTCCTGACTGAAGATCTCTTAGTAATGGGTTCAGGCTCACAAGTTCTTCAACCAATTCATGACCAGATATGTCACATTTTTCTCCATCGGTTAAAGTGATTTGCAATTCAGCACAGGCTTTTTCCAACATGGATTTTTCTGGAATTATTTTAATGTCGTACAAAAGTGACCATGTATCATTGAATTTTGACAGTTGTTGAAAACGTGTAACCAATGTATTCTCAATTGTGTCTATCATCGGGTAAAAAACGTTCATTTTATATAATTTCTCCCAATCAGTTGGTGTTTCATCTAAGGCTTTGTATTCAAATAACAGTTTTTTTCTTCGCGATCGGACTGCCTTAAAAACTTGGTTTATTTCGGCTAGAGACGCTATTTCTTTAGCTGTAATTAGAGTTGAGGAAAAGCTACGGTACTCTTTCACGAATTCCGAACAGTTTTTCAGTCATTGCGATGCATTTGGTAAGTCCATAGTTTCAGAGTGCATAGCTTTACTTACAATGTTTACTTGAAACAATATATCATACCAAGCCACCATTGTAATAATGAACTCAAATTGCTCCATATTCTGAATAAGCGACAATGCCTCTGATGCTGCAACTGAGTCATTAGTTTCTTCATGAAGATTTTGAAGGGCTTCACGAACTGAAGTGTAGTTAAAGCGAACAGCAGCAAGACTAGAAACTCTACTCTCCCAGCGAGTTTCGCAAACTTTTTTTTAATGATAATCTGTCTATGTGCTTGGATATCACTTCCCATCGTTTGGTTGATCCAGAGAAGAAAACAAATAGTCTTTGGAGAAATCCAAATAAAGAAATAGATTTAACGGAACTTTTGGCTGCATCTGCTATCACCAAATTCAAGCTGGGGCAGCCACATGGATTAAAAAATGCCCGAGGATATAGGTTTAAAATTCTGGTTTGTACACCTTTGTTCACTCCTATCATATTCGCTCCATTATCGTAGCCTTGACCTCTACAATCGTTTATGTCTAAATCAAATTCTTGTACAATCTAATCAAGAAAGAGGCCAGTGAGTTCTGCTCCCGAAGAGTCACTTACTGGCTTGTAAGCAACAAACACTCTCGCACTTCCACTTCTTCTTCATTAACGTCAACGAACCGGAATGTTAGTGACATTTGTTCAATGTGGCTTACATCAGGAGTGCAGTCCATAATGATGGAGAAGTATTTAGCTGACTTTACCATATTCACTATATTATTTCGAACTTCACTTCCAAGTAAGCCAATTAATTCGTTTTGAATGCATTTGCTGAAATAGTGGACATTAGTCTCTTTGTTTACAACATGGCGGAGGTGCTCCATAATCACATTGTCAAATTTTCCTAATAATTGCACCAAACCCAAGAAGTTGCCATTATTAGGGGTGTATAATGTTTCAGAGCTCCCTCTAAACGCCAAATTATTGCCTGCCAAGAAGAACACTATCAACATCATTCTTTCGAGGATAGCAACCCATCTCGATTTCTCATCTTCAATCTGTTTTGTAATTGTTTGTCTATCCCGCTACAGTTCTTCAACCTAATAGATGCTTGTATCCAACTGTTCAAAGCACGTCGGTGATCTGAGGATGTTTCGTGTGTTTTGAGACGCGTTGATAAGTGCCGCCAGTCGTCAAATCCTTCTTTTCCCAAATTAGAGCTGGGGTTTGTGTTGAGTAAACGACAGCAAAAACCATATACTTTATCTGCAGATTTAGAGTACACGAGCCATTTTCTTTTAAAAATCTCCCCATTTGGCATTACTTTTTCAAAATGCGAATTTGAAAAATGACGCCTGTCACAATTCTTTGGGTAATTTTCGTTGTTCATTTCATTACAAACAGGGCCTCGAAGAAGGATTTAATCTTTTGTTGCAGAGTCAATAATAAGCGGCCATTTTGAAATATCATCTAGTTTTCTCTCTTTAAAAGATGATGATAACGATTCATCTGTTACAACTTCTTCTGTAATATTTTGAGATGCAGAAGAGGTTCCAGGAACAGCTAAATCTTCTTGAAAATGGTGCTGTGTATCTTCAAGATCAGAACTTTTTTCAAGCGGGTCTTCTTCTATTGCTTGTTGATATTGAAGTTCTGGTGATGAAGGGTCAGATAACTTTTCGACTCTCAAAAATTTTGATAGCAAATTTGCAGATTTTTCAGTTTCGGCTTGCTTTATCCGTTTCCTTTTTAAGTTTTGTGCACCAGACAATTTTTTTGAAGACTGTGACATGTTTTTTAATCTGTAAAAGACACATTTAACCATCACTCGTTACATACATGATATCAGGAAATCAGTGACATAGAATAGGATATACTTGAGTTAAAGATTCATATGTTAACATTTAAATAAGTTAAGATTATTATCGGAAAATAACTGTACTAAAATAACGGAGATAATTTCAGAACGATTGTGAACGTTTAGAACAAGTAAACGTTAATAACATTTCAATGCAATGTATATGTATGGAAATTAAGTGTCGCCAACGTCTTGTCGCAATATGTATTTCTTATTCGTTAAAACAAACATCGCCGAACATGCACGAAGACGCCATATTTACAAAACTTTGGATACGTTGCTGTTAATATGCGATTAATCGGTATCCGCATCTGCGCTCCACTACTAGAAAGGAACTTATATAAACAATACTTACCTACTTCTGTTTTCTATTAAGAATTCTTCTGTAATAATCTAACGACACACGCACTGTACAACACAGATATACACTCGCGCATGTTTGAATGACTTGGCAATTCAATAGACAATGCTTGCCTAGCGAAACAAGTGACGGACGAAATTTAACCCCGCGCCCCATTTGCCCCTAATGAACGACTGGAAATTGGAAGACTCAGGCGCCAAGCAGTTCAAGTAACGGGCGGATGAAGCGCCACTGTAAACTGTGGGACACAGGATGTAAATAAACAATTGCTAGTAATGTAATACGAATGAGCCACGTTAAAAGAGCTGGCGTACACATAATCATTATTAATTTGGATTCATTCAATTTGGAGATCTGACACCGTGACTTAGGAGGGCGGGTACCTCAATTCGTCCATTTTCCCGTGAGACCGATCGTCACCGTCGTTCGTCTCATGTGTCGGTTGATTTTGGCGCCCCTCCCTTGATGGCGCCCGGTGCGGTCGCACCGCTCGCACCGCCCTAGGACCGGCCCTGCTGCAAGGGGTGGAAATTAAGTAAGAAATAAAAATCATAACTTTTTTAAATAGATATGCTATTAAACGCATTATAATTTATTGTAAAACTCTTAAACTTTATCTAAAACTTTTGACTAAAACATTTTCGATAAAACTAACTATTACCTTAAAAACAAGGGTTGAAATTAAAAAAAAAAGTTAATACTTCCTTAGTATCAAAGGCATTGGAATTTATTTTTAAATATCTTAATATTACCTTAAACCTCTGTCCATGCTGTTTATTTGTATGTCTATTGTCCAGTGTATTTGGTTTTGCTTGTTTTTGTGTGATTGTATGTGTCCTGCTTATTGGATAATGTTTTATAACTGTTGATTGGCATGTTACAAAAATGTATAAATCAGTAAATGAATTTGCATATCACCTCCCTTGAAGACCTTGATGTCAGTGACATATTAAGCTTGATCCATTCCATTTATCATGTTTTTTTTATTGTATGCCTAAATGTGATTACTGATGGATGTACATGGAAGTTGGCAGAACTTTACCTATGTTTTTGTTTTCAGTGGGATCCTTCCAAGCCGTTCTGTGGTTTTGAAGAAGTCAGGAGACCTAACAGATTTCTACCAGAGAGTGTAATAGAATGCCCTGAAGATGAAGTAAAGGAATTTATTTGCTCGTGAGTACCTCACCATATTTTTTTAGAATGGAGCAGCAGCAGTATTACAGAATTTAGTTTTGTCTATTGGTTTTGTCATATGTCTGTGGTCCTCTAGTTGTCTGTTTGGTTGTTAATGTTCAAAATTCCATCTCAATATCTTTTTTTTTTTGCTTGTAATGCAAATAGCTCATCTGATTATTGCTAAATAAATGAGATAGCGCTTGCATAATACGTGTCTTTACAGTGTTTAAATTACATAGTTAATAAATCACAAAACTTCCACATGAGAAAAACAAAAATTTATTTAGCTTTTAGATACTGAAACATGTTTTATAATTATATATTCGTCAGTGTTTAGATTATACAGATATAGTTTATGTATCACTTTATTTGAAAATAGGTTTCTGAATGAAACAAGTTATTTCTAGATGGAATAGATACAAAACTAGATTTCAATATACGCTGCAATTGGGCTTTTGCCTTGGTTAATGTTGTGTTATGAAAAAAAAGTGCATGGGTGAAGTAAATGAAGATATTTTTATTTTAGAAATCTTGTAAACATATTGTATTTGGAATAGTCTTTCTGTACTCAAGCAACTTAGAGGTCCATGGGAAGGAACGGGGGGGCAGCCCTAGGTAAGTTGTTTATGTCGACTGATTGGTGCTGACTGCTTTCTGGCACCTTTTTTCCTCTGATTTGCATTCCCTCCCATCAAGTTGTTGACTGATAAGTGTAAATTTCAGCAACGTAGTTAAGAGCAAGGATATTCTTCCAGTATATGTGATAGCATAAGAGTTGTATATTATGTACCATGTTTTCTCGCATAATCGTCGCACATTTTATACTAAAATCAAGTTTGAAAAGTAGGGGTGCGATGATTATGCAGAAAAAAATTTTTTTGTTAGGTAAAGTTAATCATAAAAACAAAACCCGTTCATTGAAAGTACATTTATTTTAAAAAAAGGTGGCGGATACAAGAGCACGCCAAACAATTTATATTAATAATTCATGCAACAAAAACCTTTTTTCAACTTTAAATAGAAAAAACAAAATCTGTGACCCGAACGCAAGCCACTTGAATATGTGACGTGAACTAGCGCGTAACTATCGTCGTAGTACACACTTACCATGAAAGAGTGTGGGCAATCAAATGTAGTTAACTCAGCACTCGACAGATAGCGTGCGTTGTATGCACTCGACGAGATATTGATATTCGACTACGTGTGTGCGCTCTATACGGGAAGCAACATAACCAAACATGAAAGATGCCAACTAGCGCTGGCTACATTTTTATAAGCAGTACACCGCGGCAATGCAGATGAACAGATAGGTTATAACGTTTAAAAAGTCTTTAAAAGAAAATTTACACATCAGACAGCTTCGTATTTCCGTTAATTAAATAAGTAAAATTGTTAATTTCCGAATAAACATTAGATTTCTACTTTAAAATACACCGTTTTATACGGAAAAGATACCTACACAAAGCGCTCTGAATCTAATGTCGTGACCAAAAACATCATGCAATGTTTACGTGAGAAGTTTTTTTATTCAAATTTTGACTCCCAAAAATATGGGTGCGACGATTATGCGAGTGCGACAATTATGCTTTAAAAGAGGGTAATAACAAACATTTGTACTAAGATTATTTCATTTTGACTGCTGAGAAAAAGCTTTTGAAAATTAGCTATGAATAAGTATTGCGTATTATGTATAACTAGAGACCTGAAAAATTATGAGGTTATTTTTCCTTAAAAGTGGTATTTTTTATCAAATTTTGCTAACAAAAAGCAAGGTCATTTAATATTGCTTGTTTTTGTTTAAGACTCTGCATAAAAAAAACTGTATTTGCTTTGAATAGTGATGGGCAATATGGATAAAAACAGGCACCAATCCAATAACCAATACTTTTTGACAAAAAATATTTTACTGCATACAATTTGTGCATAACTCAGTGCACATTATGCCTTTTGACTAATAATTAACAAGCACATCATTCAAGAATAATTTTAAATTACAGAAAAATTAGAGTAAAGGTTGCCTGCAGAACTAGTAACATGTAAATTTAAAATGGGTATTACACCTGAATAGACAAACTTATTTTACTTTTTCCATGGCTATCGGTTGAAACATTTGTATTGAAAATTGGATATTTTGGTCAATACTGATATTTATTAAAATAATTACATGGTAGTATTACTAGCTCATAAACAACTTTATGAAAATTCTATTTTTAAAAGGTCTTATCTGACTGCATGTAATAATAAAGTTGCAGAAAAATCATGTCACTGTGAAATTAAGTCATCAAAAGACAGCATAAAAAACACTTCAACATTATTTATGGCGCCACTTTCGTCAGTACGAGTGTTTTACATGGCATCTTTTAAAACTTTAAGCAGATATCAATTTAAAAATTTGGTTTTGCCACTGTAGTGGAATAGTAGGTGATAGTTGCCTTAGCTGGTAGCTGCAGTGAAGAGGAGAGGACGGAAGTGGGAGGATTTTCCAGACACACCCAGGCCAGCTCGGGAGGCAGGGATAAGTGACACATTTTAGAGGCAGCTGAACTCTTCCTTTAGCCGACAGCACAGTTAAGAGTCCAAAGTGCTGGGATCTAGAGCACAAAAAAGTACAAAATGGCTGCACAGCAGGAAATGTGGAGAGTTGTCAATAAAATGAAAACAGTTGAAGATGAGAAAAATTTAGTATAGACCTTTATTGTTTGTAATTAGATTTGATTTTCTCTATGGTGTACCATTTTGATGATACCTTTGACAAATAAGTTGTGAAAATGTATTATTCATAAAATAAGAGCTTATTTGTGGAGCAATTCTTGTAAAAGAGTGAACTAAATATATAAAATCCCATTTTAACTTCAAAGCATCTTAAATTTTTTAAAATTTTTTTTTTAGCTTATGATCACAAATTTCTCAGGTCTCTACATATAAAATATATTATAAATTATATTTTTCAATGTACTTTTCTTAATAATGAGAAGGCCCATTAAAACCATTAAACAATTTTTGAACACTATTTTGTACTCTTCTAGAGCCAGTGTACCATAGGTGGCTGCCTGGGTCTTTCAGCCCTTGCTGCTCTACCGATGGTTTAGCAGAGTAGAACATTCAGACACAGAGAGGTATTTTGTTTTTTTGTAATTGTATTTGTGTTCTTTTGGTCATTAATGCTGGTATGTGTTTACAGGTACATATTTGAATACCTACGAAGTGCAGATTCTCAAACTGTTCAAGATGTAGATGAGAAATGGATAGAAGATTCAGAGGAGCTGAAAATGGATTTAAGTAGAGTTATAGATTATCAGCGTGAGTATAAATTTCATGTTAAAGATATTTATTATCGTTTTAAAGCCATCAGTGTTGTCAATGTTTGTCTTGAATTTAATACAGTCATCACAGTCGTAGGTTCTTTACTGGTACTGAATTCAGCAAATTTGTTCTAAAAGTTTTAACATTAGAGAAGCCAGGGTAATTAAACTGTCAGACCACTTGCCTCCCACCAGGGAGATCAGGTTTCAACTTCCCAGTGGGTCAGACAAAACCCTGATCCTCCGCAAGTGGGAAACATGGCTGACAGTGATGAGAGCTGGTGGGTTACTCCTGTTTCTCCCACCAGAACATTCGGACAACACTCTTTAATCACTTGGTAACCTCATCATCTTTAATGATCCCAGTGTCATTCATTTAAACAATTTGTTCTATATCTTTTTGAAAAAGTCTATGATCATGTTGCGGCGGCCCACGTAATCCCCAAGGTCGCTCGGCGATAGATAAGAGCGCCGAGGCGGGACGATGCGCGGGGAGCGGAGGGGGAAGGGCGGTAGCGACGACCCTTGTAATCTGACCAGGCATACGTGGAATGTCTTACGTCAGTGGATGGCACGTGGCCCGGCGCATGACGCCAGTGGTTGTACAGGACTGCCAGCCGGCTCCGAACCTGGCATCGTGGTCTGGTCTCTCGCGTTCGTAACATTATTTTACATTAAATTCTTAAATTATACATGCCTTTGAGATGAATTACTACCAAATCTTTATTTGCGAAAATTTTCGCTTTTATTAATTCTACTTAGTTTTATCAGTTTTGTTGTGTGGATCATATATTTTATAAAATTAAGATTGAATTAAACATTTAATTTTTGTCACTAAACAAACTTGTACCTATTTTTCAGCCCATATTAGTGAACTTTTATTGATTTCAAAGTCTTTCGTTCAACTGGAAAACCATTTTGGGCTGGCGGAATTTGTTCCTGTCATGTATGATATGCTGAAAGAAGAATTGCATGAAAGTTTTTCTTTCATATTTTCTCATAGCGAAGAAAATCAAGATAATATTGACATTTACAACTCTCAAGAAGATCTTAGCTATGATGAACCAGAGAGCAATAATTGCAATGAAATTAAGGTACTGTTATTTGTATTTATAATTTCACCTGATGTGTGTTTGGGAGTTGATTGTTTATCACATTTTGTATAAAGTTGACTTGTTTATTTTGGTGGCTTCTAGAACTATATGTAAATTCATTTATTTGTTTATTTTTCAAGTTCTTGATTATGAGTTCAATTGGTTGATATACATCTGGATTGAAATGATATTTTTTTGTCTATCTGTCTTTGAAGTAATTGATGTGCACTTGTTAAAAGTTTTGTAGATGTGGTCTAACTGGGAAGCCAAGAGGTAGTTGGACATTCTATGATTGAAAGTCTTTGATCTGAAAATTATTGGGCTGTTAATTTCTTTAGCTTTGTAGAATTTGCAAACACCTCTAGAACAGTAAAATTACTAAAGTGTTTTTCCTTCCAAATATTGTCTGGTAGTAATAAATGATTATTTTAAGAACTGTTGCTAGCACTTGAGAAATATGTAGATGTTATGAAAAAAAAATATTACATGGAAAAAAGTTTAAGTTTTTAATTTTTCAAATAAATCATATTATGTCTTTTATTTTGTATCTTTTAACTAGCTAAAACTTAATAGTTGTCTGCAAAAATATACTTATTATTGTTAATTTGTTCAAGAGTTTTATATATAAACAACCCCCCCCAACTCGAAGTAATGTTCTAATTCGTTCCAGGAAAACATAGTGCTAATAAAAACAGCGATAATCAAGTACATTTTCACCATAAGAGTGCATGTTAATCAAAATTAATTGGTTTTCCAATCAGGTAAGTGTGCCTGCTGACTACCATTTTAATCAGGACACTTCTCCCTTTAAAATTAATTTAAAGTTCAAATACATGTCTAAATAAATATAAAGTACATTTTAAATAAATGTTGAATAACAGTTTGCGACTAAACAATCTTAAATTAAATTTAAAAATTTCATGTACCACATTGTTTACCTAATATGGTGTGGGCATAGTATTCCTAAGTAGGTGCTAACAACATTTATGAGTTAAAAGCTGTTAATATTATTAATATAAGATATATATTTCAGTTCTATAAGAATTGAAAAATTAAAAATTCTATTGTTTGAAAGATTATTTAACCTGTCAACATAATTCCTGACTCTTGTTTACTTAATGTGTGTCTGCCATTATTTGCTTCTAGCATATCCTAGTAGGTGCAAGATAAACTAACCCTGAAAGCTTCTAACTTTACTCTCCAGAGCTGCTGCAGACATGCGGGTTGGGGTAAAATAAACCGCTGAACACACGGGTGTCGTCGGATATCAATATGCAAAGAAGGAAGCCAATAAGCTATTAAGGAACTAGCTAAATGTTGGTTTTTTCATCACATTACTAATTTGTTGCTTTTTAATCAGTGCAACACAAGTGCTATTGCTATTGTGTGTGCACAGAAATGAAAATTCATGTAAGAAAACAGCGCTCATTTAACTCTATTACCGTGCTACTTCAAATCATGTTGTAATTTATTGGCATGTAACTTCGAAACAGCACTAATCAAACAGCATTACTTAGAGGGGTGGGTTTACTTGTATATATTTATCACAATGGTCTTGTGTGAAACTATACCACATAAACTAGTATTAAATATAACAAGAGTTTTACTTAGTTTTTGCTAAACAAAATAATCTCTTAAAACAATCAGATGTGGCCAAGGTTTAAAATGGTACGTACTAATTGTTAGGCTATGTCATTGACCAGTACAGAACCTAAAACACTTGCTTTCCCATTATGATGTAATTTTTTGTTGATGAGACTATCAACTCTAAAACATTACCATGGCAATATTTGGAGGATTTGTAAAATCTCCTTCATTTGATACATAATTTTAACAATTCACTTTGTTACATTTCACTGTTAATTTTATTTTATTTTCCAAAATTTGGGTTTTTTAAATTTACTTAAATTATAAAAAAAACACTAATGTGGTTCCATCCCCCCCCCCCCCCCCCCGCCCTCCTACTCTATAATGAGAAATGCATCCAAATCTAAGTACTAATACTATTTTTATTCAAGCTTGTGTTCAACCATATTGTTATGTATTTATTGGGGCTTTCTTGGCTGGGCAGAAAATTACGTATTTGGCAGGCCACAGTTTTTTTCATGGTATTTTTTGATATCATTTCTTTATCTACTCTTTCATCCTCGCTTGTTCATATGTTTAACTGTGGTGTTGGTATTGATAGGATATTTATGTACAGTAGCTTTTAATTCAAATCGATATTTTGGACATACACCATTGCTAGTTTGAACTGTATGTCATAGAGAAAACCCAAAGAACGGACACAGGAATATGAAAACACAAATACCCTGGAAACAAGCCAGAATCAGTCTATGTCAAGAGTTAAAAGTAAAGATAAAACACAGAATTCCATGGAATGAATTAGTAAGAACAATATCACAGCACCGATGAACACGGTGGACTTACAATGAAGAGAGAGTGGCAATAAAAAACAGTAAATACAGATAAACAACAACTTGGACAACACAGTGACAGCAAAGGTACCAACCATGATAGATAATAAACAGATAATCTGGTCAAAACACACACAATACAAGGACCCACATGCGTACTGTGTTTGTGCTTCATAGTGTTGTCAGTATACCTGTTTAATTTCATTGTTGTGTTTGCATTTGTGTCACTGTGTTTTTGGTTTTGTCTAGATTATTATCTGTTTATCATCATTGGGTTCCTCTGCTGTTGCTGTGTTGTCCAAAATTGTTCTTTGTATTTACTGTTTTTTGCTGCAACTCTCTTCATTGTCAGTTTACTCTTGACATAGGCATATTTTGGCTTGTTTCCAGAGTGTGTGTGTTTTCATCTTTCTGTGTCCATTCTTAAGGTTTTTGTCTGTGACATACAGTTCAAACTAGGAATTGTGTATGTCCAAATTAATGATTAAATCAATCTGCCCCATTGCAAGAATCATGCAAATTAAGATAAGATGCTTTTAAGTAGGGAACATTTCAATTTATTGCTGAGATGGTTGTAACTAGCAATTAGCTTTTCATTTATTGATGTGGTAACTGTAGCCCAAACTTGTTATTTAGCCTCGCCAACGTGTCGCCAACCGGCTGTTCCCTGGACCTTCCTCTATCACATCATCCTTGTATTTTCAGGAGCTTTCCCCGCTGTCTCCTTGCTAGCTATCCGCCCTCTGGCAAACCTTCCCTCACCTCTTTAGCAAGGAGTTCCTCTCCTATTCTAACTTGTCCAGCTCTACCCTGTCTTGCGAATCGAACCTCTGCCGTGGCTTTAGGGTAAGCAGCTATTACCTAGAAAAGTATTTTGTCATTCTAGGTTATCTACTTACCGCTACCTTTCAAAGCACGCAAAGCACTTATAAACTGCTTCATTGGCTTGTCATTTTTGTCCAACAGCTTTTGTGCTTTGGGTTTGCTGAAAATTGTGCTTTTTTTCCCCTTTGTTCTTACTGGAACTGTGTGTGGTGTGCGTTTAGTGAAAGTTCTTTGTTTGTTTTGTCAGAGTGAAGTAGACTGTAATGAGACTGAAAATATTAAGGATGAGACTATAAAAATGGGAACCAAAAAAAATTTTGACAGCGATAATTTGAGAGCAGAAGTAGAAGATTGTAACCAGGTATTAGTGGACGAAATAGATGTTGTAGAAGAATCAGAAATGTTCGCGACAGACGAACCTCAAAAAAACAGAAACAGCTTGAATCCGGATGCCACTGAGTTTTGCTTATCAGCAGATAGCAGTCTGGAAGTTTTCAAAATGGTGAGAGACTGTGTGTGAAGTTTTTGCATTGGTGCTATTTTCAAATAATGTAGTATGGTACTAATATTTTTAATGTTTTCCATTTTTGCATTGAGAAATTTTATTTTTATTTTTATTTTTTTATATAAATGTTAAAACCTCATTTACGATCCTTCACTTCTTAAGAAATAAAATTTCAGAAAGTAGTAAAAAAGAGATAGTAGATTTTGATTGTTTATAAGTAATATTGCTTAACTTACTTCCCTCTTAATTATCTTCAGAGATATGACTTTTATAATAATAAATTAATTGACTCTATATGCAAGCTGTTCTTTCTTAGTTTATTACCTCGTGTTATAATTGAATCAGAAGTGTTAGTTTTTTTTTTTTTAACTATATATTCTCTTTTTACATTCCTTGTGGTTTGAATTCACAAAATGGTAAAATTATGGTTGGTTGTTTTAGTGCATTTATTTATTTGTACCCAATATATTTTCTTTTGCAAGGCTAGCTTTAGAGATGTAATTAATTATCTTAAAACTTTTTTCACCCCTGTAGGGGTGGATGTCTTTAATTAAATATAGCCTAGTGTTTAAGTTAGCCAAAGACTGTACTAATAAAAAAATTCATCAACGTTTAAGTAGTTTTCAAGTGATGCCTTAACGAACAGACAAAGAAACAAACACACGCGCAGACAAAAATTCTATAAACTATATTTTTGAGTTTTAAATAAAGTTAGTAGCCATTTACATTTTTTTTTTTCTTCTCAAAATTTCATCCAATGTACAGACTTTTTACCTTATGGATATTTAGATATATGTAGTTAAAGGATTTTCCCAAAACTGTGTATTGTGCACCTGATGTTTAGAACTATTCTGAAAAATATATGGGCAAAAGAAACGAATAAAATAATACTTCTTTGAACAAAAACAAATTTCAACAAAAGTAAAACTGTTACAATGTATTGAAAGAAATCAAAACTGTTCAACGACAGTAATTTAGCTGACAATACTGGTACTTATTTTGTGTGCAAAGTTGTTTTCACATTATAAACTTCCAGATAACTCTTTATTTCTTTCACATAGCATACCTCACTTTTTTTAATTTTGTCTTTGGGGGTGGTGGGGTGTGTGTAAGATATTTGTCCTAAAAATTTGGTTTCTATCTACATATTTAACCGTAACCTACAAGTGTAAAATAAACATTGTTTAATATGGTGAGTTGCTCTCTATTTGGAATGCTTGTGTTCTTGCTTTACTTGATTTTTTAAGTTTTCCTGGCTTTTGTTTTTAAAGAGTGTCTGTAACTCCAGCTACACACCTGCCTCTGTCTCTCTCATGCACATGCACATGCACATGGGTGGTTTTTCAATGGTCATTTAGCTGTAGGCAATGCTTAGTAGGTTTTCTGAAATAGTGTACCTCGTACACTGATTTATTGGCAGTCGGACATCGAGCCAAGCAGGGTAACGTCCTGTCGTAGGCTCCCACCTAGAGCACCTTTTGGGTTGCAGTTGGCTGACACCAGTGTCTGAGAGAAGTCTGTGACAGTCTTCTGTTCTCTCCACACTATAGCCAGCATCGAGACAAGTGTATTTCAGCAGGCACGTAACATTAAGTAGTTACATGTTATGGGGCTAGACTGCTGAGTCTTCCAGTCTCAACTTAACGAGGCCTTTCTCCCAGCCACTTTGCAGCTGATGCTGCTACTGTTTCAAACGTGTGCGCGTTTGCCGACCTCCCGTCAGTCATAGGTCCCCTTCCCTTTTCCTCCCTTCCTTCCTGATGTGCCCTTTCTTCCCCTACCTCGCCGGGGTGCTTGTGCAGTGGCGTAGGCAGGAGGCTATATAGTGTTGGTCCGCCGTCGGACGGGGGTCTTCTTCGTCCTCAGTCCGTCGCAGCATTAGGGCTTTGTGATTCAGCTACTGCTGATGAATATTTTATCTGCGATGTGATAGGTTTGCCGTAATTAATCGCACGAGATCACGAACCGTCATGGTTTTGCAACGGCTGCGGTGTTAGAATAGTCTATGTAGTGCAAGGGTAGTCGTGTTTTTAACGTAGTTTATAAATTCTTCGTGCACCTTCCTTTCTTCCTTTTTTTTTATTCAAATTCCTGTGTTCAGCTACCTTTAATTGGTTCGATATTAGTGCGTGAAGGGCGCGGTGCTTCCACATCGAGCGTTTCAAAGCCATGTCTGGTAAGTGTGTATCTCAAGTGCCTTCTCTCTTTTTTTTGTGTTACAATTCCGTAATTAAATTTTTGCAGTGATCAGTACATTCTTAAATTATCTGTTATGTCTTCTGCTCTGTGTTGAGTCTCGCCCCTTCTGGGCTATGAAATAAATTTATCTTTATATAGCTTGTTCTCGCGTCTACAAAGTTGCTTGTTCGTACGTTCACCCCGTTATATTTCATAAATGCGGACGTTTCCATGTTTGTGAAATATGCCTTCTCACGTGGGTTATTAGTCTTTTGCTTGCCCATGTCATTTGCTGTAACATGTCACTAAAATGTTTTTTAATGTGTAATTGTATTTGCATATTACGCGTTTCTGCGCAATATATCCAATTGTATATCCATGTATATGCATTTGTTCAGCGTGCTGCGGCATTAATCTTTGTATTTCGTTAAAGTCATGTTATTTATCGTACATTATTGTGCTGTTTTCATATTTAATAACATATTTGCATTTTGAGGTATGTCTTAAGATAAAAGTTTTGTCACCTAATTTGGAAAATAAATAAGATTAATGTCTAGTTAATACAATTATGCTTGTTCTCTTGTTTAAGATCACTCAGCTATTATGTTCAGAACACCCGACTTTGGCTGCCTAAACCAGGAGGCTGCAACTGCGCTACTCTGCTAGACAGCAGCCTCCTGGGATCCCTAGGTCCCAGTAGCCTACACTTCCACGCTGAAAGACACACAAATACAATGCCCAATATGGACACAGGAATTTGAATAAAAAAAAGGAAGGAAGGTGCACGAAAAATTTATAAACTACGTTAAAAACGCGGCTACCATTGCGCTACATGGACCATTCTAACACCGCAGCCGTTGCAAAACCATGACGGTTCGTGATCTCGTGTGATTAATTACGGCAAACCTATCACATCGCAGATAAAATATTCATCAGCAGTAGCTGAATCACAAAACCCTAATGCTGTGAGGGACTGAGGACGAAGAAGACCCACGTCCGACGGCGGACCAACACTATATAGCCTCCTGCCTATGCCACTGCGCAAGCGCCCCGACGAGGTAGGGGAAGAAAGGGCACATCAGGAAGGAGGGGAGGAAAAGGGAACATCAGGATGGAGGGGAGGAAAAGGGAAGGGGACCTATGACTTGACGGGAGGTCGGCAAACGCGCGCACGTTTGAAACAGTAGCAGCATCTGCTGCAACTTTAGAGTCACTTTCACATTGTCCCATGTCACTTACAAACTCCTTTTGTAGTACGTAACTGTACACTTTGTGGTGTAAACATTACATATTGGGTTTTTGATGTAAAACACACTTAGCTTTCTAACCAATGATCACACAATGATAATACACTTTTTCCTAAAACTACCATGCCAAGAAATGATGCGGTCCAGGTTTGGTTCCTGGCGAGACCAAATCTGGGTGTTTTCCAAGCGGGAAACTTGGTGTGTGTTGCATTCAACTGTTGCTGTTATTATTTTACTGATCTGTAATGACCTTGATGTTGATGAGACATTAAACCCCAAGTCATTGAATTCCTAGAAGTACACAAGATGATTAGAAATATTTATAAATACCTCTTTCATGTTGCTACATTCCTGTGTGGTAACTAGTGTATTGTGCCAGTTTGTACTCTGCTGTCACTGTTTTCAAAAGTGCATATATGAACTAGCACGTTGTTAATGTGTATAGCTATGTTCGTAGTGCATCCTGTGATTAATGCACATTTTATGGTTTTAGGTGGCTGCAGAGGAAACCAACCTAGAACTTTGTAACAATTCTCAAGGTAATTTGTTTTTGTTAATTTATATTAAATATTGCTGCACATAGTTCCTGTCTTTAGAGCAGGTGTTTAATAACTTTTAACACAATAGTCAACAGTACATAGAACTTATTACTACAAGCCAAGATTTTATGGTATTATACGAAATCACAAATTTTTACACGAAATCTTAAGGGTATTATAAAACAGTTTTTTGTACAAAATATAGGTTATAGTGACACTACAGGTGATTCAAAACTACACCATTAATGCTTAGGATGTTGTGCAGGACAAAAAAACTTATTTTTCAAGATGGAATCCAAGTCTGTAAAAAGTGTGGTTTGAGAGCTGTGGGGAGTTGAAGTTTTGGATTGTTTTTGTGTCTTAGTTAGTTGTAAGACATGTGGTGCTAGTATGGGCTCGTCAGTTAATTTGGATGTAACATGTGCTGCAAATTTGGGATTATATGCGCCAATTAATTTTTGACATAAAATTTAATTTCACATTTTAATTTTAAATTGGTTGTCTTATTGTTCTCTCCCATTAAATATTTTTCCACTGGGTTCCTCAAGTGGTTCCCAGTGACTAAATTGAGAGTTTGCAAACCCTTCGCGGCGCAAGCAGCTAGACTCATTTTCTTTCAATATCGGGGCACGACCACATCTTGTAACTTTGTCTTATTTCGTGCTCCTTAGTGCCTTCCTCAGCGTGCCCCTTTCCGAGAGCTGGCCTGAGGTGAGCAACTCTTGTCATTGTCCTTTCTAGGGTTTCCGACCTGCTAGGCACGATCTGGGCTCCGGACAAGTCCACTTCCCATCAGGACAGCAGATTCCTCCCCTCTGCCCCCTCCTGCCTTTTCATGAACTTCACCGAGAGCACTGACCGGACCTTAAACTCGGCTCTCGGTGGGCCGAAATCAGGGATATCTCTGGCCGGTAAAAGGTCTGCCTTCAC
Organism: Bacillus rossius redtenbacheri; assembly: GCF_032445375.1. Taxonomy (NCBI): domain Eukaryota; kingdom Metazoa; phylum Arthropoda; class Insecta; order Phasmatodea; family Bacillidae; genus Bacillus; species Bacillus rossius. The sequence goes on along the minus strand of NC_086330.1, from coordinate 334,208,043 downwards.
CATCTTGTGGCGAAGATACCACTACTATACTTAAGTTCGGCCAGTAGCGAGGCCTCTAGCGGCCGCTGCCACACCTCTCTGTCTTTCCCTTTCAGCCCGACAAAGCGCAGCCCAGTTGGATCCATAAGCGCCAGGCTTATGGGAGTCAGCTACACCCTCCCTCCTCGACTTTTGAGAACTAACCCTGAGTCTGTTTCGTCTGTGTCCCAACAGAGCACACTGCTTTTGGAGTGCAACAAGTTACCTCAGATGCCTCTTAAGCGAGGCTTCCACCCACCTTTGTTTTTTTTTCTTTTGGTCGGCGGAGTGATCTCTCAACCGCAACCTCCAGTCAATCAAAGGCCAGTTCCCCCACTTCCTATGCCTCCGGGATCCTAGCGCGAGTTTTAACTACGTGCAGCCCAAGGGATGATTGATTCATCCTTCTGCAGTTACTGTGGTTGTTTCTTTCCTGTGCTTCTTGCCTGCGAACCCTTTCGCGAATCAGTCTCACGGCAACTAGTCGACTCACTTAAGGGATGTGGTCCCATGGAGTCCAGGAGTGATCCCTAGCTTATTTATTTCTTGGTTTATATTCGTGTTATTTTTTTTACTAGGTAATCTTTTAGTATGACTCATGCATAGCTCCTGCGAGGGTTAATGCTTCTCCAGAGGAAGTGATTTTCATCATTATACCCCAGAATGTGGGGTTCAAGTGATGGTCCAAGTGTTCAGGTCTTTCTCCAACTCAAGTCCATCGCTAAATTCAGCCACTAGTTTACATCATCTTCCTGATATGAATTCCACACGTCTCTCCAGCTAGCTAACATTCGAGCCGTTACCTCCCGCTACCTCTTCTCGCTTCTAGTCAGTGCCAGTAAACAGTCAACATTATTTGATATTGTTAAATCAGAAATATTTACCTAAATTATACATAGTCCCACACTGGTTGAACTAACAAATGTTTTAAGGCAGTGTTTTAACCATGAACTACCCTAGTTAAATTTTAACATTAATTTTTTTGTGAAAGCTTGATTACAATATGTTTTAGTTGGTCAAAGGAAAATGTTAAATTTGTATTCCAGGTACAATTAATAATCTATTTGTAATCGATAGTTTGATGGCCAGGGCCATCTTTATTCTTTGCTCTGTGTAATTTTTTAACTCTTGGAGCTAATGAGGTTTAGTTTATTATTTAATCAGTTATTGGTTCTCTAATACTGTTTATATATAAAGTTCTGTCTGCAATCTTATGTAACTAACACTGTTAAGCAAAAAAAAAAGGAACATGTACCAAACCACACAATGAAGAATATAATGCCAAATAAACAGGGTAAACTTTGAAAGAAACCACCTTTTATTTATTTAACTGAATCACCACTCCATCAACTTTATTCGCCTTCTTTTGAGAGTAATAAAATTTGTTTAATGTTCGCCCTCATGTTTGCCTCGGGTTTAATTATACTCACCTTGTCTTTGCCCAAGCAGCTTCCTGGGCTTTTCATGAACTATTTAATGATGTACTCGAGAGAACCCGATGGGCGTAATTGAGTTCCAGCGAACTTTGATGCAATGTGTGGTGGCACCACCTGGATTTCACCTGACAACATCGTAGAATTGGTTTAGGGTAACCAGTCACCAGATTTTACTGTTTACTGTGGGGTTCCATGAATATTGTGTGTGTTCTACTGTGTAACAACATTGGAGGACCTTATTGCTCAAATCTATGCAGCGACTGTAATTCTGGGCACACAAGCACATACATGTGCTTCAATTTCTGAACTGCAGATGTTGTCGGTGTATTCAAGTAGTCAAAATTATGAAACCATTTTGTAATTTACTGTGATGTGATTGCTTGTTGGTTTTCGTGATGTTAGAACGTGCTCACCCAATATCACATCCAAACTTTTCTCAACCTTTGACTCCCCACAGTGTCCAAACCATGCTTTTCCAGGGATGGGTCTCCTCACGAGAAATGATCAAATCCTGTCTGGAACAATACTTTAATACTCTTCTAAAAGAATTTACATTAGATGAAGTGCAGAAATTATAAAAAAAAAGGCTTATAAATGATTTTTTTTACTGTATAAGTACATAATTTTAATACTTGCATGCTAGTATTAGTACTTGCATTTTTTTTTTACAGAATTGAGTGACTTATTTTTTATCTTTCAAAATAACATTTTTGCTTCGTTCTGTTTCATTCTTCCCTTAGAGTCAGATATTCAAAGCAGTGGAGAGGATTTGCTTTTGAGTGGTAATCTCCCCAAGAAATGGAGTACTGAAGATGGAATGTCAAAGATGCAGGCAGAATGGGATCCAAACACAATTGTGAAAAAATGGAGCACCAGTGATGAAGAATTAATACTAACTGGCAGCGTACAAACTACCAGCGTTCCACAAATTGATAATAAGTTTGCTTTGCCTGACGCAGCTTTTACTGCATTGGCTGATTTGCTAACACCATTCAGTGAGGTAAAAATGTTTAAACCTGAAAATAGAATAGTTTTATTGTGCGATTGTAAATAGATAACTTTTTTCAGTTTCCTGTTTAAGTAAGTAAAGGTATTTTTCTTAAGTTGCATAATTATGCACAGAGGCTAAGACAACTGGACCTGTGGATAATGAATCGGTGCTCATATATTTAAGTCATGCTGGAGTGTTATTTTCATATCTGCCATGCAATCATTAGTAATCACTTATCATAGTCACCCTTTTGATTCCTTGTGGCTATTACCTATCAAGCACCACAACCCGTATAAGTAATGTGCAGAGATGTATGGAGTTATTACCTTGGTTAATAAAAAATTATTCAAGGCTTTTAATCATTAATTTCAAGTGTTAATATAGGCACAAATGAACTAATTGTAGTGTTACAATGCTAGATTGTGACCTTATGGCCTTTTTAAATTGACTTTGTGCTCATTAGATAATCAGCTGGCATGAATATTTTTTTTTTCTTTCAATTATGTGCTCTACGTGAATTTTCTTTTTCTCTCAATTTACGTATTATGTGCTCGACATGAATTTTTTTCTTTCTATTCATTATGTGCTCCAATTGTTAGGGTGGATTTGTTTAATTTTTTTTTCTGAATACTTGTGTGTTGTATTTTAATTAAAGAAGATAGTAATGTTCATACTTATAAGAGATCTGCATGTCTTGTTTCGCACAAAACCGTTTTGTGAATTGTCAGAATTTTTTTTTTTCTCCAAGGATCGACAGGCCATATGGACTGGTGTGCTGCAGTGGACAGCTTCAGACAGTCTCTCTTGTGCTGTTACGTGCTCTGTGTTGTGTGGCAGCAAAGTCAAGCACATCAAACAGTAAGTTGACCAGCTAAATTCGTAATTAAGTATTACCAATAATAGTTTCAAGGGAAATAAATTTTCTAACACCTACACCTCAATGCTAATGGATATTTTGGTTTGTTTTACTTTCTTTTCTAACCTGCGGTGTCACTTACTTTTTACTTCTGTGGATCTTAATCATTTACAATTATTATCCTTAATTTTTAGTTGATATATAATCAAATTTTCGTGAATTTTTATATTGTTTAGTTCTTGTTAATAGTTTGTCATTATTATCTAATAATATTGTAAGCATGTCCACACGTGTGGAATTTACGTTGCTTCTGATGGGTTTTCCAGCCATGCTGCTTTATGGCCTCGGGAAATGATAATGCAGCTTGTGTCGCATGACTTCGTTGAGACCGTTGGATTTGAATTGCTTTGCAAGCTTTCAGAAATTGTCATTTTTGAGCCAGCAGTTGGTGAAGATACAAATTCGCTGGCACAAGACTTAGGTTCTAACTTTGTAAGTATTCGTGATGTGTGTAATTTTTCAAAATGTGTAATATTTGAATTTGCATAAAATTTTTGTTAGTTGATGACAAGTTTGTTTAGGTAATGCTGCAATCATGTTTTAAGATTCTAATTTTTTCCCTTGTCTTATCTTGCTCATCGTTTGCAAACTTGCAAAAAGGCATGTGAACTCTTGTCACTAATGTGCACTCATAAGGGAAGTGTGACAATGTCCACATTATGGAAAAGAATGTAAAGTTCATATTCACCAGGGTTACAACTTGGATAGTATGTTAAATACAGTTGTTCATATGTTATAGTATGTTGTGACAAACCTGTAAAATAACTTTTACAATATACTGGGATGTTCAAAGAGTTTAATAAAGACATCAGTCATTAATGTTTATTTTTTATTTTTTGGTAAATATTCTTTTGTGTTTTGGCTCGCCAGAAATTATAGAAAAAAATTTATAATGAATTATAAAAATAATTTTCTTTGAATTTTTACCTGTAGTAATCACACAACTATTTTTTAACTGCTGCCAATATGTTTAGAATTTGTTGGTGTTTGAATATCATTGATAGATATATTTTTGAATTGATAATCAATATATTTATTATTTACAGGCTGGAATAATTATAAATGGAACATCTCCTGACGTTACCTTCATTGTGATAATTTATTTCCACAACACCCATACATTCGTTGGGATTGCACTACACCAGTGTTTCAGCATACTGTCTGGTTTGCTTGCCAACATGTGCGTGCAAAATAGATTAGAAGTTGAGGTAAGTTTTTTTGTGAGCATTTGTGTGTCAATTTTTTTTTTGTGAGATCTTGCCTACATAGGATAGTTGAACATGTATCACAAAAAATGTACTTGCAATTAGCTCTCATCTTGAAAGAGTTTTTTTTTTTTGTGCAATGCGTTAACCATTTTTTGTTGTAAGTCGAAGGACAAAATTTAAAATTTTGAAATTGGACTCTTAAAGATGCAATATAATTATAATCTATACTAATATTATAAAGCTGAAGAGTTTGTTTGTTTGTTTGTTTGAATGCGCTAATCTCAGGAACCACTGATCCGATTTGAAAAATTCTTTCATTGTTGGATAGTACATTTATCGAGGAAGGCTATAGGCTATATTATATTATCAATAACATTAGGGATCCTTACTAAAAGTCCAATTTAGAATCAAATGCGTTGGAGGGGGTTAGATACAACATGTAGTACACGTACGAAGTGTGTGTTGACAATGCCGCAGGCGCTAGAAGTTTATTTCCTATTGCCTATTAACATTGTTGCCACTCACTAGATGCCTTATCATTCTTAATTTTCCCATACAAGTAAAAAACACCTGTGTGATATTAACAACGAAGCAATCAGTACCCTAATATAGAATACATAGAGATAGTGTGAGGTATATATGTAGATATAAAGAGATAAATACAGATAGAGAGATACATAGATGTATAGGACTATAGATGTAGATAGAGATAAATACAGTAAAACCTTTTTGTTGCGACCCTATTTATTACGACCACCTCTCTATTACAACCCAATTTCGAGGAACCGTGAAAAAATTGCCGAAAATCCAAAGAAAATCGGACAGAAAATAAGTTTCTTGTGGTGAGTAGCGTGTTACTGCGTTTCTCTTGCCGAGTCCTGTACTGCCGTAGGCAGCTCATATCTAAAAATAGATACCACTTCCTGTCGACTGCTGTCAGCGCTTAACAACCCCCATTCCACGTCCCTTTGCCGGCAGGGTGCAGATAAAGGTTTTTGTGGCAACGTGTTTACGTTTAGCTTTTTGCGAGTACCTGCTGGATTTATCTTGATTTTGATTACTATCGGTTGACAATACACAGCGACCGACTGGATGCACGCCCGCCTCGACTTGTTTTAACTGCCGCAGGGATGTTTATTTTGACAGCTCAAGCAATTATCTTTTCCCTTGGGTTGATAGAAAAAGGTCGCGTCACCCAGCATAAAAAAAAAGCTACGTCACTTGTTCCCCACGCAAGAAACACACTGGCCGCCGTCTGTCTCCCCCGCATTTATCTTTCTTCTAACATTCCACGTGATCTTTCATATTTTTTTTTCTGATTTTCACATTTTGGTCAAAATTTCCAATTGTTTGATGGTTCCTGGGAATGTATTCGTAAAATCACTGCTTCGTTAAATCCGGGGTTCGTGACATCGGAGTTCTAGTGTATTTAACTACGGCAAGCAGAAAACGTACATGTAAACTCACCAGTAAAAATAAACTGTCTTTTGACATATTTTCTTTAGAGGTGGCCTGTAGGGTGACGGACTTGTCATGAAGGTTGAAGTGGGTTTAAAGCAAAGCCGTCTAGCATTGTGAGTGACAGCATCCTGCCATTGTACGGCTGGTTTCAATGAGCGAGTAGCGGTTTGGGAAGGGGGGGGGGGGTGTTGAAATGAACTGAAAATTTCGTAAAACATCTATTACGACCCCCCCTCTATTACGACCCTATTCCTGGGAACCGTGAGGGGTAGTTTCAGAGAGGTTTGACTGTATATATTTAAAGACATGGATAGATTTTTTGTATATGTGTAACTACTTCAAACATATTACAAAACAAAACTGAATGAGGCATTGCAATGCATGCCGAGCATTAGCTAGATAATGGAATCTTTTCAACATTAGTAATCCCTTATTTTTTAGTTTTTTTTTTTCTATATTGCTTTATAGAGTCTAGATTACATACAGACCAAGTAAATAACTATAAACTGGCAGAACGTCTGTCGGGATCTGAAAGTGATATAAATTATTTTGCACACTTGACATTCAAATTAAGAAGACAATTACTAACTACATCTGATCTCTAAACAGTTCCCCTTCACCCTGTGTTCAGCCCGGGCAACGCTGGGTACTGCAGCTAGTATTAAGATATAGTGCTTATTTTGCAAAAGTATGTCACTGTGCAGACATTAACAAAATTTTTGAATACCCTTTCATCTATAGCTTGGAAGGTTAGTTTTTTTGCTAGACCTAAGTTTTATTTTAGTTAGCTGTAATTTGTAGCTTCAGTATTAGATATTTCTGCATGTGGTGCTGTTGTAAGTAAATACTACTATTCAGCTGGCATGTCTTCTATTTGAATGGGTTTGCTAGGGTAATCTACATAAGCCTTTACTTCCTTAAATCCAAACATTAAGTTATAAAGTTTAGAAACATTTTGTACAATATGTTGGACTTTAAATGAAACACCTTACCGTGTTCACTGCTAATTTGAAGTATGTAATAATTTAACTTTCCAAACCTTAAGTTTACTATGAAAAAGTTGAGCGTCGTCCAAACAGCTTAATGAATTTCACTTTGTCGGGCATGGGAACAGAGAATTTACTTTTTTGATTAGTATATCTCTTTGTGTACCGGGTGTGGATGTGAGTTAATATGTTTCTTTTTTTTGCTTGGACTTACACAGGCAACTGTTATTGTCATTAACACACAAACTTACTGTTTGTTACAGACAAAGACAATAGAAGTTGGGGTGCAGGCGGATGATGCGGATTACGAGATGAAACTGCAAAACTTTGAAGAGGTTACTAAAGAGTTGAGAATGAAATGCGATGGCCAGGAGGGAAGGTTGACGAGTTTAAGCTCCACAGTGGAGGCGCTGCAGTCGGAAAGCAGCTCGCTCAGTTCACAGCTGACTGCGAAGGAGGACATGTGTGCGGAACTGATGGGGAAATGCTCGCAGCGGGAGGGAGAGAACGCGAAGCTGCAGGAGACGGTGCGCAACCTGGTGAATCAAGTGCAGGGTCTGGAAAGCAAGCTTCACCAGCAGGGAGAGACCAACAAAGACTTGGAGTCTAAGCTGAAGCAGCAGAGAGCTGAGAAGCAAGATCTAGAGAGGAGACTCGCCGAAATGGAGAAAAAATTGGCGGAAGACAAGAACGAGATAAATCTGATAGTAAAAAGGAAAGAACTCTCAGAGAAATTCCTATGTAAAAAAGTTGAAGTACGTATGCTTTGTTATTTGTGTAGACTTACTAAAATAATATTCTGTTGATGGTTTGTACATATATATTTAATTCATAAAATTTTATAACTTGGTTTTAAAACCTCTTCCACCAGTAAACTTTTTCTGTATGGATTGTTTACATATTATGGATATTTTTTTGATTACTATATTCCTATTATAAATGTGAGGTAGAGTTGGTTTGCTATATATTAGTGTACTTGTTTGAAATACTACTTGTCCAGGAGATAATGAATTAAAGCCCCAGTTAAACTTTCTAGTCCTTCAAAAATAAGTTGTACAGTAATGTACTTACAATAAATAGTAAGTGGACTTTGCACATGGAATTAGTAATAGACAGAGTTGATTAAAGATTGTTAATGCTATGATCCTTCAGAATTAATTAATAATTTTTATATTCATATAGAGTTAATTATCCATATGGTTATGAAAATTTAGTGAAATCACAACATTGCAAAATAAAAAATTAGCCTCATTAGTCATTACTGAAAAAATGTTGAAATTCACTGTTTTACTGTATATTATAACTGACTTATCAGAGAAAACAAATGAAGATGTACCCATGTTGTAACAGTTTTCATTTTGAGCAGTTAACGTCTAACTGTTAATTAGTTTTTAAGATTGAATCATTTTGGGAACTCTCTGTAAGTCATACTTGTGGAAATGGGCAAATACCTGCTTGCTATGTCAGCTCTCAAAATGTGTCAGCGTGTTCCGTCAGCCAGTGATTCCGTTGTTTACAGGTGCATTTATCGGTATCTATACCTGCACAGTTTAGTTTCGCCACCCATAACGTACACACTTTAAATGTTCATGAGTTACAGACCCTATGGCGACTACATGTTTCTGCTTGTGCTTTTACTTTCACATGCTGTAGCCCAATCAGAAATCCCAGTCTCCATAGAACAATATGGCTGGGCACATGCAAGTGGTGTCTATACTGCATGATGCGTGAGACAACGCATGTGAAATATGCACCACTATTTAAAGTTGATTGAGATCCCTACTCTTCAGTAATGAATGGTGACATTCTTTCTCTAGTTGCTAGTTGCTAGTTGCTGGGTAAGCAGTATTGATTGGGTGATTTTGCAAGAAGCCCTGCGGTTAGCAAGAGGGCACCAGCTGCCTTCCTGTCACATGTCACGGCCTTGCATTTGCTTCCCTCGTAACTGCTAATACTATTTTACGCTCTGTTGTCGGTATGTAAGGCAGTGAAGACTGGGTTGGAGATTTAAAATAAAATGCTAACACTTCAATAATGAATCGTTTGTTTTTACAGCAAGACACTGCTGAAAAGTACGCAGCCAGTCATGTTCAGGGTTGTTTTGTGGTCAATGGATTCGTTGATTCACTTGTAGGTTATTATTTTTTCTCGTAACTCTCTTGTCTATTAAAATTAATTAATATTTCAACAAAAAGTGAGATTTTTTTTTTTGCCAGCTAAGGTTGAACAATGAACTGATTTGAAAAATGATTTTTCCTGATTTGGAGTGTGTAGATGTGTCAAAATCAGTCAAATTTCAACAACAACAACCCCTTCAAAAAAAAAAATATTTTCCTAGAGACTGAAGAGTTAACCAGTTTGCCTTTGCAATATTAGTCAACTGATCAATTCATAAAATGGGTTGTGGAATAATTGTAGCTGATGGAAAACAGGTGTGATGACTAAAGTTTTCTTAGAATAGCCAACACTAGAGGATTTTGTGCTGATACAACAGTAGACTTGGCACGAATATTCGTAAAGGTTTTTGGTTTGTAAAGTAGCACATAGTCTAGTGCTTCAGCTAACATAATAGTCTTCTAGTTAGCCAAAAAAAAATTTCCTTTGTTTTCTTCTGTTTTGTTTTGCAAGCAGCAGGAAGTCATTTGCCTCCTTACCCTCATATATTTGGGTAGGAGAAACCAAACTCGCGCAGTAACTATAATTTTTGTTTGAAGTAGTAAAAGCTTAGTAAGTTGTATCTCACAGGTAGCACATCTTAGTTTGAAAAACTTGACATGTCTTCGGTGATTCTTATGATTTTTCTTTGAAACTTATACTCGTGTGTGTGTACTCTATAATAATATTTTAGGCTGTGGAAGAAACAAACCAAACTCTTCGTAGTGAATTAAATGCTAAAGAAATTGAAATGAAGCAGCTTTTGAACACAATAACAGAGGAAAAAAAGGTACAGAGTGAAGAATTGACAGCGCTACAACAAAAATTGGCAGAAATGGAACAGCACCGGTGAGTGAATACATAGGTAAAAAATTGGGTTGTCAGTTTTCAATTTAAGTGGTTATTAACTAAGAAATGGGTCCTTCAATATAATTTAAAATTCTTCTGTTATTATATAAGTTAACATGCAAGGAAACACGTAACCTATTTAGAATTAATTTGTCGTTAAAACAGCCTCTGTTTTTGTGAAGCAATATTAGGCTTTTGATTGCTTTACGGAGAATATAAACACCTCTTTTTCTATTTTTTCATAATTTTGACTGTTAAAAGAGAGTAGTAACTCCCAGAAATTACCATGACAGTATCTCGAGGACTTGAAAATGAAGCTCAGACAAACAAATTTTGCTATCACTTAAGTTTGAAGAAAATAAAGGCATCAATTTTACTTTTAGCTGCTTTCACAAAACTGACTACCACAAAACTAATAATGAAATGAGTTGAACTAAATGGCAATGGGCATCCCAACTGGCAGCCAAAACTGCTCATGCTCCGTCAACAACACAATACCACCTGTTTATGAGGTCTTTTAATTTTTATATAGACTAACGATGATGATAGATATGGACAAATTCTCGTCTTCTCTGCCACAAGGCTCACATTGTTTAACAACAGTTAACTTTGACTGATGTGGTTTTGTTTACTAAGAATACTCCATAGTCAAGTTTTTGTCAAAATTATTAATTGTAATACAGTAATTTGATGCAGAAAATATTTCAGTAAACACGCTATCTGTAAATATGTACTGTATCTTTGGTGTTACTGCTGTAAATTGTTTTTTAAGGTTAACCTAGAACTGAGAACCAATTTATAGAACCTGAACCAAACCAATAACTGGATAACTGGGGGGGGGGGGAAACGTGAAATATACAGTTTCTATAGATTTTTGACTGCAAAATTGCGGCGGGGGGGGGGGGGGGGTGGAATTTATGGTGGAAGCCCATATTGCTTTAATAAATAGGGATATTTACAATTACTTTTTTATTTTAGCAATTCATTATCTGAATAATTTTTGATTGATATCTAATAGTTTACAGTTTGTGTAGTTTTTCAATTAAAGCCTTTTAATATTTTCCTATATTTTTGAAGGTGTATTAACTAACACTCTTAAACTAACTGTTGACTAAATAAATCATATATTTAAAGGAAATCTTTCAAATGTTGCAATAGAGATGTGGTGTGGTAGCCTTGAACTAGTTTCTAGTTTGTCTCTCAACCTGCAATGTCTGTATTTGACTGTTATATGGATATTAGATGACACTGATGGTTGGAAAAACACAACATTTAGCAAGCTTCAGATGATTTGGAGATGACAATGAATTAATCAAATGCCTTTCCCACTTAAATATGTGCCTGAGTGTCCTTGCATCTGCTTTTTTTGTGATCAAAAAATTAAGTTTGTGTTTTGTTTTCGTACTTTTTCACAGGCAGGAGTTGATTACTTCAAAGGATCAATTGAAGGCACAAGAAGAAAAATTTAAACAGCAACATTTAAACCACGTGCAGGAGTTGTGGAACTACAGATTTGACACTGTGAATCGTGCTGCTATAATGTGAGTGGATAGGTGAAAAAAATTTTCATTTTAAAGTTTTTTTTTTTCCTTTTACTTAGGTTTAATGTCTCATGAACAAGGAAATTATCAATAAGAGAAAAATTTACCACATACCAATCACAAACTACAAATCTTTTCAAATTGTTTAAAATTGTGTAACCATATTTGCATCATTCCATAATAAACATTGCTAACTTGTGCCCTTTTGCATAATGTTTTGGTTATTACAATAGTATTGTAGATATTTTAAGTAATAATCAAAATCAACTTTGCATAACAACAAAAAAGACAAACTAATTACACTTAAATTGGCAATATCAATACTCTTTTTTACATAATGGACAAGTACACATTTTTAACTTGTTAGAAAATATTGTTACCTTGTTTACTTGCCAGAGTTCATGAGAATATATCCTGAAAGAAATGTTCATCTCAAATGTATATTATTGGATTTTAAATCATTGCATCTAAATGCATACATGAATTCCTTAGACACAGGAGTTGCTTGGTTAACAGCACAAACGTTAACATTAACACACCTGATGCTGCAGTACTGAGAGTGAGAGTGCCAAAAATTTGAATACATATTAACATTAAACCTCCTTGCCTCCCAGGGACCTCTACAGCCAATTATAAAAAAAAAACTGCTAATTAGCAAGACATGCCCGTAGTCAACACATACACATTTAGAATAACACCTGCAAACATTTCAAAACCAAAATACGTTTAATTTTAAAAAAAAGTTCTGAAAACATGGCTCACACTGATAGCAAGATGATGGTATGATAACTCTTGTTCTTTTGTAAATATAAAATTCATGTGGAAAAATTATGTAATGATCACATTTATTACTGGTTTTAAAGCCATCTCATTTCATCGTAATTATAATCATACCAAATGTATGCTTTAAAATTTCTTTAAAAATACTGCACAGCATTGTTACAAAAAAAAAATTATTTAACTTGTCAAAATAACCTTACCTTAGTTTCAAAACTAATCAGTCATGTTCCTCAATTAAACCCTTTGTATGATTATGTTTAAATTTATCATTCTTATTTTTATATTTAAGGTATATGTAATAAGTAAAAACTTAATCTATGTTACCTAAGCTTTGTATACCCCACACCAACATGTATTCCTTACATGCACTCAATTCAGAATCAAATTCATTAAACTATAAAAATTGCAAACTGAAAAATCAATTCACTTGTAAGTATTTCATTGTTATAACCAGCTGGGCTATAGAAGAGATATTGGTGTGCACCCCAACAGCTCAACAGCTCATCCCAAACCCCCCCCTCCCCCTCCTTCACTCAACCCAAGCCAACACATGAAACAAGCCACCACTGTAAACAACACAAAAAAAATGTAATTGAGAATATTAATTTTAAAAATTTATTCATAGGCTTCAAAATATTTAACTTCTCCAATGTAGCTATCATAAAAAAAACTGAAGTACTTAAATGTTCACACCAATTTAAACTAGTTGTCAAAACAAAAAAATTTCATAAAAGATACTTGTAACAGTGTGATACAAACACAACTCTTGTGGGGAAAATAATTGGAAACATGTGCAAAACATTAAAAAATTACTCAAACTTGACATTGTTTACTTTACATTTATGGCCACTGCCATGAAGTCTTAAATCAATTTGAATATTGAAGAGAGTTTCGATTGATTCGATTAGTTGAAGCTTTGCACGGGTCTAGTCAGTACTTAACCTGTACTAAAAATGGAACATTTTGAGGTCTCATTTCGGGGCGAACTACTAGTTATTTGTGAATCCCTTTCTTTTAGCCTGTGCAACCTTGCAAATAATAATTTTTTACAGGATTATAGAGTGCTGTAAAGGACGATTGGATGAGCTGTCACAGTTGTCGGCTGCCCTGGTGGCCTGTGGGAACAGTGCCTTGCTCGCTGAAGTCAATGGCTGGCTCAGCATCTGGCAGACATGTTCAGATGAAGCCAAGCGACAGCTTGAGCATTTGAAAGTAAGCTTCATTGAAAAAGGTCCTTTTTTTGTGATAAATAATTTACTTATTGCATAAAAATATCAAATGTTTAGTTTTACTTTTTATTCTAGTTTATTGGTAATTTTCTTGTGAACTAAGGAATGTTACCAAATGTTTTAGTTGTAGTGTCTTTTTTGTTTATTCTTATCAACATAGTATTGGTTTATGTACTTATTTTGAGTGTCTTTTCACAAATTGTTGAATCACTTGAAGTAGTATGTATGTGTGTTTTAATTTTGAATGGCAATAAAGAAAAAATCGGCTATCTTTAATGGTGAAATGAGCATTTGTATAATACAAACCATAAACTCTAGACTATATTAATTTTTAATGACTTATACTTTGAATATACAAAATTAAAAGTGCATAATGAGGTATATTTGTGTTGGTTGAGCTCGGTATGGGGTCACAGAAAGTACAGTAATATGTAGGAAAGAGTAAGGTCGGGCAGTGTAAAATGGTGTCCAATTTTTTAAAGGCTGTGTTCAAAATATGTGCAGTGTTTGTAAATAAAAATTAACATTTAAATGTTATTCATGACTAGTAATGATTTTGAATCTGTCGTACTAGGGACTTAAGGGAACGTAACGAATGGAATGTCGGAGTGGACACCACCACGTGATATGGGCACGTGGACCCGGCGGAGACTCCCTTCAGGACGTGACGTGACCCGTGTAAGGCTAGGCCCGGTTCCCTTAGCACGCGATACCGCGCCAGTGGGCTCTTAAAGCGTCCCACACACCTCGTGGTTCAGGAGCAGGAACACGTGGTCACTTGACTAAATACTCACAAGCTCGTCGCACTCCTTTCATTGCGGTAACATTACAAACAAGTCACCAGTTGCGCTACATCTACATTACCACATTAAAACTGTTAAAAACGCCAACGGCGGGAAAGAATCTGTTTACAGGCTGACCAGGTCACCTCGTGGCCTGGCCTCGTGAGTATAAGACGCGGTTCATGTTTAAACGTTCAAAATGAACTTAAATATTTATTGAAACGAGTCGGCCACCCGGAGTAGGCCTCGCAGATATAAAAAGGTTTTAGAAATTATAAAAATTCCGGCAGATGCTAAGAGATCAGTTGAATATAAAAAGCGAAGTTGCGAGGTGCTCACCAAGCGTCCTACCCCGGGTGATGAACGGAAGCGACTGAAGAGGCCAGGGTAGCATGGCTGCCGGAATGCGCTGGATTTACCGTTAGTCTCGCCTGTTGTTCATTACTACATATTAAACTAAAACAAACCCACTAAAATGTTTATAATAAAATTATACCAAGGCTTCCTTTAATTATTATGTTAAGTGGTATTAATTATTTTTATTAGGATTATGGTTCAAACTGGGTTGCGGGTAGTTCCATTGCCTGCCGCGTGGGGCGCTGCGCCATCCTTACCAACTAACACTGCCAACATTATCCTTGGGGAATATATTTAAAGAAAAGACAGGTAGCAATTACGTAAACATTAAAATTGAATGATAAAATAAAAAAGGTCATGGCACAGACTCTAATCTTGCCTCTTGTTGGCAGCCTCACACGTACACACACACACTTGTTGGCGGGAGGTTTGAAATAGAGGGTGGAGGTGGGAGGAGAGGGGTGGTCACGGCGTGAGGCACATCGGGCTTAGGGAGGGCGTAGCCCCGGTCGACGTCAAATCTAAGGAAAGTGCTCTTATATGTAACTGTAGTTTTGTCAGTTTTGATACAGTTGGGCATGAACTGCATTTTTATACCGGCATTTTCAAGGTTGTTTTTAATCTTTTGCTTAAAGGAGAAGTTGTTAAGTTTGCAAGGAATGTTTTTGTTTGAATTGAATGACTAGAATTGATTGATGTTCAAAGCAGGGGACATAGTGGTTTACCATTTCACTGTAATTATAATGGATCTAAAAAGTAAAATTGAATGTTAAAAATTTGTGTGTGTATTCCTCCAGTCAACTTACATTGTTGATAAGATGAAATAAATTATTGGAACCCTTTTTTTTTTATCTGCTTTCTGTTTTTTTTTTTGTTGTTGTTGTTGATACTATCCAAATTAAAGTAGGATGGATAGAGAGAGAGAGAGAGAGAGAGAGAGTGAGTGAGTAAAAAAAATACGGTTAAACTTTGTTCATCTGAACTAACTGGAACCAAAGGCTATCAAAATAATTGAAAATTGGGATAATATGGTGGGTAATAAGCCAAACAAATTCCTTAAGTAAGCAGACACATTTTTTAACGAAACATGCCCTAAATTGTGTACAAGAAAATAAAAAAAAGTATAAAAATAACTTTTCACATTATTTCTTAACAAAGAATTTGTCCACTCTCTTATGTTTCTGTATGGCATTTTAATGAAGTACGGTGGCAAAGGCTTTATTATTAATAGTTCAGATGGAGTGGTGTCAGTTTGACGCTCCCACCATGATGTTTGTTAACTGGTGCACTTTCATAAACTCAACTAACAGCATTTTTTTTCACCTAATTTTATAATCTATTCAAGAACTGTACATTGAATCAAACCAAATAAGTGAATATTTGCCGTACTTATAGTTAAGTTCTTGCTAACGTAGTTGAAAAATGTCTACAAATCTGATCCGGATCATCCGGAGGTCAGGGATCATCAAGGGCCAGATAGACGAGGTTTTACTGTACTAGGTACTGGGCAACCAGAGTTGTGAAAAATTTTAATAACAGGATGTCTAGGTCACAAAAGTCTGGAAAAAGTAGTGAAACTGGATAGGTAACAATGTCCTTAAGTAAACGTAATGATGCTGGAAGACACAAAACTTGAGTTTACTAATCTTCAGTTTATATTCTCACATTAAACTTAAATAGTGGGAGTTCATCCATTTAAAACACGTGGAAATTATCTCTAAAAATGTTTATGCTTTCTAACAAAAAAATCCTCATCTTCCTGCAAATAATAGATCACTTTGTTTTGTGTGTATTTGGGCTTAGATGTGAAAAGGATGCTGTAATATGTAATATTTTGTATGCAAATAATATTAAAAGGTCCTAAAAAAGTTATAATTAGGTTCTCAAGGTATTTGTAAACATCTTCAATAAGTTTTGGATTATATTGTGATTGGGGAATAATAAGTGTGCCGATGGTGAAAAAATTGAAATTTTAAACATGTTTGTGCCTTTTCATTTCTTGAATTTCAGCAAACTTACCCAGGATTGCTTGAGAGAGCCAAGTCAGGGGAAGTAGTGAAATTTCCAGAGTTTGATGTCAAGTTTCCAAGCCAGCCAAAAAATTTGGTGGAAGTGGCCATCAGAATGAATAAAAAGCTACCATTATTAGCAACGCCCCTGCCTCTGCTGTCACAGAATGCATCACAATTCACAGGGAATCCTGTTTACTATCCTCCGTTTCAAAACCATCAGATGTGTGAGTGTCTAAACTTTTCAAATTGCTCATGCTTGCTTTATAGTGTACATACATAAGTGTGAACATTTAATGAATTTAATCAATTAATTTTTTTTAATGTTTAGATTTCTTTATCTAGGCAATTTTCATTTGATACAGGTGTCAACAGAGGGTGCATATGCAAAACATGTAGAGGAGGCATTGTAAATCGCTTAAGTACCATGTACAATTATATACACTGGATCCCTGTGGAAAGCCATATCGGTAAGGTACACAACTACCACCGTTCGGTAACCTAGTCTGTAATGAACATCACACATTGTGCACTAGTTGTATATAGCTCTGCACAGATGTGTCGTGTATGGTCTGAGATGCCTACTTGTGCAGTACGATGGGGAATGCCCTAGTGAACTGCTTCTAAGTTACTGCATTTTTGTTGGCCTTTTCAAGCCAAAAGTTGTCATCTTTGGATCAGTCCGGTTAGTGTCCCCGCAAGGTCATCTACGAGGCGAGCCGGATGGAACACGAAGGCAGAGCTATCCAAGAGGATGACCACAGATGGGCATGTGACTGGTCCAGAAATAGGTGGAACTTGGAAAATCTTGCACCTGGAGCTTTGAACCGCACTGCCAAACAAAGGGTAACACACTGATAAAAAAAAAAGTACAATGGACATAGCAAGAACAGCTATAGAAATATTTAAAAAATATAAAGGGGTAAAAAAAAATTTATAAGTTTCACTTACCACTGTGCGAGGAAAAAACCTGTAACTACGTCATTGGAGCACTGAACCAGTCAGACAAAATAAGGATAATGGTCTCAAAATCAACCAGGAAAAAAAAAGAGTGCTGCTTTCAGTACTCAGCAGTGATCTGTAACATCTAACCTCAGTAACAACAAAATTCTGGTTATGTTGAGTAGAGTTACAAACAACATTTTTTGGCCCTACTCCTCCAGTTTGCAATGTTTCCTCACGCTTATGCTACCTGTATTCTTGCACATTCTCTTGATTTACCCATCCCTGTAAATTAAAAAATCAACAATATGTTATTGATTCAGGAAATAATTATTATTAAGGAAATTATTTGTGTTATAATTAATTAATTTATTTAATATGTTCTAATTTTAAAAGGGTTAATTAAGATTGCATTAAAAGTAATTTATGTAAAAAATTTAAAATTAATTTGTAATATCAATTACAGAACTTATTTATTAATAGGTACTCACTTGATATAAATAATTTCCAGGAATGATGTTGCATCACAAACTATGTATAAACACAACACATAATTTAATACAACAGTTATAAAATTATTGAATTTATATTATATATTTGACGTCGTTCCAAGTGCTCCCTTCGCTCGCACAGGTCGTTATGTTCCCTCGTCGCCTCACTAGGGTGGGGGGGGGTAGTTCGCGGCTTGAGGAGTCCTGCTGCGCTTGGGACGTTTTTGCGGGAAGCGGGCTCCGGGTGACGCGCAGCGATGCGGAATGCAGGCAGTCGAGCTTCAGACCTGGACCAGGCAAGTTGTGTGTCGCTCCCGCAAGTGAACAGTTCCGCCGGGAACTGAGCAGCTCCACCCTCACCGGACCACCACCTCTACCGATCCAGCTCCCTGCCAGCCACGTGGCAACGTCACGACCCCGAGGATCTCCGCTCTACCTGTGAACTGGCCCACAGGGTCTAAACTTAGGCTAGTTGGCGCCCTCAGCAACGGCAACATCGTAGCAGGGACCGGTAGGGCGACAAATGGCGCCCAGCTAGTGTGGCTACCAAATTTTAGGCAAATCAGAAAAAAAAAAAATTCAGCTTGCTAGAGACGTACAGCGCAAACCAGTGAAAAACGCAGGCGAAAACGGCATAACTCGCAGGGTAGGGACAAAGGACTTCAGGCGCGCATCACTAGACAGACAGGCGCCGGGAAACGGGACCCGCTGGAGAAATAAGGTCACAGCACCCCCCACCCCAGCAGCGCGCAGCCTCCAGGACACCACCCCTCCACCCGCGCGTCGAGCGCGCGCGAGAACGCCCGAGGATCACCGAGGTAACACATTTCACCACCGACCGCGACCGCGCAAACATCCGCGGGGCGAGGACGTGCGGACAAGACCGCTCGGACGATAGCGAAGGGAGCGCCCTCCCGGATCTGTCCGCGCCCGCCACCGACGCCGCGACCCGTCGTCCGGGTCTGACAGCCGCGAACCACGCCATGTACGCGGGAGCTGACGTAACCATCGCCATGGAGGAGCCCTGCGACCGCTGCGGAAAACCATACACCAACAACAGCTGCGCTGGTGAGTACCCTCATAAGTGCTGCACATGTCAGTTTCCGCACTTAAGGGCAGAGAGCAATCTCCGAGCCCCGACAGGCCCTCTGTGCGCCGCGAACAGGTGTCCGGGCCGCCATGACGAAGTAGCACATTGTCAACAGTGTGGGACTATCAGGCACCGCGCATGCGCTGACGCACTCGAGTTTGTAAACTTCCGCGACGGACTTTACCTATGTGTCGAGTGCGAAGGACGCGCACGTAGGCGACAGAGTGGCTCCCTGGCCTTAGTGCACCGCCCCCCTAGCGGACCTGTCACTCTCCCAGAATTCACGGGCCACGCCCACGACGACCCGCGTTTATTCCTAAGTGCCTGTGAAGAGAAACTAACCCGGCACAACACAGCGCCCGAAGACTGGACGGAGCGGGTCAGCGGACAGCTGCGAGGGGAAGCGCGCACTTGGTGGTCTCAGGCGGGGGGATACGATGTGGGCTGGGATGACTTCTCACGCCGGTTGGAGGCTCGGTTCAACGACGCGCGCACCCAGAACAAATGCCGCAGTGAACTGTTCAGCCGCGCGCAAGAGAGTGGGGAGAGCGTGGAGGCGTTTGTTTATGGCAAACTCCGGCTTTACCGCCGCCTTTCACTCGGGGGCCGCGCCGACGACGTGCTCCCTTTCATCGTAGAGTTGGTGTCTCCCGAACTACGCCCATTCTTGCGCGGGGTAGTTTCGCACGGACTAGAAAACTTCCTCGCCCGAGCCAGGGACATAGAATACGATCTGATGGCGCACCGACGTACCAAAAACATCGCGACGCCGCGCCCAACTCCGCAAACTCAGGAGGCGGTGCAACCAGAGGACGCGCAAGCAGTCGTTCCGTACGTAGAACAGCCGCCTCCGAGAGATAACTACCGGCCTTACTCTCCGCCCCGGGGGAGGGGGGGAGCGTCACAAACCAGCCCGCCCAGCCGGGCCGCGCAACAACCGCGCCGCGAGGAGCGCCGCGGCGGACCACAGGGTGCCCAAGACAGTCGCCCGCCTCGCTGTCGCTACTGCCCCACGGCGGAAAACCACTGGCACAATGTGTGTCCGACACGCGAGGCCATCTGGCAGGCGCGAGGGGGGCAGGCCGTACCTCCGGGAAACTCCGTCTAGGGAGCAGTGACATCGCTGGCCACCGCCCCCCTACCCTTCGTCCAGCCCCGCACACGAGTGCGCCACCACGGCCACCAGGTCGCGATGACGCCCCACCCAAGCGCACCATGTTCCAGGACATCAGGGAGCAACGGCTCCCTCCAAGAAGCGACGCCGCTAATCCGGCGTCGGCGTCACCCCCGCCCGCGTCTGCAGCAGTCGTCCAGCCGCCGTCTCATCCCCCTAGCACTAGTGGGGTCGGCCCGCCTTATCCGTTCGGGGCCCGCCCCAGGTCGTCGGCGAGAAACGCCGCCCACCAGGCATCGGCGCCGCCCCCGCCCGCAGCTGCAGGGCCCGACGAAGCACCGCCCTGTCCATCAGGGACCACTGGGGACGGCCCGCCTCATCCGTTCGGGGCCCGCCCCAGGTCGTCGGCGAGAAACGCCGCCCACCAGGCATCGGCGCCGCCCCCGCCCGCAGCTGCAGGGCCCGACGAAGCACCGCCCTGTCCATCAGGGACCACTGGGGACGGCCCGCCTCATCCGTTCGGGGCCCGCCCCAGGTCGCCGGCGAGCGACGCCGCCCACCAGGCATCGGCGCCGCCCCCGCCCGCAGCTGCAGGGCCCGACGAAGCACCGCCCTGTCCATCAGGGACCACTGGGGACGGCCCGCCTCATCCGTTCGGGGCCCGCCCCAGGTCGCCGGCGAGCGACGCCGCCCACCAGGCATCGGCGCCGCCCCCGCCCGCAGCTGCAGGGCCCGACGAAGCACCGCCCTGTCCATCAGGGACCACTGGGGACGGCCCGCCTCATCCGTTCGGGGCCCGCCCCAGGTCGCCGGCGAGCGACGCCGCCCACCAGGCATCGGCGCCGCCCCCGCCCGCAGCTGCAGGGCCGAGTCGGTCCAAAACCCGCCTGGGCCGAATGGGGCCAGATGCCGCGGAGCTGATCCGGATCCCAGTGGAGCTGAATGGGCAGTCCATAGCCGCGCTAGTGGACACCGCAGCCACACACACTTATGTCGCGGCCCACCTCATTATTGAGGGGGACCTTGTGCCGGAGGTCAACACCATCCAGCTGGCCACTACTGGGACTAGCACGCTAACGACTGGGCGTGCCCAGGTAAGGATTGGCATTAGAGACATTGTGAGCTGCACCAGTGCCCTGGTTGTACAGGACCTTCACGATAATCTCATCCTGGGGCTACCCTGGCTGGTGCAAGAGGACGCCACTGTTGAGGTCCGCGCAGGGAGGATACATGTGGGGACCAGGGGCCGCCGAACTGTATATGGGCTGAGGCACACCCCACCCCCTTCCCGGGCCGAACCCCCCCGCCTAGCTGATCTCCGCCACAATGTTCCCCCTGAGTACCACAGATTGTTAGAGACAGTCCTGGAGCAGCAGCCCCAGGTGTTCTCCGCAGCAGACCAACTACGCCGAACCAATGTCACAGAGCATTGCATCCCCACCATCCCTCACATTCCGCCTTACGAGAAACCATTCGGGTTTGGGCCCCGCGAACTACTTGCCATCAGGGAGCAAATAGCAGAGATGTTGTGCGATGGCGTCATAGAGCCTAGTAAGTCCCCATACAACTGTAGGATCGTAATGGCAGACAAAAAAGACGGCTCACTTAGATTCTGTGTTAATTTCAAGCCAATCAATAACCTCACCATCCCCGCACCACCACCCCTCATCAACATCTCAGAGGCCCTCACGAGGTTAGGAGACGCCCGCATCTTTTCGACACTTGACCTGAAGTCGGGGTACTGGCAAGTCCCAGTAAGCCCCAAGGATCGCCCCAAGACCGCGTTCACGGCGCCCGATGGGCGGCGCTTTCAGTTCTGCGCGATGCCGTTCGGGCTGCAGGACGCCCCCGCGACATTCCAGACCATGATGGTCCGCGTCCTGGACGGGTACATTGGCGAGTTTGCCACCGCGTACCTGGATGACGTGATCATCTGGTCACGGACGTGGGAGGACCATGCCCACCATCTCTCGCTGGTCCTCGAACGGCTCGCCACACACGGACTCACATGCGCGCCACACAAGTGTTACATCGGCGCCCGTGAGCTAGAGTTCTTGGGGCACATCGTCAGCGCCGAGGGCTACCGCCCCATCCCCGAACAGCTAAGCCTCATTGACAGTAAACAGGCGCCCCGCACCAGGAAGCAGCTCCAGAAGCTAATGGGGCTGTTAAACTGGTTACGTTCATTCATTCCCAATTTTGCCACAATCACCGCACCCATGACGGACCTTCTCTCCCCGAAAACAAAGTTCCGGTGGACAGAAGCAGCGGACCAATCACTCATCCTAGTGAAGCAACAGTTCCGCGAGTGCCACAACCTGTCACGTCTGGCCCCAGACAAGCCCATCTTTGTCCAGACGGATGCCAGCCAGGACGGTATGGGCGCGGTTCTCTACCAGGTGGGTGATGATGGGGAGCGGCTGGTAGCAGAGTATGCAAGTGCCAAGTTCGGCCCCGCAGAACGACGCTATCACGTGAATGAGCAGGAGTGTCTCGCGGTGGTGTGGGCCCTCAAACGCTACCGGCACCACCTTGAGGGGAGACCATTCACCCTGCGCACGGATAGTCAGTGTCTGCGGTGGCTGGACTCCGCCCAGGGACGAAAATCAAAGTTCATCCGCTGGGCACTCATGCTCCAGGGCTTCACATTTCATGTCGAACACATCCCTGGGCGAGAGAACCAGCTGGCAGATGAGCTGTCCCGTCACCCAGACCCCAATACCATCTTCCAAGACACTCAAGGGTGGGATGACCTGATGCCACCGTCCCACCAGCCAGCTACCGGTCTAGCAGCATCACCTCCAGCGGCACTCTACGTCATCGGACGAGCGGATCCCACGGTCCAAGCAGAGGCATCGCCCACCCTGGCCACTCTGGTAGATCACGTTAAACTGGCCCAGCAGGATGACCCAGACACGCAGCGCAACCTGGCAGCATGCGGTGAACGCGCCCTCCCACACCAGCGCAACCTGGACGGGGTCCTGCAGAGCAGGGTGCCGGGTGACATGGACACCTGGCAGACCCATGTACCCCCCACTGCACGACAGCTGGTGCTGCAGTATTTCCACAACCATGACCTAGCAGGCCACCCGGGAGCAGATCAGACCCAACGGGAGATCAGGAAGCTGTTCCATTGGCCGGGCATAGCACGGGATGTCCGGGAATACGTGCGCAACTGCCAGCTCTGCCAGCAGCGCAAGCCCCCCCGGGCCGATGGGATTGAGCAACAGCGCCCCAGGCGACCGGAGGAACCATTCCACACAGTAGCCCTCGATGTCATGGGCCCCTACCCTCGCACGTCGCGGGGCAAGCGGTTCCTCGTCGTGGTCACGGATGTGTTCACACGTTGGTCGGAGGCATTCGCCGTATCCAACGTACGAGCAGGGACAGTAGCAGCCCTAATGGACAATGAGGTCTTCCCCCGTTATGGGTTTCCGAGAGTGTTACTAACGGACAACGGGACACAGTTCGCAGGACGGCGGTGGAAGGCCGACTGCCGCAGATGGGACGTAGAGCATCACACTACCCCGACTTACCACCCCAGGGCGAACCCGACGGAACGTCGCAACCAGGACATAAAAATCCAGTTGCGCCTCCGTCTGGGGGAAGACCATTCCAAATGGGACCTCCAACTTCCCAAGCTGCTCTATTGCCTGCGGCGGCGGACCAATGTGGTCATGGGCCACACCCCTGCTGAACTGCTTCATGGGCAGAATCTCGCCCTACCAGGGGAGCTCCGGGTCGCAGAAGCAGCAGGAGTTGTCACCCGTCCCCCTGTCACTGACTTTAGAGAAGAGGCACGGCAACACCAGGCTCGATTCCTAGCCACGCGCACTCCACAATCACCAAATCCACCGACGCCATTGGAGCCCGGGCAAATGGTGTATGCCCGGTGTCACCACTTGTCGTCTAGCAGCAAGCGCTACTGCACAGGTCTGAGCCCCAAATGGGCCGCCCCCCGGGAGGTACTGCGACGTCTAGGGCCCACTTCTTACTTGATCCGACTCCCGAACGGTAGGTCGACAAAGATCCACCGGGATGATTTGCGTCTCGTCCCACCCACAGGCGCCCCAACTGTCCCAGCGGGGGACAGGGACAGTGGAAATGACCAGCATACATCCACTGCTCACCCCACGTCCCCAGCTGCTCAACACCCAAGCACTTCTTGTCCCACATCCCCATCAGACCAACACCCAACAACCATTCGTCCCACATCACCATCAGATCAACACTTAACTACTCCTTGTCCCACGTCCCCATCAGCTCAACACCTAAGCACCATTCGTACCGCGTCCCCATCAGACCAACACCCATCTACTGCTCACCCCGTGCTCCGTTCGAGCGGCGCAACTTTACGCGAGCTCGAGAGCCTGATGGATCGGCTGGACCCAGAGGGATTGTCCGTAGAACTTTACGATGGGGACGACCCAACCCTGCTCAACCTCGTGTCGCACCCGCAGATCACATTCCCTGATGGAATAGACGACGACTCCCGATCCAGTTCACCAGGATGGCCCGGATGGGATCAACCACGCTGGCCATTGGACGCGAGCCATGGCAGTTCAATGTTCAGGATGAACATGGAGGAGCCAGAGCAATCCGAAACCGGACCATCTCAGGAAGGACGTTCATGCAACACGCGGCAAGTATTGGTGGAACAGGGCTGCGAGAACAGCCCCAGGACAACGGCAGTTACACCCAGCGGCCTAACGGGAGACAGGGATAAAGTCGAACCGCAACGGGAGAGTCAAGGGGAGTCCAGCATCCCAGGGGAAGCCAGACACGAGGGACTGAGGCGCTCTACCCGAGTCCGTGTAGCCCCACGACACCTGGTGGACTACGAATGGGAAAACCCACATGAGAAGATCAACCGAGCGCCACACCCCGATGCACCACGCCTTCATGTAATGACCCTCCTCCCTTTGGATGCCCGGTCCATTCTCCCCATCATTGACAGCCAAACCCCGAGCAGAGAACCCTCCAGATACATTCCGAACATTGGAGGGGAACAGGCCCCAAGGCAATGCGTGTGACATGGGGCTTCGAGGGGCATAACGGCCTCAGTGAAGGGGGGGCATTTGACGTCGTTCCAAGTGCTCCCTTCGCTCGCACAGGTCGTTATGTTCCCTCGTCGCCTCACTAGGGTGGGGGGGGGAGGTTCGCGGCTTGAGGAGTCCTGCTGCGCTTGGGACGTTTTTGCGGGAAGCGGGCTCCGGGTGACGCGCAGCGATGCGGAATGCAGGCAGTCGAGCTTCAGACCTGGACCAGGCAAGTTGTGTGTCGCTCCCGCAAGTGAACAGTTCCGCCGGGAACTGAGCAGCTCCACCCTCACCGGACCACCACCTCTACCGATCCAGCTCCCTGCCAGCCACGTGGCAACGTCACGACCCCGAGGATCTCCGCTCTACCTGTGAACTGGCCCACAGGGTCTAAACTTAGGCTAGTTGGCGCCCTCAGCAACGGCAACATCGTAGCAGGGACCGGTAGGGCGACATATTATACATTATTTTGAAATGTAAATGCATAGTGTTCCCCCAAGACTACTGTTAGCATAATGATCTGTAAACAGCTGTATTTTCTTTCTCTTTTCATACGCTATGGAAATATTTCTGCTCGCTGACATGATGCAGCACAAAAGCCAAATGTAGGCAGCATCAAAAAATTCAATGGTGTGCGCGTGTCCCTACTTCCTGTTACACATTTCCATTGCATTCATGAAATTACTCCCACTAAATGATGTATACAGAGAGATAAGATGTTACACATTAAAAAAAAAGTAGCACTTTTTACAAGATGTGAAGAACTTAAAAAGTTAAAGGGAAAAACTCTTTTGTGTGCCGGGATTACATCCTGTAAATAATTTGGCTTTTCGATTCTAAAATAGCTCTTGCAAACGGCTTGTGCGGGACGCGACAGAGATAGCACACTCTGAAGAAGAACGAAATTCTGGCCTGGTTGCCTAGAAAGTGCGTGTAGAAAGTCCGCACTCAAGGACGGGAAAGGCAAAAAAAAAAAAAAAAATAACATCTGTATGCTGGTTCTAATTTTGTACAGAGATGTGTTGTGGTGAGCATGAAAGCGGGAAGCACAGGTGGCATGAGTAATTCAGGACTTGGTTGTGACATGGTGTCGAGAGGCCGTGTGGTGGGCGTATGCCAAGGGGGAAGGGGGGGGGGGAACTTAGACGTGGACTCGAAACTGGATCAGAAGGCAGCGCCTGAAGTGGCCAAGGGATGAACTACCAGGGGCCTAAGTTAGTTGACCAAGTGTTCAACAGGTAGCGCACAGAGGTTGCAGTACGAGTGACAGTGTGCCGAGAGGGCTGATGAGGAAGGTGCGGGAGAACTCGAGCAACAAGATGGCTGGCTACTCCATGGACTGCAGGCATCGCGTGAGCAGTGCTGCCATCAGCAGGACACGGCGCTGGACTGTTCTGAAATGCAGCACCGTTATCGGTCGCGCGTGCTCAGAGGAGCGGGAAACGGGAGACGGTAACTTGACGAAAGATGCGCGGCACAGCTGTGGCACAGTGCTTGTCCACGAAAAGCACTGGATGCGATGCTTAGGAGTGCGGAGAGTGGCCTGTTGGTTGACAGCAGTAAGGAAAGAAACTCTCAGGCCCGAGGCCCAGATAAATTAAAGTGAAAGTTCTACAAAATATTAAAATGCTCAGAAAAATTATATGTAGCAAAAAAATTAACTTCATAAACTATTAACTCATTAAAAAAATTATGAAATGACATGTGCCATGATATCCAACCCAAGAGTGGCACAATTTTTTACAACTTTTCTGTTTGAATTTTTTTACACAAAGGGCTTAATTTTTTTTGGTTACGCATAACAGTTTAATAGTAATAACTTTTTTAAGCATGCCGAAAACCCATACATACATATAGGTTGTGCACATTATATATATTAAGGTGTACTCAAGTCAACATGTACATTTATGTTAAGCTGCATCATCTTTATCAGCTTGCTTTATTACTTGAACCTCGTAAATATGTACAATGCTTTCTCTTAGTTTAGCTGGACCTGCTATTATGTCACTAAGGTACTTAACTGTAATGATGCCAACTAAACATTGCAGGTACTGAATGTTACAAAAAAAAGTAATTGGAAATTTTTTTTTGTATGTTGGAATAGTGTTAACACGGTAGTGCTTCTGTTGTAGATGTGCCTCAATTATCTGGCTTTGCACAAATGCCGGGCCTGAACATAAATCCTTCTCAACGCCAAGTGCCAGTATTTTCAGGGAACACCGTAAAACAGCCAGAGGTAAGAGTTAATGCTTCTCTTTCTGGTGTTCAAGGATGACAGTCCAAGTTTTAGTGTTGTGCTTTGGTTTTTGTATGTTTGGAATTATTGAGTCAGTCGTCGCACTCATTCATTGAGAATAAAGAAGAGGTTATAGTGTCAAGACTTAAGAGTTATTAGCAAATGTGTTCATTGTTAGGCATTTATTTATATGTTGTAACTGTTGTAATAGCACATTTATTCATTCAGATGGTGACATAATTTTTATATTTATATATTTATTGATGAGTGCTATTATGGTTGTCCAACCTTTTGGCTTAGTGGTTAGCACTTCTGGCTGGTGATCCAAAGGTCCTGGGTTTGATTCACAACCAGGATTAGGATTTTTCAGTTTCCTTCCTTTGTTCAGGATTGGATAATTCGATACCGCAGAAAGTAATGCATATGTTAGCAGACCCTGCTTCCCATGAAAACTCCAGAAGCACTGTGGTTGTGTGTATCACCATGCTCGGACACGAGCATCAAGGAATTATGTTCTTTACTATTATGAGTACTGTTTAAAATTGGCAACATATGTCGAGGTTTTATCTGCTATTACTATTTTTAGCGCTTCAGTTTTCAAAGAAGGAAAAAAGTATCAATATGATACAAGCACATCTGCCCCTCAAATTAACACCCTAATTTGTTGCAGGAAAACAGAGCTTTAATTAAAACAGTTCTTATCAAATACAGTTTGTTTTTTTTTCCCATAAGAGTACATTAAACCAAATTAAATAATTTTTCAACTGTTAAAATTTGTTTTGTTGACTACCATTTTAACCAAGTGTTAAATATTACATTTAAATAACATTTAAATACATGCTTGAATTACATTTTAATAAAAAAAATTAAAATTAAATAATTTTAAACAATTCTTTGGTCGTATTCGTTGACGTAATATATCTTGTGAATGACATTTTCTTACTAAGTAAACATTTATGAGTTACAATATAATTATATTATTCATATAGAAGCTCTGTTTCAGTGTCTAATGAGATTAAAGAAGCTTAAATGCAACATTTATGTTAACATCTGTGGCTGGTGGAAATGTGCATTAGTGCTCCACGTAACTTTGCATTATCCGTGTGTAAATCGCATGTTTGTTCTATTTGTATCAAATATCAGTCATTAATAAATTATTAATTGTTGATCAGCCAGATTTTCAAGGCTTTTTTCACTTTATGATGCTGAAATTACTCTTGAATTAACACAAGTTGGCAGACGGCTCCATAATGCGTTTAAATTATCGCCTAAAAAGAAGTTGACTGGTAAAGAACTGGGGAAAATTAAGGGGATCACCAGGTTACCTTTAAATTGGATGAACCATTTACATTTGTTCAAATCTTGTGCATTAAAGTTGATGAACTCAAAAGTTAGAATTTTATCCTCATTTCTGTTAGTTGATTCTAGTTACAAAACAACTGAAGTAAAACGTGAACTATATCAATTAAAGCAGGACCTCCACGAGAAAAATGATTCAGAAAAAACCTTTAATCAAGTGCTCGAAATGACTGCAGGCATTAAGAGAGTTGAATGGTGAGAGTCCAGGCCACTCTTCAGATGACAAAGGATCAACCGGTGACCCCACTTCCGAAGCAGAGTGAATTGCCCGACGTCAACAGTACTCAATAAAGCAGCCTGTCAACGGGCAAGGTTTTACATTGGTACAATACTCTCATAAACCTAATAACAACATAGATAGTAAATCGTATCCCAACGAACATAAGAAAACTCAGATGCAATTTGTTGTCGGAAACATTTTCACATTGAAGACAGTCACTAAACCAGTTCATAAGAAAACAAAAACACTCTTCATAAATCGATTTGATCGGTCTGTTAAAGAACATGAGGTTATCAACTATATTAACAAATAACTTTCTCCCAAGTACATCTGTCAAACTACATATGAAATACAATACAAATTCATTTCATATCTCAGTTCTTGAAAATTACTTAAACAGGATTAATAACTCTGTTTGCTGGCCTAATAAGTGCCTTATAGACACTTTCTTCAGCAAATTGCATCCTAAGCAAATCATCTCTAATTCGTCCAATGCTGAACCTGTAAATTCAAGCCCTATCAGTAAGCCCTCTCCGTCTAAAATCACAGACTCTTTGCTTACCAAGGTGCCAGAAGAAGTTCTGTAATTTCACTTATGTCTAATGCTCAACTCGTTGGGAGTGGGAAATTTATTACCAAAATGTTAGAGGTTCTGAAAACTAAAACTAATGAATTTCTGGAAAGTTAAATTTACACCCAATATAATATTATTTGTCTTACCGAAACCTGGTTTAACAATAGTATCAACTCTCACAGTTTAAAAACCAATATATAATTTTCAGAATCGACCGAAATCGAGTCCTTACCTCTAGGGAAAGAGCTGGTAGTTATGTCAATTCATCCTATTCAAACATATGACCACCCAGAAGTTTATGCGGTTTACATCAAAATTAAAACCTCACCAACCAAATCTCTAATACCTACACCAATCCCTCACTTAGCACAACTAATGCTTTCCTAAAAAGTTTGTGTTATTATAAATCACGTATTTTCAAGCATTAGTCTTAATAAATAGCAAGGCTAATTTACTTAATGTGTTCCAAAATTTGTAAAGAAATATTCTTTACGTAATATAAATGCATATAATTACACTCAACAATAAATGTCACACCATTTATTTTTATAAGCCTACCATTGAATACTTTGTATGACAAATATGACACCATGTAACGGGAGAGTGGTGGTTATGTAGGTCTACTTATCATCAGTTAGCTGATTGGCTTGCCCACCTGGACGTGACCTTCAACTCACGTCGCGTACCTTTCCAAGAACATTCAAAACCATCCTTTACTGGCAGTGAAACTGATGTTACTGTCCGGATATTTACATTTTGAATTTTTCAAAGATTAAAGTGCTTATTCGCATATCAAAGCTTGGTTCACACTAATCCTGTGAGGCGGGTGATTTTTTTTCTTTCTTTATTTCATCATTTATATAAAAACCTTTTCCACGTGAATCATCTGTTCACTTCTGTTCCGGTATCTAATGTCAACTATATTCCCGCTAGTACAACCAACATCATCAGACTTCTATGAATTTTTGATAAGAGTCCTTATTTCGTATGATTGTGTTCAGTTGACTTGCTTAAAACTAAAGTGCAATCAACATAAGTGTTACCTTCATGACATTCTGCACGCCGTAATACTTCTAGTTTTGTCTCGAACACGATGCATTACGCTCTCTTGGATGCCATGATTCCAATATGATTCCAACTGCAGGTGCTTGCGCATGTACAGGTACCGATAGACGAATGGGCAGATGTTGCTTTGTGTTTGTGTATGCAAGTTCTCTGCCACTGGCTAGACTGAAATTCACCATGGCCCAGTCTGTGGCCTGGCGTCAATAGTGCGGCCTGGCGGCATACACGCGGACGTAAAAAATTTTATCTTTTACACTCAATAGCCGCAACTGAACTTGCCATAGCTGATATTATTACAACAGCTGATAGCGTAGTCAAACCTGCGTGTCTCTCTCTTCCCCCCTCGCATAGCTAACTGTATGCCACAGCACATCTGTTGTTTACCGAGTTGAAGCGGACTTCGTGGCATCATGACCGTCATTTTTTTTTTTGCCTGTGGCTATTTCGTGCTAACTGAAATTTACAGATC
The DNA here is from genome assembly GCF_032445375.1 of Bacillus rossius redtenbacheri. Lineage (NCBI taxonomy): Eukaryota > Metazoa > Arthropoda > Insecta > Phasmatodea > Bacillidae > Bacillus > Bacillus rossius. Next base: position 334,176,727 of record NC_086330.1, on the reverse strand, counting down.
TGTTATTCAAGACTGTGGCAGTAAAATTAACATCGTGCTAAATGAATTTGTGCAATTTTAAGATTAGCTAAGTGAGAAATTGGTGTACTTCATAATATTTATATTCCCCTGAAAATAACTTTGACCACATATGCCATTAATTTGAAAATTTGTAAGATACCTTTAGTAACTCTAAAGATGATTTTTTATACTTGGTCATTTCAATGTTCCTGGTGTTTATTGGTACAACAAACATACTCTTAAATATATTTCATTATATAAAATCCGAGGCTCAATCATTATTAAACTTTTCTACTATCTTTAGGCTTATTTCATTGCAAGAATAATCACTCTTCCATTAAACTCTTAAGATCTCTACTGTTGTTCCCCCCCCCCCCCCCCCCCTCAATTTTATTGAATGTTGATCCCGTAGTTAAAGAAAATTTCCTCATCCTGCCTGCACTTTAATTTATAATATTACCATGGACATTTATCCTATAAATTCCAAGACTCTGCCTGCATTAGAATCTACAAAAAATAGTGACTGTCTTGGCTTATGTTACTCAATTAAAGAATATAATTGGTCAGATTTTTTTATGACCTCTGATGTGAATGAATTTAGTAGAGAATTAAACTTTGTGTTTTTGTGAGAAACTCTGTACTATGTACTTTAATTCTAATGTATACTAAAATTAAAACACTTTCTAAACATCCTCATTGGTTTTCTAAAGAATTTTTTTTTTGCCTTAAAATAAAATGAAAAAATTTCATAAACTTTGTAACATTCCAGACCTCTGGCTAGCTCAACATTGGTCTAGAGTGCACTTAATACTGGAAAATTTTTGTTGAATGTTGAAAAATATATTAGTTCCTCAATAACTTTTACTTTTGATGATTGATTTGCTGAAATAATGTCTTTTGTATACAAACTGATTTTAATGGTTTTTAATGAATCCTCTAAGAAAATTCAAAATTCACCATGGCCGCCATCTTCCGACCACGAAAACAAGTACGTCGAAAATTCAAACTTTTCGCACATAAACAACTTGCTGACTCAAAGCACTAATTTCCAGTTTGTAGATACTGAAAAACTAATATTGAATACTCTTTGCAAGTAAATCCCGTGGTTGCTTGCAACTCATGGTACAAGCTGAAGAATTCTGTTCTTAGCAACAATGATGAAATTACTGTATCATTGTTGTAGGCTGTTACCGACGACTATGGTCTAACGAATTCTGGCATTAGCATATTACTTGCCCATCGCCTGACACGTGACCTATCTGTATGTCGTACAGACGCTAACTACAAGGCCACTCTTTGTCCTCCAAGAGAAAAAGGGTGTTCACATGATGTAATCTTCTACTAATCACAAAATACACATAATAAAATACTACCCTCTTTGCTGATGTCGCACTTCCCTTTGCTCGGAATCCGCTTGGAACTGTCGCGGGACTTGCATGTCACTTGTTGGGGGACTCCGTCGCAGAACTCCGTGCGGAACTTGTGGCACTCATGGCACTCCCGCAGAGGTCAGCGTCGCTGCTTAAGTACTTGAGGGCCCTTCTCGAACCGACGAGAGAGTGCTGTGACGAGTCGCGTCATCCTGGGCCGACCTGACGCTTGAAACCTCGAGAAAGGTGTCACTTGTTCACGCCACTTCACGCGGGTTGCCTGCAGAATTCCCGAGACCTCTCAGCGATAGATATCAGCGCCGGATAACGATGCAGGGTGAGGAGAGGGGGGTAATGACAACTGTTGTAATCCAGCCAGGCGTGCGTGGCATGCCTTACGTCTGTACGGTGCGTGAAGCCAGTTGCCGTGCAGAGTCGCCAGCCAGCCGCCCTCGCGTTTGTAACAATATTTTAGTTTGCCAACTGTTTCGTATAGGCAAAAAAGTGTTTTCTATTGCTGATAATGTGTTTAATTTATTTAATTCGTAGGTAGGAATCCCAAAATTACACATTTTCAAGTGGCGAAGGAATTGTATTTGCACTTGAAACGTTATCACAGATTGTGAGACAATTTTACAGAAATGTGGTGGTGTGTCTTTAAAGACATATAAAATAGAAGCTTGATGTATGATGAAGTTGAAAAATTTTTGGCTTAGTTAAGCAAATTCGAACATCAAGTGTACCCATTAGTGGTTTTAACATTAAATTTGTTTACATAGCTTAATGAGTCAAATGGTTAAAAGTTAAAACACTGACATGTGCTAAATTGATATTTCCTACTTATAATGTTTTTTTCCTTATGCACCCTTGAAAATCATTAGGCAGAGTTCTACTATATTACACATTGTAGTTTACTTTGTTTTACAGAGAAGAAAAATAATTCTTGCAACAACATAAATCATAGTTTTGAACAATAATTTACTACAACCCTAATAATAATAATAATAATAATAATAAATTTAACCTTTTGCCGTAACTCAACTTCAGCATTGCTTAGCTTTAAATTTGCTTCTTATGGAGGGCCGTGTTTTTTTCAGCATGTATTTTAATACAGCACATTTTTTCAGTTATTCAGTTTGTGTGTTTTAGTTTGGAAGTTACTGAAATTAAAACAGAACATAGTTACATTTTTCTGTTATTTACAACAACTTTGTGCATTTAGTGTTTGGTTTATTTTTATTTCTAGTCTGTTTCAAAACATTTGTCATCTCATCAAATGCCCAAGGCACCTGCTACAGTAATACAGAACACAGTAGTACCCAAGTTAAGAATCATTGACCCAAAAACAGGAAAAGGAGGTTTTTTGTATGAAAAGGAAGCTGACTCACCTAAGTCCCAGGATAAGGTTAGATGTTGAATGTGTCACATGATTAATAATAATTTTTATAGTTTGTTTTGGTCTTCCAGAAATTGTGTTAGACAATTGTGGAAATATAGTGAATAGTAAAGGTAACAAACAAAAATATACTGTAATGTATTGTAGAGTGTTAACAGGATTTTATTGGGTTAAGTAGCTGCTGTCCCTAGAGAATAGAATATTTACCACTTAGTTTAATTGGACATGTTGGTGTAGCTAACTAGAAATGTTGTGGTTTCCTATTAGCGGAGGTACATGTAAAGAGCAGTTTGAAATTAATTTTATAGCATTTTGATTTTTAAATTCAGCATTTTACATTTTAAAAATGGTATTCCACATTACATTTGAGCACATTAGATTCAGTTGCATTGTGTCTTATAGTTTTTGGTGTCTACCCATCTTGATCCAGAACTTTTCCAAATAGTGAATATGAGTTCTTTGGTGAAACTTGATATGAAACACATGATGCTACCAATGTTGCGAATGCTTTGAAATGCATACTGCATCAAAATATCTGTGGTTTAGTTTTTGCTGTAATTCTAAACAACCCTGGGGAAGCAGTGTGCAGTACTAAAAAAACAGCTGTGCGAAGTAAAAGCTTTAATAAAAAGAAACATAAAAGTGCTATCTTGAATAGTGTGGTCATTCAATACGTTGTCGTCAATTATAGAATAATGACTTTCATCGGTGTATGTATTTTTTACTCATATTTTGTTTTCTTTTTTGTTTGATGATCTGAAGCATATTGTGGCAGTTAACAGACAAATCAGAATCTACAGCAATTGGCCATTTTCACTTATCTATACCTTTAAGTAGGGTTAATATTTTGTGGTAGATAGGGATAAAATTGAAATACCACTGAAGAAATGTCAGTAAATGCCAGTTAATACAACTTATAGCACAGAAATGCAACTAAAATCATTACATTGATCAGATTTTTAACCAAAATATTTATAATTTTTAAAGAACAATCTTGAAATATATTAATATACTTTAATTTTTTCTTTCTTTTTAACTCATATATACATAATATGTACATTTTTCAAACATACAAATGCTTTCCAGTTTAATTTTATGGTTTTTCAAATGTATTGTATATCACAGTAATATTTCACTATTTTAATGAAAGAAATGTTAAGAAATGTTTTAGTGTCATATGTATTTAAAAGCAAAATTTACCCAAAAGTAAAACCATAATATCTTGCCTCTACTTTCTAAAGTATTGAGTTTTGATGAACATTGGAGTTTATTGACTGTGGAAAATTTCTGTTATCATAAAGTTTCTGTCTAATAGAAACTCAACCAAAAAATTAATGAATCACTTCATGAACAAATTGTGATTGTGACAATAAGTGTACTGTAAGTGTTACAGTATTGTTTTTGGTGATCAGGTAAAGTAAAGCACAGTTTGTAGGTTAAAGTAGTGAGGAAGAAGTTGAATTGGAGAGCATGGAGTATTGTGTGGGAAAAAAAAAAGATTTTGGTACTCATATCTCAAACAACTCGTATGTTTTGCGGTTCAGTTTCATTTACGAAGCTATTATTATAACTAGCCATTGGTTTTTCTTACATTATTATTTTTATGGAGACGGATTTTTAGTCCATTATATTAGACTTGTAATTGGTATATTAAAGTAAGCTCAGTTTGTTGGCATTTAAATGTGAGCTTTACAACATTTCCTCATTGTGTGATAAAAATATTGTTTTGTTTTGTTTCACTTGCTTCTTGTAATGAAGTTAGAGAAATTAAAATAAGCAAACTAATCATCCTAGTAAAACTACTAGGTATTTAAGCTGTGTTTTTATGACAGTTAAAAAAGCTGCAGAGATAAGTTTTGAGCTATTGAAAAACAGTTTAATCATCATTCGAAAATACAACATAACTTTGTGTCATATTTTCTGAGGCAAGAGAATAAAATGTTATTAGCAAGACTACTTTAAAATCATTATATTATATTAAAAAAATTTGTTTAATTTTAGTTATACAGTCAAGCTCAGGACTCCAGAAACACGGCTGAGTGGTCAGAACACTCGTCTCCCTCTAACGTGTTCTGGGTTTGATTCCTGGGAAACATTATGGATTTTATGTTAGCCTTCAGGTTTTTTTGGGGCTCTCCCGTTTCCTATATTAACGCCTCATTGTTTCTCTGATGACTAATATCAACCTACAACTTCAGGCTCAGTGTCACATGCCATATCCATTTTTAAGTCTTTTCATCATCATTATTATTATTTAAGTGCTATTTCTAAAATTTTAATTTGATATCTTGCTTGCATTTGTTGTTCTGCCATAAATGTTTCAACAGAAATTCACTTAGTGCAATATTATGAATGTAAAAATTTGTGCATGAGAAATGTGTTTCTTTTGCCAGTGAGACCTAAGCTGTAAGATTCACGTTATTCTTAGGAGCCTGTATTGTGGCAGAAAAATAAATGCAAGGGAGATAATTGAGTTAAAATTTTAGAAATAGACCTTAAATAAAAGTAAAGATGTAAAAATGAAAATAAACATGTCATGTGAGATACAAGAAGTTTCAGAATTAATGGTACATATTTTAGGAGGAAATCGAACACAGCTAGATTAACACAAGTCACAATACAGTATATACTCAGAACTCAACCAGTGAAGCGCTACAGGGCCGTACATGCTGTGTTATGAAATTACGAGAAACAAGACAGACGGGTTGACAGGACACTCTCTTTTCATGCCTGCCATTCTTCATGCAATTAGCAAACAAGCCCCATTTCGCAGAGACGTTGCCATGCTTTCGCATATTTTCGCATCTGGCATGCATCTTGTTGGGAAACGTTCTCTGCACAATCTCTGTGCTTTATTTTGTTTACTGCCTTTGCTTTATATTAATTTTGTTATAAAAGCCCTGGAGGCTGCTTTAAGTGGGTAAAAGACACTACAGTATCCTCAGAGGTAAACAAGGGAGAAACATTAAAAAAAGGAAACTCACTTCTCGCAATAGGAAGTAGAAAATGGATTGTATTAGAAGTAATATCTAAAAAAAATAAAAAGAAGTTTGCTTAAAGCTGAACCTTTTTATTGTTATAGTTTTCATTGTTTTCTTTTGATAGTTTCAAGAACTACAAGAATACACAGATAAAATTTAATTGGTGCCCTGGCCGTCAAAACTTAACAATTACAATTGCAAACAGATTATTAATTTTACTTGGAATATAATTTTAACATTCTCCTTTGACATAGTCAAGTTTTCACAAAAACTAACATACTTTAAGGTTAAGCATTTGTTAGCCCAACCAGTGTGGTACTATGTATATTCTGATTTAACAATATCTGATCGGTGATTGTTCACTAGCAGTGACTTGAAGCAGAAGAGACACGTAGAATTCATGTCCTTTCCACAGTAAAGGGAGTAAATTTAGTTGAATTTCATGATGGGCTTGAGTCTGAGAAAAACCTGAACTCTTGCACCATCTCTTGTACCCTATTGGAACCAAAAAAAAAAAGGAATCCAGTGGTCAAGAATAGAAATTAAATTGACAAGCAACATGAATCGAGAAGTCAGGGCAAAAGTTAAGTATATGCAAAAGGGCGTAGAATTTTTCAATAACCATTCTGGGGGTGGAATGATGATAATCACTCCCTTGGAAGGAGCTCTAGCGCTGGTGGTAGCCACGCGCGAGTCATGCTACAAGATTACCTAGTAATCCGAACTAAAGCGACTAGCAATCTAGAAAGAAAAAAAACTAGGGATCACTCCCATTAAGTTAATCGCTGTGACAGCTTCATGAATGGAGTCGTGGGCGAGAAGCACCGGAGAGAAGCGACCATGGTGACGACAGAAGGACGAATCAATCAATCCATAGGGTTACATATAGTTAAAAACTTGTGTTAGGGGCCCGGGAGAGAATTGGCCTCTGATGAATGGAGGAGGCGCACAGAGGGCTCGCTCCGCCGACCAAAAGAAAAAATAACAAAAGTGGTTGGTAGTCTAACTTAAGGGGCATCGGAGGTAACTTGTGGTGCTAAAGAAGTGTGCTCCGTCGGGGCACAAGCGAAACGTATTCGGGGTTAGTTCACAAAAGTCCTGCAAGAGGGACTTGCGTAAGCCTGGAACTTATGGGACCAACTGGATTGCCCTCTATTGGGCTAAAAGGTAAATTAGAGAGAGGTGTGGTGGCGATCGCTAGAGTTCGTGAAACTAAAGTTAAGTGGTTGTCCTTTTTGCCGCGAGATGGCGAAGGCAGACCTTTCGCCGGCCAGCAAGAAGACCTTGATTTAGGCTCACCGGGAGTGTAGGTTAAAGACCAGTCAGTGCCCTGGCTGAGGTTTGTGGAAAGTATGGAGGGGGGGAATCTGCTGGCTCGTCAGAAAAGTGTTAGGGCGAGCGCCTATACGTGCCCGATAGCCCTGGAACATTAGAATGGGTCATGAATGAAGCTGCTAACCTAAGCTTAGCTCTGGGAAGAGGACTGCCCTGGGAGGCAACTCAGAAAAGCACTCTCGGTCACAAAGTTGGACACTGTTACTGGTCGCGTTCGTGGCCCGAGGCAGGAAGAAAAATGATGTCTATAACTTGCCTGGTAAAATCACACCGGGCTATTGGTTGCAGTGCTGGGAAAGCTTAGCGAGACTCTAGTAGGAAAGATTTGATCAGGATAAACAATGGGCAAATCAAGTTTATATTAGGAAATTTAGGTGAAAAAATTAATTCTTGTAATTATTTCCAATTTGCGGCACACTTTGCATCGCCATTCACAAGCCTGTCGGTCTTCTCTTGATACACATGCGCATCCATTTTGCTGGAGATCCACAGCACAAATATGACGGTTGCTGTGAACTGCATGTTAATGTATTGTTTGCTGGAAAGCACTCTGTTTTACTTCACCTGTTAAGTTCCGAGCATACATTGTACATGATATGGTGACTTGTGCTTGTCTAGTTATGTTCCATCACTCCTTAACGTATGTACCATTAATTTCGAAAGAACCTCTGTTTTTCCATGTAGGTAAATGAAATGTTTTTGTTGGATTGCTGAATTTTTTTTATCCAGCTTGAAACAATTTAAAGATTTATTAAGTTATGCTTATTAGTCTACTTGAGGTTACAAAAACTAAATGGCTACAGCCCCTTCCCCCATCCTTTTTCTAATGGAAAACATGTAGGCATGCCAGTAAATCACAGTATGGAATGTTACACCCAATAAATTTATTCCCATCTCTTGTTATGGTGGGATTGCAAAATAATAAAGCAGCGCAGTCACAAACTAAAATCTCATAACAGGGATATGCCATATCTGTACAGTCAGGTGTTTGCAGAGGTTTTCTGCTATTAATGATTCTTGCTGAGAGAATGAATTAACCAAAATCCTAAATGCCATAGTTACATAAGTAATTTCATTTTACTACTCTTTTAAGTACCATTTTCTGGCAATTCCTTGTAATTTTTAAATTCATTAATGTTTAATGCCCTTAAAATTGTATTTATATCCTGTGAAAAAGGTGTTTCAGTGTTTGAGAATATCCATTTGGTATGACTGGGTGCATACAGTATGGACAATTATCACTTAACTTGATGTGAAACTGCAGGTAGAGGCTGAGGCCAACTCTGTGGATCATCCAAAGAAAAAGCCAAACGCAGCTTCTCGCCTCATGAAGTCAGTTGTGCGGCAGCCATTGGCTGCTGGTAAAGAGTCATCGATGCCCACAACTGCAGACGTTGTGAGTTTTACAGAGTCTGCTAAGCTTGCTAGCACCGGCCTGCCATGCTTGCTGTTGAGAAAGATTTGATTTTTTTTTTCACTGCACAGTAGCAGAGTTATGCTCAAACTCTAAAAGCTTAATTTATCTATGTGGAGTAGAAGTAACTTCTTGATTGACTGTGGAATTGGGACATTACTCCTTTTCTCTGTTTATCAGCAGGTTATTTATAAAGAAAATAGATATGGTTTAATGATTTTATTGGGCCTAATATACTAAGTAAAATGTGTTAGTAGGTATGTTTAGTTATGCTCATCCCTACTTAGTTATAGTTTTCCAGAGCTTTAATTTTAAATTAAAATTTTGGAATTGGGCTATTGGTCGAAAACTGTGGAGGAAGATGTGAATTTGGGGGCATGTAGATTTGTCTCAAGGTTTCTGGTAAACCATTTATCAATTAAGCATTTTTCTTCTGTCTTTTTTTTTCTCTGCTGCATGCTGCTGTGTGTTCGTTTTACCCATGATTTCCTTAGATGTCCTGTTTGCTGTAACATTTGAGGTACGTCACCCATTCTTACTGTCAAAGTAGACTATATTGTCACCTGTTCTCTAATGGCATTATTTATTTCAGGTTTTGTGCTGTTACTGCATAGTTTTAATTATTCATGAAATGTTTGCAGCTGCTTATTATTTTATCATAATCAATATAATAATGTGCCTTTAATAATAGTTTGCATATTTTTCAATTAAATAATGCCAGATGTAATAAAGTTGACGTAAGTGATGTGGGTGCTTGGAAAGGGGGGGGGGGGGGGGGAGAGAGAGAGAAAACCATTGTATTGTTTTCAGCTGCTAGCTGCATTTATGTATCAGTTCTGTAGAAAGTATATTTAATAGCATAGGTTCAGACTTATCCTGTATAATATCAAATTCTCCTGTTCAACAAGCTGCGAAAAAAAAAATTTTTTTGTGTACTTAAGCTGAACAGTTTTATCAACTAACTGATTCTCATTTTTAAGTATCATATCATTGCATATCAACTGTAACTGAATACAGTCTATAAATGGAGTTAAGCTGAATTATAAGATGAATGTTAAAAAGGTTTTCAAATGTTTGTGATTATTATCACTTGTACAACTTTTTACACCCATTATATTACACTTAGGGAATATATGTTGAAAACGTTTGTGGAAGAACAAGCGCATGGGAAGTATCGTGTTAAAATTTCAGAATTAGCCCTTCAAGAATAGAGAATTATAAATAAATGAACAGTCAACATGGCATGTGTTTACGACTCCAGGTAAAAGTTAGGCAAGAGGCCCCTATTATGTTGCAAGTTCATTGATGTCGGTGATCACAGAGAAGTCATGCTCTTGTTGGCAAGGGTCAGTGATTTGAATCCCACCCTCCCAGAATGACTGTCTTGTGAGTAGAGGCCAAACTCAGGTTGTTTGGCACCCACTTTGTTCTTGGAAATGCTGTCGCCTTGAGTCCGCTTAGTTCAGGGGTGTGCTTGTGTTAGTGAGGCGGGATGATAAGTGGGATGCTCACTAAACTAACTGAATGATTATTATGCAATAAAAACTGCACAAAACTAAAAATTTGAAGTAATTATTTAGTTCAGGTTAAATACATGCTGCAAAATGTTGCATAGCAAAAAAAACTAGTTTTTAGTAGTGGGAAATTACATGAATTTCATTTCGTAACTATGGTACGAATCTTATACACACACACAATTGTTGTTTGGCAACAAAAAAATAGTAGTTTTAAATATGAATGGCTTGTTTATTTTAGGTGATTAACAACTCATTAGTTGAGTTACAAGGCCTGGTGAACGAGAAGGCTAGCTCAACGATAGCCTCGGTAGAACCAAAGCCCGCACCCGCAGAACAGAAGCCGGCGATCACGTCCAAGCCACCAGCCGCATCGGAGCTGCTTGCCGCCGGTGACTCGGCCACGACTGTTCCCGAGCAAGCCAAGCCTGTGGTCCACGCGGTCCCTCATGCTGGAACCATGGTGCCGCCCGCCCCGGTGGCACCCAGACCCACCAGAGCACCCATTAAAACTGTGACGCGTCGACCATCGAGTTCGGCAAGTCCCAGCCCTGTCAACAAGCCCCCGTCGTTGCTGGATCTGAAAACACGGATGCCAGCGACTCAGTACGTACTGTTATGCAGTTCCTAGTATCATCCCCCATGAGGTCTTTGCATCGTCACTATATTCTGATAAGTCATTCAGTGTGAGGTGCTTGATTTGAATTCCAGGAGACCTGTGTTCAAGTCCCAGTACAGCCATCCTGATTTGGATTTCCCAAATCACTAATGACAAATTTTATGATGCTCCTTACTATAAGCAATAGCAAATTTCTGTGGCAATGTCATTATATGTGTTGTGTGTTGCCATCTTTAGTGAAACACTTCACTAAGATTTTAAAAAATTAATAAATAAGCCTTAAATTTTTAGAATTTTTTTCCCAGGATTTTGTTTTGATGTGTCATTTAATTTAGTGGTGTGTGTTTAATTTTGTAGCGTGGTTCAGAATGCAATAAAATTTGTCTAATTTTTTTTGCTGGTGAAAATAATTCAACATTAATTCAACTAAAAGTTTTTAATGTAGTGGAATACTTATCATAAATTATTAAAAAGATTTTTTTTAATGATGACACCATTATAAAATTTTTCTCTTAATGTGTTACTTATTAATTACAATATTGTTTGTCAATATTAATCTTTTTAAAGAATAGTATTTAATCACTTATGTTGCTCTGTGAACTGCTGTAATTGGTGTCAAACTCTATTCTAATTCAAGAAAGTTTTACGTTATTATATTATTGCAATAATATTAGTTATCATAAAATTAAAACAAATTATCTAGAGGGCATCACATCTTGTAAATTTGAAATCATTTCATCTGATGCTGATGGTGTGCTTTGTGTGTGTGCTTTTAAGGACTGGCAAAGTGCAACAGAATCAAAAACCAAAGAGTGCAAATTTCCAGAAGTTGCTTACAGAATTGCGGAAGAAGTACTCTAATAAGTCAGAGTAAGTATACATTTTGATGTTATTATAGACAGTACATTTTCAGAACCTTCATGCCATAACACACCCTCTAAATTAACAAAGCAGAAACAAGAAGTTATTATGAGATTCAGCCTGAAATTACTCTGCCTTTTGGTGTCTATACTCTGTACAATAATTTTTTCAAGTGAACTATAAGTTTGTTTTATTTTCTGCAGAGAAAAAAAAAAGGGAATAGGTATTGTACTCAAATAGTAGAACCTGGTTTTAACATATTTCAAGGAACCAGGAAAAAATATGCAAAAACTAGGAAAAAAAGGGGAAGTGTTTAAAAAAAATTATTCTCACTATGATGGAAACAATAAGCAAATATACACCATACTAAATAAAATGTCAGAGTTGCTTACGTTTTGATATATTAACTAGAACTTCATTATCTCACCTGGAGAAAACAATAAACCATCCAATCTTGCAGTAATTCTAAATAATTGTTTTAAGTTGAACATGAAAATTTCTGTTTTTGAATAAGAGGTGTGAATGTTGGAGTATTTAAAATGTCCTGTTTTAATGGTGAGATTTTATTACACAATTGACATTTGGACTATGTGTATAATTGTGTGTTAACATTTAATTAATTTCAAATTTTTATCAGAAATAATTATATTAAATGAACAAAACTACATTCAAAAAGATTGTTTACAGTTACGAACAGAAAAAGTTATAAAGGTTTATGATGCCATTATTGGGTATTCGGTGCAGCCAAAAATTTTCTGATCTGGTAAACCAATTATCGCCAAACATGCACAAAGATACCATATTTACAAGATTATGGTACATTGCTTTGAAACTTATTTTAATAATGGCACAGTAATCCACTGTTTGTTTATGTAAAAAAATTGCATTATACAAATTAATTTTTATGCATTACTCATTAAAGTGATAGCAAAATGAACTTAATTTTCACATCATCAAAATTTTGATTCAGGGTTCACCGTGGCATGTGGCACAAAAAATAGTAAGTTGTTGAAAATGGAAATCTAAGCTGCCATGATTACAAATATATGGAGTAACTAACGTATAATAAATAAACTTCACACTATTCGCTTTCAACTTCTATTGTTCTGTCTAAACTTTTGTGATGATTTGTATTAAATGCAACGCTGTAATTGCGAGAAATGGTTTCTAATAAAGCTGGAAAGTAATTCATTAATGCGATAAGGAAAATTTTGGTGCAAATAAAAAAAATGTTTATCACTGGAATTTGTAAATCTCAGGTATGTAAAAATGAAGTTCTACTGTGTAGGGTTTAATAGCTAGATAAATCTCAGTTCTGCCATGTAATGCGGTGTTCAGTGCACATAAAGAATATTGTATTGTGAGTTGCTAGAATACTCTCGCATCAACAAGTGCTGCTTCCAGTCTGACCAGGTTAGCAAAGTAAAATGCCTATATCTTTCTCTGTCATTCCATCATTCCAGTCTTCTTTCTCCTGCACTCATTTAACTATCTGCTCTTCCCATCTCCTCCTTGGACTTCCTTGGGGTCTCCTTCCAGTGTTCTTCAGCTTACCATTTTCCTAGGAAGCCTCTCTCTTCCCATTCTCTTCACATGACCATACCATCTCATTCCTGATCCTGTCTCGCTTCGTAACTGCCAACATACTCCTCATAAACTTAATTTCTATTGCTCTCATCTTCTCAGCATCTCTCGTATCTGCAGTCCAAGTCTCTGCTCCGTAAGTGGGCTCATAGTGGGTATTGTCAAGACTTTAAATATAACTTAAAATAGTTTTTTATCGTCTGATGATGGGGGCAGACGCCAGATTTCGAAACTTTGCAACTGTTTTTATCATAGAAAGCCTACCATGTTCATCTGTGCTGTAATTTCATCGGACTAATTCCTGATATGGAATTCTCTGTGTTACCCAAGCATGTAACTTTTCTATTAATTTGATTTTCACTTGTACTCAGTGTGTTTTATATCCTTCTTTGTTAACTATTCATTAAGTTTTTCTACAAACACCAGCATTAATCTGCAGTGGTATATGCAAGAATGATTCAAAGAAAGTAATAATACTGTTTAAATTCTTCAGGTTTGTGTGTATAAAAAATAAATAAATAAATAAAATAGAGCAGAGGTCTTCAATACATAATTTTGGCTTATAATATTTTTTTACTTCATTTTTGTGTGCACTGTATGGTTAATCTTACTAAATGTATTTTCACTTATGATTAACTTTGAAAACAATTTTTCTTTTCTAGTGAGGATCTTGAAGCATGTATCCTGGTAGTTCGAGAGCGCAATAACAACAGACTTACTGGCTTGCCCCTGCCCACAATCGTGACCATGGTGGGCAAGGTTCTGCAAGAACAGTCACGAAAAAAAGATGGTGGTAATGAAGCTTTTTTTAAATTTTTTAATTATAGTTTTGATGGGGGGGGGGGGGGGAGTTTTTTTTTTTTTTTTTCATTTTTCATTTTTTGTTATAGGCTCATGTAAAAGGTTTTTCATTAAGAGTGGTATATACCCCTTTTTAAAACCAGTTATACATGCGTCCACTACTAGCCTATTTTCTCGAGAATTATGATAGCTACAGCTTCCAGATTATTAATCTGACGAGAAAAGTAATGCAGTTTTTCCAATATAGTTTTATATTTTGGAAATCGTGACGCAAAATATATTTAAAAAAATGGTAAAAAACAAGCAATTCGTTGACGAATTTCTAGTTATTCGATGAGAAAAATTAAAATTTGAATCTATATTGGAAAAGATTATATTTTTCTGAACAAAATGGTATATTAAAAGTATAAGGTCACCGCATTAAATATCAGTTTATTTGGTTAGGAAAACTGGCTAATTTGGCATTTTCAGTGTCTGCCTTGTGCTGCTCGACGTGAAGGTTGACGCCAAGCTCCGGGAAGACGAGCAGGGTGGGGATGACACTGACACGCCTCAACGTCGCCCGCTGTAGGGGAAGTGCTGATCTGTAACGGTGATAAACCTCCCTCCTCCCTTCAACCTCCTCCCGCTACACAGCAACACCGTTTCTCTGAAGGATTCATAGTCCAGGCATTTTATGAGAAAAAGGGGTCGATTTACGGACAAATTGCAAGAAAAGGTTTTATTATATCAAAATTTGCAGAAAAATTTGTAGAATAACATATCCAAAATCCACCGAAATCCACTTTATTTTGGTAACGTTTTTTCCGGGATTTGTCCCGGAAAAATGCGGAATAAATTAATAACTGGAAAACGGTGCGTTCTACGAAGAAAGGTAGAGACACTAAAATTAAAGAGAGCCAAATTTACCATAACATACAAAAAATTTACAAAAATACACTAATAACTACTATTTTGTTTTCTGGAATTCGTCACGGAAAAACCTAAAATATTGAAATAAATTGAAAATAGCGCATTTTACAGCAAAATGTTTCAGGACAAAGTTAAAGTACACAACGATTTTCATAATATATTACAAATTAACAAAAATCAACACAAAATAGGTTTTTGGTTTTCCAGAAAATTTCCTGGAAAAAAAAGGACAAATCGAA
Organism: Bacillus rossius redtenbacheri; assembly: GCF_032445375.1. Classification (NCBI taxonomy): domain Eukaryota; kingdom Metazoa; phylum Arthropoda; class Insecta; order Phasmatodea; family Bacillidae; genus Bacillus; species Bacillus rossius. The sequence continues at coordinate 334,161,701 of NC_086330.1, read as the reverse complement.
AACGTATCGTACGTCAAAGAAAGTCGTGACTAAAATTAAAGACTTTTTTTGTATTAAATATAATTTAATTTCACCAAAATCTGCTCATATATATAAATGTATATATTTTTATATGTATAGTTTTTTTTGTGACTCGTCCTGGAAAATCTTTAAAAATTCAATAAAACGAAAACGGAACATCGTATTGAAAAAGTTTCGGTGGGACAAACAGAAGCACACAAGATTTCCTTTACCAGATCCTAAATTCACTGAAATCTGGTAAATAGATTTTATTTTGTGATCGGCCACGGAAAAAGTATTGAATATTTAGGCAAAATAACAGAAAGCATTGTATCCCATGTCAAATTGTCAGATCCGAACTATATTCATTTTCCATAATATATATTTAAAGTCACTTAAATTATATTCCTTTTTTCAGTTAGTGATGTGTTAAAACGTTTTTGAAATCTACCAAAATTATATTCCAGAAAACAAAATCAGACTCATTTCAACTGCTTATCGTTTGAAAGAAAAATTCGACACGTCCATTCTCACAAAACATACCATACAATTAAATTTACACAAGATTTCCAGTGACCTGTATCGAGAAGAAATAGAAAAATATACACACATTGGGATGCACTCTAACACACAATACTGAATAAACATGCATTAGGTAACATACATAAGTACTTTAATTTAAAATATAGGTTACCTAAACAAACATTAACGTGATTTTATATTTCTATTAATGTTAACAAACTGATCCAACAATTCGGAAAATTACCTACATATAAGCTCGAAATGTTATTTAACAGAATCATCCTGTTTAAGAGTGGTATATACCCCTTTTTAAAACCAGTTATACATGCGTCCACTACTAGCCTATTTTCTTGAGAATTATGATAGCTACAGCTTCCAGAGTATTAATCTGACGAGAAAAGTAATGCAGTTTTTCCAATATAGTTTTATATTTTGGAAATCGTGACGCAAAATGTATTTAAAAAAATGGTAAAAACAAGCAATTCATTGACGAATTTCTAGTTATTCGATGAGAAAAATGAAAATTTGTAACTATATTGGAAAAGATTATATTTTTCTGAACAAAATGGTATATTAAAAGGTCACAGCATTAAATATCTGTGTATTTGGTTAGGAAAACTGGCTAATTTGCATGGATATGTAGGAACACCCTACCTTAAAAGCCGTCACAGTAATTGCAGTCCTCGGGAGGTAATTCACGGTTTTTACAGGTTGATCCATGACAGTTTCCACAAGCCGAAGAACATGAGATGCCGTGTTTCCTAGAACTGCAGTTGGATGCACCGCAACCATCTTCCTTGCAAGTGCACCTGATTACCTTAAAAAGGCATTCCGGAACTGTTGGCTTGTCTGTCGAAATTGGCAAGAGAAGTTAGCCACATTTTCTCCATCCCCATTCTTCTGGATTCATCTTAATTCCCTTCCATTCTTGTATCTGATAGAAAACCCTTAAGAAATGGAAACGAGCTGAAGCACTAGTTGGAGGTAATTGTTCTGGTTGTACACATTTGGAACTAGTAGCTGCATTCTCACTAAACACTTTACAACGCAAAGTGTCGAGTGTGTCACTTCTTGACCCATTGTACAGGCGTACTACAGCTGTTCTGCCGATTTTACAGTGTCTTCTTTTGACACACTGGGAATACTATCTGAAATACTTTCGCAAGTTGCCTGAAGGCACTGTCATTCTGGAGCAGATCCAATGTTTTCCCCTTTCCTATACCATAGATGTGTGATGTGTCACATCCCATGAATGCATGACAGAAAAGAATATTACTACAAATTTCATCACCGAGCTTCAGCTTTAGCTCCTTAATGTGATATGTTTTCTTCTGCCTTTGTTCACTTTTTAAACACAAACAGTTATGTGTTTGTGAGCCAAAGTAGTAGAGTAAAAGGACAAGTAAATCTGTGTCTGTTCCTATAACTATTGTCAACTGTTATTTTGCACATTTTAAAGCTTCTTGGACAATGTAAATATCTGCATCACCTGGTGCTTCAACAACAGGACATTCTGCTTCGCGTAAATGTATTGCTAATAACCTTACAAATTGTCCTTTATTTCGCTCGTTCAAAAGAAACATATCTTTACGGAGTGATAGATGCATTTCTCCTGTGAATTCAACTACGGGTGATGCATTACCTCTTGTTCTTCTCATATGTGCTGTGTCTTTAGTACTGTGAGTTTTCCCATATCCATCAAATACAGTAGTTGCTAATCCATAATTTTTTAAGATGAAACTCACGTACAGCTGAGCGATCTCGTTGTATGTTGCAGTATGGGGCCAAGGTAACTGATGAAGTAAATATCCTCCGTCAATGACATATTTAATTTAATTTTATATATTTTATCGTTTGCAGAGTTATAACACATGGATACATAAAATCACTCAGTACAAGGGAATGGGAATTCAATCGTATAAATAGTAACTACATATACCAGCCAGGACAATAGTACACAAATTTTAAGCACAATTTGATAAAGGTCAATTATATAATGCAATTTTTTTGCCCATAATTTAATTCACGATTTATTTTGAAGTACAGTGCACGATTTCCGTTTTTTTTTGCTTTCGATAACTTTTTACCGGGACATTTCCTGAAAAACAAAAAAAAATTAAATGTTGATCTGTGTTAAATTCTCATATATTATGATAAACATTGTTTACTTTATCTTTTTCCTAAACCATTATGCTGTAAAGTGCACAATTTGCGATTTATTTCATTTTTAATATTTTTTCCGGGACTAATCCCGGAAAACGAAGCAGAATTTATAAGCTGATTTTCTTGAACTTTGGATATGTTATGGAAAAGTTAATCTTCTTTAATTTTTGCCTCTACAGGTTTTGTCATCACATGCACCGTTTTTGAGTTATTATTTTATTTCGTGTTTTTTCCGGGACAAAACCCGGAAAAAAGTTACCAAAAGAAAGTGGATTTCGGTGGATTTTGGATATGTTATTCTATGAATTTTTCTGCGAATTTTGATGTAAAAAAAACCTTTTCTTGCAATTTGTCCATGTTTTTTTCATATCTTTCCTGGACTATCATGGGACAGACGATTTCCTTGGCGAGTAGCTTGAAAAGAATCTTCACTCGGTAGCAAACTACATTGTAAAAGATTTTTAAGTCTGCTGATTCGATCAATGGTTCGTTAATGCTGTTTGTGAGCTTTCGCATAATATAAAAAAGACGCAATTATCTGTTAGTCGGTACGCATGGAAAAAAAGCAAGACAAATTAATCGGTAAGTTAGGGCGACTTTATTTAAGTGCGAAACGGAAGAAAAGAAGACCAACGGATCTGATTGAGTACCAGAAACAAAGGTAAGATATAGCGATACCGATATTAATTTTTCTTTTATCAATGTAAAAGAACACCGGAGAATTCCAAAACCGGCTAAAAACTATTTTAAGAAACATATTTTACAACTTAGTTTGTACAATGCATTTAATTTTTTAGAAAAATCCGAAGAGTTGAAGAATATGGTGCAGTTCAAGAGGAAGTCAACAGCACAATAACTGATCCCCAAACAGCTAACTTGACGGCTCATTTTTCTTTACCAGGATCAAGCAACGCAGGGAATGAAAATATGGTTCTGAATCCTGATGAGGAGTAAGTAGCCAGTGTTTTATACTACACAAACTGCGAACTGTATTTAACGATAACATTTATAATTAGCATTTTATTACGTTCAGAGTCTAATGAAAGGCTTAAATTTTTCATATAAATAATTTTCAGTTCAGTAATTGAACTTCTATGGATTTGTTCTTGGAAAAAAATATATATAGGCCTAGTGTTACGGACAGATTAAAGAAAAGTTAGATACTCGGTATTACTGTTGTATGCAAGTCATAGGAAGTTATTATGGCTTGACGACCATACATACGTCATCGATTATCAATTTCAATTAGTAATTTTAAAAAGTGAACTAATAGGGCATTTATTCAATCCAAGAAAAGTTCATGTGACGTGAAAAATACTAGTGCTATTATAAAACAAGCCGAAAGATAATTAAATTAATCAGTATGGGTGAAGTTATGAGGGTGGGGGAATAATTGCGAGAATGGAAGGCAAGCTATTGATAACTCACTGTGTTCGGTTCCAAAAGACAGTTTCTTCATCCCCCACCTCATTTCCCTTGTTTGAGCGTGTCTCAGTTTACAAATGCGTTCGACTATCAACAAATTATTGTGTTACTTGTGGTAGCCGCTAGCTGGAAAAACGCCAGGAATCCTTACTGCTGTATGTTGCAATATTCAAGTGCGTCATTGGGTGATTGTCCATGTTTCCTTATAAAAAATATTGAGTGCGAAAAATTTTCGCCTCGTAGGCTTTCTAGTAAAGGACGATATACAATATGGCTCTCCTGCAAACAAAAAACATTCAGTAAATATATGACATAAATTATTATTGTTCCACGTAGCCTTTCCTTTTTTTTGAATGTTACTTCTTTGTATGCAAGTTTGTACGTGCATGCATGTGTATGCCCGTATCTCGTGCTGTACCTACATTCTGGAATTAGACTTGTCATATTAGTGTACAATAAAACTCTCTTACATCATATCCCACATTTACTGATTAGTTTGCGAACAGTGGTAGAGTTTATAGGCAGGATTATAGAATTAACTGAATATTTCACTACCTTTAAAGAGTAATTCATCAACATTTTGAGCGGAACACACAACTATAAAATTGTACTCAAATATGAGAGCCAAAATAGGAAATTTCGTTACTTTTGGAATTTTGATACTCAACATGTCACAAATATATTTTGTTTTAATCTTTGCAGGACAGTCACCAAATCGTACGCCAAACTTCAGCCACCAATCCAACTGCTGGAAACGGAAGCCGGTGTTTTTCATTGGTCCACGGAAGTGTCTGACACCATCATCATAGAAAACATCAACATCGTTGAAAACTTAATAAAATGGCGTATGAAATGAGCAGTGTTCAACAGGAAAGAAAGGTATTTAGAACAAACATTTATTGCTGATTTAGAATTTTTGTAATAAAACGTTTGAACCTATTTGAAGCCAACAACAACCTGCTAGAACCTAGTAAGAGCCATAATATACTCTCATGACATACTTAATGTTCCAGCAGTACAACATGGCAGGCAGTCCGAAGAAATAGTCATCAAATAGCTAGAAGACCAGGAAAAAATTAATATAAGTAAAGCTGGTCTTTTTATTGACCAAGAACACCCATTTCTTGCCGCAACACCCGATGGCCTTGTTGGCGAAGGTCGTCTCGTAGAAATAGTGTCCTGCTTCGGCATATGGAATGGACATAAATGAAGCCATGCGAGAAGGCAAAATAAAGTATTTGAAATATTCTGAAGAAAGTCCTACTGTCATTTCATTTAAAAAAGATCCTGAATATTTCTACCAAGTCCAGGGTCAACTTCACATAACCAGAAGGGATATTTGCTTGTTTGGCATCTGGACTTCGAGCCAAAATAAATTAAAAGTACCTATTGGAAATTTTCAGAGACGACACATTCTGGAAAGAAAAAAATGGAACCAAAACTCGTTTTATTTTACACACAATGCGTTCTTCCGGAATTAGTTGATCCTAGACACACAAGAAATATGGAAATTCGGGATCCGCCGCACATAACAGAGGCTATCAGAAGTCATAAGATAAAATGCATGGGAAAACGAAGATCGTCCAAAACAAAACCGAATATTACACCCTGATTACACTAAACGTGAACATTTTTCAAGCTTTTGCAGAACTTTCAAGAAAATGTTGGTCTTGGATAATCATTCAAACTAATTTTTATAGTGACCTGTTTGATTTATCAATCTAAGTCGCCTGCTCACTTTGCTTCATAAACTATCACCTTTCATACTGGAAATTATTCTTGCTCATTGTTTCTAGAACGTTTAACCATGCCAAGCATTTTCATGAACCTTCATTTTTAGTATGCCAGCACCTACGAGTGCATAAGAAAGTATAGCCCGTGTGGTCACGTTCAGTGGCTACCTAGAGAATCATTACCGTAATTATTTTGGATATGTAAAAAAATAAAATGTCTTACCTATAATGTAAATTTTAAAGCTGAGTTAAGTTTTCCAGAATGGTTAAATGCTCAAGTGAGCAATGGTGTTTAAAATTATAGAAGACATTGCTTGTTTAGGTGAATAAATACTGAGGTGTTCGTAACTGTTACTTTTGAAGGAAATTAATTCATTTGGCAGCCAATTGAGAAATTTTGTAAAATTTTTAAATGAGAAACAAGAGAATTTCATAAAAAGAGTGTTCGGTATGCATAAACTTCTTGTCTGGTAAGTCCTAACAAAAAGGAGAAACGAAATAAATGTATAATAGCGACCATAAAAATATTTTGCTTCAGTGGTAAGCTGAATTAAATTCTGTGTTTTGTTGTTTTAAAAGTGTGTGTGCATTAAATCGAATAGTATAAATGCCTGTCTAGTTAAAAATATAAAGCTTATGTACATTTTTTGTGCGTCACAGGTAAAAACCAATTTGTGTGTAATTCTACTAAACTTGTTTAAATAATCTGTTGTCGTTTACTGTATCGGATTTGTAAAATTATTTCTATTTAAGCATTTGTTTCTCTTAAATACCTCTCTAAAGGCCATCTACATACTTTTAAGATTGTTGGACTTTTCTGCAAACTGTTTTGAAAAAGGTTTTTGTGATGTAAAAATATTTGTGTTTAAAATGTCTATTATACCGTACAGTTTTTTTTTTTTAAATTTGTCTTTCTTGGAAGTAACTCGTGCCCACGTTGGTTTAATTTATAGTGCTCTTTTTAAATTTATTTGTCTTTTATAACATAATGAACATTGTATATTGGTGTGAAACAAAATGTATGAATTACGTGTGAAATAAATACATGTTTTATAATGTGGAATTATGTAACGATTTTCTGTATAGTGCCTTTTTATACCACGTCCAAATAAAATATATGCTACCTGCATGATAACTCATTGCCATGACACAAGTGAAACAATTACAAATGAGATTATTCCATGTTATAAAAACACGAACACTTTTTTTAAAAAAATAGTACATAATATGTATGTATTTCGAAAAGCTTTTACAACTATCATTGACAGATGCGAGTTATAAAAAATACATAACATCGATTCGGAAAATATATTTAACTTCGGCAAGATTTGTTTGCAGAATAAGGTAATTTCATGTTCCTTGGAGGATATGTAACGTTTAATATCCACGTGACTTCGAAAATTACGATGTAATATCACTTTTCCCACTTCATGTAAAAGTTTGTGTTTTTAGCAAAAACATAGTAATCCATTTTATCTTTTTTTTTTTACTTATGAACTACTAAACACGCGTAAAAAAATGCTACCATTACGACAAACATACTTTTCGCGTTATTTGACATTTGAGTTGAATGAAACGTTGTGTGTAGCCACTGTTAGCTCGCGCGGCGCTCCGCTCGTACGGGGAAGGAAGGCAGGCAGGCAGGTAGCAATGCTGTCGAGACATCCCGACCCGTACCGCGCCGTCATGAGGAGGGAATGACCATGGAGTGAGGGAGGGTAAACCGAGTCTATCCCCTCCACCGACATCATTTCGCCAGGACGCGCTCCTAGTAGGCCACTCCTCCAAGGCTAAACTCCGCCCAGGCTAGAAGTATTTTGTGCTGCTCGCGCCGGATTCTGAGTAGCCGCTTCTCTATATACCACTCTTAAATATTATTACTTTGAAAAAAAAATCTATGAATTATTTCAAATTTCGTTGCAGTTTGCTACAACTAAAAAAATTTCAAAATTTTGTAAGCTTACTTATATTACTGTTGTGACTTATTAAAACTAAAATGTGAATGTGTATTGGCATCACACATAAGCATGCATGTGTAGTTGTTAAAATATTTTTAACACATCAAAATATTTTAAAAAATAGATTCCAACCCTTGCTATTCCAATTTTATATTATTCAAAACCTTTTTGATGAATGTGTTATAATTCAGTTCAAACTGAAGAACCAATATTATTAGCACAGGCCCAATTATTAGAAGTATGAGAGTATTAAAAAATATTATATATTCATGAATAATTTGGTGTTTGAGTCAACATTTTGTCATTAAGAATTTTATTTAAAAATTTGTAACTAATAAATACAGCAAGTAGTAGTTCACAAAAATTTTTCATGGAAATAGTGTGAGATGAACAAAGTCAAAAAGTTTTATTTATAAATTTGGATTTGTTTTCTGCAACATAGTTCATACATGCATTTTCTATGTAACAAATAATATGAGATTAATAATTTTTAAATATAATACTCTATTTTTATGTTTGTAATCTGTTGGATCAACCAAGCTATTTTCAAACTTAAAAAAATGTTTATATATTCAACATTTAAATTTAATATTTATTTAAAAATAATTCTCAGATGCATACTAATAAGACATCATCATCCTCAACTGCTTCTAGCCTGCATCCAGGTCAGCAAAGTAAATTGCCTCTTATCTTCCTCTGTCACTCCACCATTCCTTGTCCTTCACTGTGTTCCATTATTCTCTATCTGTAATCCTTTAACTTCTTTCGCTTCAGAAAAAGAAAATACAATTTTTACCCAGAAAGTGTAAACATATCAGCGGTTGCTGGCAAGAATAACACAGAAAAGATACCGCACAAAATGTAAATACAAGTTTCTATGAAGAAAAAAAGACATGCCACTTCAAGGTACAGGTTTTACAGATGACAACACCACATCGCAGCGTAGGAAAACACCCCATTTGACAAAAGATACATGCCACAACTAAATTATATTTATTGCATTTGAGATAAATTGAATGACAGTTAAAAAATTATCTTCTTTTCTTACCTTCTCCTTGGTCTTCCTTGGAGCCTTCTTCTTGTGTACTTCAACTCTATCATTTTCTTCTATCTTCTACCATTCTCTTCACATAACCATTCATACTCATTCTTGCTTTTCCCATGATCTCATTCAAGTCCTGTACTCCTCATTCCTGATACTGTATTATCTCTAATTTTGTTAATATGAAGCTCATTGAAGACAGGTACAACTGGTGTATTGGATTTTCATGTATTTTGCCATTACTTTCAGTATAGCTTCTGTATTGTTTTATGACTTTGGACTCTTGTATTGTAGAAGTCAACATTTATGAACTGGAGTAATGGTTTTGGCAGTTTAAATCATTCGCATCCTTCCAGCTCTTGTAGACTGGACACCTGTTAGTAATAGGTACCAATAAAATTTGTATGTGGAAGGTGGAGCACTTTTCGAAATTCAACTTCTTTCATGGTTGTAGTTCTCAAAAATTGTGTGTAACAGTAAGAGTTATGTGTATCATAAACTATTATTATGAGATGATGTGGTAATGGGATTGGAATCTGATGTTTATGCATACTAATAGGTGCCACCGTGTCTAGAGGGCACAGACCCGGCAGAGACTCTTAATCCCTGGGAGTAACATTATCCATGTGGAAGCTTGACTCGTATCCCTCTTAACGCAGTTACCATTAACCTTGGAATCTGGGACGCTTTCAGCTATAGTTGTTGACAGTTGCCTCTTAAGGTGTCCCACACACCAGTCTGCCATAACTGGTACACACATGGATAGGCACAGATAAAAACACAATAATTATGGTGCTGAGGTTAAATACATGCCACAGCATCACATGCCTCTCATACATAATTACAATTAAAGGTAAAACTGAAAAAACGCCTAACAATACGACTAGTTCATGTGAAGTCCAGAGTCACCTCGTGGTTATGGATTAAGTTTTTGTTAGTTTCCGAACCCCGACTAGCAGATTATTACTTAATTAATAAAACAGTTGAGTCCTCGAGGCAAGGTACGAGAAAGGCGAAAGTAATTAGAAAATATTAAGCGACAGGATGAATAGTTCAGTTAAAATATACTATGAAGTTCTCAGAGTGCTGGACGCAGCTTACCTCGGGTAGCGATGAGAAGTAACTGGGGCGTAATATGGCCGCAGAGGTTGCTGGACAGCACATTTGATGCCACGTTGGAAAACCTGTTAGGTCTTAAAAATTTTTGCCGTTAACGGATTTATATTAGGATAAAATATTACTCTTATAAATTATAACTTAGTTATTCCAGGCTCTAAAATATGTAAATTATGTATTAAGGTTATAACTTCCAAATTATTAATTATATAAATGGCCTTCTGCATGTTCAGGTCCGTTGCTGCAGAGTTGTAACTTAAAAATAATAAACTTAATGTTTTTGGGATCCTGAAATACAGGAATAAAAGAGGGTTACAATATTTACTTTTTATTAAGGAAACGAGGCACTGGCTCTACTGCGCCTCTTGCGGTAGTTTGTGGTATCTGTGGCACACTATGCAAACACATCGCTAGCAGAGGTTTGAATGCTGTTGTGGCAATAGAGGGTGTTGGTGGGGGGAGAAGGGGTCTGAAGTGGGGTAAGGCGTAGCCCCGGTTGACGTCAGAGAAATCTTGAGGTGGTTGTTCGTATGATCTCTTGCAGTTAATGCAGTTTGTGTATTTAATAATAAGTGTCTTTCAAAGTGTTAAAATACGAACAAACAACTTGTTCATAGATTTTCAGAGAACTTTGTTCTTTATATATGTTTTCTGTTACTTTTTTTTTCTTCTTGCCTCACCCCGTCTCCCTCCTCCCAGAAAATGCCAGTGACTTCAATAGAACAATAGTTGGATGGAAAAAAAAAAGTTTTTAAAATACGTTGAGTTAAAATGTATGTGCTCTGAGGTTGGTGGAAAAGAATTTTTTTTTTTCTTTGTAGGCTCAATGGGTTTAGACAAGTTTGGGAAAACGGCATGGCACTTGAAGTCTGCTGAAACTGTTCAGTGGTCCAAGCCGAAAGACACAAGCGATGAAGAGTGCACCATCTGCATTGAACCATTGGGAACCGAGACCACGATCCTGTTCTGCAAGCACTCGTTCCATACTTCTGTAAGTAGCACTGACTCAGTCGATCATTGTCACAGTCACCTAATACACTAAGAGTAGGGATAAGAAAGATTTTATGGTTTTGTAGGTAGGTCAATTTCATTTCTAAAACGGGAGATTTTGGTGTTATTGTTTTTATTTTCTTACATTGTGTTAATTCATAAAATTGGTGTATTACTTATCAAATATGAAACTAAAATATTTCTTTATACTTATTTCACAATTTTGACTGACACCAGATGCACTTATACAATCAAATAATTTGTAAAAAGCATGTCTCAAAAATAACTACAGTAGAACCCCGATTATCCGCGACTCGATCATCCGATTCGCGGATTAACCGCGATTTATGTCCATCAAGTCCAATTTTTTAGTTATATATAACCAATGATTCAAAATGTATGTAAATGTTAAAATACTTTGCAAAATGTATGTTGGTCAAAGTACTTTGACTCAGTTATGTTTATATACACAGAAAGTTTTAAAAAAAATACTAGTACATACATACGTATGTACATAATATTTTTGTGTTCCATGTTACGTGAATAGATTATACACTGGTGCGCGATTCCACGTTCGCATGACCGGACTGTACACTTCCGCGCGCAGCACGGCGCCGTGCCACAGAGATTACCCGGCGCATGGAGACAGTCCATTCCATTAGTGTACGTTGTTGAAGCGTGAAGGTGGTGATAATTTTATGTATTGTAACAGTGATCTGCATTCCGACGGATTATACCGTAGTGTTGTGCGGAAGTGTTGAGCGCAACATTTCATCATGTCATCAAATGAACAGAAAAGAAAGCGAGTAGTACTGTCCATCGACAGCAAAACAAAAATTATAGAAAGATTTCAGAGTGGAGAAACGATTGCAAACTTGCGAATGAGTTTAATGACGGTAACACAACAGTGCGCGACATCATAAAAAATCACGAAAAAATCCTTCAGTTTGCTTCACAGGCTGACACTTCAAGTGGATTAAATAAACGCAAGACGATGATAGAATCCACATTTAGCAGCTTGGACACTTGTTTGTTTGAATGGTTTCAACAGAAAAGGTCGGAGGGTGTACCATTAAGTGGCGTAATTTTATCACAGCAGACGTAAATTTTTTTAAAAAAAACTAGGCTTGACAGAAGAACCATTTTCCTGTTATATTACTTCTCCGTTATTTTATGAGCACCGACTGTACGGAAGTGTGTGTGTTGCAACTAGTGCTTGGCACGCAAGATAAAATCAGCCTATCACTTGCTGACGCGGCGCTGTGATACGACGGTGTTTGTTTATTTAAAAACTCAGCTAAGAGTGAACGGAGAATAGATATAACGACCCCTCACGGTTCCCGAGATTAGGGTCGTTATAAGATTTCCGACCCATCTGCAACACTAAGTCATAGTAGGCCGTTTTTGCACTAATTCCACGTTCAACAAGCTAAAAATAAAAAATCTAACATTTAAAATTCATATAAATAAAGGGGGATAAAATCACCGTGAATTATACGAGACAGAGACACCGTTTCAAAACCATCAAATCAAGTCTCAATGCACTGGTATGAAAAATCTTATCTCGAAAAGAATTTTGAAGGCAGTCGTTTTGTAAAACAATAACCAGCCCGATGGTGTTACTGACAACAGAGCAATGAGCTAAGTGTGGCAGCGTCGCTTATGGGCGATGAAAAGAATGCGTGACCTTGGCAGCTATCAGCTGTCTTGGGCCCTCGGACTGGCGGGCGGCTAGTCACACATAGGGATGGGTAAATGTCTAAAATTTTATCTATCGGAAATTTTCCTGGAAATTTTCATGGAAACTTTCCAAAAACCGAAAAACATAGGAAATGTTAGGAAACTTTGATGTTGGTTTATAAATAACCATTTCAGAGAATTAGACATGTGACTGTCTCTACTGTATGAAATTTTCATATATTAAAATACAATATTCATAGTTGCAGTATTAAGAGGACATTAAAATATCTTTCGTTAGCGATGTAGAATTTACTGTGGGTGCTGTTCTAAATTAATTTCAACATTTAGGTCGAATTATTCTTTTTACAAATACAGTTCACAAATTCATTGCAAGTAGGCCTAATCAGTTTTTTAATCTGAAAATTATTTAATCAGCTGCTTTCGACATTACAAAAAGCTAATGTAGTGGAAGAAAAGTTAAGGTAAAGAATAATACTTAACTGCAGATTTAACAGAAATGATTCCTTCTGAAAAAACAATTACCTGGTCAATCACAGTTAAAATATTTGACTACATAGATTTGAAAATATTAACACTATATTATTACAATTTATCAACTGATTGGAAATAAAGACAAATAAGTTGTAACAAATAGAACACTAAAAAAAATATTGATCAACAATTAGTTGCATTCATAATAAGAAATCATACATGTTACAGTTTTAACTGAATTGGAAACAAACATGTCTTTATTTAAGTCATATTGGGTCTTAGAAACCAATGAAATCATCATTGTCCTCATAACTGAAATCACGGTTTTCTTCCTCTTCTGTTTCATTGTTAGAACAAGATGCACTGTCTTCTTTTAAAACACACTGTGGTAGTTTTTTCTTCTGCTGTACTTTCTCACATTTGTCTTCCACAATGACAGTAATAGAATCTTTCCTTTCCAATTTTTCAATGTCCTCCAGGATGTGGTGGCACAATTTCCAGTTGTGGGCAATGAATGATATTTTACCTGCTCTTTCAGTGGTCAAGCAGTTTCTTAGTTTTGTATGTATACTACCATGTGTACTGAAAGACCTCTCTGTAGCAGCAGAGGTTACTGGCATACCTAAGATTCTGTTTGCTACTTTTGACAGCTGTGTATGACCACACAGACCTTTCCACCAAGTACAGGGTTCGATTTTACCTTTTTCAAGCGCCATCCAAAGAAATTCTTTGGCCCACATACCTTCTCTACTTCGGTACTGAGCTAACTCTGTTAAAACTATACCTTCTTCAATGTGTTCCATATCGGTTGAAATTGTTCATCAGGTTTAAGTGTATGGCCTTGTGAAGAGGGGTGTAACATGCATGCAGCCAGATGGATAGGTTTCAAAGCAAATTCTTTCCTGGTTTCCATTTTCATTAGTACAATTTTCTCGTCGCTCTTTGAAAGTGGGGATTCTGGAAGTGACACTTTTAAAGCATCTTCAATTTCAGCTAAAGCTCCATGTGTGTTATGAATATTGAGTTTATCTGATTCTAACCTTGAAATCCAGGAAACAACTGGCCGTAACAGGTTAGCCAATTTTTCAATTCTTATCCAAAACACATCATCATCCAAAATGTTGGTTTTAATGTCTTTTGAAATTGCATTACCAACTTTTTCGCTTACTGCTAAGGTCTGTAAACTTACTCTGTTGTTCATCATACTGTCTAAGCAATGTAAGAAACTTCCCCAACGGGTTACAACAGGCAAGTGAAGGGTAGTTTTGTTACCTTTTGTCTCATTAATTTCAGAAAGTACTGAAGTTAAAATATGAGACTGTTTGATTGTTTTAATGATGTCAACTACTCTTTTGAAACAATTAGAAACTGACTCACACTTCACAATATCATTGCATAAAAGATGTAGTGTATGTGCTATACATCCAATAGACACAATATGTGGAAATTCATTTTCTACCAGTTCACCTGCTTTCTTCATGTTGGAAGCATTATCACCAATAACCACTAAGAACTTTCTTGGATCATATTTCATCAAAATTGTTTTCATTTCACCAGCGATGTATTCTCCAGTATGACAGTTGTCTTTGGTATTAATAGAGTCTACAAACACTGGCTGTGGTGTGTTGATGATGAAATTCAAAATGCTTTCATTCCTGAAAATAAATAAAATTGAATTAGTGTTAAAATTATTGTAATTCAAAAGCAGTTAATATTAAGGCAATATATTCCTCCTTAACACATTCACATTATTACAGTATGTCTGTTGTAATGTTCCCAGTTTTAGGCAGATTGTGTCAATATATAGCCACTATAAACAAGTGTTTTGCAGTTGACTGTCAAGACAAGCTAAAAAAAAAAAAAAGCAGTAATCTTATTACAAATGTGTTAATTACTTTAAATACATCATTGATGGTGTATTGGCGTGCGGTGTAACTGCCAAAAACCTCAAACTTTACTCTAGACAGACAGCCATACAACCTGCATGAACAATAACAGCACGCTTTTCCTGCAAACTCACACCATTTTTTTTTCGTTACCAAATACAATGTTAGATTTAAAAGAGTTTTGTGTTATTTGTGTAATAATTTTTTAATTATGTTATTTATAATATCATTAACCTCTCTATATTTTCATTTTCTTTAACATATTTTTTGTCCCTAATTCAATTTTTGCAAGAGGTTTTTTTTACTATAAAACAGTTTTATTGTGAGGTTTGGTTATTTGTGGCATGGTTTGATACACTACTGCAACACCTTTTTATAAAATTCATAACATGCTACAATAATGTACTTTGTGTGTGGCATGGCACACTGATTTGGACATATTGTAAGAAGACTTATAAAAGTGAATATCTTATGTAACCAAAATTTTAAAATTCTCAATTTTGAATCTTTACTGCCTTAGACAAAAACAGAAAGTGCAGATTTATAAAAACAAGTTGGTGCCTTTTATAAAACAAAGTTAAATGTGTTAATAGTTGGTTAAAAAATTGATTAAAGACTGAAAGTGACTATTAGCTTTGTAATATACACAGATTTCTCTGATTAAGTAGACATTGAGTCAAGGAAAATATGTTAATTCTCAAGATCATGGTTACATGAATTTTTCTTTAGATATGTTTTTTGGTTCTGTGAATTCTGCCTTACCTCAGATTGCTCCAGCCATCGCACTGCAGAGCAAGGTTTCTTGCATCAGCTATTATTCCTTTAATTCTATTTTGAGTTTTTGCAAACTCTGCATCAAGAAGGGTTGTTGAAACTGATTTTCGTGTTGGCAGACTGTACGCGGGGCGAATTAACTTAAAGAATTCTTGCCACAGTGGATGCTCAACCATTGATAAAGGTGCTCCACTAACATAGATAGCTTTAGCCAGCAACTCATTGGCTTTGTCCTGCAAAACAAAAGATTCCATTACTTGAATTAGTTGTACTATTTAAAAAATTTTAAGGTTTATATGGAAGACATGTTACAGTTTCCTTTACTTTTAAAGGAATTTTTCAGTCACTTATATACCTATCACTGATTTAATTTTTAATTTATATTTACAAAACATGTTATACCTCACTGGTTCACAAGCTAAAACAAACATAAAATACTAATTTTTTAAAATTAGTTCTGCATTACTAATGATGCATCTTAAACATATCAAGTTAAGATTATGTTAAAAACATTAGTAAATCAAGCATAACGACTAGGTACAAGACAAGCCTGTATCAAAGTGACACTTACCTTAGCTGTTGGAGTCATATGGTCGAGAAAAGAAAACATTGTTGAATTTACTCTGTGTGAGTTAGACCATATTGGCCTAGTTGTATTAGTGCTGGCACTAGTTCCTGCACATTCTGAAGCACTTGAGACTGCTGCAAGTTGTAAAGATGGTGAATTTTGTGTTTCACTGTAAATCTGAGCCATATTTTCACTTAAGTTTGCTGATGAACTTGGACCAGCAGTATTGCACACTTCAGGACATGTAGTTCCATTTGAAAGTTCTTTTTCTTGTTTTTCACTTCCCAGAAACTTGGATTTGATAGTCAATGGACATTTTGGACACTTTTTAATGTGCCTTACCATTCTTGTACTGTTTCTGAAGTATGACACATCACAAAATACACAGAACACTTTGATTTTTCCTTGAACTGATTTTTCGGAAAAATAACTCCAAATATCACCTTTAATCTTGCCCATTTTTCATTAACCAGATAACACTTATAAAATTCAGCCTCAAAACCAGCTATACTAGCATAATGCGTCTCATGTAGCAAGCACAACAGGACTGACTGTCTAGCAGTAATATGTACAAAATGGGTTAAGTTGGGAGAAGACTAGAAGTGTGAGAACAGAAACAATATACCATATATGGCAAATGCTCAAAGCACTTTATCTTATCTTCCTGGAAGAAGAGTGGAAACATGAGAACTAGTGTGTGATTTGAAATTGATATAAAGTTTGAAGTACCCAAAAGTGAAATTCAATCCCACATTTGACTCGCACAAAATTACAAAGTAAACACACAAGAAAATTTTAACAGAAATTTTACCAGCATGGTTTCCCATAATAAAAGCATTGAGGGAGAATATTATACTCTTTACTGATATGGTCGATATGGATAAATTAATATGCTAACTAAGCTCTTATTAAATCTGCAATGATTGCATAACAAATGTAAGAATATTGAATTACAGCTAAAAAAAATTCAATGTTTCCCAATGTTTCCACTTTTTTTCAAAGTTTCCATGAGGTCTGTAAATTTTCCATTTTTGAAAGTTTTCGGCAGGAAATTTCCGACTGGAAACTTTCCACTACCCATCACTAGACACACCTCGGTGCAACAACGACTCGCGTGCCCACGTCTCCGCACACAAAAAAAAACCACTGCTGCCCAGCACTATGTCAACAACGCACACGCACACAAAGCATGTGTATATTTATATGTAATCTCCGAATGTCCACAGATGGCCGTCTGTGGGCTAATGACCTTTGAGGCAAGCATGACTCGGCTAACCGCGATTTTCGATTATCCGACTCACTCGTCCCCTTCATTAACACGGATAATCGGGGTTCTACTGTACTTAGAAAAAGATGTTACGTTGTATGTGTGGCCCCGCTAAGCACACAGAGAAACGTAACAAAAACAAAGACAAACCATGTTCTTTAGGAATTTTTCATTACTATGGTTGCTTCCGACGTTATTTGGAAATAAAAGAGTTTATTAAATTACCTTTGTTTATTTCTTTTCAAAAAAAATGTTTTTCTCATCATTACATGGCATCAGTACACAATTTTACACATGAATTTAGTTCGTAGGCATTGTTACTTGCACATTTTTTTGTTTTTTTCTTATACAAATTTTTACGAGGTCTTTGAATTTTGATAGGATGAGGTCCAATTACATACCACAGCACCATACATCTTGCCCTTGATGGTCCAGGAGTCTTGTCACTCGCCAAAAAAAAATAATATTTTAGTAATGTCCCTTGGTTAACTACATAACTCAAGGTACCGTTGATCACGGATCGGAATCACACGAAGTCGGGCCGATGCCGACGCCTAGGGCCTAAATTTCTAATTAACTATTCCGAAAAATGACGAATTTAGGTTACAAAAATACGGCCTGGCCCCAGCCCCTAGGCGTTAAATTGTCCCTTAGTGACTTTCCATTGTGTGTCGTGACTTGCCGACGACGCGACCGGGTTCGGCAACGATCGAGCAACAAGTGACTTGGTCGACGAGACCACCTTCGCTTATAAAGGTGAAGACAAAGGGAGGCAACCCCGTGGGCCAACTGACCAATCAGAGTACAGAATTCAGAAACATGACTATATAAGGAAATTCGGACGGGCGCTTCATTCCATGCCAGGGCTCGCCCTGATTGGCTGGCTAGTGGTAGCCTCCAGAGAACCTACCAGACGGTCGCTACAGCTGTGCGTCCACGTGACGCGTAAATCCCAAACACGCATTTACAAGGTGAAAAATAACTTTCTGGCGCCAGGGTGTCGCGCCTGTCCGCTCTTCCTTCTGTACCTTCCAGACTATTCTCGAAATATTATACTAGCAATATCCAATAAAATTTAAAATTACCCAACAAATTTAAATTTAATGTTCAAAATTTAGTAATCAAAGTTAAAATTCATACTGTATTACAAATTTTAGTTTAAAAATGATGTCCTGTAAAATTATAGTCTACACTGCTTTAAACAAAACAATTACTGAAATTAATTATCAAATATCAAAATTAATTATTATGGACTGGAATTAACCCTCAAATTAATAATTAAGTATCTCAAGGAAATAAGTATTTTAAGGCTTTCCATGAAATTTAAGCAAAGTAATTAATAACAATTCTTAATAGCTCTGAACCATTATCCTTATCTACATATAAAAAAAATTATTATACTTTATATCAAAGTTATTCTTGCTCAATACTCTTATGACCCAAAATATATATATATATATATATCAAATCCTCATTGTGCAATGCTACAAATAAAAAAAAACCGTGTATTTTTGAGTGTTTGAAATATGTGCCAATGAGATTAATGTAAAATATGTAATTAATAAGAGATGCAAGTTCAGACAACATGAAATTAATTTTTTCCAAATATTTTTTTTATACATTTTGGTACAAAAGTAAATGGTAAATAATTACTTTCAATGAACTTGCAATAATAAAATACTGTATAAACCCACGTACCACCCGCACCTTTTTTAAAAAAATCAGGTTCGAAAAAGTAGGGTGCGGGTGTTACACGGGTCTTGGGCTTAGCGTGGTGACGAAATAACGCCGGCGCGACTGGAGGTTGCTGCGATCTACAAGAGGGGTAGGGGAAAAGGAGGGGAAGGAAGCGGCAGACAGTCAAGGTCACATTCCTCACAGCGTTATCACACTGCTGCTCCGCCGGTTACAAACGCGCGCGCCACGCACTGTCCTATCCTCATTTGCAAAGTACCCAGTGGTTTTACACGTGTGTTGGCTGCAAGTATTGTAATGAATCGTAAAAAGTTGCATTCTTTCACAGTTGTGGAAAAATTAAAAATAATCAGTGAAGCGGAAGAATTCGGTAACCGTGCTGCTGGGCGAAAATATGTCGACGAATCATGTGTGAGGGATTGGAGGAAAAGTAAAGACAAACTTTTCGGCCAGTGGCGATAGACGTGCGTGCCGTGGTGCGGTAGCAAAGTTTCCGGAGATAGAGGAAAAACTCCACGACTACATACAGGACAGACTGCAATTCGGGTACGCTGTAAGCACGGAAATGTGTTCGCTAAAGGCGCTGCAAATTGCTCGTGAACTTGGCGTGGGTGAAGGCTTTAAAGCAAGTAGGAACTGGATGCGCAGGTTCATGGTAAGAAAGGGTTTGTCCATGAGGCGGCGTACTACAATCTGCCAGCATTTTCCGACAAGCTACGATGAGAAATTAATAGCATTTCAGAGGCATGTGTTAAAGCTGTGGAAGCTGTAGAATATATGCCAAATTTAGGCACAAGGTTTTTTAATATGCATGTAATAAAAATAGTTTTTATTATGCATGGCAAGGACTCGCGTGCGTTATCGTTTATTTGTTTGAACGTGGTCATTGCCCAGCGCACGATAATGGACGCGGAAGATTGTAACTGTAAACAGCTGGGAGCTGGGCAAGATCACGCGCACACACGGCGTGTGGTTCTCGTTCGCGCGCGCCGTCACCACGTTTTACTCGCGCGATGTTGCCACATTGCAGTTGCCTGCCTTCTGTACACTTTTAACACAAATGCCGAGGCTGTAATAAGTAGCATAGTACTTTTTTTTGTAATTCTTTACGATTTGTTACTGTTTGAAAGGAAAATAAATCACGACTATATTATTTTTTTTTCCATGCAGATTTGCAATAAAAACATTTTTTCCCACCATGGCATTCTAAAAATAAGGGTGCGGGTCTTACCCGGGGGCGGGTGGTACGTGGGTTTATACGGTATATAGAGGTGGACGAGAATGGCATTTTTACTTCAGGATGGGATTCAGTCGGGAAAGATATTGGATGATATGGATCGGGATCAGGAGAAAAAGCATTGAAATTATGTCACTTACTTGGTATACAGAAGAGAAAAAAATCAACCATCAAAAACATATCCATCCCATAAACCATTTGTAGCCCAAATGATTTCAAGTTCACAAATAATATTAATACAGGACAAATAATAAGTAAGACATTATGTAAATAAAAACAAACATCATCTTATTCTGTACTCATTTCCCGTAATTTGCTTTTGATGATACTTTATGACTAACTGCAAACATTTAATACTGCTCTGATGTTTCTGAAAGAAACGGAAATTTATGACTTAAATATTTTAAACAAAGATGGCTTATTTCAGTTTCTTTGTTAAAACCAGAGTTTTGAGTCGTTTCAAATGTGGCGCATTTGGCAACATTGTTCATTGCTGCTTTCATGAAGTTCATTTTCAAATATAACCTAAATATTTTAAAGATGTTATTGTTCATCAAAAGTAAAAATATATTATTTATGTTTGATCATATTGAGTACTTTATTTAGTCTATGAGTTTTTATTTTTAATAGAATTTATGAACGAGTATTGAAATACATTTCATATATGTGTTTTTGTGATATATCTGTGCTTTGTCTGGTCCATACATGTGCAAAGTTGTGGTGTGTTACGTGACATAGATTGTGATGAAAACATAAGCATATAATGTTTTTATAATATCATAATTAGTGTGCTGGAACATTTTACTATTAAAAAAAATTGGTTTTCCTGAAGTATTATCCTGAGGAGAAAAATTATTTTCCCGAAGTTTGGGGATGGTCTCTTTCCTGACTTTATCCCGAGTTTCGGTATCCCGTCCACCTCTATAAATACCTATAACAGATTTGTGGTTTGTTATGTTTTGACAAATTGCTGATTGATTTAATTTTTCTGTTACATTTCAGTGCTTAATGGTGTATTAACTTGCATTTTGGTATTAGTATGTGTTGTATTGACATGTTTGCTGTGTTATTTCAGTTTTATCGCAGTTCAAAGTATAATCATGTCCCTAACTTTAAGTCAATACCAGAGAGCTTTATGCTATCAACACAATCTAGTGGCATGGTGTGACACTACAATAATGTTTTATTAATTAATAGTTAATTAAAGTTTTTCATTATCAACAAACATTTTCATATTTTTTTTGGAAGTTTTCAAGCACCGGAGTTCAATTATATAAGTAAATTTTGTAACAATAAAAAAATGGTGTGCTAAAAGAAAAAAATTATATTTTTGTTATAAACAGGGTGGCCACAGACCTGGAAAAGTTGGGGAATTTAAAACGGGCCGGGGGGAATTATTTTTATATAAGCTTGTTTCTGCATCATAATGGTTTCTTCAATGGCCATCCATTATAAAAACATGAGTTAGCTGTATCATTTTCAAAACTGTGTCTGCATATTACCATATTTACTTGAATTGAATAACCCACACACAATTTTTCTTAAAATGTGTGTTGAAAAAGGACGCTGCGCAGCTTATTCAAAACTTGACAATGCTGCAAGGTTGGTTAACCTGCTAATGCTTAATGAACATGGACAAGAGACATTTTACATCTTGCATGTAGTTTGAAAGTGCATATTTTTGTGAAAAAGATGTTGCAGTGCTTCCTGAAGGTTTGCGATTGTGATTATATACAGTGGCTGTAAAACGCTAAAATGATTACAATTAATTAGGAAATGGGAAATCATGCTATGGGAAGAAAGTCGTATATGTGACAGGAGGGGAAAATATGATTGTGGCCAAAATGTTAATGACGCTTCACTGCTGGAAACAAAACAGCTTCGGTCATTCTGGTAGTTATTTTTCATTCATGACAATTTTCTCGTTTCAGGGTAAACATTTTATTCATAGTTAATCTATAAATAAAATATTTACTGTCTAATATCTGTAGAGACGTGCATTTACAATTTACATGAAGCATTTTAATGGAAATATTGAATTTTTAATGTCTTCTTATGGCAAGAATATAGTTCTGAAGAAAAAAAACTTGTAGCTGTTGACAATAGTATTGAGAAAGTTATATTATTTTTACAGAAAACTTTTTAAAAGGGTCATTTATAATTTGGAATGGTTATGTAAGTCAGAAATAATAATTTAATAGAAAGATGAAATATTGTTCTAAGGTTTGTTTTTAAGTTTGATGTGAGGCTTATTCTAATCAAATATTTTTGGTTGTGGTCTATCAGTGGTGTGAGCTACTTTTCTGTAAAAATAAAAATGGGTGCGTGTACTTATATACGTGCGTGAGAAGTTATACTTCTTTTGCATCATTAAAAAATAGTTTTTAATTGCATGCAAATAATTAATTACAATAAAATAATAAAAGGGCTGGAAAAAGATAGTCAACACAGTCAATAAAGTTCAGTTTAAATTAGAAAAATTTAATAAATAAAATTTAGAGAATAATAAATATATATGACATAATTTGTACTTAATATTATGAGATTCTTAATTTTAAATATTTATTATTGATTATTTAATATTTTAAAAGAAAATAAATAAATTTAATAATAAAATAAAAAATTTAATTTAAGTTTATTAATTTTTAAATATTTATTATTTTCTTAATTTAATATTCACTTTTCAATTTTATCAAAAAGTTTTCATTAAATTTGTTCATTTATTTTTATAAATATTTATTATTTATTCAATTTAATAATAAATATTAAAAATTAATATTTTAATTTGATGTTCGATTTTAATTTTTATCACAAATTTTTTATAAAATGTTTTATTAAATTTATTATTTTTATTTTGTAAATATTAAATAACCAATAATAAATATTTAACATTAATATTTAATAATATTTAGTTTTAATTATATTAAATAATAATATTTTAATTTATGTCAATAAATAATACATACGGATAGTTAACCTCAATTATATTGGAGCTCTTGAAAAAGTATATAAGCACAATTTTTTTTACTAATATTTACGAATAGTAAATAATAATAATCAAAATATTCAATTTAAATCACTACTGAATATAATTTATTAGCACATATATAATTCGCACTTGTATGAAACTAAAACACGTGTTGTGAATGTAGGAACTAGAATCATGTGGATAAATATTTTAAATATGAAAACAGTGATCAGAGGCGACGAGCGTGCCAACATGCGCGACTAATAGAGGTTCTATTTCTATTTGGTTGGTAGCTTTTTTTCGAGATTTAATGAGCGGTTTAGCGGGTAGCTTCAACCTGTTAATTTTGTGTTAACAGTGATGCTCGCGCATCTTAAAATTTCACTCTCAAAATTTTTTCATAACGTGCCTAAAGAAGTATAACTTCAACAAAATTCATTAAAAACAGTTGTAGACTTGTGCAAATATAATTTTTTTAGTTTGAATTGAATACGAATATCAAATTATTCTCGAATAAGAATATATAATTAGAATAATAACTAGAATCCTACGAAAACATATATTAACATTTATGGATTATATTTTTTGGTCTTTTAAACAAGATTAGGAACGCAGTAGCTGATTAGAATTGTTCTCTTTTTGTTTTATGTCCAGTGTCTGTGTGCTTAGTAAAAGAGACAAAGTTTTTTCCCCCTCCTAGTGTAACCTTTTGTTTTTGGGCCATGAGGGAGAAGAATTGCCTAAGCTGTCACTGCGCTAGGAGTTGTGTGTGTAGATCTGTATCCGGTGGGTCGGTCGGTCGTTCACTTTGTATTTATTATCCACCAGAAAAAAAAAACATTGTCGTAGGTGTTTAGGCTTCAGGAGTCTTTGCTGTGAGTATGTAACCAGATGTTTACCACAAAATCTATAAAAGTTCAGAAAATTGTCACCTTTAACACCTGCACTGTGTTTTGATTATTACAGATATGTATTTATTCTTATCGGTATGCTGTCAGTTCTATTCTATTTTAACAACCTGCCTGGACTCTTTTCTCCATGAAATACTTAAGCTGATAACGTGGGCATTAGTAATGATTCCGAATTAGTGTGTTAAATCCCCCGCTTTATTATATTAGTCTTGTCAAAATTTACATTGTCAGATGTAGCAAAAAAACTCCACATAAATAACACAGAAACATCACTTAAATCTTGTGAAAATTTTGTCCCAGCCTGACAAGAAAATCTTCTGTTATTCTGAAATTTTTCCAGACTTGAGATCCCGCACAGCCGTATTCTTAAACAATTGAATATTCATTTTTTCGAATTGTTAGTATTCAAAATTGAATCGAATACAAATAATAAACTATTCGTTTTGATATTCGAAAATTGAAATATTTGCACAGGCTTACTCATTCACCTTTTTTTACGTCCTGACATGTAATGCAATCATTTTTAAGGTGATGTGATAAAAGTGGTGAGGTTAGGTTACATATTTCAAATACTGTGATATTGTGAGAATAGTCATCAGTTAAGTTAGGTTAGCTACATTAAAAATCACATTTTGTTTGAACAATTGATTAGGAATTACCAATTTAATGTAGCTAACTGACTAACAAAACAGCCTTAATTTTTTATATTGTTTTATGAAACTAACCAACTGTTAACACAATTTTAAAGTATAGATAATGTAGGTAACCCAACATAAATAACCACCCAACACTGTTAAGTATTTTTAATGCAACTAACCTCACCTAACCATCACCACAATTTTACTCTTGTTTAATGTACCTAACATTACATAACCACTTTTTAAAATGAATAAATACTGGTAAAACTACTTGTATTACAATGCATTCTTAGATAAATTTGTAAAACAATCAGAAACAAAAGTAGTAATTTTCTTATAATTTTTATGGGAAAGTGGCTCTCCTTTAGAATTACTGCGGCCTATTTTAGTAACTTAATTGTCTTGCTACAATTCAGTTAGGTTACATACATAATCTCATAATGTTTTTAATCTCATTGATTTTTGTATATGGATAATAAACAATTATCATATTTATATTGCCCTATCATGAATAAAATTAAGTTCAATCTTCAAACCGTAGAATATTCGCAGTTAAAAAAAATAACTATTAATTTTGAAAGTGAAGTAGCAAAACTGAAAGATCATGGACGAGTCAGGGAATTTCATTTGAGATTTTGTTGGGCCATCGTGTATAAAGTTGATATTGTGTATTTAAAACAAATACAAAATTAATACTGCACACATATGCTGCCATCTTCTGGACTGATGTGACAACAATGGCAGATTTGTCGCACAAAAATCATGAAGCTGCTCTGTATTGGTTTATAGTGTATTTGCATTCACCAATCGTGGTCAGGTCCACACGTTTTGTTTACTTGTTTCTTTTTTTGTCTGTTGCAGTGTATTCGAACGTGGCTTCGCAACGAGAGTGTGTGTCCAATATGTCGAGTTTATACCCGCATGGTAGATGAATTTCCTCCTCTTACTTGATTGTTCCCTTCTTTAGGAGAGGAAAGACTAATTACAATATATGTTTTAAAATGTATTTTGTTACCAGATTTCACATTTTGTGTGTTAGCTGTCATTAGTGACTATAATAATTCTTTATTGTTATTTTTTAAAAGTTCTTTCATTTATTCGTACATCAGTAGTTAATTTCATGTTGTAAATATGAAAGAAAGAATGCACAGATGCTGATTAGTGTCATTGATTTGTCAGTATTGAGAATTATTTGTGTTCAATACAATTTTTAAATGTAAATTTTGTATATTAAAAAATCCTCAAAAGATATATACACAGTATTTATGTGTGAAAATCACATTGCCAGTAAAATAAATGCTGAATAACACAAAATTAAACTTTTTTTTATCTTTAAAATGGAAAGCAAATAATAGTGAATTGATTTCTTGCAATAATAGTCGTTTATGAATCTTAGTTGGACACTGAGGAAAAATTGCAAATCTGGTGTCCATTCCCAGGACAAGTGGTAGGAGGACTAGCAAGTTCAGAGATCCAGTGCCCAAAGGTCGCAACTGCCGTGACCTGCGAGGAGATAATGGAGCAATGACAGCATGAAAGGGGCGAGGGAAATGGGAGTACTTTAGGCCTGTGTGAATATCAGTTTCTTAGTTCGAATTGAATACGAATACGAAAATCAAATTATTCGTGAATACGAATATTAAATTTGAATAGTAAGATTGAGAATCAGAATCCCACAAAAAAAAAATGTCTTGTGATTCGTTTTTATGATTGGAATTAAGATTTGGTTAAATACTAATTAATTCCATGATATCATTTACATTTCAGTGCTATGCTGTGTCTTGACACGCTTTTCGGTGTTATTTTGGTTTTTATCACCATTCACCATATAACCTTTTCTCTAGTGATTGAATGAGCTCATATGTACATATTTAAACACTAGTTATCTTGTTTTATTGCACAATTGTCATATGCGCATAATCATAACATCGTTATTTTAAGGTGTCAAAATTAGAAGAGAGAGAAATTTGTCGCATAAATGTAGTATGATGTTCTTGGTCCCACTGTAATATTCCGAGCACTTTGTGTGGGTAGTAAACATGACAAGATAAAGCACAGTGCACTAGCAATCTGTTTTCAAGTTGCTGTGAGGCAGTTTGGTAGTTATAATGGTAAAATATAGTAGTTGCAATACTTGTTTGGAATGTACCTGCACAATACGATTGATTTCCTGTCCAATATGGTAAAAAATTTTGGTCCCGCCATTTTCTCAAGATTTTTTTTTTTTTTCAATGCAAGATGTTGCAAATAAACTTTTCCCATACAAAACAATATTTTTAAATTGATTTTTCATCTGCCCAGCAGGCACCTAGCGATTGACATGTCTGGCTGACATGCCGCTGGATTAAGAAACATGGGGTAAAACCAGCCAGAATTTGTGTGTGCACAGTCAGCAGTGTAGAGTTAACTTTTCCTCTTCCAAATGACCGTGAACTATCAACTTATGTGCAGGCAATCTTAAAATGTATATCACGTCAGTTTTCTCTTGATTTTTATTTACCACGTTTGTAACGGCAACATTTCTTGGCGAACACTGCAGCCATAGCTCCGCTAGTGGCAAGTGCACGCATATTTCTGCATCTGTCTTTGATTTATGGAAACTTTCCAGTATTAGGTCCAAGAAAAGCATGCCTCGGAGAGTTGGAAATGGAAGGAATAACTTGCCACTGAGGGGTAGAAAAAATAAATAAATACAAGAAGTGAGGAGGGGGAGAGGCGTGGGTGACTGCCATCCTCTCCAGCAAAGCCGCTTGGCGACACAGTGCTCTGTTGTTTACGTTCCAATAAGCTGAGACTCCATTCACAAAGACTTCACACTTGTGCTCATCATTCTACTGAAGACAAAAAATGGTGCGGCCCAAATTCGAGGGTGGCTCTTACCATCAGATGGATTATCCTTGGTTTTATTTTGAAAACAGGATTTCAATTATCCAGGCATCAATAGGTCCCAATTAACACAGATAAACGTGAGTTTACTGTAGTTGCAAGAGTCGTTCCTGGATTCTCGTGCTCTAGAGAAGAGGGATTTGGGTGCTAGATTTCAATAAAAATGTACCAATAGTGTTTCTTAGCCAGCCAACTAATGTCTACATTCTTTTATGTGAAAGCAGAATAAATTGTATTACTGCCAATAAAGTATTTATGATACACCAGGTTATTAAGGAATCTGCCTACCCGGGCACACATAGTGTGCAGAGCTTCAGGAATAACAACGCGATTTCAAAACTACTCAAGATATCCGAGTGGGGTCTGTTTACGAAAAGCATTTAAGAAGGCCGAAAAGAACTTTTAATTTCGGATTAAGTTTTTAAACTGTATTTTTAGAAGAGTTAAAATGCATGTTTTCAGAGTAATTTTTAGGCGTAAAACAACCAGTACAGATTCTTGAAAGCACTTAAGGGACTTGCATTACACCTTTATATTCATTTCTTGGCCATATAATGTTATGGTCACCGATCAAATTTCACAGTTATCCTGTAACAACGAGAAGACTGCGCGCCAGTTCAGAGCCTTGCGCTTAGAGGCTATACCGCGCTATAAATACCAGCGAGTGTCACGCTTATCATCCCGCCTCACTAACACACATACATCGCTGACAAGGCAGGCCCCTTAAATGGTCAAAAGAATTCAGGTATAATCTTCATGGCTAGTTTCTGAAGAATCCTTTGGTTTAAGCTGTATCAGCAAAGAATATATCCTTACTACTTAGAAAAAGCAATAGAGTGAACAATCCTATTAAGTGAGGCACTTTGTAATAAGGTTGTTTCTTTAACATCTTCTTTCTCCTACTTAACAAACCCACAGCACCTAGTTTTGCAACTGTGCTTAACTTTTGGCCACCACTATTGAACAAACTGTCGTTTATGTGTTAACCTTTTGACTGTTCCGGTTTTAGAACATTAAGCTATTAATAAAACCCATTTAAGAGTTCAGCAGTTACATTGCAAGCCGACCAATCTGTCAGATCAATTCTGTCCTTTAATGGGAAATATGGAAATATTACTTGATATCTTTTTTTAAACAATTAGGAATTGTTTCATATAAAAAACCTTCAACCATTTAGAGAATATTTTTTTTAAATAATCATGTATTTAAATAATGAAGAAATGTATTATTTGCAGGTATTAAAATTTAAACTACCGTATTTACTCGAATATAGGTCGCTATCGCAGATAGGTCGCACCTATAATTTGAGGTCTTGAATTTGGTATTTAAGATTCCCCACATTTAGGTCGCACCGGTAATTCATTACACATACGAATTGCACCACAGTAAAAAAAATTTGAAAAAGGGCAGCCAATTGATTGAAATTTACCGTCAATAGCGCGCCGTGCGCGGAGAAAGGTTATTGTACTCGATCAGCTGCTGTTACGGCGCGCCGGCTGGCTCTCTTTGTTCACTGAGCTGCGCATGCGCAGTAGAACTCACTCAACGCTCCGCCCAGACTCGTGACCTTCAATCAGCAGCCAGCCAATAGATGCGAGCTTAGCGGAAAAAAATATAAGCTCCACCTCCCGTGTACCAGTTTTGTCCAGTTCTAATACCAGTTTATTGGTATACGCACCAGTTTTCTCGCTGCCGTGACATGTTCAAGTTTACGTTCATCTTGATGTCTTGATACCAATAATTAATTAATTACGATCCCCAGAAATAAATTGTTAGTTTCAAAAATATGCGTCAACTGTACAATACTTCCGAAATTATAAAATACGTATAAAACCGTTACCAAGACTTTGCTCAATTTATCTTGTGAAGTTTGTCTCGTACCAGTATTTCGGCTAAGTTGTGACATAAATACAGTATCAGAACTTAAAAATTAGCCACATTTATATTGACGTCAGCCGGGGCTTCGCCCCACGAGCCTGATCATCCTCCGTTCCCTTTCCCACCTCCTTTCCTACCCGGCATTTGTGTTGTGACGTACGTAGCCGTGTGAGATTCAAACTGCGCGCCACGAACTACAGCAAGAGGGCGCTTAGCTGCAGTGCGCTGCACCCCTAAATATATTAATTAATATTGTAATCCTTTTTCTTTCCGCCTCAAAACAGTGTAACGATGGCTATGCATGTGAGTGTCTTTTAATTAATAACTTCATGATCTTTTGTTATTTAATAAGTCCAAGCACGAACAAGGACGTTCCCTAGCGGGCGACGGAGGAACTAGCATGCAACTCATTTGAACCATGTTTTATGCTTATAAGTAATTATTACAGACGGCCTGGACATGGAAGTAATTTAATAATTATTGTAAAAGGATTTATGTATTTTCTAATAGTAACCCGGGGCACGCTACAGCAAAGTGTAACGGTAATTGTGTTCGGCGCGAAGGGGCGCCATGTTGCCACCCGCAAGCGATGAGCTCATCCCAGTCTCCTTCTACAGCCGGCCGAGAGCGGACGTCTCAGCAGACACCCCGAGGACATCACCGTTGGTTCACCGAGTAGTAATTCTGTAACTTAATTTATTCAAATCGCTTTCTTTTCATCCTCGGGGCCTCTCTCAGTCGGAGAGACTGCTTAAGTAATAATTATTCACTCTTCGGAGTTTTTATCTCATCGGTGTATTAAGTAACGGCTTTATTAAGTAACGGCTTGAGGCGGCCACGTGCGTGGTTCGCCTCCTCACCTAATCTGATTCGTGCCTCTGGCGTTTTATAGTTGTACCAGTGGAGGATCGTGTAAGGACGTGTACCGTGAGTAGAATAAAAGCCAATTAACTGTGTTACGTGTTTTGTGTTCGGGGGGCCACGTGGGTCCCTAACCTGGTCAGCGGCGTGTGGGACGCCCCGAGAGCCCACTGCGACAATTAGGAGCGTGCCCGACGCTGAGAGCGGTCTTAGTTAGGGACAGGAGCTACGTATAACATCTGGAGGGCTAATATCTCGCAGCACACGGGCCACGTAACGCCCTGAGTTAGAGTCTTTCAGCCGGGTCCACGTGCCCACTCACGTGGTGGCGCCCATTAATTTCCACCGATATTCGCACCTCAACACCGGTACGCCCTCAATATGTTCATGAGTTTACGTTTTTCCCTCGTGCATTTTAGATTGTCTCCTGCTATAATTACTCGGACTTTTACACGCCTAGGCTTAAATTATTACATGTTTAGAAATAAAAGCAACTTTTCATGTTATAAAATATGTATATTTTGCGATTTAAAATGTTCATTGCCGACTATAAACGTTACGTTTTTTACGATGTTTTTAGGCCTACTAGCTAATCTTATCTACTCTTAAAGTACCCACGGTATTTTCTGGTTGTCTATGGTTGTTACGTGACGTAAATAGCGGGATGGATTCGATTTTTGAGACGTAATTTGCGTGAAAGTATTGTATTGGACTAAATGGGAACTAAACAGGACCTGAAGAATATAGTGCAAATAACGGGAAAACGTAAATAACGGTAACGTAAATAAGGGGTTTCGCTGTATGTGTACATTGTAAATAAATTTGCCTATACCTATATAAACTTCTTTTTTGCATTTTAAAGCAAAATATTGCAAAAAAAATTCCTCAAAAATGTTTAAAAAAATTTCTTAGCATATAGGTCGCACTTCATTTCCCCCCCATCAAATCTGGTAAGATTGCAGCGAACTATATACGAGTAAATACGGTAATATAAGACATTAATATACTGTGTTTTACTTATCCAGATCATACAATGGCTCCAAGAAGGCAGAATTACCATAAGTTATCCTTGTGTATTTTAATATTTAAAGAAACAAAAGTAGACACAAAGTTGTTGCGTGACGTGTCCTGAAGCTGGCTGGTGGGTAGTCACTCAAATAAATGTTTTTTAGTGGTGCACTTTACGAGTTGGTCACATGGCTGAGGAATGGCTATCGGTATGCTGCAGTGGCTGCTGAATGACGGGTCATCTCCTGGAGGTGATGTTGGTCGGGCTGGAATCTGCCCCTTTGTAGCGAATACTTGCAAGTAGGGTTTCCCATTCCCCGAACAAAGAACACTCGGATATGATAGTTCACGATAACATTGGTTCACTTGCACAACCTCTCCCTACACTAGGATGGCCTGGGGCCGACTGCCTCCCCCTACTAATCAGTGCCGTTACAACACTCAAATGCAGACAGTGACCACAACCTTTAGCTAGGCAGATCCTACTTCTGGCTGGACTTCACTCTTTCTCTCCTTAACTGACTGGTGATTCGTTAACGGTACTCCAAACGTATCTTTAGAGAAATGTTGCGGCGGTGGTCATAATGAGGCATGGTGAGGATTTACCTTAGCTTCGAAAGCTGGGAGTGGTGCGGGGTCTGTCTCTTTGATGTCGCCCAACACCAAGCAACCAGCGATGGTCAGTTGCGGCCGCCCCGAGGGTTACACGCCCATGATTGTCTCTGAGCTAGGGAGATAACGTTCGCCTGACTGCTGAGTCTACGTCTGCCTCGGCGCACACATGTTTAGGATGGGAGGGGCTAACGGCTAATAAGATAGTCCTGTGCTGCATACAGTGCGTCGATTACACCGGAACAAGTTTATGGAGGCAATCATCACTATGAACTTTTTTTTTTTTAGTTGCTGCTGTCAACCCTCATTGGCTATGGAATAACAACTTCGTATTCCTTAGGGTGAAGTGCAGTGAGGTAGACATGAACAAAAATTAACCACAGTCAGTGTGGTACAGTGTATAGTACAAAAGTTTTTGTAACGTAGGGTTTTTACAGGTTAAAGGGAAGAACCTTATATCTGTTTTCAATGAAATACATAGATACTTTTACACCTACCTCCCCCCCCCCCCTTTTCTCTCTCTCTCTCTCTCATTATATATATATATATATATATATATATATATATATATAAAATCTCTGAGGGTGGGTGGGTGGTCAGGTTAAAGAACATGTTAGAGAAACAACCTCATTCGAAAGTGCCTCACTTATTAGGATTTTTCACTCTATTGCTTTTTCCAAGTAGTAAGGATATATTCTTTGCTTCTTTGCTGATACAGCTTAAACCAAAGGATTCTTCAGTTAGTTTCAAGGCTGCAATCAGTAACTAGTCATGAAGTTATACCTGTATGTATATATATAAATTATGGCTGTACGGGATAGGTAATTTTGGTTCGGGAAAAATTCGGGCGGGAAGCTATGATTTCCCTCGAGAAATGGGACGGGAACGGGAATTATTTAAAAGTGCAATATGTATCTAAGCAAATTTATTTATTTCAAAAATGGGCTATCAAAACCATATCATTTTAACATTTAAAAGCCATAGTATTAAAATAAAAATTTTGAAAAATAAACAATACTATGAAATGCCTCCATTTTCGTGTATGAACACCAGTTCCTCTGTATGTTCTGAGGAAAGGGACATACGCTTGGGGGATACAATGTTCCCAGCAGAAGAAAACACACGTTCACTTGCTGTTTCTGTTGCAGGGATGCCTAAATACTGCATTGCAACTTTACACACGTTAGGGAATGCATCTTTTCCTTTTTCTCTCCACCACTTTAGGGGATCATCACTTCTTTGTACAACAGGCATACTGAAATAGCAATCAGTTTCTGATGACATGATCTGGTTACTTGATTCGCTCTCAGCAAGTTCGTCAAAAACACTCTAGAGAGAAGTAGAACTCTGTGCCAACTCACTGGTACCTGCAGTTGTTACTGAAAGAAAAAGAAACACCACATTCTTACACAATGCTATAGTGGCTTTTGTATAAATAAAATAACTAGGCCTACAAAGAAATTAAATACCTGGTTGTGCCGTTGCCTGTGTGATTACTTTTACTTTTTTATCCAGGTGGTTACGTGCCAAAAGTTTTTCTTCCGTTGGAATTACAACAGCCTTAAACCTCGGTCTACTAACATTGCAGTATAGTATGGCTCTTTTCGATCGTAGCATGGAAATCGTGCTTGGAGAGCCAGAAGTACCTCATTTGCAAACTTCCATCCCTGTTTTGCATTGGTGTTGATGTAGGCCTTCAGACAATTTTTTAGAGAAAAAATGACCGGAATGACCATTGATGCTGATGGTGAACGTTCACCACAAAGTTGGGTTGTAGCATCATACAATTGTTGCAATATATTAATGTAAGAGTCAATAAGGTTCCATTCACTCAACTGCAGATTGTCCATGTTCAGTGTTGGTAAGTGACGAGAAAGAGGTATCTTGTTGTCAAACAATCTCTTCAGCATTAAAAACTCTGAATTCCATCTTGTCTGACAGTCTTGAATCAAGTTTAGTACCGGCAGATCTAGTTCTTCTTGAATTCGATGCAACTGTTCAGTTGCTCGCGCACTGTGTTTGTATCGTCCAACAATCGAACGTGACTTTTTCAGTACCTCTTTGATCTCACATGTTACTTTAACAGCATCTTGCAATACAAGCTGCAGTGTATGTGCAAAGCACTGCAGCTGCGTAAACTTAAGTTTGCATAGTGAAAGTCCCAACTTTAAGGTTTCGTCCATTATCACTCACAATGTACATGTCCACTTTGTCCCCTGCATTTTCTAAGTCCCATTCATTGAAGCACTCTACTAGTTTCTCACTAATTGCTTCACCAGTGTGTCCACCAGGAAAGCTGTAACACCCTAAACAGTACTTCTTCATGTCGAAATCTTCAATAAAATGACATGTCAGCGACATGAATGCTTCGTTGCTAGCAGATGTCCACAAATCACAAGTGAATGATAAAGAAGCAATTTTGGATAAACTTATTGCATTGGCAATATGTTCAGACATTTTTGCCTTTGTTTTGTTGTACAGTTCAGGTATTACTCTTCTTGAAAAAGTGTTACGAGATGGCACTGAATAAAGTGGTTGAGCTATTTTAAGGACTTTTTGAAATTTTTTGATTTTCCACTGTACTGTATGGCAACATAGCATCAGCTATCCATTCCCCAATACAGTTCGTCAGTGAAATGGCCCTTTCATGTGTTGAAGGCCATTTGTAAGCTTCGTCTAAGCGAAGTTGCTTCTTTGTTGGTTCTAAGGTTTTTTCCCCAATATTTCCGCCTTTCCGTGTTGCTTCTATCTGTTCAAGTTCTTTTTTCAAATTTGGATGTTGCATCAGATGTCGAAGCAACCCAGATGTGCTACCAAAATTGGTTTTTAAAACCTTTTTGCATTGTTTACACTGTGCAGACACATTATCTGGCATTTTTTGGTAAAAAGACCAGATTGGAGTTTTTAATTTGGTGTGGCGACTTTCCATGATGAAATTCACGTACGTAAACACACACACCTTATGTAAACAACTTCACACTAAAATACTCGCCAACACAGATGATATCACAATGCGTTTAAAACCGGAGTAAAATACATTGAATATCTTGTTCTGTAGAGAAAGGAACCTGAATCTCTGGCGCTCGGCTTTGTGTGTGGAACAGCATCGGTGACAAACTTTACGATATGTAAATATTTAGAAATAACATTTCACCACAGTTTCTCTCAACGCCTATCTTTGCTTTCACCGTCATTTGTCCTAAACACCAAATTTATGAACGTTCAAATACATTTCGATGTAATATACATCAGTGTCGGCAACGTCTTTCCGCAATATTTCTTATTCGTTAAAACGAACATCACCGAACATGCACGAAGACGCCATATTTACAAGACTTTGGACGTTCACATCACCAAACGTTTTACTCATGGCCGTATGGTACACCTTGGCAAGTGGCACAAAAAAAAATGTTTACAATGGCAAACGAAGCTGAGAAATTGCCGTGGCCACAAACGCACGTAGTAAAGTAAACTAAATACAGTTTACACAATTTGCTTTACTTTTATATTGTTCCGTCTAAACTTGTGTCACGGTTAGCTATAAAATGGAGCGCTAATGCAACGTTAA
This sequence comes from Bacillus rossius redtenbacheri, assembly GCF_032445375.1. Classification (NCBI taxonomy): domain Eukaryota; kingdom Metazoa; phylum Arthropoda; class Insecta; order Phasmatodea; family Bacillidae; genus Bacillus; species Bacillus rossius. The sequence continues at coordinate 334,125,823 of NC_086330.1, read as the reverse complement.
TTGCGGGAAATGCTTTGCATTAAACGGGAAAATAATGCATTAAAACTAGGGATGGGATTTTCGAATCTTGGATTCGTCGAATATACCGAATCCTATGGATTCGAGAATTCGTAGGATCCGAGGTGGGATTCGAGGTGGGTTTTTAAGAGTTTTAGGTAGTAATTGAAAATTGTAGTGTTGGGCGAAGTTTGAAAATTTCGAACCGAACCGAACCCTTACGTTCGGTTCAGTTCGAAACCTCTTAAAATATATTCGAAAAACCGAACGTTCGTTTAAAAAAAAAATTACGTTTTTCTAATTGTCTAACCCCCATTTGAGACCATTCACAAAACAGCTCAACAAAATTCTATTACTTGTAATATTCCGACTTTTATCGCATAATCGTCGCCTCAACAGTTTCAAGCGCAGACAAAATAAAAAAAATTATTAATCGTCGCATAACTCGCATAGCATTTTTTCATATAGGCGCACTTTGTTTTTTGTTTACTTTAGAGAATTTTGTATGCATTTGTCATACTACGTAATATAAACTATCGTACAAATACCAAAGGTATTGTATATTATACCTTTAACTATAGTGCGTGTACGAGAAGTGTTGTAAAATCACCAAAGATTGCGTACCCCATGCGTTAAACTAAAGCGCATGTACGAGAACTCTCGTATTTCGGCAAAACTAACGTGATCAAGTTAACACAAAACAAATGCGGTAGGAAATGATTACGTAAATTACGTATTTTAAATTACTGGGATGTATTTATTTTCTTTGGCCTTTTTGGTTATAACGGTCAGGTAATGAAAGTATTAATTTAATCTTGTGTATTAAAAGTACCTTTCCAGTAAATTTTACAGTACGGTACTAAGTTGACTAGCGTAGTCGCGGCAGCCATCTTTATTTCTCGTGTTTTCTTTTTTCCGACGCAAATTTCTATAACCACACTTTTTACGTTACGTTTACAATATTATTGTTCTATAGGTGATTTGCGATGAGCAGGCTAACGTCGTTTAAGTTTTCCAAATGGAGAAAAGATAATGACGACCCGGATGACCCAGAACCACCCCAAAAAAAAGTCTAAAGTTTCTTCTGACGAGCAGCATTCTTCCAAGAAAACAGCAACTGCAGTCAGCGGGTTTTGTAATGTAGATAGGTAACTTAATTCACATTCGCCTTTTTTTTTGATGTCCTATTAAAAAGTTTTACTTATTAAAAATGTTAGGTTATGTCTACCACAAAAATATGTTATGTGGCCTTATTATAAAGATGACGAACATTCAGCATATCTTTTTTTACACTGAAAAAGGAAGATAGTCTTTTTGAAATTTAGATGTAACTTCTTCATGAATTAAAAGTTTATATATATATATATATACAGTTTCAGAAAAATGTTTAAGACCACTCCTTTCAAACAGTTTAAGTGCTGTGGGTCTTACATTATTTTTAATCATGCCATTCTGTTAATTCTCCTGAAATATACATAATAAAGGGAATATTTTGATATATCTGGAGTTAATGTATTTGTAATGGTTCAATAGTTACAGATTATTAAAGGTTTTATAAAATAACCTAAAATTTAACAATTCTTTAAGATAAAAAATTCATAGTTAAAAATTGGGTTTAGATATGGATATGATTTAGTTTCGCCATAGAGAAAATACCAAGGAGCATTAAATGCAAATCTTAGAAAAAAATTTAAAAAATTATTAACTTAAAAATTTTGTTGCTTTATCATTTTGAAGTTAGGTCTAAAATTGTGTAATTTGGTTTTTAATTTTTAGTAACCTTATAAGTTCCTGTTTTTAATTTCTGTTAATACCTTCTTAATCTATGTTAAAAGTAGAAGATTTTGGTACCAATAGAATCAATGTAGCTAAAATAGTTAATAAGTTACATAGATTTTTAAGTTTTATTAAATAACAAGAAATGCCAAAATCCTTTAATGAAAAAAAATCATAGTTTCGAAATGGGTTAAGATACAGGCATGAGTTTGTTTCACCAAAGCAAACATACCAAGGGAAAATGTATGCAAGCCTTGGAAAAAATTTAAAAAAATTATCAACTTAAAAAACATGAAGGAAAAATAAAGAAAAAATTGAATTTCTGTTGTCATTTTATAGTCACCATGATGTTGGCAACACACTTGTCCTTAGGATGGCAACATGTGTTCTTTTTTATGTGATGTAAGGGTAGGGTGTAGGCTGGCACACTTGCTTTGTAAGTTCCCGCCATTCAGTTGTTTCTTTCTTCATTATTTGGAGGTTATGTTTGTTTAACAGAGTTGGAGACAAAAAGTTCACTATGGGAAAAAAGTCTGTGGCTGAAGCAACTAAATGGCAAATTATTGGTTTACTAAAGGTTGGAAAAACACAGAGACAAATTGCAGAGGTTTTGAAAGTGTCAAAGACTTGTGTGCAACAAACAATTAGGCGATACAATGAGTTTGGAACAGTTGTTGACAGGCCAAGGTCTGGCTGCCTGAGGAAAACATCACCTAGACAAGACTGCAAGTTATTGCAACTGTGTAGGAAAGACAGGAATGCTAGTTGTAGTGATCTTCTGAGAGATCTAAGGGCCTCCTGTGGCAATGTTGCCATAACAGATCGCACTGTATGCAACAGATTAAATGAGGCAGGCCAAAGATCAGTTTTTGCAATCAGGAAACCACTTCCCAATGACTGTCACAAAAGGAAGCGACGCGAGTTTTGTAGACAGCGTTTGGGATGGTGTAAAGAAGCTTGGGAGAGAGTAATGTTTTCTGATGAATGCCATTTTGAACTATTCCCCCGACGTAAGGTTCGGGTTCGCAGAACAATAACTGAAAAATTTCTGCCAGCTTGTGTTGCCCCAGCAGTGCAAAAAGGAGGCGATGCAATCATGATCTGGGGATGCATCACCTCAGAGGGTCCTGGAGAGTGTAAGGTGGTGAAAGATACGATGAATAGTACCAGATACTGTGAAGCTATGGAGGAAGTAATGATTCCTTCAGCACAGAGGCTACTAGGTGAAAATTTCATTTATCAGCAGGATAATGCCCCATGCCACCGATCCATGCAAACAAAGCGATGGTTTGAAACCAAAGACATTGAGCTGCTACCCTGGCCTCCTCGTAGTCCAAATTTAAATCCTATCGAGAACTTGTGGAACACAATGGCATACCGGCTGGCAAAACAGAAACCCAAGAATGGTGCAGAATTAAGACTGGCAGTGCACTCACTATGGCAGCGAGTGACACGTGAAGAGTGTATGTAGGAAGCTAATACAATCTATGCCTGACAGAATCAAAGCATGCTACAAGGCCAGAGGTGGTCACACTAAGTTTTGAACTTTACAGTATTACTGTTTTTTTAGTGTGTCTTTGATTTTTTAAGGTTTTCTTAACATAATATAATACAAATGGATGAATACTAAAATAAAATGTGATTTATTTGTGTGGTCTTAAACATTTTTCTGAAACTGTATATATATATATAAGTTAAGCTATATAATGTTATAATTTTACATATGGCTGGAGAACCTTTCTTTCTCACCACTCAGTTAAAGACCAAAATGCTGGTCATTGGTTCATTTTAATTCAAAACAATTATTTCTGTATGAGGTTCGGCTCGGTTCGAAACCAGAGAACTGAGGTTCGTCCAGCTCTAGAAAATTGTATACCTAAACTATATTATAAAGGTAATGGAAATAGCACAAACATAAGATAAACTACGCTGCATTTTGTCAATTAGTATAACTACTTGATCATTTCCAACCTTCAATAATATAACATTGCAGAAAAAGTGTAACTTTTTTTAAATGGTGTCTGTTATACAAACATATTTTATTGAAAACATAGGAAGGATTAATTTAACAGAGAATTGGACAGATGCAAACTTACGTGTGTGGTTTTTGAGGTTATTTGTCTCTATTTTATATCAGGTGTATACACTATGCACTTATTTTATAATTTTATAAATACACATGTGATTTTTTTTAATACATAGGCCTATGTAATTTTTTAAAATAAATGTGTGATTTTTTTTAATAACATGTGGTGAAGTTTAGTGTGGGACTGGGATTCGAGATTCGATGACAAACACTGAGGATTCGAACAAGGATTCGGATTCGACCAAAATGTGGATTCGTCCCATCCCTAATTAAAACTATAGGGAAAATGACGGTGCCAGTAAAAAAATACGTTAATTACGCAAATTCGTATATCTCAGGTACGTAAAAATGAGGTTATACTGTAATCACAGAAAACTTATGTTCCGTTACGAAGACACCTAAAGATAGGTTACGCAGTGATTTTATTAGAAAAATTATCAATATACATTTTCGGGAAATATTACTTTCCCGAATAATTTCGGGAAAAATTCATTCCCGAAAAATCGGGATCCTGCCCAGCTCTAATATAAATGTATATATGTGTGTGTGTGTAATACATATACATATATGCACACACACAGACTTTTAAATGTAATGTAAGTGTAACTTTACTTCACTGAAATTACAATTATTAACTTGTAACCCTACTAAATGGTTAAATACTATCCTATTGTACAGATACAAAAGTACTAATTTGTTCATATTTATTAAGCCAGGAAACTTCTGAAGGGGTAATGCTATAATAAAAATGTAGGGAAAATACTAATGATCAAATCCAAATTTTCATGAATCTGAATGTAAGTCTGAAGGGTCTAAAATAAAGTAGTATACAAGGAAAAAAGTTATAAATTTGTTTTCGAACATTTAAACTAGTGATGGGTCGATTCCGATTCCGGAATTGGACGGTCCCACCGATTCCACTATAATCGCGGGATTCAGAATACAATGGTTTTGGAATCTACCATGACCGATTCCTGCATTGTTTTTGTAAGTTTGCAAAATACATCTCCTATGCAACGTAAGAAAATATTAAAATGTATGCAATTATAATTTTTAAACTACATAGTAAAATCTTTTTTACGGAACTGAGATTTACGAATTTCGATGATTAACGTATTCATTTACTTGCACCGCCATTTTCCCTACAGTACAAATGCAGTATCTACTTTCCCGCTTTAAGCTAAAGCATTTTTTGGAAATTACGTTGCAGCAGCACTGCATTCAATAGTAAACCTTCAATAATAATTAGGCAAAACCATCAATGTTTAAAGAAAATAATGTAAATTTTATTTACTAAACGTTAACTATTTGATCATGGCAGATACATTTGCCATTGTATACAACCTGTCATGGTAAACCATACGGCCATGAACCAAATCTTTGATGACGTGAACGTGAAAATTAAGATGTTTCACATCTCTGCACTTTAAACTTTAAAGAATTATAAATAAAATAATTTTTAAAGAGATTTTACCAAAATTCACAGTGGATTACTCCGACCATATTAAAATAAGTTTAAAAGCAACATAACCAAATTGCTGTAAATCAGCATTCTTGTGCGTGTTTAGCGATGCTCGTTTTACATTAGAAATATTTTGGAAAGGCAGTTTGCAAATCTGAATTTCCAAACATTATTGCTGAAACGTTTATAAATTTTTAGTTGTGTTAGTTTAACAGAATTTTTTTCCGTTAAATTTCTGAAATGAATTAAATGTTAACATGCGATTATTTGAAGAGTTTAAATATTTTGTGTAAGAAAATCTCACCATAAAATGTGGAAATTTTGAGATGCTTAAACATGCACAGATCTTTCTTACTCAAGAACAGAAAATTTATTTTCTCTTTACGGTTGTGAAAAACTGCAAGACTGGATGGATTTATTCTTTTCACCAAGTGAGATAATTAAGTTCTAGTTAATATATTAAAAAGTAAGCATCCCTGGCATTTTATTTTAGTGTGGTGCATACAATTTGTTTCCATCATAATGAAATGAGATAATAAAGTTTTATTTTTACATTTCCCTCTTTTTATTTTTTTTTTTCGCACTGGTCCCTTGAAATATGTTGAAACCAGGTTATATTGTCATTTTATTTGGATCATTATTTAGTTGCTCTTGAAAATAAAATTCTTAACCTAACCATAAAAACTTCTTTTTTTTTACAATAAATTAATTGAGTTGATAATGTAAGGTATCTAAAGTTGGTTAAGTTATAACATTATTTACAATTTACATCATAAGTAGAGCCAAGATTATATGGTTTTATGCGAAATCGCGAATTTCATCCCAAACCGCGAAAAATGTGAAATGTTTTCTAATCACAAATAAACACCTCAATATTGATTTAAATCGTTAACTACCGACTATTGGTTGATTGACAAAAATTCCGTATCTGTTTGTAGAAGAAATGGTCGTCATCCAACTGTGTGGTGGTTATTTAATGCGTTAATTATTCATCTTAAAAAATGACAAGATATTACAAAAATTGACGATTTCACGAACAAAAAAAAAATCGTTATCGGAGTTAGGTTAGGGTTTTTAACGCATCTAGCCACTAGAGATCACGCAATATTAACAACTGACGATCGTAAACAAAAATTAACAAGTTAACAAACACAACAACGTGAAAAATCTCATCGCCTTGTTTGCTGTATCCTTTGAAAAATACACGTGAACAAAAACTGCATTCATTAAATAAATACGTATGAAAATAAAATAAAAGCGAACATTGATATTTAATGATCACTTGATATTTAATGAAATTTAACTGTAACACAATTTTGTGTGCTTGTTGAATAAGCAGTTTACAGTGAAGCCTTCATTTTCATTTCACACTTCACAGGCGAGAGAGCCAAAATCGTAACATAATCGAAGTTTTCCGATCGCTAATGAAAAAGCACCATATTGCAAGGATTTATTTATTTTACGATCATTAAATATTTTAAATAACGCTTACCTACCCAACCCTCCCGGAAAATAAATAAAAACATTTATTTCACTGACCAGACATAACCTAACCTTTTACTTCGAGTTGAGTATATGGCTCTTCTCGCCTGTAAAAAGTAGGCTTCCCGCGGTTTATTTTTTCGCTACAACTTCATTAAATACTAGTTTTTGGTACCTCCGGGCTTTGTTTACAAATGACGTGCATAAATGAAAGCTAAATTTCTTAATCATGCCGAAAAATAAAGCTACTGCGGCATCACGTGCTGACGAGTTTAAGAATGAGGGATTATATGTCAGTGACGGAAAAATACTTTTCTGTAAATATTGTAATTGCCGTTTGGAGCATGAACGTAAGGACATGGTAAACAAGCACATAATTAGCGACAAACATGTAAAAGCTAAACGATCCCCATGCACTTTGAAACGACAGCTTTCTATCCCAGAAGCAGGAGCAGGGCCGCAACTAGAGTCTCTGGCACCCGGGATGGATTCATGTGCCCCCCCCCTCTTCCCCGGCTCTTTTTTTGCACATACCACACCAATGAAGCGGGGAGTCCGGGGGCCCTCCCACGGAAAAATGGTGCTATTTAAGCATTTTCCATACCTACATGTAACAGTTTCTGTGCTACTGTACTTTCCATGCATGAACCCATTATGTCCATAAAGTAGTCCGTATAATCACTAGACTTGTTCATAAAATATGTTGAGACGTTATATTGTAAATCAGATTAGACATTCCTGGCATGCAAGTTAAAAAACTTTTTACAGGGTGTCTACCAGATCTAGTAAATGAAATTCCCTGATTTTTCCAGGTTTTCCAGGTCTAAAACTGAACTTTTCCAGGTTTTCTGTAACACAATTATGACATACCACGAAACTGAAAAACTGCATAACAGTACATTGACGGGTTTCAAAGTATTTCAACTCACTTAAATTAGTAAAAAAAAAAACCTTCTTCCAGACGTGGCCAAAGTGACTCAATTGATGGCAAATAAAACATGCTGCTACAAATATTTCACACACTTACTTTTGCAAAAACATAAGTAAAAGGAAGCTCCCATCAATTTCGCAGTGACTCAACTTTTGCGTCTATTGCACTTGTTTCAGAACGAGCCAAATCCAACACTCGAGCCTTCTTCAACTACAATGCCTTGATCTCCTCTTCAACTCTTATTTTTCTGCCTTCTTCTTGTCTGTAGCTTCCTTTCCTTTTTGTTTTGTTTGCAGGGCTTCCTTACGCCTACAACTAGCATTTCTTACATACTGTAACATGAACTTGGTGATATCAACATGCTCTACACCTCCAGAACGTTGAACAAAGTTGTACATCTGTCTTTGTGCGATCAGTATTTCTTCCTGCAAGTTTTCAGGCAGCAGATTAGAATTCACTGAAAATCCTCTTTCCAATCATGCATTTCCATGGGAAAGTACCAACATCATCCTCACAAACTTTAGAAGGACTGTTTTGGCAGCTACTGTATGTGCCTTAAGAATGAGCATCCACAAGTAATCAAGGCGCCAGTCTTCTCGAGAAAAAGACGAGAACAGTGCTTCAGAATCTTGCGAGGAACATACCAACTGATATGATCACTCAATGTTATCAGCTTCTTGTGTCCTTATAGCCACTTGTTTTGAAGACATCATTCTAAACTGTAATTCACACACTGTTTCCTCACACCCGAATTTAAAGCCACAGACGGACATAAGCAGGAAATTCCCTTGGTAAGTTTGTACTTCAGGGGACTTTTGTCTTGAAGTTTTTTTACCATAACCTTTAGACAAGTCCTAACATCATTTTTCAGTAACAGGACAGACTTTATTGGTACTTTCTCTTTCTTGATGGCATGGTGTACTGAATAACCCAACTTGATATTGTTAGCAGTCAATAGATTTTCCTGGTTATCTACATCCAATCGAGATATATTGCATTTCTCCCTAAAGCTCTTCAGTACCTCTGGTTTCAAAAACTTTCCTGCCAAAGCTAATAAAATGACTACCAGTGAATCATAGAGAAAAGGTGCCAAGGGTGCTTCACTTTGGAACATTGTGAGAAACAATTCCAGCTCTGATGCCAAAGAGTAGAAGAATGTCAATTTTACTTCTAGAAGATTATCTTCAAGAGCACTTTTCACTACACTGAAAGACACAGATGAAATAGAAACTTCACTAACAAATTTCTTTAGGTGGGGTAACGTTTTCATGGCACGCTTAGCAACTGCAGTATTCCATCTGATTGCACAAAATTTATTGGAACAAAGCTCTGATCTAGTTATTCTAATGTAATCTGCCCTCCTTGCAGGTACATGCATAAACAAATAGTAACTGTGCCTGAAAAAACTAACAACGCCCAATTGTATAGCAGAAATTCCAGTTTTGAAAGCACCATGGACCGTATAAAGCCCATAGCTACCAATTTCTAGCAACGATGGTGAATCTTCACCACAAGTGTCTGTGATATGTATTTTCAAAGCTAACAAAAATGCCCAGTTTACGTTGAGGGCATCCATAGATACTTAAAATTAAATGCAACTGTCGGTATAATCCGAACGTGGGAAGCACATGCTGCAGTACGTACGTCAGCAGGATAACAGACCAGCTTGAACCAGTTTGTATCATGTGATTTAACGCCACTTCTGAATCCGATGGTAAATAAAAGAAAATGGACGTGGGAACTGTTTGTTATTTTCCATTCAAAAATAAAAAAAATAGGACGCGATACACTTGATGCTACGTCAATGCAAGCAGATCAATAAACAAAAACGTATTGCCAACTACAACCCACCAAACAAAAAATCCCTGATTTTTAACAAAATTCCCTGATTTTTAACAAAATTCCCTGATTTTTCCCTGATTACAATATTCCCTGATTTTTCCAGGTTTTCCAGGTTTTCCAGGGTCAGTAGACACCCTGTTTTTACCAGCTGCCAGTTGTAGTAGGAAGGAATTACAATGCAAGCGATTTTGGCGCCCCCACAGCTTTGCGCCCGGGGCGTATGCCCCGCTTGGTCCCCCCTAGTTGCGGCCCTGAGCAGGAGTGGCGCAAATATGCGCAAAAAAACAAAAGGAAGATTTTGTTCTCGAAACTGTTGAAGCCTTTGTAGCTGCAGGTATTCCTCTTGAGAAACTTGACAACAGCAAGCTGACTGCATGGATGCAGAAGCATGTAAGTGGTGCTGGTGATCTTCCAACAGCGGATTGGATGAGGAAAAAGTACATTCCCCTACTTAGAGAGAAAAAAGAAGTGGAAATCAAGCAGCAGCTCTTGGGGCAAGATGTGGTCATACTCGCAGATGAAACCACTGACAAGAGTAATAATTGTGTTTTCAACATCTTGTTTAAAATTCTGAAACCAGGTGCTGAACAAGATGTTATCTTAGGGGCTTCTTGTGTCCTTGATGCAGCAAATGCTGTTTGTTGTTCTCGGGCAGTGATTGATGTATGCTCCAAATATGAAGTCAAAGAAGAAAACATAATTGCGTATGTTACAGATAGTGCCAGGTACATGACAAAATCTGCTGGCACCCTTGAAGGTGTATTTGGTGACCACATGTACCACATACAATGTTGGGCCCATAAAGTAAACATTGTTGGGCAGATCTGGCAAAACAACTTGGAAGAACTGAACCTCTTCGTTTGTAAGGTAAAGATGGCCTTTCTTAACACCAGAAAGAGGAGGCATGCATACCTTCAATTTATTCTCCAGAAACATGGAGAAAACAAGGCTCTGGTCAAGTTATTCCCCATGCCAGTTGTTACACGTTGGAACACATGGTTTGAATCTGTATCATACCTCGCACTCCATCTGCACGACATTGTGGAATTCTTTGAGCAGCTTAGCGAAGATAACTCTGGTTTTAAATATATCAAGGGACTCCAGAAGGAAGAGTTACAATGTCTTGAGGCCACTCTTACATTTGTGGCTCAAAACTGTAACACCTTTGTAGAGCTAATTAATTTTCTTGAAGGCACAAAGTATCCTACTGCTCATCAGTTGTGCACAAAATTGAGTAAACTGCAAACTACTCTTGATGTCTTGGCTAAGGGAATATTTCCTGAAAATGTTGAAGACATTTTGGCTGAAATGAAAACTGTCAACTCTGCAGCCCTTAAAGAGCAGTTCAAGAACACAGCTAAACTCAGTCTTATAAAACTGATTGATCTGGTGAACACTAATCCATCTCGTCAACTATTTCTGGGAATCAGCGCTCTAATGAATCCTCAAAATGTAGGAAACATTCGTGTGGAGGAAAAAGAATTCCAGAAACATATTGGGAACCTACCTTTCATTTGCAAGGTGCAGAAGACCTCTGTAGCGACAGGCTACATAACACTCCAAAACCTGGTTTCCCAAGAGCTGAAGAAACCGCATGTGAACTACATAGACATGGTGGACATACTATGTAAAATGAAAGCGGATTATTCTGAATTTGCAGCTGCTGCTTTAAAGTTAATATGGATACCTGCAACGAATGTGGACTCAGAAAGATCTTTTTCTAAGTATTCTGTAGTTGTAAGTGACAGAAGAAGATCTCTAAAACCAGAGAATGCTGAACTGCTGACAATGGTGGCTTTTTCCTGAGCTTAATTATATTGCATTTATAGAACAAAAGTTTAACTGTAGTTTCTATTTTAGTTAATTTAGACTCTCTCCTGAACTCAGGAACAGTACTTACCTGCATAAGAATACTGAATATTTTAGTTGTTAATTTGTTATGTACTCTCAACATAGTATTTTTTAATGTGCATATTTTAAGTCTCTAACCACGAATTATTGAAGCATTTGATCAAGGCAGCTCTGCTAGGTGTGAACATGTTATTACATGTGTTTTAATTTTTTATGACAATAAAGACGAAATCCACAATTCTTAATGACGAAAAGTCCTTTTTCATAACACCATAAAATCTTGGCTCTAATCATAAGACATCTTTGATTATTGGCAGTGTATGAACACGTGTTTCGTCTAACTATATGCAGGGTTAAAAGGCCAAATTGTGCTATAAATTCAAGGTAGCGTAAACTTGATGGTAATGAACATACTTTTTAATATTATATAAGCTGTATGTAATGTTAATTTCTGCACAGAAAATGAAACACAATGCAATTACATTTTTAAAATTATAAACAACTTTTTTTTTTCTGAGTATATTACTCTGTTGAACATTGTCAGATAAAAATTAAGGAATCGGAATCTGATTCGAAGAATCGACCCTTTAATTTAAGAATCGAAAATGGAATCGGAATCGGTATATTTTAGGAATCAACCCAACACTAATTTAAACCTTTAAAAGTTTTTCCCATGGACTACATTACTCAAATCAGTAGTTATTTTCATAACTACATTTTTAAAAGTAAAACATTCAGGAAAATGGTAACAGGATAGTTATGTTGAAAATCACAAATAGATTTAGTAAACTTCTGAGTCATCAGATCCGTGTAAAAAAAAATTTATTTACTAAATTTTTTCTTTCTTTATTCTTTCCTTGAATTTAATTTCTGTTGAATACTAGATTGAAAATTGACCAGCCCATTCCTAAAAATAGAAGTATTACAGATTGTTAACTAATGATAGTTTAAATCCGCATTTTCTCAAAACTGAAGTTTGCGTTGATTCTTAAGAGTCTAGAATAAAATAATGCATGCAAAAAAAACTGGAATTTAAACTTTGAAAAAACATTCAATTTATTTTTATTTTTTTAATAAAAGTGCATATAGACTTGTCTGATGACAAAAATGTTCTCTGAAGTGCTAAACAAATATTCCCAGAGCATTGTAGCTGTAGCCAGATGCAACCTTTATTTTTGATATTTTCTGCAGAGATAAATGTATTACTTTTCAAATACATTGTCCTGGTGCTCGTATTTCTGAATTTACCTTCCTCAGATCTTTTTAGTGGTATTTGAGGATTTGAGGGGTCGTGCCGCTAGCCAGCGTGGTAGGTTGTGAGCCAGTGCTGCAGCAGGTGGTGAGCTATCGCGCCCCTGGGAGGCACCCACATATGGCCGGGCTCCCCCGACTGCACGCCACGTTGGCCAGCCACCCTCGTGAGTGCGTTGCGAACCTCCCGGGGCGTGCACCACGCCGCTGCCTCCAGCTCCGTCTCGTCCAGCGAGAACTGCCGACACAACCGCAGACAACAGTGCAGCTGTGCCGGAAACCCTATCATCAGAAGCAGCAGTATCTGCGCTTCTGCTGATGTTTGGTACAAACATGCATTTTTGGCCAATATAACCCCAAAATCAAGTGGCTGCCACAACATAATATAGTAAATCTATGTTGAGGGGTTTTTCAAGGTATTACAAGGTGGCCACCTGACCGGGAAACCTCGAATTAACCAGAATTTTTTTTTTTATGCCAGTAAACCCATGAATTTTTTTAAATCCATCGGGATTTGTTTGACTAGCAATTTGAAAAGAGCTCAGTTGAAACATGCTTGTCGTGCCTACGACCTATTGTGCAAACTTTTTTTTTTTTTTTTAAAGAGGGTTTTACTGTAGTACAGGAATGCACAATTCAATAAAAATAAAAATTAACTACACCTTTTTTGGGAATATAAATACTGTGTTCAACTGTATGGGTCACACACACCAAACAAGATGTTTTAGCTGCTAAGTGCCAAGGTGATGGTGTAGGACATGCGGCTTGAAGGAAAGACAGTCAGTTGTAACGGCATCACACTGCCTCTCTCTACTTGTGCTGCCCCACTGCAACTTGTCTGCACTCTTTGTGGCCAAAACATGACCGACCCGATCTGGAAATGCATCTTAGGTTTGATTTTACTCCCAGCCTTGTTTTGTTTCTTCACTGGTGTAAGAGTTGGTAGCAAATGGACCCAGGTCAGAGAGAGTTGGTAACTCATGTGTAAGTGAAGATAATGACTTGATGCTTTTTTTTTTAATTTAAAAATTAAACTGACAATTTGATAAGTGTAATTGCAAAAAACATTGACGGACTAACGTCAAGGCTCATTATCAATGATAGCAAAATTTCCCCACATTTTATTAGTAAATTGAAGGAAAAACTTTCCTAAGTACCTATTTGTGCAGGAAATTATGTAGCCATTTTTTTATGACTTTAAAGGCCACCTTTCTAAGCAGAAAGAGTCAATAACATCAAGAAACGTAATGTCATGGCCACCTAAATAATAATTATTTTTGTTCAGAGTAACATTTGGGGTAAAAGTGGCACCTTTGAGTATGTGAAAATTTAACTGATGCATGCAGGCCCTGGCAATGTTAAACTTGCTGTTTTGCCAAGGAACATTGAATGACAATAAACAATTTAAAGCAGGACTTCCAAGAATCTTCACTGGAAGACAAACAAGCTATACATGTGTTCAGCACGCTGCTCAGTCTCGCGTGCTTTGTTGGGTTCTGGGATGTTTCGACAATTCAGATTTTTGATGCAGAAATATTTTGAAAACTGAGACTAAAGTAGCTGACTCAGCTGTGGGAGAACCGACAAATAACTAGCTAGTGACCATGATGGAATTAGTTGCACAATTTATTTATGTTTACAGGCATGACTTTTATTTACTGTAAAGCTGATACATAACATGTTACAATTGTCTGGCAACAAAAATTTTTGTCAACCACATTTGCAGTGCAGCTATACTAAAATACAGTAATTTTCCTTTTTTTTTAAAAAAAAAAAAAAAACATGAATATGCAATGACAAACAGATCAGGTGGCGCCTTAAATTTCTTGGGTGGTTTTACATCTGACCAACAATCCTTTTGTAGAAACATTCAATTTAAAACCTTTTAAAAATTTCTCAGTTAAAGTTTTAAGGCTTCAACAATTCTGCAGGTGGTCTATAAAATACGTACTATATTTCTGAGTATTGCAAGAGGATAAGGATGGAAGCTGTCCGCCCATTCTAACACAGGATAATCGGTTCACCTTAGGAATTAGTGTGAGCCAAGAAGATTCACTTCATGATATACGGAGTTTTCACAGAAACACTCAATGCTGGCATTGATAATAAAGTACGTTAAATTTAAAAAAAAAAACTTTTTTCAGAAAAAAAATTGTAATTACTCCTACTTCCTTTTTCCTTCTCAACTTAGTTTATTCGTTTAACCAGTTTTGATATTTATCACAATTTTTGAAGCTTGTAAGTAGGGGCATGTATTTTTCTTGGAAAGATTTTGAGACTGGCTGTGTGTTAAAACATTGTAGCACTTATTTTGCGGACGGCCGTCAATTACAACAAATAAACTGTTGGTGCAGATATACCTGACTGAAGTCTTATGAGCGCTCAGATTGTTTCGCAAAAAATCATGCCCCTACTGATGATAGATGAAAAATTACCCATCAAGACTCCAGAGGAATTCAAAGGCCTATTACAGTTACGTATATTAACTAGCAACAGTCTTCATTGTTTTCGTCAAAGCCAACCCAACCCTCAAGAAAATTTCTGAATTTCCAGTAGCTCTGCTGCCAACATACAAATTTTAAAAAAATAATTTCTTAACACTTAGCTACATAACCAGAAATATCAATGTGATGGTATAACCTATTTCAGACTGTAACACAGTGTTAAGCAAACACTAGAATAAACACCATGTACATACAACTGGCCCTTGATTATTTTCACAGTATTTCCAATATAAATTTAACGAGTTGCACATCTGTACCCGAAGGTATAAAGATAGTATTGTCGGCTTATAATGAATACCAATAACAACTTCTTTAAGTTTTGCAAAGCAGTTCCTATTACCTGAAAATAAAGTTGAAGTGAAGTGAAAAGTTTCTCTCTTGAAAATTTTAAACTTTGTGATGTGGTATCAATTACTTATAAAGTAAAACGCTTGCTTACCTCTGTCTCTGTAACCACGGCGATGCAGCCAATCATCAACCGGCTTGCCGGCAGTGCCCAATGTTGTGATCCCACGTACTCTATCTCCTTTGCTTCCAGACCCACTTCCTCTGCCACTTCCCGTCTCACGTTTTCTTCAACACTCTCGCCTACAGTATTTATAACACAAGTGCCACGACATCATAATTTGAAGTGCTACTTTGTACTGTGTGACCCTAAGTGAGCCTGCTGGCGGACTCACCGACCTCCACGAAGCCAGCGATGCAGGTGAACATGCCCGGCGGGTGGGCGTGCTGGCGGACCAGCAGCGCCCTGGAGCGGTCCTCGCTGGTGACCAGCGCGATGCCCACGGGCGACAGTGACGGGTAGCGCACCGCCCCACAGCCGCTGCACCGCTTGTGGCCGCCCGCCCCGGCCGTCGCCAGCGCGCCCCCGCATGCCTCGCAGAACCGGGCGGCGACCCCCCACGACAGCAGCGACCAGCCCTGGGCACCCACCGCCCCACTCTTGGACTGCAGTGTGCCTTCGCTTTCTAGCACTGTTGCCACATGTCATTACGTAGTAGGTATTTGGAATTATGGGTACTGGATGGATATTATTAATTATTTTTATATTAGTGATGGCCCGATATCCAAAAACCCGATACCGATACCGATTCCGATATTTCCAAATTTACCAATCCGATAACCGATACCCGATATTCCGATAATAGGCCTATCTCATTTCTAACACTGATTCTATAAAATTGTGGTTCTGAAGTATTGTTAGAGACAATAATGAAAAATGTTAAATATTAATAAAACATACATATGTGAATGTATATTATTTTTATTAAATGTAAAATATAGTAAATTCACATTAAATGAAAGCTAATAATGAATTTATCATAATGGCCTACAAATAAGCTCTCTAAATTCAAGGTCTTAAAAATTTAAATTGTTTTTCAAGGCCAGATAAAGCAATATTCTGGTGTAGGTATTACCTACAGTATGCAAAAAACATATTGTAACTACAAGGAAACAAATTTCAGATTTTTGTGGAGAAATGTTGAGAAATATTGTAGCTGTCCGGTATTAGTCTCTAGTGTATTTGCTTATAATGTATGAATTACAAGCCACTGCATGTACTGAGTCCAGTGCCTCAACTGTAATCTACGAAAAATACCGTCCGAAAAACGGGAAGCCCACAACTCACGTAGTTTCGGTTCCCTGCAAGAATTTCCGAAGATTTCCGAAGTTTATTAACGCCACTTCAGCCGCTAAATCAGAAGTTCAAGCATGTTGTGACTGACCTAACCTAACCTAACACTTCGATTTTTTTTTAATTTCAATTTTTGAGAGAAATCCGAAGTTGCACGAACGTGGTAGGGAACCTAAACTACATGAGTTGTAGGCTACCGCCGAAAAACATCAAACTTTTGTACCCTTTGTAAAATTTCATCACGGTAAACGACACGCTAGAAAGGAAGGTCTTCAAGTAGTAAATTTTGTGACCATTGTTCAAGTGTATCACTCCATTAATTGGTGCGAAAACACGTTAAAAATACGTGAAAAGTAATTTCAATACAACTTTGAAACATACTGCAGAGTTTATAAAACCACACATTTTTATTTATGTTGTTTTCAATGCACTCAATATAGCCAATATAATACCTTTGCTGCAACTTGCCCTACGTAAACACGTTTCATATTTTAGCTTTTGTAAAAATTTACGTAATGTTTTTATATAGAACAGCAGTTGGCGACCATGAAACGACACGGAAAGAAAATGTTTGTTATATCAAGCAGCAACTTTATTCTTCTTCATGTTTACTTACGGCTACACCACTTATTAAATTAAATATCGTAATTATTTTCGTTTATGTTTTCAATTTATGTACACATAGTGAACTTCGAAAATTCATCAAGCGAAAACATTTTGCGAATATCTGAAACGAATAAATATGCACTAATGACTGGGATTTGTGTACACATGGAAGAATTGTACCGTCAGGATGCATTGCAGTATCAGAAAGAAGAAATAGGCTTGAAATCTTGAAATTGTTTCTGTGGAAAATATGCTTGAAATTACTAGGTAATATGGTGACGTGAAGATAGATAAATTACGCCCGCGGAAAATAAGCTTGGAATTACGGTTAAGGTTATGTGAGAAGTATTATTGGCGAGAGCAAACATCGGTTAACAAAATATCGCAAGTATTTACCGATGTCCGATATTGAAAAATGTGCCGATATTACCGATCTCCGATATCGGATATCGAATATCGGGCCATCACTATTTTATATAGTGAACATTACAATTTTTGCAGGAATCTCATCACTGGATGTGTGTAAATTGTGTCTTCTTTTAATTTAATTCGAGGCTATTTATTACAGATTTATAAACATTATAGTATAAAACAATAATTTCTAAATTGATACTTAAATGCTTCTCGTGCACTAAAAATTACAAAGAATCACATCGTCTGGAATTCTCCTTAACATATTAGATACCTATCTAGCAACAGCATGCTCCGTGAGTTGTGTACTGCAATCTAAACGTGAGATGGTCTATAGTATAAAACATTAATTTCTAAATTGATACTTGAATGCTTCTCGTGTACCAAAAATTACAAAGAATCACATCTGGAATTCTCCTTCACATATTAGATATCTAGCAACAGCATGCTCCGTGAGTTGTGTACTGCAATCTAAACATGAGATGGTCTAGTGTCGAGCCGAACCAACCCATATCAATAATTTTTTATTTAACTGATTATCGAGAGAAGAACGAGTTCACACTGACCATCGGACATTCCTGTGGCGAGCGTCAATGGTTCAATGTCAACACCCAGACATGACCCCAATTTATGAGTATGGCCGTGTATATTTTTCTGAAAGATTTTAAAACCAGTTGTGTGTTAAAAATTTGTAGCTTAGTTAAGCTTCATGGTTGGCTGGGTTCACTTCAGGTACATATCTACTGTCAGCACACCAATTGTTGCCATCCAGTGCGGAAGCAAACACGACCCGAATGGCCTGGCCAAATAGGGCAATGGTTTCTCATGCAGACAGCCGCCAACTTGCAAGGAAACAATACCACCAAGTACGAGCCATGTGCTGTGAACCGCTTCCTACTCGCAAAAGGAATAACACCTACCGAAATTTTTTCGCGAATCCAAACGGTTTATGGGGAAGGTGTTATGAACAGAACGAGTGTGTTTAAGTGGCGTAGGGAGTACAGTGAAAGCAGAAAATATGTTCATGATAAACAGAGGAATGGAAGACCCATTTTTACTGATGAGTTGGTGAAAAAAATCAAGGAAACTGTTCATAAAGACTGCCAATTGACAGTGGATAAAATTTCTGCCATGTTTCTACAACTCTCCAGAACTCTCTTATACGAGACACTCACAGAAAAGCTGGGATACTGGAAACTGTGCCCAAGATGGGTCCCAAAACAGCTGACACATCAGTACAAGAAAAATAATGTTAATAGTGCTTGCGAGTTTCTTGAGCAATTTGAATTGAAAGGTGAGGATTTGTTGAGCTCTAGTGTGACTGGAGATGAAACTTGGGTGGCTCATTACTTGCATGAGACAAAAAGACAGCCATCAATGTGCCGTCACACCTATTCCCCATCTGCCAAAAATTAAAAACACAATTTCTGGCAAAAACAAAATCATAGCCTCAGTGTTTTAGGACCGAAAAGGCTTCATTTTGGTTGAATTTCTATCTCAGGGGAAGACCATCAAAGCACAACAATATTGTGAGACCCTAAAAAAACTCAAAAGGAGCATTTGAAACAAAAGAAGGGAAATGCTGACGAGAGGAGTGTGCTTGTTGCACGACAACACCCGTCCTCACACAGGCTTAGTTGCCAAGGTGCTCTTGGACTCATTAGGTTGGGATGTTTTGAACCACTTCCTATATTCCCCTGACTTGGCGCCTTCAGATTATCATCTTTTCTCCTCCCTGAAGGACCACATTGGTGGAATTAAATTTTCCACCAACGAGCAGGTGCAGAAAGAAGTTTTGAAGTGGGAGAAGGAGCTGGCAGGACAGTTCTTCGAGGAGGGCTTAAAGAAGCTTGTGCCACGGCTCACCACATTCATTGAATGAGATGATTATGTGCAAAAATAGTCAACAAGTATATCAACGATATTATTTTTCTAAAAAAAAATATATATATAAAAATCTAGTACATTTATTTTCTGAACATGCCTCGTACATGGCAATAAAAACTTTGAAAATATTTTCTAGTACAAAGTCATTAATTGAAATAGGTTTTGACCAGCACATTAAGTTACAAGATAGTAAAATTTAATTTTTCTTTTCCCATTAATGTCCATAGTTTTTAACAGAACACTAGACAAACAAAAGTAAATGAAAAGCACCGATGCAGGACCTGCTAGGTGTGGGTCCTGGGCTGTTCCCCGGATCTGTCCCTGGCGAAGTGGCACAGTAGTAAGGCACTGGACTCCATTCCAGAACACCGGGTTCAAGTCCCAGTCCAGCAATACTCATTTTGACATGATGTCTAATAAATCTATGAACACCGGCTGCACGCACGAAAAAGTGTCCCGTTACGCACATTGTCCCATTATGCTGTGTCCTGTTACGCTCATTGTACACTTGCGCCGCATCTATCTCTCTTCCACTCAATTGGCACAACCATCGATTTGACTTTTTCGAGGCACATTAAACTTGAAACACTCCCATTCATTACCTACTTTTCCTATCATCGTCCTATCCTTAACAGAATAACACAGATTAGAAGTTAAATAGCAAACATGTATAAAATGTATAGTTAAAATAATCTCTTCATTAAAGTAATAAACATATTTGAATTAATGAGTTCAAATAAAAGTAAATTTATCAATTAAATTGTAGATTTCATTTCACTCCTTCTTTGTATCCATACAAAATAGTGATAAAATTCAATAAAAATGATTAAATTTTATTCATAAAAGTATGCAATCATTTCATCAATGTTTTGTTATGACGTCACGTTAAACTATCGTCCGTAAACCGACTTTACAGACAGCCAATTTTTTTATCAGAAATAAATTGGAATTTTTGTTTTTCCATGGTTTTCACAAATCTAGGCAAATACTGAAACGGTGCCTTACAATGGCCAATTGCTTCCCAAGTTTCCCTGTGCTGTGTCATTATGTGTCACCATCTGTAATGACCTCGTACGAGACATTAGGCCCCCACCTTCCTGGAGACACATGGTGTGCAGAGCTTCAGGAAAAAACCAAGCGATTTGAAAACAGCTCCAGATATCCAAGTGGTGTCTGTTCACAACAAGTATCAAATGGCTAAAACTAGTGTTTTCAGATTAATTTTTAGGCATGAAAAACCTTGTACAGTTTCTTGAAATCAAGGGACTTGTATTACACCTTTATCTTCGTTTCTCCGCCACATAATATTATGGAAATTCACAGTCAGCCTCTGCACAACGAGAAGACTGCACGCCATTTCAGAGCCTTCTTGCACTTAGAGCAATACCATGTTAGAAACACCACCACTTATCCCACCACCTCACCAACAAAAATACACCCCTGGTTAGGCAAGCCCCAAATAAACCCATAATAAAAATTAATGCTAGTTGAGGTCAGAAACCTGTGACACTAGAGCAGAATCAGCAGAAGACAGAAGGAAAAGCGACGTGCGTAGGCTGACAAACTCTCCTCCAAAGCTGCGCTGCACGGCTTGTCTCGTTTCCACGGGAACTCGCACGGCAAAGTGCACGTTGCCCTCTCCTGACACGCTCAGCAGCACCGACTGTTTTGTGACGTCTGCCACGTGTTCTCCCGCACCTGCAACATGGCATTTGTACAGTTGCGTACACATAACTGGTGTCATTCTTTCATGTTCGCTACTGGCAAAGCAGTGCTCCTGTTTTTTTTTACGAGCATACTTCATTTAGTAAATCATCCTAAATATTAATAGCTTACATAGAACATTCTTATCAATAAATTAGAGGTCAAAGCAGATTACTATTATTACATACTAATATTACAGATTAATATTCCATTTAACAAAAATCTGAGATATCTATTGTAGTATTTCCTGTGGAAACTTAATCACATTTTACTAGCTTAAAAAGTTTTATTAGTTTAGTAAGTACATACACTCAATGTACTCTTATAACCAAGTTTTTCATAGTGCTTTGTGTACTTATTGCCACAGGGCAAGAGTCATTAAAGTGATAATTATAGATAAAATTCAATAGAGCAAGGAAAACAATTGTGTGATGTTTTAAAGCATAAAAACGTGACTACAGAACCTCAAAACCTGACACAACGGTCGCAAAATGCCTCGACTACAAGAAATGGTTCGCAAGGCTAGTAAAAATGAATACAACAATTAGGAAATGAATATCTTAATCAATTTTATCTCTGATTAAATGTGTTTGATGCATAGCCTAATTATTTTTATATGAATAAATATGGAATACTGCAACACTTTTCTGTTGGTGAACATGAAGCAAGAAACAGTCAAACGTAGAAGAAGGAGCACAACCAAGAGCAAGTTACGAGAAGGGTGAATGAAGAAGCAGAACACAGGCAAGCCACAAATGCTGTGTTCTCATAGCTTAAGTACAGCTTTAGCTCAGCTTTATGCTGGGAGCTAATAAAATGGGAAATGTAAAAAAGCATTTGCCCATTCGGCTACATCTCCATCTCCACACAAAGATTGCATGTAATTCAAAGTCCACAGTGAACATAGAGTTTGAATGTCACCTGCCAAATATTTTAATATTTCATCCAAACGTGCATACTAGTACTTATACTCTGCAAGTATGATATATGCACATTAAATAGCTAAGGAGAATGATTCAAAAATTGCATGTTCATGTCATTCAGTGTAAGAACCCTACATAGTTCTAACACTGCTAGCCAAGTTATCCAAAAAATTTCTCTCCACCAGTGTCGAGATATGGAGCTGTAATACAGTCTGAATAATTTTTAGCCTCACAGGGAACTTAAGTTTAGCAAATCAACAGACAAAGGTTACTACAAAAAGTTGTTCTTTCTGAAACATACAGAAGTAGACAATTATGATATGGTTTTATCGCCATCTATCACTAAATTACCAAACATTCTCATTGTATGCCCTGTAAAACCTGCAGACCAATAAATAATAAAACTTTTTTTTTTGCATTATTATGTTTGTAGAATTTGTGTTAACACAAATACAGTGTATAAGAACAGCAGGTGACGTGTAGTGAGCTAACTGTACGAATATGCACCAAAATGGATAAAAAACTCAACTAAGATTATCTCTCTCAATTACAAATTGTCTGGCACTAAGGCCGGGTTTATAGAAAACGCAAGAACGCAGGATGCGACAACCGCAAGAAATTCACAGTCGTTTATAAAAAACGCAAGGACGCCGGCCATTGCCAACGTCAAAAAATAAAATTTCAGGAATAAGTCATGATTATTTTTAAAATCTTTGTTTTACTTATCGTACAGGCAGGGAAAATTTTGGATAAGCTGAACAAGAAATTCATCAGCTTCCTCCATTGCGCTGTATTCACTAGAAGAATGCCAGCCCAAAACATAAATAAAGAAACACAAGTGTAACGATTACAATCGCAGAGCCTTCTATATGCATTACATGATAGTTTCAGTTTCCACATACTAAAGCAACCAGTATAGAAGGCCGAAACGCAAGAAGTAGATGTTGAACAACTTCTGCGTTGCGTTCTTGCGTTATTGCGTGTCGGGTTTTTTATAAACGTGCTGGTAGAAGATTTAAGGTTGTACTTTTAGCATACTTGTGTTTCTTGCGTTTCTGCGTTCTTGCGTTTTCTATAAACCTGGCCTAACACCATAATCAAGTTCTCTAAGTTGTGTTTTACAATGCAATTTAATTTGCGCTCTAGAAGTTGGAAAAACAGCGGCAAAGGTTTGCAAATTAAAAACTGGAAAAAGACACTTTATGCATGATTGATAATTGAAAAAACATTAGCAACGCCCAGATATACAATAGTTAAAAATTGATTTATAATTATTCAGAAAAGCCTCACAACTCTACATTAACCTCTGTCATGAAGTACACATAACAAACACAAGAGAATACCATTTGTGTACACTTATTCTTATATTCCACTTGTAACTTAAATTTTACACAATAAAGTGACTCCTTTTCATTTTAATTATATATGTACCTTCAAATGAACCCCAAAGTATTAGGTACAGTGGATCATTTTTTGACAAGAGAACAGATTGTTCGCTAAAAACCATATATTTTCCCTTTTCGAAATTTTTTTCACAAACGCCACTTTTTAGTAACTGCAATTTCTTGATGTTGTTCACTAATTTGTTTTTGCTTTCACGATTTCGGGTACTGAACTTTCTCTGACAACAAAAGTATTTAGTCAGTTTCATTAAATTACGATTGCCTACGCCAGCAAAACTACCCATTTTTCTCAAATAAACTATAAATAAAATCCTCAGCCCTATTTCCTGTTCATTTAAAAACACATTAGGGCTAGCCAACGGGGCTAGCTTTTCATAATTTTAACAAATGAGTATGCATATTGGAATTTGAACCAAAACCATGTATCATTGTTTACAGCAGCTGATCGAGTTCTGTCTGTTCTGCGAAGTTACATTAGCAGAAGACAAAAATATTGTCTCTATATATGCGTATTGTTCTATGACTAAAAGATGGCTTCCGAAAAGCACTGTACGATTATGAAGTTAGGAATTGTCAAGTGGTGGCGTGTTCTGACCACACTAGTTGTGACAGGTAACGCACGCCACTGCCATATTGTTCCGCCA
Source organism: Bacillus rossius redtenbacheri (assembly GCF_032445375.1). Lineage (NCBI taxonomy): Eukaryota > Metazoa > Arthropoda > Insecta > Phasmatodea > Bacillidae > Bacillus > Bacillus rossius. The sequence goes on along the minus strand of NC_086330.1, from coordinate 334,101,424 downwards.
AAAACATTTGACGGCGCCGAGTGGTGTGCTACGTGATATTTCGCGCGAGAGAAAACGATTTCTGCAAAATATTAAGTGTGGAGTATGTAAAAAAGTAGTTAAAAATGGGATATGTGATGGTTGTGATTTATGGTATCATTTTGGGAAGTGTAGCGTAATAAATTAAGGTGAAATCGACCAAGTGAAAGGTGACTGGTATTGTAAACACTGCTCTGTAACTAAGTAATAGTGTATGTAAATACTGTATAAACACTTCGCTTGTCTTTAATTTGTAACTTATTAATTAATTCATTTGTATTTTCGTTTCATTAATTAATTACTTGTCATGTTGTTTTAATGATTCTTTGATCCTTCCAAGTGCGATGTTAGTAATGTAATCGCAGCCTGGCGCACCACGAGACGGGCCTCTCCCACGTCGGCCGATTTCCCTCACCTCCTCCGCGGCCGGTGGCCACGGCACGCTGACGGGCGTAGGAGGGCAGTAGCGAACCAAACGCAGGGACCAGCAGACGCGCGCTCGCTCCGCTCCACTCGGGAGACATGGATCTTAGCTCCAAGTTCGCAGTCAGTGAAAGCGTCACGGGACTGTCTCGGGAGTCAAGCTGCTCTGTATCAGCATTCGTTATACCGTTGGACTTCTCTCTGTCATTACGTATCGTTTCGGGACTATAGTTGCATACGTCATAGGCCGTATAAGGGCCTCTTCGAACCGCCGAACTCTCAGTCAGTACGTGTAGTTACTGGACCTTTTCCGCTTACGTCATGAGTAGGGTACGTGCTGCGTAGCACGGCTGAACTTTTCGTAACCTTACGATTCGCTACGGGGTTGCATTCTATGTCACATCGGGTCGCACTTTGTGGCCAAGAGTTATTTCCGGGAGTCCGGGTTGCGGCGAGGAGGACGCTCATTCCGCGACGTGCCGGCCAGGCTGCGGCAGAATTCTTCACGGAATAAAGGGGCTCGTGAAAACGGACATCATCGTATTATCCTTGTTACCATCTACCGTTCCTCCTACCTACGTAACGTTCCCTCCAGGTCCCGTATGTTCCGGTCCCGGCCACGTTGGCCGGAACTCACTTCCTCACCGACGAGAGCTACACGGGCAAATCAGGACAGTTCACCACAGGAAATTAGGGACCATAGGCCGAGGGACGTCAGTTATTTAGGTAATATTTTATTATGATAATAATTACATGTTTTTCACAAATATGTCAAATATTTATACTACATTGTCCACCTGGCGACGAAGCTGAAGCCAACACCCGGAATATCTCTGAGCGCTGCGCATGTAGCGGAGTGGGGGAAGGATGGACGAAAGAGGGGCGACACGCGGAGAGGGGCAGTGGGCATCTGGCGACAGGACGAGGCGGACGTGCGTGGAGGATTGGGTCAGAGAGCAGCGACTGGTGAGACCAAGCGTGAGAAGTGGGGAGTTTAGGATTATGTGTAATACACCACGAAACATAATTGTAAATATTTCTAATTGTATATAAGGTTTTTTTTAGTGTCTGGATATTGTGCATACCAGCGGACGTGTCACTACAGCAGCGGGACGGATATAATGCCTCAGTTGTCAATGTCTTAGCATAACTTCATCACGGCTAGCATCGAAAGGGGGCCATAGCTAGTTTTTCGTACGAAAGTATCAGGAGACTAAGCGGGGCAGCCCGCACTAGGCACCTGCCCACCGAAACACGTGCAACCGAGCTTCACTCCGTGGAGGGACTTGTTGTGCCTCAGGTAGCTCCATGTAAAAAGACTGTGTGAAGGATTAATTAAACAAGCTGTATCCAAAGTGGCAAATTTTTATTTGTAGTGTGGATAGGAGATCTTTCCCCCCCCCCCCCCCAACAAGGCCCGAACCCCGACCCTAGTTCTGATCGCAGACCAGCTTCACCAGGGGGGGTGAAATCTGCGACTAAGGCACATTCAGTAAATAGTACTTGATAAGTTCTGATAATTGTTAGTAAATATTATTAAATCATCCGTAATTAATAACAGCCATTTTAAAAAAAAAAGATCGATAAAACTTAAAACTGGATTCTAAAAGCATAAACATTAATCAAAGTTTTAGACTTTGTCGTCGTCCAGGATGAGCCCCTGTGGTGTACTAGGTGCTCCGGCTGCTCTGGGGTAGAGGGGTTCGAGCCATTTGGCCGTGTCCTCCCAACTCCGCCTCGCACACTTGCACAACCACTCACTCCGCTCGCTCGCGGCCGACAGCTGTGCCACGTGCCCGCTCCTTGCCTGCCCCCACTCCATGGCTACACTGCCTCGCACAAGCGTAACTGGCAGGAGGGTCGTCGGCGCGTCATAATGGCATGTAGGAAGCCAGGGCGGCACTTGGGTCGACGTCAAATTCCCCCCCCCCCCCACCCGCGAGGACGCTATGCGCACCGACGTCTCAGTTAGGCACAACACACCGCACGTGGGTACTCGTCAAACACTGTGGGAGTCGGATCTGGGGGGCCTACTTCACACTGCTTCCAGGAGGGTAGCAAGTTCATAACACTGCACCTGGGTCTCGACTTGTTGTGGCATACTGGCATGGTTAGGGTGGGACACACATAATCGCTCAGGTAGTAGGGGATCCTAAGTGACCTTCTGGCTTCGGGTAGTACCCCTCCTCGTCCCTTAGATTCGTCTCGCCATCCGACATGTGGCACTCGGAAATGTCGACGCCATTCTCAGAGAATGGACGCGAGAAGCCCTGTCCTTCCTCTGACACTTCCCCTTCGTCCTCTGAGACAGGCTCCACAACAGTCACCCAGGATTTGCTCGTTCCTGTCTGTCTGAAGGCGAAGAGGCACCTCAGCTACCCGCCCCTCACACTCGCTGCCCCTGGGCTCCGCCACTGATGGCTCTCTATACTCCTGCCGCCACCTGTAGCTGGCGGCCCCTCCTCTCCATCCTGTCTCCAGGTAGTTCAGGGTCACTTACAGGCCCTGCCAAAAGTCCTGGGCATGAGGTAACTGACATGCCCCCTCCCCTCTGGCCCTACTGGACACTCCCACTCCCACAGCAGTGGGTGTCGAGTCCGTTGTTGCATCAGGTGGTGTCAAATCCGGTGTGGTGTCAACTGGGGCCGAGTCTGACAAGTCCATGTGTTCCACAGTGTCTGTGCCAGTGGGCGACAGGTCAATTTGGGAGTCCCCTGCCTCCCTAGGGGCCTGTGGACGGCTCCCCTATGCGATTTTGGAGTCCTGGTTTCTGCATAAAGAGATGTCGTTTGTACAGTTGGTGGCTTGTCCTCCCCTCTGGACAGCCCTGTGTCCACTTCCGTGACCGTCACACGTCGCAGGTCGTTCCTGTGTATCTTCGCCAGTCTACTGCTTGGCTTCTGTACAAGGTAGGATGTAGGTCCAGTCTGGCGCAGAACCAGTCGGGGCCCCTCCCATTTTGGCGCCAACCCCGTGCAGAACTTCTTTGTGCCTGATGACAGGGGATGTTGGCGCACATACACCTGCTCGCCGGGCGTCAGCGCAGGCAGCGGCCTGCCCGTCTGTGGCATGTGCTGGTGGAGGTAGGTCTCCTGCTGCAGCCAGGCCTGCTCCCGCTTCCCTGTCAGCTCCACCCGCAGCGACTCGCCTCACCCGTCTGCCGTAGCAGCCGCCACCATGCGGCACTCGCCCAGCAGTGCCAAGTTCTGCCCTTGGACTAGTTCTGCGGGCGTGTACCCTGTGACCGTACTCATCCTACGTCTCAAGCAGTACAGGAGGGCCGGAATATGCATGTACCACTTGCTGTGGTCCTCACCCAACCGGAGACGGAGCTGCGCCTTGATCTCCTGGTTCTTTCTCTCGGTTGGGTTGGTTCTCGGGTGGTATGTGGGGGTAGTGTGGTGGTTTAACCCCCACCTTCGACATGCCTACATCCACCTGGCTCCTGTGAACTGGCAGCCCTTTTCGCTTATGACCACCGCTGGGTAACCAAACCAGAGGTAGACCTCCCCTTCCAAAAGGGCTATCAGCATGCCTGAACAGACATTGGAGACGGGGTAGGCCTCCACCCACCTGGTGAACAGGTCTGTGACAACCACAAGGAACCTTTTCTCATTGCTGCTCCGGAGATAAGGGCCCATAATGTCTAGTGCTCTGGTGTGGAAGGGGTATTGGGGTCATCTGGGATGCTGCTTCTCCTCGTCATCCGTCCTCCTCGCCTAGTAGTGCTGACAGTGAAGACATCTCCCCATGTACTCCCTGAAATCCCGGGTCACCTCCGGCCAGTTGAATTTGGTGCACAGCGCTTCTGCCGTCTGCTCCACGCTGGGGTGCCCCTCGAGCTGGTGGTTGTGGAAGTATGCGAGGATGGCAGCTCGAGCCCCCTCCTGGGCATAGATTCGCAAAAACTCCATGTCTGCAGGTGCCCTACTCTGCAGGACCCCATCGACCACCCTCTGGTAGAGCAACACCTGGGTGCCACACACCTCCACAGTGTCCTTGGTGGCAGCATCTCCCCGCTGCACCTGCTGAACCATACTGATGTGGTCGGCTAGAGTGTTTACTTGTTTGGGACTGGGGTTCTTGGGCTGGTGTGTCACCGTATACAGGGCCGCACACCCGGACAACTCCCCTATGGAGGAGGAATGGCCCTGAAGGGGAACCAGGTCCTCCCAGGACCCTTAATCCTCGTACACAATGATCGGGTTAGGGTGCCGGGAAACCTCATCAGCAAGCTGTTTCGCCTTCCCTGACACATGCTGAACTTGGAAGGCGTAGTTCTGGAGGGTCATGGCCCACCTAGTAAATTTGGACTTATGCCCCTGCATGGTATTCAGCCATCTGACACATTGGTTGTCCGTCCTCAGGGTGAACTCCTTGCCTTCGAGGTAGTGCCTCTAGTGGCTGACCACCCACACTACCTGCTCGTTTACTTCATAATTCCTCGCAGCCGGCCCGAATTGGGAGTTGGCGTACTCCGACACTCTCCGTTCCCCATCGGGGCCGACCTGGTATAGCACTGCCCCAATGCCCACCTTGCTGGCATCCGTCTGCAGGTACAGGGGCTCCCCTAGTGCTATACATGAGAGGACGTTACTCACCCGGAACAGGTGCTTGATGGCAGACAGGACGCAGTCTATCTCAGCGGTCCACGTGTACTTCGTCTTGGGCGAGAGTAGGTCTGTGATAGGGTCAGTCACCGTTGCGAAGTCCGGGGTGAAGGAGTGCAGTCAATTCAAGAGGCCCATAAGGTGCTGCAATTCCTTCCTCGTGTGTGGGGCGGGTTTAGTTTCTATCAGGTCCAAGTGCTCTGGCAGTGGCCCACAGCCCTCCACATTGACGATATGTCCCAAGTATCAGAGCTCCGCGGCCTCGAAGCGGCACTTACAGGGCACACATATTCGGCCATGCCTGGCCACCCGTTCGAGGACAATAACAATGTGTCGCGCATGGTCCTCCCATGACTTGGACCAGTCAATCATGTCATCCAGATAGGCCGTGACGAATTCACCAAAAAACCTGTCATGAACGCGGACCATCATGGTCTGAAACGTCATGGGGGCATCCATCAGCCAGAACGATGTGGTGCAGAACTGGAATCTGCGATCATCTGGGGTGGTGAAGGCTGTTTTGGGACAGTCCTCGGGTTTGACTGGGACCTGCCAGTAGCCGCTCTTTAGGTCCAATGATGTGAAAATGGTGGTGTCCCCCAGCCCCACAAGGTCATCTGCAATGTTTATCAGGGATGGGGGTGCAGAGATAGTTACAGAGTTTATGGGCTTAAAGTTCACACAGAATTGTAGAGAATTATTTTTCTTGGTGGTCATAACCACTCCGCTATTATAGGGTGATTCACTAGGCTCTATCACCCCATCCCTGAGCATCTCCCCAATCTGCTACTGAATGGCTTTCTGCTCGACAGGTCCAAAACTATGGGGCTTCACGAAGACGGGGTGATGGGGCCGAGTCGGGATAGAGTGCTCTGCCATCGTCGTTCGTCTCAGCATTTCCTCGAACAGGCTGATGTACTCAGGGGGCATGTAATTGGCAATGTCTTCCATTCGGACCAGATTGGAGGGAAGGGTGGGAACTACTCGACCCACGCCATACACCGTGTGACGGCCCTGGCTACCCACGTTCAGCCTACCTTGCCAGATGTCGATGGTGGCATCCTCCTGGACCAACCATAGTAGGCCCAGGATCAGCTCATCTTGGAGTCCTCTGAGTACTCGGACGACCAGGGCGCTCGTCTGACTAGACTGGTCACGTACGTCGATTATTACATGGGCGTGCCCAGCTGTGGGCGCGCTGGTTCCCTCGGTGGCCAGTAGAATGGTCATTTCGTATGGCTCTAGGTCCCCCTCCAGCACCAGATGGGCAGATATGTACGAGTGACTCGCCACCACGTCCACCAGGGCATGTACAGGATGCCCGTTCAGGAGCACCGAGCCTTGGAGCAGCATGGCCTCGTCGTCACCCAGCCGTCCAAGGTGGGCAGGTGCGCCTCCACTTGTCGCAAAGGCTGTTAGATTTCGGGCGACCGGGTGGGTCCGTCCATTCCTGCCGGTGATGTGACGCAGGCGGCTGCCGGCGCTGGCACGCTGCAGACGTCCGCTGGCTGGTCGTTCCTATTCGCCATGAGTGGATGGAGTTGCTGGTCAGCAACCTTTCCCTCGGTACACCGGTGATGGCTGGTGCTGGTCAGTCGGGCGGGTGTGTTGGGGACAGTGGCCGGCTAGATCACAGCCCCGTACTGGAAGTTTCCCGACAGGCGTCCTTCGACCTCCATCTTCCTCCATACCTGCTCCCATGTCGGACAGTCCGCTTGCCAGTGGTATTGCCCAGAGGGCCAATAGCAACACCGCAGTGGCCAGCTGTCATTCACATTTCTGTCCGCGCGGTGCTCGTCCCGCCGTGAAGCTTGGTCCGGTCTGGCCTCGAGTTGCGGCCTTGAGGGATGTGGGGGAGGCTGAGGCACATAGGGCACCACTGCCATGGCGTCCTCTGGTGCCACCTGCCACTGAACACGCGCCTCGTATCTCAGGAGTAACGGCGTCCTCACTTCCCATACGGCATGCAAGTCGCCTTCGATCTCCCTTGCCTGCTCGAAAAACTCAGACAGCTCCAATTCTGTTGTGCTACGCAGGAATGGTCTCAAGTCCGGTGACAGTGCTCGCAGATGAGTGGCAGTATCTCGCTCGGCACCTCCCAGTATCCAAATGATAGAGATGCAGTTTTCTGTGAATAAAGGCTTCGATGCTTTCACCGTCTGCCAGTGACGTGTAGTACAGCTGCTAATGACAGCTGGCCTGCACCTGTGGTTAGTTGAAACGCCTTTAAATTGTCCACACAAATTCCTCCCAGTCGGTGAGGTAATCTCCGGTGTCTGTCCACCAAGTCTGTTTGCGACCCCGCAGTTGTTCACTCACTTTGGACACCCAACTGTCCCGTGGCGCCCTCGCCAATCTGTCCCGACACGCCGCTAGGAACTACCACGGACACTCGTGCACTTCCCCCGAAAATTCTGGCAACAATATCGCACTCTCAGTCACTCGCATCACTAATGGTAAAAGGCCGTGGCATTGTCCGTGACTTTCCCGTGTCCCTGTCTGCTTCGCTGTCGTGTTCCACAGACAGGTGCACACTTCACTGTCCTCGGTTTTCACGCTTTCCAGTTTCGTTTTAAAAACCAGTCCGCACCACTCACACCTGCCTTCCCCTTCCGGCTCTTTCACATCGGAGTCCATGGTGACACTCTTCACTCGATACCGCAGAGCCCATTGGAGAGCTTGAATATTATCCCCCGCGTGATAAGCTCGTACGCGAAGACGCGGCGACACTCGATCTGCAACCACCAGTATCCGACCCCGCTAACGGAACACACCCCTAGCCATGGTCCACCCGAGTCAGGCGAGTGCCAGAACAAGAGGTAGTATAAAAGGCCACACCCTAATTAACCAGCCACCGCGATTCTTGTACATTATAAATTAAACGTAATTTTCTGATAATATCGTTTTTAATTAAAAATCCTGTGCAAGGGAAGTGCGATGTAGGAGTGCCCAGGTCACTCACATGTGACTTTTTATTAATACATTTGACGCCGTCGTCGGTGCTCCCTCTGAGAGCACAGGCCGTTATGTGTCCTCAACACCTGATCAGTGCCGCGCCTCGAACGCGCCCGTTCGCGCAACATAGTGCAGTGCCCCGAACGGCGTGGCGTCAGTCACGGCCCCCTACGTGTGCAAAGCGCCCGGCCGGGTGTGGCACTGCGCAACTAAATAATTTGTTCATGCATTTGATAAGATAAACAAAAACTAATACATGTAAAATCATTAATAATTAATGTTAATTTAATAATCATTTTGTAAATTGTTATCATTCACAAAACTGGCCGAAAACATCTTACCGCGCTCCGCAGTTTCCCGCGGAATTTTCCCCCCTCCCTGACCCCGGCGGCCAGGGAGGTTAGTGAGTCGCCATCCAGCACTCGCCAGGGCCGGCAGCCCACGCACGGGGAGCCCTAAATTTTCGCGCCAACATCACCAGTCACTGCAATAGGTAATTATAGCAAAATCGTTTTAATTCAGCTCCCCAGTCGGCCCGAATCGACCGTTCGAGACTCCGCGCGGTCCTTTAATAAAATGTGCAGTCCGACACCGGACTTTTCGTGTACTACGTAAATGATTAGGTGACCCATCGTGGCACCCGTGCCTCACGCTTGTGAAATCCCACATCGGGAATTAGTTCATCGCCCCCGCAGGGCGGCACTGCGCTAAATGCGAATCTAAACTTTCAGACGAGACATTAACTGGGACGTGCCACGGTCACGTGTGTGATATCCTGCAGGATTCCACCGCGCCCGTACCCAGCGTAACGTGGCCCTCGCCACCTCGCGGAGTAGCCGCAATTAGTTAACCAACTGAGTGGAACACTTTATCTAGGCCCGAACCCGGGACTAATCACAGTGACTATTGTGTAGTGTTTTGTATTAAGTAATTTTGTATGATTAATCTCCCCGTGCATTTCACGTTGCGGTCCGCAGACTTTCACGTAGGTAGGAACAGACTTATCGTCCGCCAGAGCATCCCACTCGCAATTCGCCGGGAACAACCCCTATCAAAGTACTTGCCACCGGGTTACCGTGGGGCCGTAACAAGTCCGCCAATAGAGGGTGGCGTGCGTGGAGCTTAGGTCGACGATGAAGCGGCCAGTTATGTGAGCGTGTAACGTGTAAAGTGTGCGACGGAATAAACCAGCTAAAAGTACGTGTGTGTTTTTATTAATAAGGCGTCCTGGGAGGCCAAAACAGCCCGGGGAGTCCTTTGTCGACGCATCCCTGCCTGTAGCCACGAGGCCAGGAACCCCGCCCTTGAGATTAAAATTCATCGAACATATCAAATTCACGTAAAATTCAGATCAGGCAACGGGGCCGGCGTCACATTTGTGAGTACTCCCCTTGCAGCCTTCAGCTTAAAGTAATAAAGTAGTGTGTGATGTAACTATGACCTCCCCATTTTTTGTGTATGACTCGCCACTGGAGCAGTCACAAGTGACGAACAGTCTCCAGTGTGACTCACTTTATTTAAACTTAATTAATGCAAACTTGTTAAATCTTATTCCTAAAGAGTATCTGTGTATTAGGTTAATTCTTATTATTTTATGTATGAATTTAGAGCCACTTTCAATCTCTTGTTAATTTAATAATTTCCGAATAAGGGACATTAGAAACTTTGGCGCGAGAGGATGCTGAGCCCTCCCCTCGCGCCAAGACCAGGCACCAGTACCGAGCGACTCGTGGACTGTGGCGGACGTGCGTCCCACGGGGAGCCCTCAGCTTTCATCTTCACTGAATTCACTACTGGTAAATATAGTCACTCTCTAAACCCTTTTTCGAAATTAACTCCCCGTGTGCACCCGATCCTTTTACGGTGTAGGGCCTATCCCAGCCGCATAAATGTAAACTCTCTGCACAAGGCATTACGCGGGGCAGTGCAGCATACGTCATGGGCTGACTCCCGACACCAAAGACTTTGGATAATCGCCGAGTGCACAGGCAATGCCAACAACGGCTTAAAGACTTTTAACGAATTTTGCAGCGAGCAGCGGTCCACACAGGTGGGCCCGGGCGTCGCCGTTTTTAATTTTCGGGATTGGCCGCCTCCAAAAGAACTCCCCCCCTCAGCCTCGACTGGCGTGAGGATTTTAGTATTAGTGTCGGCGCTTCAGAGCGCCCAGTGTCAACTTAGTGTAATTTGTGTAGGGAAAATCAATGTGCATCGTGTAACTGCAAGCGTAATTGTCGATTTCAATTAAACGTCCACTCCGCATACTCTGTGCGCGACGTGTATACGACAGTGCAAAAAGAACCAGTCTATGTTAATTTGTGAACTCCCCGAACCCAGCCAGGGATCAGCGTGCTATGCTGTGTAGGGCCAGTAACATATTAATAGCAACCACGACCACCGCCGACGGTCCTAGCGGGCTACGCAGGGGCACACGCATCCAACGACCCAACTCTTGGTTAGCCACAGAGCTAGCCTTGCGCCCTCCCGGATACAATTCACTAAAAAACCAGCCTCCCCGCTAGGAAATGACGTCGTCCAACCGAAGGCCACCCTAAAGCCCGACCTGCAACCGCCAGCATTCAACTCCGTTAACGGAACGCGCCCCTAGCCATGGCCCACCCGAGTCAGGCGAGCCACCAGCAACCAAGGTAGAACCCGGCCCCCTAATAAACAGACCGACATTACAGCCGACCACGTTGCAAAAACAAACACAGAATATTAAACAATATTACGTATAAATTAAAAGTTGATTAACGAAAGTGCGACGTAGGCGTGCCCGGGCACTCACGTGTGTAAATACATCGATACATGTGTGAGTGTCCCCCTGGCGGCCTTCTGCCTAGTTTAGATAATTAACCCATGTGACATAATTATTAACCCTTGTGTTTCGTTATTACCCCCACCAGAGCAGTCCGTCAAGAGACGAACAGTCGCTGGTGTGACGTATAATTTAAAGGACATAATTCGTAAACATACTAACTCTAAATTGTAGAAGGGATGAGTAATGTTAATTTAGCCTTAATAATTAATTTAGGAATTTAGCGCCCTTAAAATCTCTTATTAACATGTCACATCAGAAAATAACGTAATGAGGTCAACCCTGGCGCGAGGGGCACCGAGCCTCGGCCGGACGCCATGACATGACGCCAGTACAGCGCGACTCGTGGACCGGGGCGGATGCACGTCCCACGGAGAGACATCATCCATTGTCTGCATTGAACTCACTTCTGGTAATTATAGTCACTTCCTCGAAACCTCTTTTTACTTATCTCTCCGTGCGTACCCGGTCCAATTTTCTGTCCAGGACTTAATCCGGCCGCATAACTTTTAAAGACCCCTGCACCACACTTGGTCTGCGGGGTTGTTTTCAGTATACGGCACGGGCCGCCTCCCGAATCACAGAACTTGAACTAAAACCAGTCGCTGACACCACCCCGTAAGGGAACTTGGACGAATTTAGCTGCGGTCCGCGCTCCACTACAGTGGACGCGAACACCGCCTCGAGACATTGATATACGGGATTGGCCGCCTTCAATCGCCCTCACCCCTCTTTTGGGTAAGCAGGCTCAGAACCGCCTAGTGCCAAGCTAATACGTAATATTTAGTAATTTTGTGCGACGCCTTGAACCTGGAACGTTTTTTAGTAAACTTGTGCGATGCGCCACCACGTAACATTCAGTAAACTTGTGCAACGCACCATCACGTAACATTTTTGTAAACTTGTGCCACGCCTTATTACGTAACTTTTTAGGCTAACTTTGTGTAATTGTGTAACTTCTGTATTGTGTGACGTCACCCTCTGTACGACGTGGTGTGTAATCAACGATATTACACCAAACCCACAGTCGCATGAATAAACGACACACGTCATTTGTTGCACTACTTCAGCGCCTAATCAATTAACCATACGACTCCGCAACCACCACCAAGTAAGGAATTCCTTACATCCCACACAACACCGCCGATGGTCCTAGTGGGCCACGCAGGGGCAATAGACCCCACGACCCACCTATCGACTAGAAACAGAGCTAGTCTGGCACCCATCCGGAAACACTACGGGCCGAAACTATAGACCTCTCTCGAAAGTGCTGTTAACAGATATTCACTTGGCAGCTTGTCAACCGTTCACAACGTATAAAGGACTTTCGAGAGCTTGCCAGCTGAATGCGCTTTCACAGCCAAATGGTATTTAAATATGGCAACAGCGCACGGTTTTAGCGAGTTTTGGGGTGTTTAGAACTGGTGTAGGAAAGCGCCCATATTTTGTTGATATTCATTTGTCTGTTACACCATAAATATTTATACAGAAAACGTGGTTCAGTCGTATCGGGTGCTTATTGCGATGAGTGTTTGTACCGAAAATAAACGATTGATTCCTTTCACCCAGGCGGAGAAGTATTTATTGTATGACTTAATCAAAAAGTACAAGCATATAATAGAAAATAAAAAAACAGATGCTGTCACAAACAACGAAAAGAAGCTAGCGTGGAAACGAATTTCTGTGGAGTTTAATGCCAGTGATGTAACGAAACGAGACGATGCACAGCTTAAAAGGTATGTAATATATGTATGCCCGTTTACATTTACTTTAATGTATTATGTATATATTGGAAAATTTAAACGCAATGTGTTGTGTATTTTCGTAAAGTGCCTTGTAATTACTAATAGATTCAGCCCCTAAATTATTTAACCAAAGAGGATTTGTTATGTGGAGATCAAAACATAAATTCCGAATTCATAATCAATCATATAGGCCAATTACCTTTTAACAGCATGATTTTACTTTATTTTTAATTGTATTGTCCGAGTTCGTAAATTTCAATTCTTTTACCTGGTGATGTATTTTTATATGTAGACCCTTGTGTTTATTAAAGTGAATTTCATTAAAGTAAATAATACTCACAGCATCTAGGTCAATGACAAGAACAGTGTTATTGCAGCATATCATTTAACACTTGTATTATAAATGTCCATTAGAATATTTATGTTCCACTTTACAAATGACAAGTGGCATAATGCCTTTTTATATAATATTTATCATTTTACTGGAAGTCTTTAGATTTGGTAACATTTAACGCAATGTTGAATTAAAACCATGTGCTTATTATTAAACAGAAAAAATATATGTTTTCAGGTGTTGGGAGAAGACGAAAACTACTGCAAAGAAACATAAAATAGCGGAAAGGCAGCATGCAATGAAGACTGGTGGTGGCAGTGCCTTTGTAAAGAAGCCTGAAGTTGAAGAAGTGGTGACAATAGTTTCATCAATTCAACCTCACTTCGATCTGGACGTGAACTGTCCTTGGGACAGTAATGCTGTTCATCTCCAGGAAGCAAGAAATATTACTTTTGACATACAAGAGGTACCTCTGGCTGGCAGCAGTCATCAAAGTTGTGACATGTCATCAGCAACACTTCTCGAAACCACTGATGATGTGGACAATCCTGATATGTCACCAACATTACAGCTTGGTTTAGTACATCCTGACATTGTTTCACATAACGAAGAGGCCTCATCACACAGTAAGTAATTGCGGTAAATCTGTATTGTACGGATTAGCGCCAAAAAAAATCGTACAAATATGAAATAACTTTCATTATATGCTCTTTTACGTCCTATTTTCAAAACTGCCTGCGGAGATTAAAAATTCCAATTACTTTTGGAGATATCGCCGTTCTTATTTTGCAATACAAGCCCTATGTAATCATTCAACAGACGCCATTTTATATTTTGCCGTGTGTGCGTGAATACCTAAATAACAGAAATTTTCCATTAGGTAAGGTTAGTTACATGATAAATACTTCAAAATAAACGGAAATTAATAATAATATCAATTAATTTTACTTGTATAGTTTTAAGTATTTATAATGTAACTGACCTGACCTAACAAAACGGGACAAAGGTAGATTAGGTCAGGTCAGCTACAGTATAAATACTTTGAAACTGAACGGTCATTAAAAATAATAAAAATTAATTTTAATGGTTGTTTAGTTTTAAAGTATTTATAATGTAGCTGACCTGACCTAACAAACCGGGAAAAAGGATGAACAGTAGGAACTCACGTAATTTTCTTTTTACGTGATGTAGTCGTTCAACTACGTCGCGAAAAAAAAAAAAATCATTCTTGTAAACAAGCAACAATGGTGAAACGCGGGAAGCCTACGATTCACTCATCCTTCTGGACATACCCGAATACTCACGTTGGCAAGCCTTTCAACAGACGAGAGGCAAACGCCCGATCGTGCATCTTCGGTTTTTTTTTTTTTTCTGTTTATTGTAAATAAATATGCAACTCATGAAAACTAATGGTCAATTAGGTTGTTAGCTACATTATAAATACTTCAAAACATTGTGGATGGTTGATTTGGTTAGGATAGCTACATTAAAAATACTGTGAAATCATGTAAACGGTTTCCTAGTGCTGGATAGCTACATATTAAAATGTTATTTGCTAAGCAACCATAAAATGATTTTACAGTTTTTTTAATGTAGCTATACTTACCTAATATAACCAACCATATACAATGTTTTAAAGTATTTTTAATTACTTTTTGCTAATTTTAAGAAAAGAAGGCTTGCCAACGTGAGTATTCGGGTATGTCCAGAAAGATGTGTGAATCGTAGGCTTCCCGCTCAACGCCGCAGCAGTGCACAAAAGGAAATTAAAAAATTCAATATCTCCTAAAGTATTTGGAATTTCTGATCTCCGCCGGGTTTAATGAAAAGAGGAAGTTAAAGAGCATAGAATAAAGGTATTTTCGGATTTTTAAATTTTTTTTTAAAAAAAATCGCCAAAAAATGAATATTAAAAAATTCGATATCTCCAAAAGTAATTGGAATTTTTTATCTCCGCAGGCGGTTCTGAAAAGAGGACGTAAGATAGCATATAATGAAAGTTATTTCATATTTGTACGATTTTTTTTTGGCGCTAATCCGTACAATACAGATTTACCGTAATTGCTAATTACCTAATGAATTTATGTTATTGTTTTACCAAATCACGATCACCAGCACAATTTAAATAAATAAGAGATCTGAAAGAGTAATATTTGGAGGTCATAAATCCGGTGAAATAATTTGTTCCAATAAAACTATGACAGTGTTTTAAATAATTTTAAAATGTTTAATACTTACTAACTTAAATATTTTAGAAACATTCTTATAGAAACATTGATGTAAAACTGTTTTAAAGGATTACTAATATATTAAATACTTTACTAGAATATTTCAGAAATACATATTATAAAGTCGAACATTAAAAATAATTTTATTTACATTTGCATGCAGCAATAATGGGACTTCCTCATAACAAAAGTACCTAAAGTAAAAATGTAAGGCCCTATTGAATTTTTAAAGTAAATTCTACCAATCTTATTTTATTTGTAATTCATATTCAAGTTAATGTTCTGTTAGTACAGTAGCATGGTATCTGCTTCATAATAATAAAGTTTGTAGGTTCTATACCTATGACATTAATAATAATTTGTGCTGTGAAACTTAAATTTAATTGTGTATGTTTTTGAAGTGTAATCCTCTTAGCACATGAAAAATGCTGAGAGTATATGTTTCACAATATGTAAGGAAATTTAAAAACATAAAATATTGCAACAATATTTCAATTGCAGTGGCTTTTTGGCAAACAACATTGCTGCAATATAGTTGAAACCTGTTATTTATCTTTCAAATATTTGACAACTTTTTAAAAATGTATCCTTTATAAATGTATCAATAAGTATATTATTCTGAAAATCAAATAAATACAATAAAAGTTAAAAGCCTACAGGGTTCCCACATACCTACATGTATAAAAATGAATTCTCTCTTTTTCTCTCTCTCTCTCATATATATATATATATATATATATATATATATATATATATATATATATATATATATATATATATATATATATATATATATATATATAATTTTGAGGTTGGTAATGTGGTTTTGAATGTGACAAATACAATTAAGTACTCTTTAATTGATAAAACATAGCTACCATTCTTAAGTTACAGCTTATGCATTGTAATGTCATTTTGCAATAACAGTATGAATAAATCAGTAACATCATTGCTTGTGTTTGTAGTGATATAGTTATAATTATTTATTGAATGTGTTTGTCTCAGATAACTCAACCCCTCGAGCTGCACCTCGCAAAAACTCTTCATTTACAGTGAAGTCAACACGCATGGTTGAAGCTGAAGTAAAAAAACGAATTGAAAAAATTGATTTTGAGATGGAGATGCTTCGTGAAGCTCATCGCTCACGAATGAAGCAAGATGCGGAAATCCATTCTCTAAAAATTGCAAGAGAAAAGAACTTGTTGCGTATTTCAGAAATTGAAAAGGAGATTAAAGAAAAAGAACTGATGAAGAATTGTTAATTTTTTTTTTTTGCTTTCCAGTCTCATAATGTAATTAATGGTGATATATTCCTACAGTATCTAATAAAAATCTTACAAACAGTACATGCTACAATTTGTCTTCTCCCCTCCCTGTTGATCCCATGCTTTGAGGTTGGCATTAAACCTAATGTCTGAGAATAATTGTTTCTGATATCAACAGGTATGAGGATACTAATATTGTTGGTGTGATGTTTTTGCTTTTCGCAGCTATCTTTACATTCTCCTACAGATACATAAATTTTGCACTGCTGCTTTCCTCACTGCATCTTGTAATGATATGTTTTATGTACTAAAAGGTGTATTTGTAAATACTGGTGATAAATTTTGTGGTTATATACAGTAGATGCAATTAATGCACACTTATAATGTGGCGGTGGCACAAATGAAATTTATAAACTACTTATGTTTGAAATTATTATTATTGTTTGTCACTTACAAATCACTCCTAGGTGTTAATATGTAAAGCATTATGCCACAACTCATGCTTATGCAACCTAATCACATATATAAGCACAGATATTTGCATTTTCAAACAATTACTGAAGAGTTTGTGCAAGCTTTGAAATTTCAGAAATTTAGCAAAGTTAACATAGGTGTTACATGAAATGTCTCTGAATAAAGGCAGTTCTGAAGTGATGACCATTTCTGTTGCCATGAAACAAACCCATTGGTGGTGCAGCGACATCAATTTCATCCACCCATGGGTACTCATCATCTGGCAATGGTTCATTCGCATCTATGCTGATATTGTGCAACACAGCTGTTGCACAAATGATTGCAGCAGCATTTTCCACTTTGTTTTCAAGTTTCTTGGTGAGGCAGCGGAATCTCCGCTTCCAAATACCGAAGGTTCTCTCCACAGCATTTCTCGTGCGTTTGTGAGCAGTGTTGTACATTACTTCTGCCTCAGTATGTGGGCGAAGAAGAGGTGTAAAGAGGTATGGAAGACAGGCATAGCCATTGTCTCCCAGCATTAGACCTTTTAAACGGTGTTCTTCAAAGCAGATTTTGAGTCCAGAACAATTGAATATTCTGGCATCATGAAAGGATCCAGGTCTTGTTGTGCAAATGTCTATAATCTTGTAATTTGGACCAACTGCTACCTGCCCACAGAAAACAAATGTATGTTGAAAATAGGTGACCATGGTACACATTCTATCATGTTGCACAGCCCAATTTACAAGCTTTTTTATACAAACAATTTGTATTCATCACGTGTCCAACATTTATTTACTTTAACAATGACAACAATAATGTTGACATATTAGGTCAGTGGTGCCTGTTGTGAGGGTCTATAAAAATGCATGGAAACAGTGTATATGAAGGACCTCTGAAAGCTTGGTACCATGCAAATTATTTACTAGCAAACCGAAACATTCCACTTATTGTATTGTAATGCATGTAGGCCTTTAATAGGCTTTTTTTTTTGTGACAGCATTTCTGTAGATTAGCTATGTTTTTAAACACCTACAAAACGAACACACAAAGACATGTTCATGCTTACCTGCACATTCAAGGAGAATATTCCATGTCTGTTTCTGAATAGTTCACCGTGGTCAGCACCAGGATTGGCTATGGGTATATGGGTGCAGTCTATTAGTGCCACTACACCAGGGAATCCTGCTATATCGAAAAAATGTTGCATTGCAAAATTCATTTCTGCATCTGTCCTGGGCAGTCTGACATGATGTCTTAGCTGACTAGCCAGTGCTTCAGTTACATCTTTTATTGCACCAGCTGCTGTAGTCTGGCTTATGCCATCAAGGTCACCGCAAACCTGCTGAAGTACAGAATTTATGCCCTGTTAGACATTAACAACTATTTGCCATAACCATTTATTATACAATAATATTTGCCTACCTACTGCAAATTCATGTTTCATCATTCCATATTTTTTTACCAGTTTGTGTTTGGCAAGAACTATGTATCTGCTCACTGACGATGTGACAACTTTATTAACAGCCACATGTTTGGGAGCAATGGAAGGTTACCAACAAGCATGTTCACATCCTACATGCACAATATTGTACTGTTTGAAACAGTGAGCGAGGGATGCCTAGAAGACACCAAACGTAGTATTAGGCCTACTATAAACTAACCTGAAAACTTCCTGTTGCGAAAAATCGTAAAGACAGAAGCAATTTTCTAATTGCTGGTATTGGCAATCCTCTTTTATCAAGTTTTTCCATGTGTTCCACATATGGATACAGCACATCTCTAACCACATTTTTGGAGAATCTATATTTCATTTGAAATTCCCTGTCTCGATAAACTTCAAAGGGATCGTGCATATTTCTTAAATATCTTTTCGGGGCTCGCGCCACGTTTTCCAATTCTTCATAGAATTCAAATACTTCGTCAATGTGGTTTCGAAACTCGTCCAACTCCCGTGCCATGGTTAAAAAAAATGTAAACAAACAGCTGAACAAGCTGTTGAAACACCATCAGACCACATTCACCTGAAAGTGGTTGGCTCTCCACTTTGTAGCAGTCAACCTACATCCGAAAGAGATCTATAATGTGCATTTCAGTCAAAACGCACTGCTGGCAACTGGATAACAACCGAAAGTCATCTATAGATTCGGCCCTACATCGACAACAGCCATTCCCGCTAGGAGCCGCACCGGGACTCGAGCCTGAGACCCCGGACAATGGCAGAACCATGCCGGAACTTGAACACGAGAACCCGGACAGCAATATGCATGTACGTACCATACCGTAAAATATTCATTGCTTGTTGAACAGCTCAGTCAAAGTAAGCTGTTTGAGTGTCTTCATCCGTTTTCGGGCAGCCAAGTCGCGCATCCTCTTGACAGTGAGAAGTTTCATGTGGTCACACTCGGGCTGACGCTCCATCCACTGAAACACAGTTTCAAGCCCGGCAAATGCTTCACTATCTGATGGTCCCATGTCAGCTTCAACTTCGACGTTAAAGGTCATCTTCTTCCTCGACACATTCTTCTCTCACACTTTCAACAAATTCATCATCATCATGACGAAACACACACCATCCACTCTCCTATATCTTCAGCACTAACATCTGAACATCCACGAATTTTCAAAAGAAATTATCTGAATTCTTCAAGTGACATTTCATCCTCATCTTCTCCTGTCTCTCCCCTTCCCTTTTCTTGAGCTTTTATGCCTTTTAACTTGTTCCATGCACGTCTTAATGTGACTTACTTAACCAAGCTCCAAGCTTCCGCCACCATGTAAGCGCAATCATTCAAATTAATTTTTTTTTGTGGTTTTCACACACACCCTCTTTGTCTTCGCCCTCTAACAAAAGTTTCCTTAAAAGTTGCGTTCTGTAATGGCGTTTCATGGTTTCGATAACAGACTAGTCCATTAGTTTGCAACAAGCTTGTGACGTTTGGCGGTAAAAAAATTTCTTTAAACTGGCCATTTCCTCTTTCCAACAATTCTGTGGTGGAATGAGTTGGTGCTTTATCAACAATCAAAAGCACTTAACTACCTTCTTTTCCAAGAGATTTGTGGTGTTTTTTCACTTCAGGAATGAAATTTTCGTCGTACCACTCGGTGAACTATGTTGCAGTCATCCAAGCCTTGGGTTGGTTTTTATAACAGAGGGGAAGCTTTTTTCACATTTTTAAATGCTCTTGGGCTTTTTGACTTCCCTATCAACAGATGGGGTATTTTATGGCTTCCTGTAGAGTTCGCACAGTTAAGCACCGTAACACGGTCTTTACTAACTTTATGTCCTGGAGCACTACACTCCCTTTAGATGCTAAAGTGGTTTTAGGCAGAGCTTTCCAAACAAGACCTGTTTTATCGGCGTTGTACAAAAACTCAGGACAATTTTAAATTTTTCAATAAAATCTTCTGCAGCTTTGGAGTTTGCTGATAACCTCTCGCCACTTAAATCTAATTCACGGATACCGTGCCTGGACTTGAAATTTCTTAGCCAGCAGTTACTTGCTTTAAAGGATGAACAACCAAGCTTCTCAGCTAAGATCTTAGCTTTTTCACAAAGAATTGAGCCTGAAATTGGGTTTCCCACAGAATGTTGCTGAAAAAACCACTTGAAAACCGCATTTTCTAAATCTTTGTTGGTTGCTGCCTTCATTGATACTTCATACTGACTGACTCATCAAAAAGAACAGTGAAAGATGGGCCAGGCCGGCCACCTGGCGACATATGACAGCCAATAATAGAACTGAGACAGTGACTCGTCAACCCAATAAAGTTCCTACGTTCCCACGTTTCCATCTTATCTGGAATGCTGAAAGCGATTCGGATAATCAGCGATTTGGATAGACGGAGTTCGGATGATTGGAGTTCTACTGTACCTATGTAATGTCGCCCTACCGGTCCCTGCTACGATGTTGCCGTCGCTGAGGGTGCCAACTAGCCTAAGTTTAGACCCTGTGGGCCAGTTCACAGGTAGAGCGGAGATCCTCGGGGTCGTGACGTCGCCACGTGGCTGGCAGGGAGCTGGATCGGTAGAGGTGGTGGCCTGGTGCGGGCGGATCTGCTCAATTACCGGCGGAACCGTTCACTCGCGAGGCACGACACACAACTTGCCTGGTCCAGGTCTGAAGCTCGACTGCCGCGTTCCGCAATGCTGCGCGTCACCCGGAGCCCGCTTCCCGCAAAAAAGTCCCAAGCGCAGCAGGACTCCTTAAGCCGCGAACTACTCCCCCCACCCTGGTGAGGCGACAAGGGAACATAACGACCTGTGCGAGCGAAGGGAGCACTTGGAACGACGTCAAATGCCCCCCCCCCCTTCACTGAGGCCGTTATGCCCCTCGAAGCCCCATGTCACACGCATTGCCTCGGGACCTGTTCCCCACCAATGCTCGGAATGTATCTGGAGGGTTCTGTGCTCGGGGTTTGGCTGGCAATGATGGGAAGAATGGACCGGGCATCCAAAGGGAGGAGGGTCATTACATGAAGGCGTGGTGCATCGGGGTGTGGCGCTCGGTTGATCTTCTCATGTGGGTTTTCCACTCGTAGTCCACCAGGTGTCGTGGCGCTACACGGGCTCGGGTAGAGCGCCTCAGTCCCTCGTTAAGGGCTTCCCCCGGGATGCTGGACTCCCCTTGACTCTACCGTTGCGGTTCGACTTCATCCCTGTCTCCCGATAGGCCGCTGGGTGTAACTGCCGTTGCCCTGGGGCTGTTCTAGCAGCCCTGTTCCACCAAGACTTGCCGCGTGTTGAATGGACGCCCTTCCTGAGCTGGTCCGGCTTCGGATAGCTCTGGCTCTTCCATGTTCAACCTGAACATTGAACTGCCATGGCTCGCGTCCAATGGCCAGCGTGGTTGATCCCAGCCGGGCCATCCTGGCGAACTGGATCGGGATTCGTCGTCTATTCCATCAGGGAATGTGATCTGAGGATGCGACACGGGGTTGAGCATGGTTGGGTCGTCCCCATGGTAAAGTTCTATGGACAATCCCTCTGGGTCCAGCCGATCCATCAGGCTGACGAGCTCGTGCAAAGTTGCGCCGCTCGAACGGAGCACGGGGTGAGCGGTAGATGGGTGTTGGTCTGATGGGGATGTAGTACGAGTGGTGGTTAGGTGTTGAGCTGATGGGGACGTGAGACAAGGAGTGGTTAAGTGTTGATCTGATGGTGATGTGGGACGAATGGTTGTTGGGTGTTGGTCTGGTGGGGATGTGGGACAAGAAGTGCTTGGGTGTTGAGTAGCTGGTGACGTGGGGTGAGCAGTGGATGTATGCTGGTCATTACCACTGTCCCTGTCCCCCGCTGGGACAGTTGGGGCGCCTGTGGGTTGGACGAGACGCAAATCATCCCGGTGGATCTTTGTCGACCTACCGTTCGGGAGTCGGATCAAGTAAGAAGTGGGCCCTAGATGTCGCAGTACCTCCTGGGGGGCGGCCCATTTGGGGCTCAGACCTGTGCAGTAGCGCTTGCTGCTAGACGACAAGTGGTGACACCGGGCATACACCATTTTCCCGGGCTCCAATGGCGTCGGTGGATTATGTGATTGTGGAGTGCGCGTGGCTAGGAATCGAGCCTGGTGTTGCAGTGCCTCTTCTCTAAAGTCAGTGACAGGGGGACGGGTGACAACTCCTGCTGCTTCTGCGACCGGGAGCTTCCATGGTAGGGCGAGATTCTGCCCATGAAGCAGTTCAGCAGGGGTGTGGCCCGTGACCGCATTGGTCCGCCGCCGCAGGCAATAGAGCAGCTTCAGCATGTGGAGGTCCCATTTGGAATGGTCTTCCCCCAGACGGAGGCGCAACTGGATTTTTATGTCTTGGTTGCGACGTTCCGTCGGGTTCGCCCTGGGGTGGTCAGTCAGGGTAGTGTGGTGCTCTACGTCCCACCTGCCGCAGTCGGCCTTCCACCGCCGTCCTGCGAACTGTGTCCCGTTGTCCGTTATAACACTCGGATACCCATAACGGGGGAAGACCTCATTGTCCAGTAGGGCTGCTACTGTCCCTGCTCGTACGTTGGATACGGCGAATGCCTCCGACCAATGTGTGAACACATCAGTGACCACGACGAGGAACCGCTTGCCCCGCGACGTGCGAGGGTAGGGGCCCATGACATCGAGGGCTACTGTATGGAATGGTTCCTCTGGTCGCCTGGGGCGCTGTTGCTCAATCCCATCGGCCCGGCGGGCCTTGTGCTGTTGGCAGAACTGGCAGTTGCGCACGTATTCCCGGACATCCCGTGCTATGCCCGGCCAATGGAACAGCTTCCTGATCTCCTGTTCGGTCTGATCTGCTCCCGGGTGGCCTGCTAGGTCATGGTTGTGGAAATACTGCAGCACCAGCTGTCGTGCAGTGGGGGGTACATGGGTCTGCCAGGTGTCCATGTCACCCGGCACCCTGCTCTGCAGGACCCCGTCCAGGTTGCGCTGGTGTGGGAGGGCGCGTTCACCGCATGCTGCCAGGTTGCGCTGCGTGTCTGGGTCATCCTGCTGGGCCAGTTTCACGTGATCTACCAGAGTGGCCAGGGTGGGCGATGCCTCTGCTTGGACCGTGGGATCCGCTCGTCCGATGATGTAGAGTGCCGCTGGAGGTGATGCTGCTAGACCGGTAGCTGGCTGGTGGGACGGTGGCATTAGGTCATCCCACCCTTGAGTGTCTTGGAAGATAGTATCAGGGTCTGGGTGACGGGACAGCTCATCTGCCAGCTGGTTCTCTCGCCCAGGGATGTGTTCGCCATGGAATGTGAAGCCCTGGAGCATGAGTGCCCAGCGGGTGAACTTCGATTTTCGTCCCTGGGCGGAGTTCAGCCACCGCAGACACTGACTATCCGTGCGTAGGGTGAATGGTCTCCCCTCAAGGTGGTGCCGGTAGCGTTTGAGGGCCCACACCACCGCGAGACACTCCTGCTCGTTCACGTGATAGCGTCGTTCTGCGGGGCCGAACTTGGCACTTGCATACTCAGCTACCCGCCACTCCCCATCATCACCCACCTGGTAGAGAACCGCGCCCATACCGTCCTGGCTGGCATTCGTCTGGACAAAGATGGGCTTGTCTGGGGCCAGACGTGACAGGTTGTGGCACTCGCGGAACTGTTGCTTCACTAGGATGAGTGATTGGTCCGCGGCTTCCGTCCACCGGAACTTTGTTTTCGGTGAGAGAAGGTCCGTCATGGGTGCGGTGATTTTGGCAAAATTGGGAATGAATGAACGCAACCAGTTTAACAGCCCCATTAGCTTCTGGAGCTGCTTCCTGGTGCGGGGCGCCTGTTTCCTGTCAATGAGGCTTAGCTGTTCGGGAATGGGGTGGCAGCCCTCGGCGCTGACGATGTGCCCCAAGAACTCTAGCTCACGGGCGCCGATGTAACACTGTAACCGTGCGTGGCGAGTCGTTCAAGGACCAGCGAGAGATGGTGGGCATGGTCCTCCCACGTCCGAGACCAGATGATTACGTCATCCAGGTATGCGGCTGCAAAATCGCCAACGTACCCATCCAGGATGTGGACCATCATGGTCTGGAATGTCGCGGGGGCGTCCTGCAGCCCGAACGGCATCGCGCAGAACTGAAAGCGCCGCCCATCGGGCGCCGTGAACGCGGTCTTGGGGCGATCCTTGGGGCTTACTGGGACTTGCCAGTACCCCGACTTCAGGTCAAGTGTCGAAAAGATGCAGGCGTCTCCTAACCCTGTGAGGGCCTCTGAGATGTTGATCAGGGGTGGTGGTGCGGGGATGGTGAGGTTATTGATTGGCTTTAAATTAACACAGAATCTAAGTGAGCCATATTTTTTGTCTGCCATTACGATCCTACAGTTGTATGGGGATTCGCTAGGCTCTATAATGCCATCGCACAACATCTCTACGATTTGCTCCCTGATGGCAAGTAGTTCGCGAGGCCCAAACCCGAATGGTTTCTCGTACAGCGGGATGTGAGGGATGGTGGGGATGCAATGTTCTGTGACATTGGTTCGGCGTAGTTGGTCTGCTGCGGAGAACACCTGGGGATGCTGCTCCAGGACTGTCTCTAACAATCTGTGGTACTCAGGGGGAACATTGTGGCGGAGATCAGCTAGGCGAGGGGGTTCGGCCCGGGAAGGGGGTGGGGTGTGTCTCAGCCCATATACAGTTAGTCGGCCCCTGGTCCACTCATGGATCCTCCCTGTGCGGACCTCAACAGTGGCGTCCTCTTGCACCAGCCAGGGTAGCCCCAGGATGAGGTTATCGCGAAGGTCCCGCACAACCAGGGCACTGGTGCAGCTCACAATGTCTCTAATGCCAATCCTTACCTGGGCACGCCCAGTCGTTAGCGTGCTAGTCCCAGTAGTGGCCAGCTGGTTGGTGTTGACCTCTGGCACCAGGTCCCCCTCAGGAATAAGGTGGGCCACGACATAACTGTGTGTGGCTGCGGTGTCCACTAGCGCGGCTATGGACTGCCCATTCAGCTTCACTGGGATCCGGATCAGCTCAGCGGCCTCTGGCCCCATTCGGCCCAGGCAGGTTTTGGACCGACTCGGCCCTGCAGCTGCGGGCGGGGGCGGCGCCGATGCCTGGTGGGCGGCGTCGCTCGCCGGCGACCTGGGGCAGGTTGCAAACGGATGAGGCGGGCCGTTCCCAGTGGTCCCTGATGGACAGGGCGGTGCCTCGTTGCGCCCTGCAGCTGCGGGCGGGGGCGGCGCCGATGCCTGGTGGACGGCGTCGCTCGCCGGCGACCTGGGGAGGGCCCCGAATGGATGAGACGGGCCGACCCCACTAGTGCTAGGGGGATGAGACGGCGGCTGGACGACTGCTGCAGACGCTGTAAACAGTCAACCGTTTACAGATTGATTTCATTATCTCATGTTTATTGTAAATTAATTATTATATTTAAATATGTATTTGTATTATAAGTTGTACCAGCAATCACACTAATATGGATAGCTAAGGCCAGCCAGTATGTTTAGTCTTTGGAAATTGCAGCAGTGTAATAATTTATTGTCTTCATTTAATTATTCTTTGGATGCCTATTCCTTTTTCTGCAAGCTTTACATGAGTTACACACAGGTTTAATTACCGTACTGACGCCGTCCCCGCTACCTCTGAGTATTTAGACGTGATTTTGTTCAGTTCGTGATCTCAGGGAAGGTTCGGCCTTGTGGCTAGAGGTAGGGGTCAACGCAGTAGGGCCCCCCGAGCTGTTGAGGCCACTCGGGACGCCTGAATAATAACACAAAACCTCTTCAGATAGTTGGTGAATTTAATACAGCACAGCCCAATACATGGTGCTGCCCGTTCTGGCCGTAACGGTTTGCCCGACGCGACTAGTCACACGCGCAGCTCACTTCCTCAGTGGCGGCTCACGATTCTTATGCGCGTGAGGGGCAGACTCGTATACGTGACGCGAAAGTCACAAAAGACACTCTGACATGGCACACGATATTTTGAAGCACAATACACTACACTAATACCTAGCTCTGGATAAACTGGGCTAGCAACACGTAGGCCCGTGTCTCCGGCGACTCTACGTGGTGACTAGGTGTGTCCCAGGGACTGAATCGTTATTAAGTTTGGTGGCGCACTGCAGTACGACGGTGATACATAAGCCCTGACATGACGAATTACACTTAGGCGAACAACTATTCCGCTAACACATTACACTTGATAAACTGGGCTAGCAACACGTAGGCCCGTGTCTCCGGCGACTCTACGTGGTGTCTAGGTGTGTCCCAGGGACTGAATCGTTATTAAGTTGGATGGCACGTGTCGCCTGCTGGCTGCCCCGTGCGGGCCAAAACTAAGTAGCCTGTAGGCTAGGTTGGGCGTGAAGCGCCGACGTAAAAACACATACTCTCCCCACAGTACTTACGTATGACGTAAACACTCATCTCGGAGCACTGATTGAATTAAGTTAAGTACCTCATGGTAAATTTAGGCCGACCGCGGAACTGTACAAAAGGTTGAAAAGAAATTACACTATGGAAAACTACATGTCGGTGAATGCAAAGGTTGAAGGTTCCGCGTTGCGCGCAGGCTGCCGGCCTGGTTGAGCTCTCGAAGGACACTAGCGGTGTCGCCGCGCGCGACCCCCCTCCCCCGCCAGCCCTCCCGCGGAAACGTGTGAATTTCGCGGGAAACTGAACCGGCCAGGTTCGGGACAAATCGCACATTGAAACATGATTTTGCAAAGACTTAATTATTAATTAATAAAAAATAATGTTTAATAAAATCCTGTGGAAAAACATAATTATAACAATTTGTTGTAGTGCGGCGGAAGGATATGCCACACCCGGCCGGATCCTTGCGCCGGTGTAGCACTCGTTGTATGGCGTTCGCCTCGTCGCACGAACTGCACTTTGCTGCGCGCACGGGCGCGTTCGGTGCACACGCTTTTGCGAGACGTTGATGAGGCATAGCGGTCTATGCGACAGAGGAGCATTGGCGGTCGGCGTCAAATGCCCCCCCTTCTCTGAGACCGCTATGTGCATCAACGCCTCGCTTCACACGCTGAGCACTTCACTGACGTTCGCCGCACTGCGAGCCCTACACTACGCGGCGGAGTGGTGGTGTGTTGTGATGTAAACATTCTGCCCTGAATACCTCTCCCACTCAATGAATGATAAGGGGTTACGCCCTGACCCGTGTCCTTTCCCCCCCTGGGACTGGGCAGCGACGTGCGCCTCTTCTAGCTCAATATGGTGACAAGTGGGTGGGGGGGTCAGTGTGGTCGGGGTGTGGCAGGGTGGTGGAATATATGACGTGGGCGGGGGGAATGATAGGGGTCCGGCCACGAGTGTTGGCACACCTGGATCGCCCCTTACGGGCCGCGCCCGGGTGGAGTAGCTCGACGGGGACCTGGACCACTCGTAATCCGCCAGGTAGGCCGGGGGTCGGCGGGCCCTCTGTGGTCGTGTGGTGGGGACTGTGCTGGTAGGGGTCTCCACTGTGCAGAGTGTTGTAGGTCCCCTCGTGTCCGGTTGGGTGGTCGGGCAGCTCGCCTCCACGGCGGGGACAGGAGCGAACTCTACCGGCTCGCTGTCGTCCGCGCAGTACGTCCTGACCGGGGCCCGACGTCTGCGGGTGGGGCGCCTATCCCTACTGTCCGGCTCCTCCTCCCCCTCCTCGGGCTCGTCCACGGATACCCGGAACGTGGCGTCTGCCAGGCTGAGGTCCAGCGGCCACAGTGGCTCGACGTCCTCCTCCTCACAGACCTCCTCCCCCTCCTCGTCAGGAAACCAGACCAACGGATTCCCCACCTCCTCGGGGACGTGCGGAACTGTGGCCAGCGGCACCGGGGACCT
Organism: Bacillus rossius redtenbacheri; assembly: GCF_032445375.1. Lineage (NCBI taxonomy): Eukaryota > Metazoa > Arthropoda > Insecta > Phasmatodea > Bacillidae > Bacillus > Bacillus rossius. The sequence continues at coordinate 334,073,321 of NC_086330.1, read as the reverse complement.
GCTCGGGGTGTCCCGGAGGTCGGGTTGGTTGCACTCATGTGCCTGATCAGGGCTACCCACGTCTGTGTCGCCCGTGTGCATGTCCCCCCGGGTGGTGGGTTCAGGTGCTGCTCCTTCCCGCGGCGTATCTGTGGCTTCCTGGAGTGTGGGGGATGGTGAAGAGGGGGTCGTTGGGCCAACTCTGACCCCGTGCGCGACTACGCGCAGGTCGTCCCGGTGCACTTTAGCGGGCCGTCCCCTTGGCGTCCGGACCGCATAGGATGAGGGGCCCGTCCTCCACAGGACCTCCCGCGGCTCCGACCATCGAGGCGCCAACCCCGCACAAAAGTTACGCGCCCCGGACGACAAGTGGTGCTGCCTGACATATACCAGCTGACCTGGCTGGATGGGGGGTGGGGGGTGACTAGTCATGGGCGTGTGGGCCGCCAGGAATTGGGCCTGCCGTTGTCTGGCGTGCTCCCTCCCCTCCTCATGATTGGGGCGCGCCACCGTGCCCATGGCAACATCGGCCACCCTGCTTTCCCCGGGCAAAGCCAAGTTCTTCCCGTACAGAAGCTCGGCAGGGGAATGACCGGTGACAGCGTTGGTGCGGCGCCGGAGGCAATACAACAGCTTCGGCAGGTGGACGTCCCATTTGGAGTGGTCGTCCCCCAACCTCAGCCGCAGCTGCGCCTTGACCTCCTGGTTCCGCCTCTCAGTGGGGTTGGCCTGGGGATGGTAAATGGGGGTGGTGTGGTGGTCGAGACCCCAACGGCGACAGTCAGCTCTCCAGCGCCTCCCGCTGAACTGACAGCCGTTGTCCGTCAACAGCACGCGCGCGAAACCATACCGCGGGAATATCTCGTGGTCCAGCAGGGCGGCTATGGTTCCGGCGCGCACGTTGGACACCGGGAAGGCCTCGACCCACCGGGTGAAAATGTCTGTGATGACGACCAAGAACCTCCTTCCCCGGGTGGTCCGCGGGTAGGGCCCCATTATGTCCAGGGCCAGGGTGTGAAACGGGTCGCGGGGCCGTCGGGGGCACTGCTGCTCCACCCCGTCAGACCGCCTCGTCTTCCTCTGCTGGCACTGCTGGCAGCGCCGCACCAGGTCCCGTACGTCCCGCGTCACCCCCGGCCAATGGAAGGTCTTACGGATGTCTAACTGGGTTTGGTGCGCACCTGGGTGTCCCGCCAGCTCGTGCGTGTGGTGGAAGCCCATGACCTGCTCGCGGGCACCGAGCGGCACATGAAGGCGCCAGGCGTCCATGTCCCCTGGTACCCGGGTCTCCAACACCCCGTCCACGCACCTGTGGTAGGGGTGAACCTGCTCCCCACATGACCGCACCTCGGCCTGTGTGGGGTCGTCTGTCCGCTGGGCCTGTTTCACGAATTCCACTAATCCGCTCAGGGTCTCCACAGGCAAGACGGCGGGATAATCGGGGGCCCTTGGGATGTGGAATAAAGTTGCGGGCGCCTCCCCTGGAGTGACCGGCGGCGCGACTCCCCCTGGCGGCAACAGCCCCTCCCAGTCCTGGTCATCCTGAAACGTGTTGTGTGGGTCGGGATGGCGCGACAACTCGTCGGCGAACTGGTTGTCCCGTCCAGGGACGTGCTCGACCGCGAAGTCGAAGTTCTGGAGCATCAACGCCCACCTCGTGAACTTCGACTTGCGGCCCTGGGCGGAGTCCAGCCAGCGGAGACACTGGCTGTCCGTCCGCAGCGTGAACCGGCGGCCCTCCAGGTGGTGGCGGTAGCGGCGCATAGCCCAAACGACGGCCATGCACTCCTGCTCGTTCACATGGTACCGCCGTTCGGGCTGGCCGAACTTGGCACTGGCGTACTCCACCACCCGGCGCACGCCTTTGTCCCCCACCTGGTATAGGACGGTCCCCATCCCCTCCTGACTGGCGTCTGTCTGAAGGAACAGGGGAAGGTCAGGCTGCAGACGGGCGAGCTGGTGGCACTCGCGGAACTGCCGTTTCACCGCATCCAGGGCGGCGTCCGCTTCGCTGGTCCACTGAAACCGGAGCTTGGGTGACAGCAAGTCCGTCATCGGGGCGGTGACGCTGGCAAAATGCGGAATGAACGAGCGCAGCCAGTTGAGAAGGCCCATCAACTTCTGCAGCTGCTTGCGGGTTCGAGGGGCGGGTTTGGACTCAATAAGGTTCAGGTGCTTTGGCAGAGGGCGGCAACCCTCCGCGTCCACCATGTGCCCTAGGTACTCCAGTTCAGCCGCGCCCACGTGGCATTTCTGGGGGGCACACGTGAGGCCGTGTCTGGCCAGCCGCTCAAGGACCAGGCCGAGGTGCCGGGCGTGGTCCTCCCACGACCGTGACCAGATGATGACGTCATCCAGGTACGCGGCGGCGAACTCGCCCGCGTACCCGTCTAACACACGCACCATCATGGCCTGGAAGGTCGCGGGGGCGTCCATCAGCCCGAACGGCATGGCACAGAACTGGAAACGCCGGCCGTCAGGGGCAGTGAACGCGGTCTTCGGGCGGTCCTCTGGACGTACCGGCACCTGCCAGTACCCGGACTTGAGGTCCAGGGACGTGAAGATGCGGGCGTCGCCCAGCCCCGCCAAAGCGTCTGTTATGTTGATGAGCGGTGGTGGGGCGGGTATGGTTACTGAATTGACTGGTTTGAAATTCACACAAAAACGCATGGAGCCATCTTTCTTGTTCGCCATGACAATCTGGCAGTTGTATGGCGACTCACTGGGTTCGATGACTCCATCGCGTAACATTTCCGTGATCTGGGTCTGGATGACGTGCCTTTCAGTGGGTCCGAACCCGTATGGTTTTACGAACTGGGGTTGGTGAGGTCGGGTGGGGATGGTGTGTTCCGTGGTTGTGGTACGGCGGAGCATATCTGTGGCCGCAAACACCTGTGGCTGTTGAGACAAGACATTGTTTATGAGCTCTACATGGGCAGCGGGCACACCGTTCCTCAAGTCCGCGAGCGTGATGGGTGTCCCCTGCTCGGCGGGTGGCCGATAGCCCAGGCTGTAAACTGTGCGCCGCTCGTGGTGGCCAACGTGCAACCTCCCCTCCCTGACTTCCACAGTGGTGTCCTCCTGCGCCAGCCAAGGCAGACCTAGGATCAGCATCTCCCGTAGTCCCTCTACTACTAGTGCTGTTGTGTGACTAACATGGTCCCTGATGGAGAGGGTGATGTTCGAGCGGCCAACAATACGCGCTGTCGCCCCCTGCGTCGCTAACTGTACCTCCTCCACATCTGAGACAATGTCCCGTACGCTCGAGCATTGAGCCGACACATACGTGTGGCTGGCGGCCGTGTCGACAAGAGCATGCACCGGCTGTCCATCCATCCTGACGGGAATCCGGAGTAAATGCCCCGCCCCAGGTCCCAACTGCCCTAATTGGAACGACTCACCACACTGCTCCCGGGGCGCTGCCGCTGCCGTCAGGCGGTCCGCAGGTGCTGCCGGTGTCGCCGGGGTCACCTGGTGTCCGGTACTGCTCGCCGACGACCCGGTGCAGGCCGCTGACGAGTCGGGTGCGCCGCGCCCGTCCGTCCTGACGGGGCGTGCCGGTGTATCAGCGGACACCGCAGGTGCTGCCGGTGTCGCCGGGGCCACCTGGTGTCCGGTGCGGCTCGCCGACGACCCGGTGCAGGCCGCTGACGAGTCGGGTGCGCCGCGCCCGTCCGTCCTGACGGGGCGTGCCGGTGTGTCAGCGGACACCGCAGGTGCTGCCGGTGTCGCCGGGGCCACCTGGTGTCCGGTGCGGCTCGCCGACGACCCGGTGCAGGCCGCTGACGAGTCGGGTGCGCCGCGCCCGTCCGTCCTGACGGGGCGTGCCGGTGTGTCAGCGGACACCGCAGGTGCTGCCGGTGTCGCCGGGGCCACCTGGTGTCCGGTGCGGCTCGCCGACGACCCGGTGCAGGCCGCTGACGAGTCGGGTGCGCCGCGCCCGTCCGTCCTGACGGGGCGTGCCGGTGTGTCAGCGGACACCGCAGGTGCTGCCGGTGTCGCCGGGGCCACCTGGTGTCCGGTGCGGCTCGCCGACGACCTGGTGCAGGCCGCTGACGAGTCGGGTGCGCCGCGCCCGTCCGTCCTGATGGGGCGTGCCGGTGTGTCCGCGGACACCGCAGGTGCTGCCGGTGTCGCCGGGGCCACCTGGTGTCCGGTGCGGCTCGCCGACGACCCGGTGCAGGCCGCTGACGAGTCGAGTGCGCCGCGCCCGTCCGTCCTGACGGGGCGCGCCGGGGTGACAGTGGAGGCCGGGCTAGGGTTCCAGGGACAGTGGCCAGCCATGGCACTACCCCCTAGCGGGCGTTTCCCGACGTAAGGCCGCCCGCCCCACGGGCTTGCCAGACAGCTGCCCGCGTGGGACAGACGTCGTGCCAGTGGTACCGCTCCTCACGGCAGTACTTGCAGCGCGGAGCCCCCTGGTTTGGTGCCCCGGTGTTCTCCCTGGGTGCGGTACGTCGGGACGGCTGCTCCCCCTGTTGCCTCGGCACTGGCTCCACGTACGGTACCAGAGCCCTGGAGACCTCGGGGGCCGCCAACATCGGTGGCGACGCACCTGGCCGTCGGGTGGGCGGCTCGCGGCTGCGACGGACAGCTTGCACGTCGCGCTCCACCTCGTTCGCCAACCGCACGAACGTCTCCAGTCCCTTGTCGGTGGCGGCCCTAAGGAATGGCCGCAGTTCGGGCAGCATCAGCTGGACGACTACCCCTAGCATGCTGCTGTCGTCCTCCCCTTCCGCCAGCCGTCGGTGGAGCCGCGCCTTAGACCTGATGAAGGCCTCCGCGCTCTCCCCCGCCTCCTGAGGCCGGCAGAACAGTGACTGTTGACACCGGGCCCGGGCACGGGCGTCGTTGAAACGCTCCTCCAGTCCGTTGGCGAAGTCACCCCACTCCATGCCGTATTCTCCGGCTGTGGTCCACCAGTCAAGGGCACACCCCCTCAGCTGATCGCACGCCTTCTCCGTCCACTCATCTGTAGGCACCGCGTATCGTGCCAGCCTGTCTCGGCATGTCCGCAGGAACTTTGCGGGGTCCTCGTGCTCCTGCCCTCCGAACTCCGGCAGCTTGAGGGTGCCGCCGGGGCGCGGTGCGACAGGGGCCGCCGGCGTCGCTGACGGTCTGTCCAGCGCGAGCTCGCACGCGCGGCACATGAATAGCCCATTCTGGAAGTTAAGGAACTCCCGGGCCTCGGTGCACGAGCGGTGCCTCACGGTGCCGCACTGGTGGCAGAACGCCACCTCATCGGGCCGCCGATGACATCCCCTCGCGCCGCACTGAATTGTAGACGTCGGCCCTGATTTTCTGTCGTCAAAGTCTGTTTTGTGCTTCCTATCTGTGTCGCAGGTACAGGTGGCGAAAACCCCTGCCGCGGCATGATTTATTGGCAACCCTGGCAGAAGGCATGCGTGGCATACCCCTTCCATGTCTATCTTTACCGCTCCGTCACGGCTCATGTTCGTGCTCCTGTTCGGCGCGTAGCAGCTGCGCAGCTGCGCCACCTGATCCGTGTGCGAGGCGCGCGGACTTCCGCTCCCACAGCCGTTATCTCGCCTGACGCGTAACTTGATACGCGTCTGGCGTGTAACTTGACGCGCGCCTATCGCCAGGTGCCCGCTCCTTTGGCTGTCTGCGCGTCGCGTCCGTTTCCGCGCGATTCCCGACTTCCTACGCGAGCCCTTACTGGTACACTAATTTGAAGTATAAAATTTGAAAAATTTGAAAAATTTGAAACAAAATTTGGAAATTAATTTTTAGAAAATTAAAGCCCCACGTTGGGCGCCAATTTGACGCCGTCCCCGCTACCTCTGAGTATTTAGACGTGATTTTGTTCAGTTCGTGATCTCAGGGAAGGTTCGGCCTTGTGGCTAGAGGTAGGGGTCAACGCAGTAGGGCCCCCCGAGCTGTTGAGGCCACTCGGGACGCCTGAATAATAACACAAAACCTCTTCAGATAGTTGGTGAATTTAATACAGCACAGCCCAATACATGGTGCTGCCCGTTCTGGCCGTAACGGTTTGCCCGACGCGACTAGTCACACGCGCAGCTCACTTCCTCAGTGGCGGCTCACGATTCTTATGCGCGTGAGGGGCAGACTCGTATACGTGACGCGAAAGTCACAAAAGACACTCTGACATGGCACACGATATTTTGAAGCACAATACACTACACTAATACCTAGCTCTGGATAAACTGGGCTAGCAACACGTAGGCCCGTGCCTCCGGCGACTCTACGTGGTGACTAGGTGTGTCCCAGGGACTGAATCGTTATTAAGTTTGGTGGCGCACTGCAGTACGACGGTGATACATAAGCCCTGACATGACGAATTACACTTAGGCGAACAACTATTCCGCTAACACATTACACTTGATAAACTGGGCTAGCAACACGTAGGCCCGTGTCTCCGGCGACTCTACGTGGTGTCTAGGTGTGTCCCAGGGACTGAATCGTTATTAAGTTGGATGGCACGTGTCGCCTGCTGGCTGCCCCGTGCGGGCCAAAACTAAGTAGCCTGTAGGCTAGGTTGGGCGTGAAGCGCCGACGTAAAAACACATACTCTCCCCACAGTACTTACGTATGACGTAAACACTCATCTCGGAGCACTGATTGAATTAAGTTAAGTACCTCATGGTAAATTTAGGCCGACCGCGGAACTGTACAAAAGGTTGAAAAGAAATTACACTATGGAAAACTACATGTCGGTGAATGCAAAGGTTGAAGGTTCCGCGTTGCGCGCAGGCTGCCGGCCTGGTTGAGCTCTCGAAGGACACTAGCGGTGTCGCCGCGCGCGACCCCCCTCCCCCGCCAGCCCTCCCGCGGAAACGTGTGAATTTCGCGGGAAACTGAACCGGCCAGGTTCGGGACAAATCGCACATTGAAACATGATTTTGCAAAGACTTAATTATTAATTAATAAAAAATAATGTTTAATAAAATCCTGTGGAAAAACATAATTATAACAATTTGTTGTAGTGCGGCGGAAGGATATGCCACACCCGGCCGGATCCTTGCGCCGGTGTAGCACTCGTTGTATGGCGTTCGCCTCGTCGCACGAACTGCACTTTGCTGCGCGCACGGGCGCGTTCGGTGCACACGCTTTTGCGAGACGTTGATGAGGCATAGCGGTCTATGCGACAGAGGAGCATTGGCGGTCGGCGTCAGTACATTGGATTTTACTACAACTGCTGAGTATTTCTTCCTGTTAGTTGCGAGCTCGCTGGTTGCTACAACAATTCCTGGGAAGTTGAGGTTGAAAAGGAAGGAATAGAGGAGGATTCTAAGACGCCATGTTCGAGAGAAGACGTTTCCCTTGCGATGGGTTGCCAAAAACCTGGTGCCCGCAAAGGAAACAAGAAGATCGTGTCCGCTACGATAGTTAGATTCTACAGTGTAAACGGAGTATTCAGATAGGAGAATTCTGAGTTCATCTACCTCAGAATACAGGGGATACGCCTTCATACGACAACGAGGCGTTTCGCGAGTGCTTCCAGCATCGCGACTTCTACATCTGATTCCTGCCATCTCGTGGTGAGAACTTTCCTTGTACCACGTTTTTCAGGACCATTTTGGTGTCGCCGATCCAGTCAATGAGTCGTAGCCTACGGCAGTCGTAGTGGATTAGTACTCTATTGCAGCGTCCCTTTCTACAAGTTCCTGCGACCATACACCGATCTACCCAGCAGTCCTGAATGGCCGAAGAACCTGCCCTACCCCTAATTGAGCTAGTCGGTACCGGTAGTTGCAAACCTTGATAATTCAGTAATGACGGTGTAGTATCGAAACTGGACCCAAATCCATTCATGTCTGGCTATCTGTATTTGGTAGGTTATTTAAAAGCTGGTACAACATTAGGATAATCTGAACCTAATCTTCCTAGTAAAATTTATTCAGATCAATAATTTTCAGTTTCAGTGTTGTACATATCTATGTGTTGAAATTATATCAATTATAATATTACAATACAATTAATACCATTTGATATTGATTTAATTATTAAATGTTATCAGTTTTGATATTAATCGTACACGAGTACAGCCAACCACCATACTTTGCCAGCCATTTAACATACATTACCCTTAACATACACTACACCGTACTATCATCTGTAATTACTCAAACACAAGTAACTGTGACGTGTTAACTGTGTCAAACGCAGTTGTAATAGTCATAGACAGAGACACGTTCGCGCCACAACGCGGACGGGGGTGACGCCGACGCCGACGCCCGATGAGCAGTGTCGCTTCTTGGAGGGAGGTGTTGCTCCCCGATGTCCTGGAACGTGGTGCACTTGGGTGGGGCGTCACCGCGACCTGGTGGCCATGGTGGCGCACGCGTGTGCGGGGCTGGACGAAGGGTAGGGGGGCGGTGGCCAGCGTTGTCACTGCTCCCTAGACGGAGTTTCCCGGAGCTACGGCCTCCCCCCCTCGCGCCTGCCAGATGGCCTCGCGTGTCGGACACACATTGTGCCTTTGGTTTTCCGCCATGGGGCAGTAGTGACAGCGAGGCGGGCGACTGTCTTGGGCACCCTGTGGTGCGCCGCGGCGCTCCTCGCGGCGCGGTTGTTGCGCGGCCCGGTTGGGCGGGCTGTTTTGTGACGCTCCCCCCCTCCCCCGGGGCGGAGTGTAATGTCGGTAGTTATCTCTCGGAGGCGGCTGTTCTACGTTCGGAACGACTGCTTGTGTGTCCTCTGGTTGCACCGCCTCCTGAGTTTGCAGAGTTGGGCGCAGCGTCGCGATATTTTTGGTACGTCGGTGCGCCATCAGATTGTATTCTATGTCCCTGGCTCGGGCGAGGAAGTTTTCAAGTCCGTGCGCAACTACCCCGCGCAAGAATGGGCGTAGTTCGGGAGACACCAACTGTACGATGAAAGGGAGCACGTCGTCGGCGCGACCCCCGAGTGAAAGGCGGCGGTAAATCCGGAGTTTGCCATAAACAAACGCCTTCACGCTCAACCCACTCTCTTGCGCACGGCTGAACAGTTCATTGCGGCATTTGTTCTAGGTGCGCGCGTCGTTGAACCGAGCCTCCAACCGGCGTGAGAAGTCTTCCCAGCCCACATCGTATCCCCCCGCCTGATACCACCAAGTGCGCGCTTCCCCTTGCAGTTGTCCGCTGACCCGCTCCGTCCAGTCTTCGGGCGCTGTGTTGTGCCAGGTTAGTTTCTCTTCACAGGCACTTAGGAATAAACGCGGGTTGTCGTGGGCGTGACACGTGAATTCTGGGAGTGTGACAGGTCCGCTAGGGGGGCGGTGCACTAAGGCCAGGTAGCCACTATGTCGCCTACGTGCGCGTCCTTCGCACTCGACACATAGGTAAAGTCCATCGCGGAAGTTTACAAACTCGAGTGCGTCCGCGCATGTACGGTGCCTGATAGTCCCACACTGTTGACAATTTGCTACTTCGTCATGGCGGCCCGGATACCTGTTTGCGGCGCACAGAGGGCCTGTCGGGGTTCGGAGATTGCTCTCTGCCCTTAAGTGCGGAAACTGACATGTGCAGCACATATGAGGGTACTCACCAGTGCAGCTGTTGTTGGTGTATGGTTTTCCGCAGCGGTCGCAGGGCTCCTCCATGGCGATGGTTACGTCAGCTCCCGCGTACATGGCGTGGTTCGCGGCTGTCGGACCCGGACGACGGGTCGCGGCGTCGGTGGCGGGCGCGGACAGATCCGGGAGGGCGTTCCCTTCACTATCGTCCGAGCGGTCTTGTCCGCACGTCCTCGCCCCGCGGATGTTTGCGCGGTCGCGGTTGGTGGTGAAATGTGTTGCCTCGGTGATCCTCGGGCGTTTTCGCGCGCGCTCGGCGCGCAGGTGGAGGGTTGGAAAATTGGTGTCCTGGAGGTTGCGTGCTGCTGGGGTGGGGGGTGCCGTGACCTTATTTCTCCGGCGGGTCCCGTTACCCGGTGCCTATCTGTCTAGTGCTGCGCGCCTGAAGTCCTTTGTCCCTACCCTGCGAGTTATGCCGTTTTGGCCGGTTTGCGCTGTACGTCTCTAACAAGCTGAATTTGTATCTGATTTGCCTAAAATTTGGTAGCCACACTAGCTGGGCGGCATTTGTCGCCCTACCGGTCCCTGCTACGATGTTGCCGTCGCTGAGGGCACCAACTAGCCTAAGTTTAGACCCTGTGGGCCAGTTCACAGGTAGAGCGGAGATCCTTGGGGTCGTGACGTCGCCACGTGGCTGGCAGGGAGCTGGATCGGTAGAGGTGGTGGCCTGGTGCGGGCGGAGCTGCTCAATTACCGGCGGAACCGTTCACTCGCGAGGCACGACACACAACTTGCCTGGTCCAGGTCTGAAGCTCGACTGCCACGTTCCGCATCGCTGCGCGTCACCCGGAGCCCGCTTCCCGCAAAAACGTCCCAAGCGCAGCAGGACTCCTTAAGCCGCGAACTACTCCCCCCACCCTGGTGAGGCGACGAGGGAACATAACGACCTGTGCGAGCGAAGGGAGCACTTGGAACGACGTCAGTAAGAATGAGCTAATCCAAATTCCTCAATCTGGGGACGATCCACCAAACCCACAAACAGAGAACCTTTCTAATGTACATGAGATGCAGGATAGCAGAAGCACTACATTGTAGCAATAAAACCTTAGATCTATCACCTTTTCTCTATAGGAACCAAGCCGAATTATCTCTACCAAGTGACACATCTTGTCGATGAGGAATCACAAGTCACAGGCCCCCTCTCTTATAGGGAGCAGGACCAAAATAAATTTGATTTCTTGGGCCCTTCAGCCTATCTAATCAAGGTGTTGAAAGGGAAAAAGTCACCAAAATCTATCTGACGACCTACACTTGCAGGCAACCTCTGGCCCCAAACGTGCTTTGCACACTTAAAGACGACAAGTAGATAGCTTACCTGTTGCAGAATCAAACACCCTGCAAACCAACTTTCACAATACAAATTCAGTCACTGACACTCCAAAGAAGGAAATGTACCTATGCATAATTTCATTTCAAGTGAGTGAGTTGGTTGCAGGGGGGGAGACAGATAGAACCATTTTGTCTGATGTTTGCTTTCAATTCTTTCTATTTGTTGGTGAAAATTGTTTAATATTTCTCGGGGAAAGGGGAAGATGCATACTGCTATCAATTTCTTGCATACACCCCTGCCCTGAAGGCATCACAGATTTGGCAGACTTGAGCAAAACCAATACCAAACACTAAGTTAGCCTCCTCCCTGATGGTGGCGATAATGAAGCCAAGGCAGATGTTAGGCCTGTAACCAATATGACAGACCTCATAACTTTGATGTGACATGAATTGATATTTACTAGTTTTGTTTGGTGACCTCTCCCCATAGCTTTGCATCTGGAGGGTTAGGTAACAGGGCTCAGTTGTCCAAACCACAGACCAGCAGTCTGGCAACTAGATAAGGACTCGTGGTTGACTTCAAAATATATGATTATCCCAAGATGGCTGAAAGACAAATCATTGATGGTGATGACAAAAACCTATGTGGTTTGACCAAGTGTTACTTGATGCTCACCCACCCGGTATTGTTGCACAGATGCTTAGCAGCACAGGCGAAGGTCAAGGACAACGTACATGCCACTCAGGCTACCAGTGGTGGTGTCAGACTTTGTGGGGCCTTGGGCTATTTATGCGGGACCTTAATATTTTTGAGGGGTCTTACCAGTGTAGCCCTCAGGTGGTGAAAAAAGGGAGGGGGAGTAGAAGTGTATGGATTAACACCAAAGATAAAGGGGTGGTGTTTCAGGGACACTTCCTAAGAAAATTTAAAAAATATTTTCAAAACATTTTCCAGTTAACCTAAAATGTAAATATCAGTGTTTTTTTTTTTAAATTTAAGAATGTTCTATATTATTTTCCTGATAAATTATACTTGTTTTAAGTTTATAAATCATAATAATCTTACTAAGGTGAAATTACATGATTATATAAGGAAACATAAAATTTGAAAGTTTTTGTAATGTGAAATCATGATCACTCAATAGAAATTGAAAGGTATTGACCAACACTTGAAATTATATGCTAACAATTCAATTCTTCCTTCTCCCATGATGTCCATAACGGTTTGCATTAAAATAGACAAAAAATAAAATTAAAATGTCTGCGTATAGCCCCTGTAAGTGTGGGGTCCGGGGCGGTTGCCTGGCTTGAATGGCCCGGCAGGTCACAGTGAACCGTCTGCAGTGGATGTGACATTCTGGGTCTGAGATGATAAAATGAATAATGCTGCATGAGGCATGGGGCCAAACATGTCTATCTGAACCTGCTTAGCAAGAAAGAAAATTTAAGAGCAGGACCAAAATTGGTAACAAAAAGCTATTGAATATACATTTAAAGAAATAAAGGCAGAAATGAACATACATTAAATAACTTTCAGGAATGATGCTTACTTTTAGGTTTTTACACCTTTTTTTTGTACCACTTTGTCTAAATTTAACATTGATTTGGTCAGTATAAATTACCTCTTTTGGGTCCTTACTAATAACTAATAAGGGTTAAAATTTTTCTTCACCCACAAGCAGATATGTAAACATTTAATCACACAGGAGGCAGAAGACTTGAGAAAACATTTTGCAGCCATGTTTTATCCTTCTATAATCACATCACTCATTCCATGTATGAAGGCTGCTCAGAGGACTCTTTTGATGTTACCTGCCATATTTTATCATTATGTAAAATTCATGCTACATTTGAAAATAATCAATGCAAGTTTCTTATCCTTTTTTTTTCTTACCTCACCATGTATCTATTGTATCAGTGAAAGCATCCCAAGCTTGCAGTAATATTTTATAACATATTCAGTTTTACAGCCTTCAAAATTTCCATTCCTTGAAGCTTTGATATAAATGCCACAAAAAGAATTGCCTATGGTTTCACCAGGCTTTAAGAATTTTCTCTCTCGTATTTTTCTACAAGTAGGTTGATAATTACTGACAGTGAAGGAAATGAAGTTTCATAATAATGGCAACGGCACACTGGGTTGGAAAGATAACAAGGTAGTCCAATCAAAATTTTATCAAATGACAAAGCAAACAGCTACACCAACTATATTTAAATTTATGATCAATCCCACAGCAAGGATCCAACAACAATACCAATCCATTCCCAGCGAGTGCTACACGTCCATTTGTCAAGCTACTTATGTTAAAATACCAGGTTTTTATCTCGTAATATGAGAATTTATGCTTACATCTAATGCAGTGGTTCTCAACCTTTTGTGATTCATCTCCCCTTTCTGGAGGTTGACTAACACCTATTGCCCCCCCCCCCCCCCCCCCCTTTTTTTTTCAATTTCATTGTATGCCTAATATTAATTTGAAGTAAACTGTAAAAAGTAAAAAAAAAAGTTTTATTTATTTAAACATTTAAACAATTATACTACCGTATATACAAAACATAAAAGCAGTTTTATCCGGTCACTCTTAAATAATATTAAAAAAAAAAAATTAAAATGTACATTTTTTACAGATTTATTTTTAAGAACAAAGAACTAAGATCATTGACATACATTAAAAAAAAAACAGGAGTACATGTTTTTATTTTTAAATTGAAATCTGGAAAAATTAAGAAAGTGGACTGATAAATTTTGAAAAAATTATTCAAAAAACTTTATTAACACTAGAAACAGCTGTAGCAATCATTCAAGGTTAATTGAAAGTTTGAAAACTTTGTTATTGTTTTATTTTACCTTTTCAATGGCTGCCTTGTGCTTGGTGGATTTCAGTTAAAGCTTGAATATCCAGGTTTATGTTCGTCAAGTTCAGACGCAAGTCTCCTTTTAGGCAAATGTCCAACTTATTTCTTTGTTTTGTGAGGAGCTGAACAACAGAACTAAATCCTTTTTCAACTAAATATGTTGATGGGAACAAGATGAGAAGTGGCTCAGTTTTCCCCCACAGTTGTGGATAAGTGTCCATAAGCTTCACCCATGCTAACTCGTAACCGCTCTGCTTGAAAATGATTTTCACCTCACAGTCATACTTCATATCTAGAAACTCCGTCTGCAAAGAGTTATCAAGCTTATCCACAGCTTCAAACGACAATGGGTCTACAATCCAATCCGGAATTTGTAACTGGGTCAAATCTTCAAATCTTGATTCAATGTCAGTTTTTAACTGGTCAAGGTGATCAGTAAAAATTAGGACTTTGTCTTCTGGGAGTTCAGGAATCTCGTTATCTGACACAACACTTTTTAAGGGTCGAAAACTGAATCAGCTCTTTATGGCCAATATTTACCTTGTGAATATCAAACTTGGCGATGAATGATGAAATAATTCCTTTGGCCTTGATAAGGTTCATCTTGTTTCCTTGAAGCCTTATATTGATTTTGTTCATTTTTTTCAAAAATATCTGTAAGGTACGCAAGTTCAAACTTGTGTTACTTCAAATTCTCACTTAAAACAGGATCAGACGTGTTGAGAAACTTGGTAACCATGTCAAATAATTCGAAGAAACGGCTCAAAAAGTTTCCTTTGGAAAGTCACCTCACGGCCGTATGTAGAAGCAAGCGTTCGAATTCCTCATCATTTTCATGGCAAAGTTGTCGGAACAAACGGTCGTTGAGGGGATTAGCTTTGATCTTGTTGACACCAGCAATAACCAGTTGTAGGGTTTCATGCAGGACACCACTCAATTTTTTCACAGCTAAGTGTTGACGATGAATGACACAGTGAATAGTGATGAACTCTGGCACTTCTTTCTTAAGGTGGGCTAGAAACCCAGCATGATGACCTGACATGGCAGGAGCACCGTCTGTTGCGCAAGCACTCACGTTTTTTTTTTAGAGGAATCTCTTTTTCCTCAAAATAACCTTGCACCGCTTTAAAAATCGACGATCCTTTCGTATCATTTATCAAAGTTCTAGCAAACAACATTTCCTCTGTAATTTCCTTTTGTTCATTGATAAACCTCACATAAGCTACTAAAATTGCTTTGTTATCAATCACAGTTGATTCATCAATCTGCAATGAAAAATTTACTTATTTTCAACAAATTGGTGAGTTTGGATTCAACGTCCGTGGCCATTTCGTCAATTCGCCTGGAAACAGTATTGTTGCTCAAAGGAACCGATTGACTTATCTTATTACTAGGGCCCTCGCCTAGCATGATTTCAACAATTTTTTTGGTAGCAGGTAAAACAAGAGTATCGCCAATTGTGTGAGGTTTACCACATTTAGCGATCAATAAAGACACCTCGTAAGAAGCAAGAAGACCTTTGTCAAGATCAGTTGCTCGTTTTTTAAATAATTCACTCACATTAGTCCGTTTATCAGCTTTAGCTTTGAGGTGTTGAAAATAACTAAATTCTTTACTCACTTTATCACTGTGTACTCTTGATAAATGATCTTTCATTCGCGAAGGCTTCATGGCTTCATTACTAGTAAATGTTTTATCGCACAAAAGACAATGTGGAAACTGCACATTTTGCGGTGATGCGATAAAACCGAATTTTATATACTCAGCTGAGTATTGACGACACCTTCTTTTTTGATTCCATTGTGCATGAACTTCTACACTTAAAAACAAATGCAAAAAAACAGAAAAGACACGCACAAAAACTGATGGTGAGGCACAAAGACTGGTGAAGACTGAAGACGAATGTAGGTCAATGGCAAGTGTGTTGTGATAGCTGGAGGAGGAGGGGGTTGAGTCATCAGTCGGCCGCGCTGAGCAACAACAGGTGGGTGACTGTGGAGAGGGGTGAGTGCAGTGAACTCGCCGGCTAAGAACAGCTAGTGACTCATGCTATACGGCAACTTGTAGTGTACAGTATTATTTTAATTTTCCCCCCTTTGAATACTCATCGCCCCCAAATCGCCCCCCTGATAACCCAAATTGCCTACTTGGGGGCGATCGCCCCCAGGTTGGAAACCACTGATCTAATGTGCATAAGCCAACAATTTTTTTTGTAAGCTAGTATCCCAGTTTTAAAAATGAAAAATCCACTGGTATTTATTGTGGAAAAAAAATATGTGATGAGTACCAACAGATACATAGATAGCATTAAGATAAAAGTCAGAAAATTATGTTAATTTGCTTTATTATGTTTTCTTACATGAATTCGGTAATTTATGTTAAGTTGGTTTCTATTTATACAATTAAGTTAATAGCATAATCAGGAGTATATTGTTTTTAGGTAAATGGGTTTTCTTACTATCACTGTAGAAATATGTAAATAAAAGATCTTTTTATTCATAATAAATTCCTTACATATCTAAACATTTTCATCTTAAGTAGCATACTTGTGCACTTACACAATATGAAAATAGGTATACCCTAATATAAAAATCTGTTTAGTTGGCTACAATATTTTGAACAAAATTTGAATTGGGAATACTTAACTTATTGGTATGTAAAACAAACAAATGGCAATGTTTTTTGATCATGAAATTTACAGCAAGTACAAAAAAATTATGTGTATAATTACATAATTTTAACTGCAGCTAATTCAAACACCTATGTACTTCGAGTACCAGCTTTTCTAAATCCACAAAAACCACATTCATTCATGTGTTCGTTAAGTTCAGCTTCCAGAAGACAAGTATAGAAGGCAAATTAAGTACTGCAATTATATGACACAAGCTTCTCTGTGCTTTCGGTGACAAAGGCCACTACAAATGAAAACTTGTTTTCCTTTTGCATAATTTCAGAGGCTACAAAATGACAAAAATTATTACCTTCATATACCAGACAATGTGCTGCCAGCATGTTATGATAATGTGAAAAAAATATTTATTCTTATGAAATAACTGGATATATATAATATAAATAAGTCAAACCTGCTAACTCATGTCTGATAAAAAATTATTGCAAGAAATCAAACAAGAATAACTGTTAACACAATGATAAAATCATGAAAATGATTTCAAACAAAATCTGTAAACAAAATCGCAACTTTAAATCAAGGATTTGCACATTTATAAACCTACTGCAGCCAACAAAAACAGTAAAACAAAACACACTGATGTATAAACTTAACATACATAAAACTTTACAGAAAATTTGAAAATCCCTCACCACCATGATCTTTAAAACTCAATAAATCATTCCAATATAAAATCATAAATTACATGATCTGCATTAAAATACAAGTCAAGCAAAAATCATACTAATTTTATCCAAAAAAATACATACATTTAAACATCTTAAAAATATAGTATATATATATTTATTTAAATTTTAGGTCTTTTATTATGAAAATTATAACTACCAATAAAAATTTGATAGCGCATATAAATGCAAACATACATGAATACCATGAATGCTAAAGCAAAAATTAAAATATAACTTAACACTTAAAAACTATGTTTACCAAGTGAAACTTCCAAGTTACATTACATGACTAATAATATTAAATGCATTTAAAAAAAAAGAAATGCTCATTTAATGAAGGGGAAAAAAAATAAAATCTGCAGGAACATGCAGAAACCTTTTAAAACTGCATCAGTAAGTGAGTATTATTCTCCTGCAGGGTTTTCTTAGTAAAAAAAAAAAAGGACTCGACAAACAAGAACAACATCTGAGAATAGGCGTACATGTTATCACAGCAAGGTGTGGGCGGGAAGGGGGTCGGGTGCGTCAGACGGAGAGGAAGATGTTCCTCTTGTGCAGCACGAACGCCACCAGCAGCCACAAGAAGGCGCCCCACAGGTTCATGAGCAGGTACTCGGCGTGGGTGTGGAAGCGCGGCTGCCAGCTCCACGGGAACATGTTCCTCGTGATCTCGTGGCCCACGTACAGGAGGATGGCGTTCATGCCTGCGGAACCATCACCCTGTCATCCTTGCGCATGGTCTCAACCCTGAAGGCTGGACACTTTGGAAGTACAGTGGAACCTACAGCAATAATCGTAATTAACATAAATCCTGTTAATATAAGACCCCCGATTATCCGGGTGCGGGTTATCTGGTTTGCAGGTTAACCGTGCCATATTTCCATAAACCATGAACACAAAAAAATAATTGTTAGCTTTATATCTGTGCACAATGGCAATGGCACTTGTGTAGCATTAAATGCACAGCAATGAATTAGTAATGAAACGAATCATCAAACAACATTCTGCTCTTTCCTCAATAGATTTTTGCTACCTTCATTGCATATTCATTTCCGATGAGGCTCGAGTGCTCAGCCAACATTTATGTTCGACCATCCTGCATGTCAGGCGTGTCAGCAGCATCTCTGGAGAGAAAAGCCAGAAGCTTTAACGGCTAGTTCACCTTGCACCTACTAGAATGCGCTAGTGGCAGAAACACATTAAGTAAAAAACAACAGAGTTGGGAATTACGATAAAAGGTAAAATAATATTTCTAATGATGGAAAACATTAAGTTTATGCTTTTCTAAATCTTACCATAGTTGAAATATATCTCCTACATGAAAAACAATATTATTTCGTAACTCAGAAATGTTGGTAGCACATACAGAGAAATGCTATGCCCAAGCCTTATTTTGAAATAATGCTGTACATGTATTTTTAATTTTTATTTTAGGTGGTTTAATCTCAAAATGTTAACAATTTAAATTTACTTCTAATGTATTTCGACATACGTATATTAGTACTGTAAATTAATTTTAACGGGAGTAGTCTTAATGAAATGGTAGTCGGCAAGCAAATTTACCTGATTGGAAAATGTATTATTTTGATTAAAATTCTCTCTTATGGAAAAAAACATATTTCACTAGTGCTGTTTTGATTATAAAACTGTTTTCCTGGACGTTACTTTGAGAGGTGTTGTTACAGTGTTTGTCTAGACAGTTGGGATAAAAAATTTTTTTATCAGTTTTTTTCTACTTTGCTTTAACTCGGTTATTCCTTGCCAAACATTAACCCAGACAATCAGGAGTTCTACCGTACAAAACTCTCATCATTAATACGAAGTGTTTTCACAGTCCCTAGAAATCACGTTTCACAGTGCTAAGTAATTTGTTTAATTAAGAAGTAAGGTTATTATGTAATACAAAGTTGTTTTTGTTCCAAGGGTAGACAATTACATCTAGTTAAAGAATGGTTAGTACAAATATCTCTGAATATTTTAAAGAAACAGTGTTCAGTTCCAACTAAACTAATAAATACTGATGCCACTACTTTGGTTCATTTTAGGTAGGGAAAAAAGCTTGGAAATTTTATTCCTCCAAATTTGATGGTCGTACATCTTCTTGTAGGTACTAATCTATTACGTATACCTTTGCTTTATTATTCTCCCTTAAATCCTTTTGAGTGTGATAATGGAGAAAATTTTTTTTGGAACCACGGGTGTAGTCATCCTAAAATTGTATTTTAAAATCCCTCAAAAAAGTAAATTTGGTGAAGTATAAAATTGCGAGCATATTTTAAAACTTATTTTAATTTCATTCAAAAATTGTATAAAATTGTGATTAAATTTTGAATTAGTTTAGTTAATACAAACCTCATTATTGCAAAGTGAAAAACTAGGAAAAACCATTCAAGTTTTTCTGGATGCTTGGCGTAACAAGATAATGAAACGTTGCACAAAGACTAGCACTAAAAATTGAGAGACAAAGGGGCAATGAAGACAGCAGTGTGGAACTACAAGTGAAGAGCTTTAAGGCTAAGATCCATAGTTTTGCAGCCACCAGGGAAATTATTTCTCCCATGAATATCATTGTAGGTAAACAAACGTAATACACATAGTTTTGTAAAGAAAGCTTTGAATTTTTAAAGTATGATAGAAAAAAATTCTAAAAAAAATATTTTTTATAAAATTTTTATTAAGAAAATTTTAAAACTAAATAATAGGTATTTATAAAAACTGTACAAGGCTTTTGCTTTGCACACAATGTAAATGAAGTATCCTGAACATTTCTAAGTTGCTTAAATGTTCACATACCCGTACAGAATTTAAATTACTTGAGTTTAAAACTTGTCATTTAACCTACGCGTGTAGCTGAACCAACGAATGCATGATGTGTGAGTTCAGCATTACACCGCTAGACGTCAGGCACAGTATTCCACGATGAGTTTAGAGTTTGCCCGCTAGATGTTCCAACTATCGCAGAGCACAAAACTGGTGTCGGTGAAAGTAAGTCGTTTTATTTTGAAGATAGAAAGAAGCTAATCGACGAAAACTCTTCAATTTCCTTTGAACTATTTTTAACATTGGAATATTTTTTTCCTAATATTTCACAGATATGATTTGACGGTACTCTGTAAAACTTTAATTGTTAACAATTTATTCTCTATCATGGCCAAATTTATTGTATTTATATTAATAGACGTATTGCGTGAACCAAACGTGACCTAATATATAATATAATTTCAAAATATATTATACATGAGAGCGGAGATGAAGTGGTTAGGAATCTAAAAGATGTACTAGCAAAACTGTGCTATACCAATGTAGCAGTTATACGCTTACAAACATGCAGTGTTTGCTAACACATTTGAATTATTTGATTTCAAATCTGCATAAATGTTTTTTTTTCTTTATTTTACTTTTGACAGCAACACACGTCCTCTTTCGCTCCATGGTCCGCTCTGTGAATATTAAGTCACGCAATATTTTGAATGTTTTTGTAATTTTGGCAATTTTAAACCTGTGATTTATGTGTAGTAAAGTAATTTTTAATTTGTATAATTTTTTTTTTTATGGTTGGCTGGTTTTGTAATAGTATATATGTTTCTTTATTTCATATAATAAACTCATCTTTTACTACTGGAATCTTTACATAATATCTCCAAACTGCAATAACTATTTCTCTGCATAAGAAAGGTAATAAATCCAATATATAAAATTAACTTCTGATAGCGGTTAAAATAATATTTATAAAAATAATAAAATACTATCACATTTACAACAACTAGAAGCACCGAAACAGCTTTTACTGATTTTTTAAAAATATATATAAAGATACCTATACAAGGCAATTATGATAAATCACTAGGAATTTTTTGCAAAGCATCAAATGCATTTGACAAAATTAATCAAGATATAATGTTGAGTAAAAATAATTATTTTTAACTGGGAATAGTATAAAAATACACAAATTATTATAGTATTATCTTAATGACATGAAGTGTATAGTACCCATTCAGCTCAGCCTAAATGATTAGGTCCACATTGTCAATTCTGATATCCAAACAACTATCGGGGTTGCCCAAGGAAGCATTGTCCTGTCCTATTAATGAATACGTGAATGCCGTGGAATAATCAGTAAAAATAAGTATCTCATTAGCTTTGCTGATGACTCCAACATAATTCTTTTTTTTAAAAAAAAAAAAAATAATAATGAAAAAAAACCTCAAATGTAAGAAAGTTTGTTTCAGAGAAACGTTTTAGATACTATTTAGAAGATTTACAATAAATTTTATCAGATTTGGTAGTGAATTTAGTAAGGTAGTTTAGAAATGTTCTGTTCTTTAGTCACTGTTTTGTTTCAATCCCTTACAGTATTGGTTGGTCGTATTTGGTTTTATTTCAGACAAAAGTGGTAGATAATATTTATTAAGTTTGCAGAAAATAAGAATGTATTTTGTATTTTATATGGCAAGAATATTATAATTTTTGTTTGTATTTCAATCCCAATCATTTGAACTCCTAGAAACATTGGTTAGACTGATCAAAAATTGTTTAATAAATCGTTTTTAGATAACATCTAACGTTTGCAAACTATTTAAACTGATTTGATGGCGTGCCTACTAAGGAAGTTAAGAAATTGTTTTGTCCTCTAAGCCATTTTTATTTAACCTTGCAGTTGTTTTGACAAAAGGTTTTTGGTATAAATTTAACGAGGTATAATAACTCTTCATACGGATGAGGGGGTTATAGCAATGGTCCTATTAAACAAAATAAACCTTCCCCATTTCTGCCCTTTGGTTGGATTTTTGCCATAACAAACTCGACCGAGATTTCCCAATGCTTTTTTTTGTATTCGTTTGGAAATGTTTTGTGCAAAATTACATCACTTAATCGTGCGACGATTTTGGGGACACTGAACCATGTAACGAAAAATTTTGTAAAAAATTTCCGGAAGTCGCACAGTCGTAACTACTACAATAGGAAGTCTTTCTCCGAAATCTACACAAATAGAAAAAAAGATTACTTTTATTTCAATGATTTAAAGGTTAGCAAAATTGTGTCAATACAATTGCATACGAACAGCATTTTTTTCTTTTATTTACTTATTAGTTGCGGCATTAACTTTTAGAGTTATAAACAAATCTTAACTTAAACAAAAAATATAACAGTAAGGATTAAAATGAATAAACCACCTCAGAGTAACTACAGAGAACTATTAAAATTGTTAAGATACATCCCGTTCCTTGTATTTTTATATTTGTAAACATTTTATAAATCTAAACAACATGAAAAAAAACTTAATTATCGAACCAGAAACCACCACAAAATACACATGCACAGAACCACAAAAAATACTGCCTTGGCAAGTGTTTATGCAGTGGATTTAAACTTTATGATAGCCTTCCGTGTTTCATAAAATCAATTTCAAACTCTATTAAAAAGAAGATTGTAAGGCCGTGTCCTTATTCGCCTGAAGTATATAATACTATACGTACTTGTTCCTGGAAGAGAGATCACAAAGGATGCCTAACTGGAAATGAAGTATGCTGTACAAGTATGCAAGAAAACAAATCTGTATACTTCTCACGTACTTCCATTTGAAAATACGTCACCATTTAAAAAAAAAAAAATGTTTTGTATGTTATATTTGATATTACAAATTTAAGAACTCTTAAAAACATAAACAATTTTTATTATAAATTTAATTAAAACATTAACGTTTACAAAGAAGTTTCAACAAACATGCCAATACACAGCCTACCGATCGTTACTACAAAACGTAGGTAAAATAATAAATTAAATTGCTGTAAATTTGCGGGACAGCAATTAAGTGTTATAAATGACTACTTTCAACTTAATGTTTTTCTCAATAAAAATTGTGTGCAAAAATATAATGTAAACATCCTTTTTGACTGGATAGTACCATGTGAAGAGGCCAAACATTGAACCTGTCCGGATACGTCAAGGGCAAGTGAACTACGCAAGATTGCAAGCACATAACTGCATACATACTTGAATTCGCATCGGCCTAAATAAACATGTTAGTAGTAATATAGTTTTGCTCTCACCGGGTTCAAACCGAGGACTCCGAGCTCCATGATGTAAGTGGATTTGTTAAATAATAATTTATTAAAAATTGATTAATTTGTTTTTATAAATTTTAAAACTTTTCTTATTAAAATCTGATAATAATTACGGATTTTCAAGATGGCAGTAGATTTGTTATAATCCAAGATAGCTTAGTGATTTTATTTCAATTTTTATTAATTTTTATAAAAAAATTCTTTTTTATAATAATAATTACGGTTTTTCAAGATGATGGCCGTAACGATAATTGCAATGTTCTATAATCCAAGATGGTGGGCATTACGAAAATTGCAACAATGACGTTATACGCATCCAATATGGCAGATGTAACGAAACATGCAACATTTCTAGAATCCAAGATGGCAGCCATAACAATATATGCAACAATGTTTTTAATTAATTTTTTTATTAAAATTTTATTAATTAAATTTTTATATAAATTTTAAAGTTTTTCTCGATTTTCTAGCATAAAAAACACGGTTTTTCAATATGGTAGGCGTACTGATAATTGCAACAGTTACGGCATAATTGAAAATGGTGGCGATGTCATCCTATTTGTCAAGGTTACGACCTCGGTGGCTTAGAGCGGCTTGACACTAAGGAATTTAAGCAGCTTTTGGGAATTTTCAAGCTGTTGACATTTTTGAGGACTTAAACGGGAAATTTTCCCTCAAACGGGAACTTTTCCCTCGAAATAGGGAATTTGGTTTTTTAGGAATTTTGAGTCATTTTTGAGGAATTTTGACACCAAAAATGGTTGCCGTGACATCAGAGCAATTGGTCATTGACCCCATCCTCAATCCTCAACCTGAAGCCTGGGGTCGGAGGAATCAAACTGTAGTACTCATGTTGTAATGCTATTAGAGCCTACTTCAATTTCAGTCATTTTAAGAAAATTATGTTTACCTCCAAAATAGTTTGTGGAAATTAGTATTGTATTGGTGTTTATATGCTATGTAAACAGGGTAGTTTTTAGTGTAAATCAATTAATATTTGTTATGTTCTGTGCCTCATACGTTTATGCCCTTATGTATTCTTGATTAAAAAGTGAAAATGTATAATTGACAGCGCCCATAGCATAATTATGTGAACCAGTTGTCGAAAATATAATGTAATGATACTTGTATATCTAAGAAAAATGATATTTTTTATTAATTTGCAATAAATTTGTAATTATTTTTCTACATACATGTTTTATACATTACCAGTGTTGTTAAAAGTACTCAAAAAAAGTAATTGGGCTCAATTACAATTACTGGGGTGATAATGTAACTAATTACAAGTAAAAATTACTTTACATAGAAGTAATCAGTAAAATTACAATTACAATTACTTTCCGCTACCATTTTAAAACTGACCTACGATTGAATTTTTTACACTTTGATACATTAATAAACATACATATATGTTTTGTTAAAAAAAATGATTTCATGTAATGATTAAATTTATTATCTTTAATTAAATGAATAATATTTGAGGACAAACTTGCTTAAATAACATAAAAAGACTTCATACAAGTAACTACCTGTAATAAAAGTAACACTCTTTAAACTTTGGAATTGACCTTACAAAACAATTTAATTTTAAAGTTCTTATCAGATAGATTCCCTCTCGTGATGGCAAAAACATATTTACCAACACTAAAAAGACGCTCAACGGGAGCACTTGACGGCAGCGATGTGTTAAATTTTGAAAATGCAGATTTTAGGATAGGGTAATGTTGGAGACACTGCAAGTCACTATGGCTCTTCATTTTTGATCATAGATGTTGTGCATATGATCGTAGCAATACAAGCGTAAAATTATAAACTTTACTAATACAAAAGTGTATGATCTTCTTGTTCTTAATTGTATTCATTATACGTTCCGAGAATAAAAGTAACGGCAAGTAAATATAAAGTATCGATTACCTTAATGTATTGATTACAATTAATGTTATGTATTCCGATTACAAGTACGAATTACATTTTTAAAATGTAATTCGTTACAAGTATAAATTACTTGAAAAGTAATCGTTACAATTAATCCGATTACTTGTAATTCGTTACTTAACAACACTGTACATTACTATTTAAATAAATTATGTACTTGTCCTCAAATTGTTTTATTTCCATTTGTCCAAAGACATTTAATTATATACTAAGCTTACTAATTTTTACTGCTTCTCAATTTTTCTTTATTATGCAATTTAAAAATGTAAATTTGGCATGCAGCAATTACAATTTCTAAAACGTGAGTATAAATTACTATAAAACTATGTCAATGACTTATATTTATTGTACTATTATTCCTCGCTCCTAATCACTTAGACTCTGGTTGAAGTTCAGTTAAGTACATCTACATTTTATTTCCGTATATAACATCAGTGGTTGTAATTTATGCACGCCTTTTTTCCTACTTAAATGATCCAGGTCCAGATCTGAAGCAGTGTTTTCCATGTGGTGACGTGTTGATTGTATTTTAGCTGTTTGGGGGGGGGGGGGGGGGGGGGGGGGAAGGAGGAGAAATTACTGCTCTTCGCGTATCACTTTATCTAGCCACCTGGAAATATTCTTTTGTTACCTATGACAATTAGCCTACTCCCTACATATTTTCATTCCGACACTTCTTACTGGATAGCGAAGGCGGTTCGTGGCAAAGGTCTCTGACCTTTTCAGATTTAAATTCTAATTATATAAATATTTATTATTAATCACAACATATGTTATTTCGTGCCTGTCCGAACTGCAGTACATAAATACCTACAAGGAGAACTACCGGTGATGGTTGACGTCACCCGTAGGGATAGCATGAAGGCACTCTCCATTTCGTCAGACGTGACCGCCAATATTTATGTTGCAATAATAAATTACTACACGATAGCATATTTTGTAAATTTTAATTACGTATTTTTAAAAGAACAAATTTTGACAAATGCCAGGGTCATTGAGCAACTAATGACATAGATTTCAAACATCATACAAGGGGTCATCGAAAGCCACAAGCTGCAGGTCGGCTAAAAAAGCAAACCAAAAAATGCTTCAGCGCTATCCTCGTGTATACATACTTACATGCATAATACTTTCACACAACTAAAGGGTCATTCCATGTCAGTTCATCCAGGGCATGTTACCCATGTTTTTTGATTTTAATAAAATTGGTTCAATTGTTAGGTGACAAAAGGCCACTTAAAATCCAAAATTTTAGATTTTTATCTCAAATACTTCCTGAGAAATCGAAGGTTTCTTTGTGACCATTTTGGGCCTAAAACAGGTTGTAATGACATCATAAATTGGTCAGTGTCTGTGTTTCCTTGCTTTGTATTTCACTGTAATACCAATATTTCAGAATAAGAACACTTTTTCTTATGTAAAATTCTCTAGAGAATTCAAATTTTGTCACCAAATTGCTGTATCTAGAATGGTTTGTAAGTTATAACAGAATTATTAACATGACTGATGTTTCATGTATCATCTGCATCCTTTATTACAAAATAGACTGTATCTCAAAAGGCAGACCTCACAAAAAAATGAGCTTGGCACTATGTGAAAGAGGAAATTTTCTATAAGATGCATTAAAAAAAAATAGTGGCTTTCTGCTGGAGTGTTGAAAAACAAAATGAAAATGACTAGGTGATGTAAATGGGGCCCCTAACAAAAGGCAGCCAGAAGATGGAAGCAAAGAGGATTGAATATAAGGGTTGTGTATGTCCCATATTTTCCGCATATGTATTACACAAGGATTTTGTGCAAATTTCAAAGCCTCTAATTACCTTTCCTGTGTTATCTCCCTGTGTTATCTGCAGAACCATGTCATGTGACTGTACATGTCATTTCTACATGGAGTCTGCCTGCTAGCTATAAGAGAGGGGTTCTTTGATACCTGCTCTGTTCCCCTTGGCATTGGTTTTTGTTTCTGCTCCTCAGAGGCAGTTGAGAGATAGGCCTAATATCAGGGCTGTCACAGCAAATGCAGTATCGTGGCCCATGAACAGAGGGGCAGAGGGGAGGAAAGCAATAAAGATAACGGGGAGGGGGGGGGGGGTTGCAGAGATAAGGCGTGTGTCTGCCACCATGCACATTACACTGTGTATAGGCCAGTCTTACTGCGCTGAGAACTACATACATGGCTACCAGTACTACTAAACTAGAATTCTCTTCTGTTGGGATGATATGCATGAAGAATGCCATAAAGAGTGTTACATTAAAACAAAGGGAATCAAAAGATTGGAATCACTTTCCAAAGATATTCAAACTCTTCTTGTGCTGAGAAAAGGTATTTCTAAACATAATCTTCACACCATATGTTTTCATCACAAGTTGTTTTATATTAAGAAGTATGAAATGTTTCAGACATCATGTTGTGATCCTATGAAAGTGCATAGTGTTCCAGTTAAGCGTTCTTTGCGCACAATCTCTTTACAGTGCTACAGAAAAGCAGCAGACAAGGGACTTAATTTAATTCCTGGTAAAAAATTATGCTCCTCATGTAGGAATAGTATGTATAATATTCAAGAAGTAGGTGCACAGGTATCTTCAGAATCATCTGAAAGTGACGTTGCAGAGGGTTTAGAGATTCAATCATCAAAAGAAGAAACCCGTAGCTTACTTGACAAAAGTTTGGAATATTTGCAACAGTCACCAATAAAACTGCATGCTGTACCACAACATGCAAAAGAAAAATATGGGAAACGTAAAGTACAAGAGGTATCATCAGCTGTAACAGACAAAATATCTAAAGTATTAGATGTACAGCTTCCAGCCACATCAACTAGTGAAAGTACAGAATTACAGAGGCATGAAGTGTAACAAAAGGCTGCCGATTTGGACCGTTTGGTAACTTTAATAAAGCAAAAGCTGCTCACAATGAATAGACAAAGAAAATTACAAATTCTTACTCTTATCCCTCAATGATGGTCCAGACAGAAGGCAGCACAAGAATTTGGTGTTTCTGAGTACATGGTAAGACAAGCAAGACAACTTACACTGGAAAAAGGAATCTGCGCATTAGTTCATCCCACAGGTGGGAAGAAGTTACCTGAAGAAACTGTGCAGGTCATTCAAGATTTCTATCAAGATGAGTTTTCCAGGGAAATGCCAGGAATGAAAGATAAAGTTAGTATATCCAAAAATGTTTACAAACAGAAAAGACTTTTACTATGCAACATGCATGAGCTGTATTGTTCTTTTAAGGCAAAATATCCATCTCTCAAGGTAGGATTTTCAAAGTTTTGTACGTTGCGTCCTAAATGGTGCGTTTTAGCTGGAAGTTCTGGAACTCATTCCGTCTGTGTGTGCACTATACACCAAAATGTTGAATTACTTCTTCACTGTCTTGGTGTAAGTGAAAAGTATAGTTCACTTATTTTGTATCTTGTATGTGACATTTTAAATCCTGCCTGTATGCTAAGACAATGTGAGCAATGTCCTTCTCCAGATACTTTAAAGCAGCATCTATATCATACTTTAGACTGTGATCCAGATGATGTGATTGAACATCAACAGTGCGTCAGTACAGACCGAACACAATTACAAACCCTTACCTCAAGTGTAGAAGACTTTATGGAAATTTTAGTACAAAAAATGGAACTCCTCATACCCCATTCCTATACCACAAAGAAACAATCCGACTACCTCAAGCAGCTGAAAGAGAAAATAAGTGAAAGAGAAGTTATAGCTTTATTAGATTTCAGTGAAAATTTTTCCTTCGTTATCCAAAATGAAGCACAAGGATACCATTGGACCAATAGTCATTTATTACAAAAATTCAGACAATGCTAATTTGAAAACAAGCAGTCATTGTTTTTTGTCAAATGATTTGGATCATGATGTTTCCATGGTGTATAAAACACAGTCAGAAATAGTCACATATGTTAAAAGACACCTGCCTCATGTAAAACACATACATTATTTCAGTGATGGTTGTGCTGCTCAGTACAAGAACTGCAAGAATATCCTCAATTTGTGCCACTACACACAAGATTTTCAGCTCACAGCTTCTTGGTCATTCTTTGCCACAAGCCATGGCAAATCATCTTGCGATGGAATTGGGGGAACTGTTAAGCGACTGACATCAAAAGCTAGTCTTCAACGACCATTCCAAGATCAAATTACATCAGTGTCTAAGATGTTTACCTACTGCAATGAACACATAACAGGTATTATCTTTCATTACATTGACAAGAATGATGTGGATGACATTGGTTCGACTTTCGTTCCATGTATTAAAATCTTATGAAAGCTATTAAAGTGACATGCTTGATTCTGCAGTCAGTAAGATAGTGTTTGAGGCAAAGAAAGGATTTTACATCACACGTCCATACAAGTAAGCTCACAATGGGACATAAACGTTAACATAAAGAGTATTCATTACTTGGATGCCAAACTAGTGCTCCCAAATTCAACTCCTAACAGAAATTAGGACTGAACTAGTAAAAAACATGGTGTACTTAAGTGGTGAAATAAACATGATAATGATAAAGCTTTACTATAACAAAATTACAGGCTTGAAAATTAGTTCATGGCACTTGTCATAGTGAAGTTCTTTTTTGAAGTATTTGTTACAGTGGATGTAATGTACTGGTGCAGATTGTACGTAAATTAAATACTTAAATTCCACTGGTTTAAGGCCAGTAAAAATTCTAAGCAGGACAACGATCAACAAAAATAAAATAATTTTTTTTTGTTACTCCCATACTAAGTCAATAATTTTGACACATTTCTTGAAAAAATGGATCATACAACAAATTTGTGTTGTGTCGAACATACCTAGTTTTTTCCACTAATCAATATTATTTATGAATGCCACAAACACAATAGGTTGCTCTTTGTGCTGTGTGTACAACACAAAGTTTTACACCTTGTATCTTAATATCCTTGGTAATTTAGTGAAAATGCAGGATGGCTCTGTTTACAAGAGAAGCTACTATGCATCTTATGTTCACATCTGGTTTTATGTAACTTTCCTTTTATTACTTGATGTGAAAAAAAAAAAATGTTCTTAACTGAAAAAAAAAAAAAATGCATCCTGTAAAACATTGGAAGAAACGTGAAAAAAATACGGAATGAATATAGCTTCTCATTTGTTAACATTTTAATAATCTTATAGATTATCCAAGAAATAAATGTTAATGGTATGAGAAGACATGTCACAATTTTTTTTATGTATGTTTAGTCCCATCCCTTTGTTTACATTTACTTAAGTTGTTATTACAACATCTAGTAATGTAGACATAATGTAGGTTCTGAATTGTTTATGCCAAATGATAGTTCGTGCACTACTTTATTGAGTAGAATCATTACAAATTACCAATTGAAAATTTAGCTAACCTAAACTACCCAACCCATCTTTACTATTTCAGAGTAGTACTTTTAATGTAGCTAATGTAAAATAACTAAACATTAAAAAATTTCATAGCCTAACCCACCCGTTAAAACTGAAAACTACTTGAAGTATAACAATACCCTCTTAGAGAATGATTGGAAAACATATCAGAAAGTGAAGATATGGCATGAATTTTTTTTTTTAGCAAAAATTAACGTCTGGTACCAAGTTTTAGCACTAACAAATTTCTCACACCGTCTTTTTGCATCACTTCTTTTATTTTAATACAGACTTTTTGCATAGTTTCTGCCTTGTTTTAACACTGCTATCGTCAATTTTATTTACCAACTATTAACCAACCAACGTGCAACTATTAACTTGAAGCCAGGCATTGGGGGGGGGGGGGGGGGGGGGGGGAGGAGAGAGAAAGCAAGTCCCTAATTATAAGTAACCATGTACTTACCTGCATACCTGAGGAGACCTTGATAAATCGACTGGTTGTTTCTTACATCAATCTGGATGTATAAAATGGTTAAAAGCATGAAGGCGATGCTAGCAGTGGCAAGAACGAAGGACAGAGACCAGAGGTTCTTATTGACTGGGATGACGCCATCACTCAGAGAGAAATCACACAAGCCACCAGCAATCAGGCCCTTGAACAAGGAAAGAAAAAAAAAAATTAACTGAATATCTACACAAATGTAAAAAAAAAAAAAAAAAAAAAAGACTAGAAGTACATGCCAGTTGATTTGACCATGTTAAACCTATCCTTAATATTTTCTTGTTATTAGTATGAAAATTAAATATAAAATTACTTGTCCTAATAAACTCTATAGTCGGTCTCACGTTTAGATGGCAGTACAGAGCAAATGGCGACCAGTTACCAGATTGATACTACCCAGCTTGTTAACATTATAATTTAGTATACTAATTATAATTATAACAGGTTTTAGTATACTTTTAATTTTATTATTTGTTGAGTTTTCTAAGACAGTAAAATACTGTTTCTGATAGTATTATTGGGCACAATGCATTGGAAAGAGAGGGTAAATGCCCATTAAATTGCACAATGCAATCTAAGGTTAAAATATGCAATAGTGGGTGCATTTCAGACTTAATTTAAGAAGAATTTTGCATCATCAAGACAAGAGATGACTTGAAGACTATCCCAAGGGTCAGTATAATTGGAATGTAACACATAATAACTTATCTAAGTGTACAATAATACTGTACTTAACTTTCATTTGAAATTTTCAATTTGATTTAGAGTTTCCTATTTGTGAAACAAATGCAAGATAGTTAAGGTCACAAATTCAGTCTTTTCCTTCAGTTATATTTTCCCTTTAGTACTAAACATAAATTTTTCTCACCTACCTAGAAATAATTTAAAATAGGGTTTCTAACGTACGTAATTACCTTAACATTTTGCTAAAAATCAAGATTTTATCACTAAATTACATATGATACTTACCGTTAAAAGAGCCCAGCCCATCCAACGAATAACACGGGAGAAGGTGTAGTGGTAGCACAAAGCTATTCGTCCTGCATGAACTCCCAAATACACAATCAATACAGATGTTAGTGTTCCCAAGAGACCTGCAAACATGAGCAATTATCACTTACACTTACCTGTCTAGTCATTAATGCACTGACATTGGTAGTATTTTTCAACTTTGGGAACATGATTTTACACACCAGTAGCCTATTGTTTGACGAGCCAAGTAATAACTCTGTGAACATATGGCAGAACACCTTTGTTACTTTGTTTCAACAAAATCTAAATTTTTACAGTTCCTTGCATTCCACGCCACTTTTCTGCAGTCTCACATCCATACCTGCCAACTTTTTAGTTTGGTCATCAAGAAAACTTTTAAATTGGGAAAATGTATCGTAAATCAGATGCGGCAATTTTTTACATGCTTTATGTGCAATTATTTTCTATTTTTCTATTCCATTTGGTTTCTGCTAATTTACTAATGACATGAAGGGCATATCGATGGCCTAGAATGAAAACCTCATACAGTCAATATTGTAAATGTACTGGGAAACTAAACCTATCCAGAATGTGCCAATTTACACAGCATGCATATGAAAAGCAAAATGATCAAGTACAAAACAAAAGCAATAGTATTCACTAAACAAGATTACTTAAAGACATACCTTGCTATATCACATGTTTGTTACATATTTCAGTCATCTCCTGATTATCATCCTTGATGCAATTTTAAGACTTAGAATGTGCAGCAGTTGCCTTCTTTGCTTTACCTAATAAATCTGAGGCAAATCTTTGTTCATAACAAACACAATTCCTTGATTTCAACACAGAAATAGACTGCAAAGTTTCAGATGACATGGAGGACCTAAATTGGGGTTTTTTTTTTTTTGACCATACCAAAAATGTGCTCACATTCTGAATTACTGTGGGGGATTGACAGAATTGATAGCATTATCTTTGACAGTCTGTTATACTTCAGGAAGCCATCTACTCCACGAACTCTTGATAATTCAGCCCACTTGACATCAACAGTGCCTGCTTTCGTCACTTCCAACCCCGTGTGTGCAGTACTGGTGAAAAAGCTATCAATCTTCTTATTTTCTTCCTCAGAAAGCACGTTTTTCCTATGCTTAGGACACTTAACGTGTGTAGTTATGTCGGACCTACCTCCATGAGCAATACTAAAATCACACCGGCACACTGTGCAAAACACAAAAGTTTCTCCTTTTTGCGATTTCAGAATACACGAGAATTCGTTGTTATACGCAGCACGGTAAGTAAAAAAAAAAAGTTGCGCAGCACTACATTGGAACTACGAACAATAGTCAGCCATTTTCGACAAAATATATAAGGAACATGGAACAGACCAAGGAGGTAGGGCTGACGTCACAATTGTGGTCCGTTCCTCCGTTTAAGGAAGCACTTTTTCGTTGCGGTAAGTGGAAAACGACCATAGACCGTCCAGTCAAAACCATATACAAATAACTATCTATCTCTTGTTTTGTTTTCATTCCGCCTTCCGTCGGTGCGTCAGTAACATGGCCGGTACAGTAAAAGTTGGCAGGTATACATGGCCGGTACAGTGAACGGTAATAAACCACCACGCAAAAATAAATCCGTAAGATATTAAAGACGTCCGTAAAACCGTAAAATAGTATTCAAATCCGTAAAACTTACGGACAATCCGTAAAAGTTGGCAGGTATGCACATCATGTAAATATAGAAAAATGTACCTTCCAACATGTCTATAAATATGTAGGTACATGGTAAAATAATTTCAAGACACATTAAGTACTTTTGATAAAATTTTCTAACAACTTTTTTATATTACAGGGAAATTTTTTTATGTTTTTTAAGACAAATTAACAAAGGTAATATGAAATACCCAACTATTTGCACCAACATGCCGATTCTTATGTTAGAAAGCTAAAACCCCTTTCAGAGATAATTTTCACATGAATTAAGTGGAGTCTCAAGCTATTTGTATTTAACATGCAACTTAACTATTAACTTGAATCCAGGCATTGGGGGGGAAAGCAAGTTAACAAAAAGCAGCTGGGTGTCAAGTTTCGCAACTTGCAGCATCGCTGCTCAGCAAGTCCACATGACCCTGAAGTAAAATTTCCCCTTGACCTTTCTTTTTATTTGACTTTACATGACCAAAATTTCATGGTTCCCTAACTATATATATATATATAAATTTTACCTATTTTGCAATTTTTTGAAAGAAGTAATGAAAATATAGCCTAAACGCTACTCCATTTACATACAGTAGAATCTCGTTATAGCGAGCACGGTAATAGCAAAAACACGGCTATAACGAGGTATTTTTGAGGAATTTACGCCGTGATCGCTTGTAGCGTGCTTTTGTAATTTGTCTGCTTTATCTCCACCCCTCTCGCTCGCCACTAGACATCTTGCCGTTGACGCGTCACATTCTTCAGCCGTGCAGTCGCCACTAGAGGTGTAAAAGTAACGAAAAAATGTGTACCCGTATGTATTCGTTACTATAACAATTAGTACTCGTTACTTTCGTATCGTTACTCGTTACTTCTGATACCGCATGACATGGCACATGCTATGTTATGTAACAGCATCGAATCGAGTCGTATTTCGCACGCGTACAGTATGACGTCGCGTAAATAAAAATAAATCGAATATAAACAATTAAAAATATTTGATAATTAACAGCTTTTGTTAACCAAGAAACAATTAACTCTCATTAGAGCGGCTTTATTATAATATATCTTTTAAGATAAGAACATAAAACGTGAAAATAAGCGATTATAAAAAACAAAAACATACATATTTATAATTTGTAAAAAATACTTTCTTACGTTGTTTCTGTTTGAATCTAAAACTTTGTCTACACACACAATACCTTTAATAAACAGTAAAAAACTTGGACGACGAATTTCCAAATTATACTTTTTTAATAAACAAACATCGTTCTTTGTAACGAATACGCGCGTGCATGCGTGAAACATACGAAAGATGCGAGTAACAAAATGCATTCGTGTGTAACGTTTCGTTACTCGTTACTAGATGCCGCACCCAGTGTCTCCAGATTGGGTTTTTTTTTCCCCCCATATTGGGGAAAATTATTTTTTGGGGGGAAATTTTGGGGAAACTAGATCCTTGGGGAAATTTTTGGGGAAAAATATTTCTGTAACGGGGAAAAATGGGGAAGTATTTAATCTGCCTGCCTAGTATTACTTCTAATGCCATCTCTAATTCTTTTTTCAAACAAAACATGTTTAGTTTTTTAAACACTCACTTTATTGAATGCATTAAAAAAGCAGCTAGCTACAGATGGCCTTGATTTGAATAAGTTGATAGGTATTGGTGTTCTCGAATGCTAGTGTGGAGAGAGCATTCTCCATAATGAATGTGGTGAAAAACAAATTGAGAAATAGAATGCATACAAGCACAGCAGATCACATAATTAGAGTGCGGTACAGTTTGAGAAACGAAGGCTGTAATAAATTTGAGCTAAGCACTAAAAGGCTTGCCACGTTTAAGTCAGAGGATGTATATAATAATAATTACGATGTCGGTGTCATGTTGCTTTTGGCATAAGTATGGTTGTACTGACATTATTGTTGTTTTATTCCAGCATAAATGATATATAGTGTTTACATTAGTAAAATAGTTATGTATAGTAGATTTCACTTAATTTCATTCGTTAATTGTACTATGTAACACAATCTTTTTACTCTAATAGGTCAATCTACTGTAATATTTATGACAGAGAAAATGTATATTTTGTGTTGGTATATAGGTACTCAATATTATCAAAAATTAATAAATACAATTATGCTGGTGTAATTTTACTTTAGTCAGTCATTAAACCACAAATTAGCTCTCTTGTATACAATTAAAAAAAAACCACCGTGATCGGTAAATCAATAGAACGAAAAAAAAAAAAAAAAATCATAAAAAAATCAAAAGTGACGCCCGTATAGCAGGTTTTATTATTTTTTTATTTTTCTGGTTAGACGAATTTTTTTATTTATATATAAAAAAATTAATTTATATACTTTGATTCTTGATACGTACGATAGTTTTACAGCTCTGAACATATAATACCAAACCTTTAAGCGGCCAACACTGATAATAAGTAATATTTTAAAGGAATAGGTAGATAAGGTAGGTTAAAGATTTTTGGGGAAATCTGTATCATTTTGGGGAAATTTCGAAAACTCAATCTGGAGACTCTGGCCGCACCCGTTACTCAGTAACGAATACATACGGTTTGCTACAGCTCTAGTCGCCACCTAAGTGCGTGGCTTAAAAATAGAATCCCATCCTTTCTTTCTTTTATCAAACTTCCGTTAGTTATCTGTGCCGTGTGTAGACAAAGTTTGAGATTGGAACAGAAACAACGTAAGCGTAAGAAAGTATTTTTTACAAATTAGAAATATGTATGTTTTTGTTTTTATAATCGCGTATTTTCACGTTTTTTTTTTGGTTATCTTAAAAGAGATAATATTAAAAAGCCGCTCTAATGAGATTTGTTTCTTGGTTAACAAAAACTATTAATTATCAAATATTAATTGTTTATATTCTATTTATTATTGTTTACGCGACGTCATACTGTACGCGTACGCAATACGACTGGATTCGTTGCTGCAACATAACATAGCATGTTATGCGGTATCAGAACTCGGCACTACCGTATTTATTTCCGAATCGCTAGGGCAATTTTCTTGTAACTTTTGTTTCGGTCAGTTGTTGGGGTATCTGTCCGAGAAAGGGGTGGTGATGGTTTGAGTTTAATCCCAAATTTATTTTCTAAAAAAGTTGACAGGTTTCTTTAAATGAAAAGTATAGTTTTCCAGCGACTATTACGTTTGAGGCGTACGTGCGTTGCCGCAGCAGCACTCCTGCTTTTTTGTAAGGAATTAAATCGTCGCGCTACACTAGCACCACCTGTTATCAACATCCCGAACCAACATGGCCGCCAGCAGACAGCCCCCATCGACGATAGATAGCAGGACAATGCTGCGTCGGCCGCTTGCTGAGATGCTATACTTACGTGGCTTGGTAAGGTATTCTGGTTATTTTTACGTAATCGGTGATCGCATCCGTACTTATGGGGTATCGTTTTAAAGAGAATTCACACATCTGCTCACAGAAATTAAGATTTCGTTAATATAACCTGCTATTTTCCAAATATACAGGTTTAAACACAATTTTTATGCTATTTTCGGTTAATTTTTATTTTTTGGGGGCCAAAATTTTTCCAATTCGGTTATAGCGAGGACACGGTTATAGCGAGGATCAAACCCGGAACCGTGGCACCTCGCTATAACGGGACTCTAGTGTAGTTGGCCCATAATTATATAACAAAAATTGAAACTCAAACAGAACATTGCATACTTTATTTTATAGTATGTATCTCTATGCACTAAAAAACCATCTGAAAAATTCTTTCAATGTCTGGGTGAAATTTCCCCATTGAATTACGACCATCCGGTATTTCCACTACTTCTCCAGATTCCAAGTAAATTTCCTGACTTTCCCTAACTATTTCCACTTCCCTCACTTTCCAGAATGTCCAAAGTCAATCAATCAATCAACCATAAAATATACGCTTGCAATTGAGCTTTATCCCAAGGGCAAGGAGTCTCCCCCCCCCCCCGGCCCCTACTTTAGTCTCTCATTTCCTGAAGCTTCTTCCGTAAATCCTTCCCACCCCTCAAGCCCATTCCACTCCCGCCCTGTCTGCAGCAGGAATAAGTGCTTCCCTCTTTTCGTTTGTCTCCACTCACTTTGGATTTCCCGCTCATCATCTCTCATGCGACCCCGTGTGGACGGAGCAAGTACCTTCCGGGTCGTAGGGCACGGTGGTCTGGTAGACGGGCCGGCAGGTGGGGCGCTGGTAGAGGTGGCCCGGGGTGAAGAGCACGCGGTCCACGAGGCCGGCAGCTCCCCCCGTGCAGTTGGGGGCGGAGCCGTGGTCGTGCACGCCGCCGGGCCCCAGGTAGCCCGTGGGGCAGCCCTCCACGGGCAGCAGGAAGGTGACGAGGCAGTGCAGTGCCACTAGCAGCAGCACCACCAGCCACTGCAGCCAGCTCTCCAGCAGGTCCTGGACCGCCAGCCACGGCCCGTACTGCGACGAGAGGCGCGTGCTCACCGGGCCGTCGTTGGCTCAGACACCACAATCACCACATTCTTTTCAGGTGCTCATGCTAATCTGTAATAAATTTGCCCGGACTTTTCCCTTACCAAAATTGCAAATGAGCATGACCATTTTTAAGTGAAAACTTCTTTTGGCGCAACGCACACACATTTTTTTCGTAGGTAGGTAGTAAGTCAGGCTGATCTGACACGCTCTGAGGTGAAAGGCTCGATCGGGTGAACTCGGGACCCGCCGAGTGTACCCGAGCGAGAAAGATAGTCAGGTGCTCTTCGCTGTTGTGTCGCTGTGTTTAGTATATTGAATTAATATGTAATTATTGTCATTATTAATTTAATAGTTATTATTGGAACGTAATAATAACTATTTTAACAATTGTTTGGTTTACATTGATTGCGGTCTTAAGCAAGTGTGATACCCGGCTGATGCATTTACGAAATATGTTTAGGTTATGATAGGGAGTAAATTCATGTAAGTCGTGTCATTGACATGGTCACGTGACGTGTTAACGATAACACTATCTGTACCTACCGTATTTACTCGAATATAGGTCACCATCGCAGATAGGTCGCACCCATAATTTGAGGTCTTGAATTTGGTATTTAAGATTCCCCCCATATAGGTCGCACCGGTAATTCATTACACATACGAATTGCACCACAGTAAAAAAATTTTTAAAAAGGGCCGCCAATTGATTGAAATTTACCGTCAATAGCGCGCCGTGCACGGGGAAAGGTCATTGTACTCGATCAGCTGCTGTTACGGCGTGCCGGCTGGCTCTCTTTGTTCACTGAGCTGCGCATGCGCAGTATAACTTTCTCAACGCTCCGCCCAGACTCGTGACCTTCAATCAGCAGCCAGCCAATAGATGCGAGCTTAGCAGAAAAAAATATAAGCTCCACCTCCTGTGTACCAGTTTTGTCCAGATCTAATACCAGTTTATTGGTATACGCACCAGTTTTCTCGCTGCCGTGAGATGTTCAAGTTTACGTTCATCTTGATGTCTTGATACCAATAATTAATTAACTACGATCCCCAGAAATAAATTGTTAGTTTAAAAAATATGCGTCAACTGTACAATACTTCCGAAATTATAAAATACATATAAAACAGTTACCAAGACTCTGCTCAATTTATCTTGTGAAGTTTGTCTCGTACCAGTATTTCGGCTAAGTTGTGACATAAATACAGTATCAGAACTTAACAATCAGCCACATTTATATGTTCGTGAGTTTACGTTTTTCCCTCGTGCATTTTAGATATTCTCCTGCTATAATTACTCGGACTTTTACACGCCTAGGCTTAAATTATTACATGTTTAGAAATGAAAGCAACTTTTCATGTTATAAAATATGTATATTTTGCGATTTAAAATGTTCATTGCCGACTATAAACGTTACGTTTTTTACGATGTTTTTGTTTTTAGGCCTAATAGCTAATCTTATCTACTCTTAAAGTACCCACAGTATTTTCTGGTTGTTTATGGTTGTTACATGACGTAAATAGCGGGATGGATTTGATTTTTGAGACGTAATTTGCGTGAAAGTATTGTATTGGACTAAATGGGAACTAAACGGGACCTGAAGAATATAGTGCAAATAACGGGATAACGTAAATAACGGTAACGTAAATAAGGGGTTTCTCTGTATGTGTACATTGTAAATAAATTTACCTATACCTATATAAACTTCTTTTTTGCATTTTAAAGCAAAATATTGCAAAAAAAAATTCCTCAAAAATGTTTAAAAATTTTTCTTCACATATAGGTCGCACTTCATTTTTCCCCCATCAAATCTGGTAAGATTGCCGCGACCTATATGCGAGTAAATACGGTATATCTGTTCCTATTAGTATAACTTATTGCGCTTTTAAATCTTAAGTATACGATTACTGTGCAGTAAAAAGTGAGTATAACATATATTAATATTCTCATATAGATATAATATAGTTTGAATAACGAAGAAAACTGAGTCTTTGTAGCAATATAACCTAAAAATTAAGAACATCATTATTTATTTTTTTTTAATACCTACAATTACTATGCAATACATATTTTATAGTAATTTAGGAGTTATTTTACTAATGTGATGAAACAAATTTGTTGTGTGATAATATTTTTTCGTAAAAATTCCGAAAACGTTTTACTTCTGTCGGCAGTCCTCATGACTCCTTTGAAATTTTTTTTAGTTTTTACTTATTTTTCATTTATATGAAAGAATTAAAAAAAAAAATTCAGCCTCAAAAATTAAAACTCAAAACATGTCTATCCGTTTTGAACACTCGGCTGCTACTCTGAACACTCAGTAAAACACATTTGTAATGTGGAACTGACATAGCTTAACCAAGTGAAATTTTAGATAATTAATTGTATACAAATTCCTTATTATTAACGGAACCAAACCCTGATTAATTGAACAAAACTCCTATTAAATCCAATCAATTTGGTCAAATACACTTACTAATCAGCAATAACTCTGATTAATAAGAAAATATTCTTGATTTGTCATACAAATATTGTAATTAAGGTAGTGATGAATAAGAATTCAATAGCCCTTAAATAATACCAATCTGGCCATTTTAAAGGATTGTTGCAGGGGAAAAATCAACCATCAGATTCTGAAACTCTCAATCTCGCTAGAATTGATGGAATCAGCCCAACAGTAATAATTTACTTTTTTCATCGACTTTTAAGGCTTCGCATTTTAGCAGAATGTATAGGCAAAGTAGTATAAAAAATTAGAAATGTTTTAACAGCTAAACAAGAAATGAAGTAATACTGACCTCGAAGAAAACCTGCCTCTTCATGAAGACTGTCTCGATGGTGGCCACGATGAAGTAGGTGAGCCCGATGCGCTGCAGCACTCCCGGCAGCCGCAAGGTGCTGAGGTCGACGCTCGTCTCGCCCTTGGAGTTCAGCACCACGCCCAGCATCACCAGGACCACGGACCGCAGCGCCACCTTCCTGAAGATCTTCCAGCGACTCACAGACGTGCGCAGCTGGGAGCGCAGGGACAGCGCCATGCTCACACCCATGACCCAAAGAAACCTGCGGATGGAAAAACAGTCTCAACCGGCTGCCGACCGGCAGGAACGCCGAGATCAGAACTTGTTACATGCTATACGATGCCCCTTGCGGGACCGGCATGTACTCCCCCGAGGGGCTGGACCATCTTTGGCGTGGTCCCACGTGGCGATGGAAGTGGATACTCCACTTCAGCGTGGCACAGAGGTGGTTGGGGAGGGGCTAGCATCAGCACCACCACAACCACTAAACCCACTGGCCAGAACATCACTGGCTTAAGTCCCTCCAGCAAGCGCTGAGGGTGCCTATCCGAACCTATCACATCTGAAGGAACAATAACTTTGACACTTTGTATATTAACAAGATTACTACGAACTGGGGATGGGCCAGACGAATCCTCAAACACGTTTGGAACCACGGTCATGACGGAGCGGCAGTTTTGATAGTTTTAACAGGAATACCAAATGTGAAATGTAACCCACCTAGAAAACAAGAAACACTGAAAGTAACGATAAACTCTCTGCAAACTAAAGCTAAATTAAAAATGCCAGCAGTGCAGTAATATGAAATGACTGCCAAGATCAACATCTGGAATCCAACTAAAAATCTGAATGCAAGCGGCATCATTGGCACTGGATTACAAAATTTGCCAAACTATATAATGCTGATTAGTGATTACATATATTTCATGACAAAGATTCAAACAATATTACTGGTGGAACTACAGTCAATTCAGAAATACAACAGAATTTTCTGAAATCCCATTACTGTTCCCTGTTTTGCAGTTTTAGAATGTAGTTACAAATATAAAATAGCAAAATCTATTTATCTATTTATTAAGGAAACTTAGTTCATAAAACACATTTTTAAAGAGTTAAACATTTCAACACGGTACTCTTTCTTATTTGATTTTGAGATTTGTATTTGAAAAATTGGAATCTGACCCATTGCTAGTATGAGTCGGTTAATTGATCATTTTTATTTTTTTCTAGGAATGGGGAGATATAATTCTCAAATACCATCAAATCCTTAGTGCTCGAAGGATTCAATATTTGAGGAAACAGTTTCAAAGAAAAATATTAGAGGGAAAGAAATTAAATTAAAATATTCAACACTGATAACCTCTGATGTTTAAAAGATCAATATTTTTTTCATTCCTATCCTGTTAACATTTTCCTAGATATTGTACTTTTTTATATATAAAATAACAATATGTATTGATTCTGTAAACTTAGCTCATGAATAAAACATAAAAAGGGTTACATGTTTGTTTCAAAACCGTAATTAATATTTTTAATTTTTTACATGTTTACATATTTTGAACACTTGAGACCTAGATTCAGATTCAAGTAGTATATTCGAAGTACTGTTTAGGATTATAATTCGAGAAAATTGGTATTTGATTCATCACTATTTTATTCTTAATTTCTATTTGTAATATTATGTTTCATCCAAAAATTATTAACCTATAGTTCAATACTCTCAAATAATGTCTTATAATAGATAAGTATACAAGAAAAAACAAAAAAAAAGAACCAAGTGGTAATAACAATGTTTTTGCAGTTCTACTTCACTTCAGGAAACTGTTACAATAATACAGCATAAATTAGTATTGCATATTAATTTATTAATGAACTATTTCTACACAACCAACTTAAGTGCTCTGGCTGGTTGTCATCTTGTAACATTATCATGTACTCTAGTCTCCGAAAATCATATGCAGTTAATGTATCCATCTTTTCTCACCAACTGCATTCCACCACCAGTAGTTAGGTATCATACAATTTGATCTCATTAACAATGTACAATAATCATTTCAGAAAAATGTGTGCACCAACTAAGCAATATAGAGGCTAAAATTCAAAAAGACAAACCTCAATTCTTTTAATATCATAAAGTTTACTGCTTGAATAAGGAGATTAAATAACTGATAATGGATAAATAATATTTACCAAGGAAACACTAGATCAGCAACTGTAAGACCATTCCACGCTGAATGCTTAAAAAACCAGTACTGTCCTCCGCCGTAATTGACAAATATCATGAGGACTATGCAAAGTCTGAAAACAAAGAATTCAACAATTAATAAATTTATGTCTAAAAAAGGGAGGGAACGTTGGGAAATTCACTTCAGGATGAGACTCTGTGCATTTGTAGTATACCTTTAGGGTGTTCATCCCTTAAAATAATAAAAGTGCAATGGCCAGCCAATTACAAGAAAAAAGCCATTGAACATTTAAGCAGAGTTTATATACTAGTCAAGTTTCACTCTGACCAACGCCACAGACGCCAAAGTAGTAACGTTTTTGCTTGCCGCCCAGATGCTTGGGATTCGATTCTCGCTGATGGTCACTTCCTTTTTTTAATATTTAAAAAAATAATTTTTGTTTTTTAAATAAACATACTGTTTACAAACATTATTAATTTAAAAATAAATAATTTTATTTATTTATTTTTTTATTTATTAGAAATATTACTTGAATTTTAAATTACAGTTAGTAATTCAACCTTTCAAATAAAAAAAATATATAACTTTATAAATAGTGCTTATAGTAACTACGAAGATAAGATTTTTTAATTAGTAAAAACAAGAATTTGGATGATAATTTTCATAAAAACACTGGAAAAAAAAAAATGTTTTGGCATCTTGCACAATTAATGAAAGATGATTGTTTACATTTACAACATAGTTAAAGTAGATCTGTTGAAAAACGTGTTTCATTCAAGAATTAACTGGCACTTTTTGTTCAGTGTTTGCAGAGAAATAAGAATGTTCAAACCGTAGAAAAAAAGAGCGGGTGTAACTCAGTACACATGAAGGAAATGAAACTTCTTTGGCAATTCCAACCTCGACTCGTAAGTATATTGTAAGGGGTAATATAGCAGAGAGATAAAGATAGAGATAGAGAGAGAAAGAAGTTAATTTTCTAAATAAACATGAATTCACAAAATTATTTCTTACTTCAAAACAACTGCTCAGGTTATAAATAATTATTTATTAATCAAAAATGATTAATTAACAATAAATATTACTCACTTTTGAAATAATCACACCATAAAATGTTATATTAGATTTTCAGGACCCGTACTACAGCATAAAAACAATTCTAACTACAATTTATACACATACATATTGTAATATTACTTAGTATTACTCAGCAAAAACATTTATACAATTTAATACCACTATAACACAGCCTGGGTTTTATTTGGCTTTCATTTCTTTTTCAAGTATTTAAGAACCCATTTTTTTTGTATTTATTATAAATTTGATTAAAATAGAAATAAATAAATAACATTGAATTAACACAATTATTACTCACTT
Source organism: Bacillus rossius redtenbacheri (assembly GCF_032445375.1). NCBI lineage: Eukaryota > Metazoa > Arthropoda > Insecta > Phasmatodea > Bacillidae > Bacillus > Bacillus rossius. The sequence continues at coordinate 334,028,964 of NC_086330.1, read as the reverse complement.
CAAAATAACAGCTCAGGAATTCAATACATATAGATAGATCAATAAATATTGATTAATCAAAAATAAATATTACTCACTGTTGAATTACACCATAAAGAAAATTTGTTTAGTAAATACTTATCAAAGTTAAGATTGATCATAACAAAATAGTTTTTAGTACGTATAATTTTATATTATATATAGGTTAGATGTGATCGAGCATTCTAACAGAATGATGTAGCTCTCCAAATATCACTTAATCATTTAGTTATAGTGCAACAGATTCTGCCAATAGGCTACATAGACATACTGCAATGCATTCATAGGCATTGATAATGTTCTGCCATCGAATGAATGGACAATGACATGTCCGCCACTCTGCTGCACATAAACCAAACGATACAGTAATTCTTAACATAATAACCTTATTGCTACAAAGTGAGAAGAAGAAGAAAATCCACGCACAGTACATACTTGTTTAAACTTTTTAACTAGCATATTCTTAGTTGGACTTAACATATGTACATGCTCGTGGGCTCATAATTATAATACAGTGTGTAATTTAGTTAATTAAATAAAAATTAGTGACATATTTACCCTGTCAAACTAAAGTGTGAAAAGCATTATACCAGCAAAAACATATATTAAGTTACACAGCTAAAACAATACTAATATTACACTGTTTAACAATACTGATTTACAAAAGTAACTAAATTTGATATGCACTTGAAAGAACATCATTTTCTTTCGAATATGGCCCGTGACACAGTGCACAATAAGCTAAAACTCGGCTGTGTTGCCCTCTGCCCAAACACTCCCTTACTAGACGCCAGCAAGTCAGGGGCAGGCGGGTCCCTACCGCCGCCACCCGCCTATCCCTGCAGCACGGCAGGGTTCAACCTGAGCCGCACGCCGCCACGTGGAGCCCGCCCGAGGGAACAAAGCCTGATGTTCTCTGCACCGTGTCATAAATCATTTACAATAATGTTTCACTAAAAAGTTGCGTTAAAATACGGCCTAGAAATTTTACTCCCATCACGCCCAAAGAAGTTCACTTAAAAAAAAGTGAGCGAGTCTTTCAGTACTCGCCAGTGATGTGTAACATCTAACCTTGGTAACGAGCAAATTCATGTGTTCTCATGTCGTTCATGTTGCAAATTACTTATAATATGAAACTCAGACACAAAATTTAATTTAGAATTCTTAAAAATAATGCAATTAAAATTAAAAAAATGTGACAGACACTGACCACTAGGTCGCTGCGCAATTGACTGTTAACTGTGTTAAAATTTTGAGAGGCATTTTTCTCGGAATTGACTTGCCGGTGCGATTTATTATTTTAAGGGGACGTTATGGTCTAATACACAGAGTTTCATCCCGAAGTGAATTTCCAAATTGTGCCCTTCCCTTGTAAATTTAATAAGTAACTTGTTTTAATAAAAAATATAATGCTAAAAAACTTAAATATTTTATCACTTACTCCTACAGTGTAACATCTTTAAAATACTTTACTTTAAAGCATTTATTTTCAGTTTGCTAAATAATATTTTACAATTAAAAAAAGTCAAATACAAAGTAGTTTCATTACACACACTGTGGTTTTTTTTAAGGTATGTTTTCCAAATAAGTTTTCAATATGTAAGGATTAATAATGCATACCCACGAAACTCATCAAGTGACTTCATTCGTGAATTGTGTTTCCTTGAAGTCATCATTTCAGACCTGACGAGGGTAGGGCCATCTGACGGGCTTGGAGTGCCCAAATCCTGGAATAATATTGTATCAATTTGTATCATTCACGAAAACAAAATTAAATTAAGAATTTTCACTACATCCGGTACCATGCCCATTAATTATAAAAGTTAGAGCTAGGCAGGATAAGGAATTTTGGTTTAGAAGAATTTCGGACAGGAAAAAGAATTTCCAGTGGAAAAGGGACGGGATAGGGAATTATTTGAGGTTGAAAACGTCAAAACTTATCATTCTATTTCAAAGGAAAGATGCCATTTGTTTGTATAGGCAGGTTGATATAATAAGGTAATTTTCAAGAAAAGCAAAATATCACTATATAAGGCTAACCTTATTTAATTTTATGATTAACTGTGAAATTAAAAAAAAAGCTTTATTGGTGAAACAGTCATAGAATTAGCTCATATTTACTTTACCTTAAAAAATTCACTTATTTAATTTATTTATGACTGCTACATTCCCATTCTGCCAAATTACAAATATACTTATTTACAAAAATTACCACAAAATTCTGGGAATTTTTTTAAAGTTTATATTTGTTTATGTTACTTTCAAGGCGCAACGCGCAACATTAATATTTTAGTAGATAAATGAAGCAAATAAGCTACTACTGTGTGAACATGGTGGTAGATTGATTGTAACTAAAACATAGTTACAACTACCGTGTTTACATTTTGGACATAGCACAACCGTTCCTGAGTTTTTGAGCACAACCGTTCCTGAGTTTTTGTTGATGTAGTCCATGACCAATTTTTTTCCTTCAGATACTGGTACGTGATATAAAACAAACAAATAACTGTTTATTACATGTTTAATATATCTAAAATTCATATTTTCCTCATGGATAAGATACGTTGTTACCATTTTGTAACAGTTGTGAAATAACTTAAGAATATTTCGTGAATGTTTCAAGTCCTGATAAATTGCTTGTTTACTATCGTGCCTCTGAATATTTTTTACATCACCGTTAATAGTTTGAGTTTGAACTGCTAAAAATGGTGGATTTTTAAACATGTGAATGTATTGAATCAGGCTAGAGAGCACTGCCTTCTTTGAATATAGATTGTTAACAACAATTTTGGCACATGGACACGTATACTATAGGAATAAAATTGGAAGGCAGAAAAACAAAATTTCCCGCCCGACATTTCTGGGAATAACATGTTGCCTTTTTTCCCTCAGAAAAAACCAGTATCCTGCCCAGCTATAATTAAAGTTCTTTTTGGTTTTAATGACAGTAACTATTTAAGCAGCTGGTCCTCAAGTTCACAAATATATCCTATGCTAGGTATTTGTTTCTTTGAACAGACTACTACTTACATTCTCCAGTTCTGAGAAGGGTACATTCTTCTGCCTCAAGCGCATTAACCACTCCGAGTGGTAAAAGAGCTTGGATAGAACATATATGACTTGGAGCAGAATGATAGTGTTGAACAGAATTACAAGAGCTAAAACAAAAATACAAGTGTAAGACATGAATTATTAATGCAAGTTTCACAATAGTACCGTATTTATCCGCAGAAGAGTCGCTCCTTCGTATGGGATGCACAGTTAATTTTGGGCAAAAAAAATCTAACATTTTCACAGTAAGAGTTTGCCCTGTTTATGGGTCGCAGCACCATATATCCGTCTTGACTAGAGTTCAGTGAATACAAGTAACGTGTTCCTTTTCTCAGCTTAACAGCTCTTCTTTGTCTATTTACAACCCAATCACTTCCCACACATCCTAACAAGACAAAGGAGAGACTGCTACTTTTTATACCCTTGTTTCCCTTTGTATTTTATTTTGTTTTACCCAAGTCATTGCTGTGGAGAGAAGAGGCGGCAAGCTACTCTTTGTCAGTTCTGTCTTAAAAATTGGCATGCAGTTTACCACGAGGCTGGAGGAATATAAAACGTGTTCTTAAAAACACCCGCAATGGCTGCAGTTTTGTCATGGTATGTTCAATTGAAAGCATGGGAAATCACATACATAAACAATGATAGGGCACAGTTGCATCAAGAACATCTGTCAAGATAGACATGTTAATTGGGTGGGTACCGTTCATGAGACATTTACAAAGAAGTGAGGGAGGGAAGACCGTCAAACACTATTATATTGCCTCACGCACAACCCCCTACCCACACACAAAAACACAAACTTGCTCCCTCCCTGAATGGTTTATTTTTACATTTTCCTATCCTCTCCTCGTCATCGCAGCACAGCTTAAGCAGACGCGTCACTTGCCGGCGCCATGACCGGTCCGGCGGCAGACAAGGCACACATACAATAACAGAGCTGTTCACGGAACTTCACGTGACTGCTGAGATATTTTGATTAAACAATTTATACTTACTAGTGGAGTTATATTTATTAAAAACCAAAATAGGTTAGTTATTTACACACATATTCAAGCACACAGTACAATATTATTTTTTTGTAACCCAAATTTCGCAAGCGTCACAGTAAATGTTTTTACACTAAAAATCTGCATAAAATCTGCGACTCATTTGCGGGTAAATACGGTACTCATATTCTTGAATACTTAAGAGATAAATTTATATAATTATAAGTTTTCTTTTAAATTAACCTTACTATTAACATTTTTTTTTTTAATTTATAAGTTAACTAGCACAAAGACATTCTAACCAATGGTAAGCAGTAAAAAAAATTGTAAGAGCTTAACAACAAAAATGATAGAATTTCAGGTGTTTATAATAATAACTATTGGAAATCAAATTACTTTGCATAAATAGTGTTTTCCTATTTTATAATATTTTTGACACGTGTAAAACAATATACTAATGATATTCAATGCCATGATAACTGTGAAAGTGCAGTGTGAGGCTTACACAATATATACGTAACAGTCCATTCAGAAGTCTGAAAACAGGATAAGAACATACCTATTGTAAGTCAATTTAAGTGATATCTGTAACAGCAATCTCAAATGTTTAAAATATCTGGCAATAGCTTATGTAAAATTTTTCAAACAATTAATTAAATTTGAATACTACATGTAAAGGACTGTGCTGATGAATAAGCATTATTTCTTGGATGAAAAACATGATAAATTACAGTATATAAACAAAACCTGGTCACAAACATAAATTATTTATAGTGAAGACAAAACTTAGTTCATTGTACAACATTTAGTACTTGAATTACTTTGGAACTGAACATTACTTTTTGAAGGTAACTATACAAGTATAAATACAACAGGCATTTTTTTATAAAGAAACAAAAAAAAAAATCAAAAAGAACTCGACAGTCTCTGCCCGTCAATCAACATCCTGAATTTTATTGACTAAATAACATATCCCTGTTTCTTAGTCGCCTATTTCGAAACCATAACCATAGTTTGAAAAAGTAACATCAGCTTTACTGAATTCCTTATTTAATGAGGCTTCTAAGTCTTACATATTTGTTACCTTAATGCTGCATTCTGAGATTTTGGTCTTGACAATAACACAATATTTTAATTTGTGTGCATTTGCATGCAGTGTAAATGAATAAGTAGAAACATATCTAAACAAAAAAAGTGACAAAAAAATCCCTTTCAGCTCAGCCTACAGGCGTGGGTAGATTTCGAAGTAATAATTTCTTTCGGAAATTATCTGGAAACTTCTATAAATTTCTAGAAACTTTAAGAACTTAATATACATGACATCCAATATGTTCTCCAATATTCCAAAATGATAGATAAAACATTTTCTCATATTCCATGCAGTGAAAATGTTTCGAAATTTTTTGAACGCAATGTATCCAGTATTGAATGGCTTAGAACTATGCCTACTACAGTAGTTATGAATTTTTTTGACCTTCAAACACTATTTTTTAATCTTTTGCACTAATATGTGGCCGTGTAAAAATTTGCTTTTGACCAAGTTTAAGATAATATTAAGATGGTTTAAAATAAATTAAAACAAATTTGATAATACAGAAATTTTAAATTAATATTTTTTTTTCCCCTGTAATAGTCGATTTAATAAAAAAATGTATCAGCCAATGTTTTAGATAACGTTTAGATTTTCACAATAAAATATAATGGATTTGATACTATACCTGTTAAAAAAGATTATGATTTTTTTTGTCTTTAAACCCTCATTTTCAACTCTTGCAGTAATGACTGGTTAGATAAAAATTTACATAAGACAAACATTTTAGAAAATATTAAGATTAGAAAAGTTGAAAATAAATACAAACAGATTTGATAATATACGTGGTACAGAGATTTTATTTATTTTTATTCCAGACCCTGGTTTGTTCCAACCCCTTGCAGTAATGGTTTGTCTAATCAAAAATTGTTTCAGACCAAAGTTTTAGATAATTTTGAAGATTTACTATTAATTTTTTATAGATTTTATAATTAACCTAAAAATGGAACAATTTTTTTGTTGCTGTTTAATCCCTGTTTATTTCACCCTTAGCAGCAATGGTTGGTTGTAACAAAAATTATTTGTGACAAAAGCTTTAGATAATATTTATAAGTTTTACCACTAATTTAAATGGATTTGATAGTGTGCCCACGACAGAAGTTAAGCAATTAGGTCTTTCAAAACTTGTTTAGCCACTCCTTGCAGTAATGATTGGTTGTATAAAGTTGTAGATAATATTTTAAGGTTTTACAATATATAAGATCAGATTAAACAGCGAACATGTTATGGAAATTATGCATTTTTTTTTTAAAATTCTACCCTTTTTTTTATCCCTTGCAGTTTTGGTTCGTCTTATCAAAAACTGTTTCAGACATAAGTTTAGATAAAAATTATAAGATTTACAAACAATTCAAACAGATTTGATATTGTGCCTACTAATGGGGTGTTGTTTATTGTCCTCCAATCCTGTTTTTTTCTATCCCTTGATGTTATGTTAGTTCGTATAAAAAATTTATTTAAACAAAGTTTTTGGTATTTCTCCTATGAGTTATAATACGTTCAAATGGATGCAATATTAGTTATATTATGGTAGTTATAGCAATTTTTCTGTTTTTCAAAAAACCTTCCCCATTTCCATTCCTTTGGTTGGATTTTGCCCATTAACGAACTCGACGAAGATTTTCCATTAATATATTTTATGCATCAGACTGTGATTTGTGCAGAATCATAGCAGTTATTGTGTCTATAAAAAAATTGATATGTAGATACATAAAATTTTGACGATGGTTTTGGGGTCTATGGACCACGAAACGAAAAACCATATAAAAATTTTCAGGAAGTCACACCATGGTAATTGCTACAATAGGTAGTCTTTCATTGAAATCTACTTAAAAATCACATAACATTTTTGTCAAAGAACCATTACACTGCACAATAAAGAAAACTTACGTAAAAATGGAACCAATGGCACGTTGGTGCCGTAAATCCCAGAGCAGTCGTCTTTTGACACATTCCAACGATAGTGTCCATACTCATTAAACACTTCGTTTCTTTCACTAAAAAAAATTAAACAAAGAATGGTTAAGCTCACAAATTATAGATCATGAACTGAAATCAACTACAGATGTGGAAATAACCAGCAAGACTAAAATAATGACTTTAAATCAAAATTTCATTTATTAATTGTTAGTATGTATTTACACATAGTCATATTCTAACCGGCCAAACAACGTATTCCAGTGCCAGCAGGGTGTTACACACACACAGCATTAGCACTGTGTTTTGGAGATATTGCTGCACTAACTACACTGTTGCTACGAAAAAGCAAGAAAGACTATATTGTGTGAACGCAAGTGTAATAATTCTAATGTGTAAGCTAAAGCCAGCGTCTTCCCGTTGTCTCCTGTATGTGCTTTACAAAGTTCTTGGCTCCAGAGCCAGACGATGATTACATACGCAAAGACCATAAGTCCGTGGTGGCAATGGAATCTGCACTTTTTTTTCCTCTGTAGCTTATTGATCAACAGAACTGAAAGTTACTGCGTACACTGATACCAGTCCCCCTTGAAAAATTTGAAAAAGCCTTAATTTTTCTTAAATTGGTAATGCCTAATAATGATTAATTACATTTTTTTTATAAACTTAAATCACAAGCCCTTGAAGTTTTAATATTTTTTTTTGTGCAGCGGTGCTTTTCCGAGCCCGCTTGAGTGCCTGACGCCTGCTTGAGACACTTGGGTAATGGTTTTTTCTTCTCGGCGCGGTATTTGCAAATGTTTTCAGTTTTTCTAGGGTGGTTGGAGTGACTGCTGCCCGATGCATGGCCAGCTGTGGGCGGTTGTTGCGACACTGCGACCTGGAACCGCCGGGAGGGTTGGCCGGCCTGGTTAGGATCGCTGTGTTGTTGTTTTGCGCAAGCGCGCTCGCCTGTCGCGCAAGTAACAGTGTTACAATCTGGCATGAGGAATGCGAGTCTGGCAATGCGGTGAAGAGGGGATAGCTTCGGTTGGACTTGTGGCTGTGTTGCAACCGCGGCCGGGTTTTGATTTCACGGTGATTGTTTGCGACATGATGACTATGTGTCTTGGAATTAATAAATGGGCCACCCAGGATGGGGCCTGAAGTCTTTTCCTTTTTGTTTTTGGGATCTTCGGAGCCTCCAAGGCTGTTGGGGTGTGTCGCTGTCGAGCTGCCGTTTGAAGAAGATGTAGTAAGTAATGGTGAACTCTTAATTAGTATCACAACTCGGGCCTCTGCACGAGCAATGTAAAGCATGTTTGTGCATTTGGAATCATGTCAGGATAGCATAATTTCTGTTTCATTCCAGGAGTGGAGGTAGTTTGGCATCCCAAAGAGTTACCGTAAATTCCTTTATTTATTTCGTAAGAGCCTGAAGATGGGTGGAGGTATTTGTGAAATTTATTAGTCTAGAATACACAGAAGTTGGGACAAATGGAAATGTGGCGGCGGACATGATGATAACACAAATGGTTTGTTTAACTAGTTTTTGATAGCTAAAACACTAGTAGATCGTTTGAAAGTCAATTCTCATAATAAGAATAGACAGAGTTAAGTTATTGTATTTATTTGTTTTTAGAGAGTATTTATTTTCTCTTTACTGTATGAAGGGTATGTTGACACTTTTATTCATGTGTCCAGTAATAAACCTGAAAAGATGTGGGATGATTAATACTTTTTTTTCAGTCACCAGTCTACAGGAGGTAAGACGATCCAGTACCAGGTCTACCGCTATACAAACCCCCCTTTTTTTTAATGACATTGTGCAATATCTTGACGGAGTCAGAGTGCCTCCGTCACAATATTAACTTCCAACCTCAGTAAGCCATTTGGATTGCTTATTAAGCTTTTGTTTATATATTTAACCCTCCCCCCCCTCACACACAGATTAAGCTTTGCTATGCCCATGTAAAAATTATTACTTAATTCCAAACTTTTTACTCTGCATTTTCATGTTTGTAATCTAAAACTGGACAAAGTCAAATAAGGAAATAAATTTACTAGCAATACTAAAAGGATTCAAATGCAATTTTTTTTTTTTTTTTGAGATTTGTTAAAAACACAAATATTCTTCTGAAAGTTTATTAGGTTATTACTTAACATTTGAAAATCGAACAATAATGCCAAAGCTAATACTCACAAACATTATGAGAGCCATTGGACAGGTACAAACTCACAGAAAATGTTGACCTCACAATTACTTACTTAACATTTTTGAAAATCGAACAATAATGCCAAAGCTAATACTTACTCACAAACATTATGAGAGCCATTGGACAGGTACAAACTCACAGAAAATGTTGATCTCACAATTACTGTTGTAGTTGTGTTTGCTTGCACAATTCCTGAATTGACGTATGGACACTAAAAAAAATACAAATGGATTGGTTGTTAAAAATATTTTTTTAGAGTTACAGAATAAACATTAGGTGCACTGCATAGTCAGAAGCATTAAAAAGTACCAACAAGCACCTTAGATAGGGTTACCACAAACCTCTTTTCTTACATGGATATTTGCACTTTCCGTAGCCTTGTTAACAGTCCGGTCAATTTTTCTAAGAATTCTAAGAAACTAGCACATGTCCTCCTTTTCAAAGAGTAATAAAAAAGTAAACTAGGTCCAAAACAGATTTATATATACTGTGATAGATGTGAGTCATATGCTTTGTTTGTTGATTAAGAACATCACTACAATTTAGTTTGCATGTCACTTGGTTTGTCTTACCTTGCAGTTGTTTCTTCATTCGTATTCAATGTTTATTTTAAATAACAATTTCCTGCACTGAACACTCGAAATAAATACTAAGATATGACTTTATTTCTGGGATAATATGTGAAAAATATTTATGTAAAGTATAAAGTACTCAACATAGCATTTATTACACTATAAAAAAAACTGCCCCTCTCATCTTTTGATACTGTCAGTTGCTTTTAAGTATCCTCTTTTTCTGTGTTACTTACCTAGTAACCCTAATATTAAATCATCACCACTTTTAAATCACTTAAACAATCACATTCATGGTCACTTTATGAAGGTCAATATAGATGACAATGTTGCGCTATGAACTGTTGAAAATTATGTGGTAACTACATTACATGAATTCATGACATCAAATGAGTCTTGTATTAACGCTGATGGAAGTAATTCTAATAAATTCTCGTGACGTGTACTGGTATTTGACAAATGTCTGCAATACAATTTCATAATGTATGATTAAAATTCATAAGTACAATCGACTTCCATCATCCCTAAAAGTTTGTGACAGGCATCAATTAATCTTTCCTTACAAATGGGCTATATTTGTCAGAGTTTTTATTCAAATAAAGGAAACTTAAACATACCTATCTTGATGACTACCAATTTGAATTTTACACTTGTTATAAAATGTTACTAATCTAAAACCAACTTCAATAAAGCTAAGGTGGCAGCACCAAAGTAAATATGAAAATTGGGGGTCATTAAAAACGATTAGGGGTGGTGGAGTGAGAATGGAGCAATGGAAGCATGAATGAATGTTGGGAAACGGCAGTGTCTACCTTGAAAAAACCCACCTGCTCACCGCGATGTCCCCCATGTTTCCCACTTGTTAAAAATTCAAATTTAGTCTTGCCAAAAATTGAATTACAGATCACATTAGTGGGTGGTAAGCAATATTAGTGAGCATTTAAGGGAGATTACTTTTGCAAAGTTACATTTCACAAATTTTCACATTAAATAAAAGTGTTTGTAAGATTAATGTAGGGTTCCCACATTACAGTTTGATACCTAAGTACAATAGCGTAACAGTTATAAAATAAAAAGTTTTCATTAGAAATATTGCTGTAGTGTGATAAGAATATATTAACTAAACAAAGATATGATGTATCAGTAAAACTGTGTTACGATTAAAAATATGCGATTTTTTTGAGATGTAACACAACCAAAACGAGAAACCAAGTTAAGGAAAGCAATTCATTTCATGAGTCAATGACAAAATTTTCAGGTGGAGCTCACTACACAACTTTTTTCCAACAAACACCTTTTCACATTCAGATCCGAGCGCCCACAACTGAAGATCATCACTGGCTTTTGAAACAATGTTCAGGCAAGCCTCGTCCATGTGCAACTGAGGATTGGAAATGTTGCACCTCCCGTCGTGATCCACGACGACAGGAGTGGCCATGCTTCTTCTGCCTGCCATCACAAACTGTGCGGGACCTGCGGAGGAAATACCTGCAGTGAAATAACTGCGTCGTCCTATCCGCCAAGTGTTGGCATTACTCGGTTGAACACACTACAAGTCTGCATATATTTTGAAGGGTAGAAGTTCCATATCACGTATCCAAATTTATCCCTCGATCCTGATGGTGTTATCCTGTATACATCGATCCTGTGGTATACGATGCGTGCTGTTTTAATTTAGTATGTCGAAATATCCTGGACATAAGAAAAAATTATGCTACAAAAATGAATCATTATTGTAAGTTGAATACAATAATAAAATTTTCATAAGACCGAACAATTTGTTTGTATTGCAATATTTGAGTTTGGTTTGTCCAAGATCTTTCTACATATTAAATTTAAACAGCAAGATTCATGCACCATAGGATCAATAATATATACATGATCATGGCATCAGGATCAAGGGATTGACTGGGATACATGACATTGAAAAATTACATTCTGTTGTTATAATCGTTTTAACTTAAAAGCACAGAATGAAATCTGAATGACAAGCACACAGCACAACAATCTTAGGCTGTGTTATAAACTACCTAAGGAATGAAAGTACGCAAATCGCAAGACATCACCAATCCTATAACTTCAAATTGTAAAACAGTAGGAAACAAATATCTACCCTGTGCTTTTCTTTTGATTACTTATATTTATTATGAAAACAAAAGGTATTTTTAAATTATTTTATTTAAAAGTGTTATTTTCTTTCACTGTATGAAAGTTTATTGTGATGAAAACATTATATATGTAATAAAAATAACATTATGCTCTTCTATGCACACAACATGTGTCTTAAAAGGTTCTCAGAAAAATTTCTTCAAATATAGTCAGTGAAAAGGCTAGCTAAAATGGAAGAAACTTGGAAGATAAACAATACTTGCGTTAATTAATTGTACCGGTCAAATTCTTGTATAGCAGCTTTTCCATAAATAAAATAATAAAATTCGGGAAATACTTTCTTCAAACACTTAAGACATTTCTCTATCTACCCTGAAGACAGCGTTTCTAAATTCAGACTGGTTTCTGAAAAATCACTGTTCATAGGTTACATTACAATACCTGTGCAATGATGGGGTCGTTGTCATTTTTTTGCTTTCCCGTGTTTGTACGTGTGTTTATGTTTTGGAGTATTTAAGTAAAATATTGAGGATTGTCAATTAGGTTAGGCTAGCTACATTAAAAATACTTCAAAAATATGTTAAATGGTTAGTTAGATTAGTATAGCTACTTTAAAAATACTGTCAAATATTTTTAACAGGTGCTTAGAAATTACCAATTTAAGATGTAGCTATCCTGACCTAACCAACCGTTCACACGAGTTCACAGTATTTTTAGTGTAGTTATACTAACTAATCAACTTTCCACACTTTTTTTTAAAGTATTTTAAATGTAGCTCAATTATTCTATAATTTCTCCGCCACATAAGTCTATGATAAGACGACATGGACATCTTTCATGCACTGTTTTAACCTGTAATATATGCTACTGAAATTGCTCCAGTAGCAGCGAACTGTGGTAATCTTCAATAACTTTGGAACTATTCAGGACTTGGGATGGACTTATGTGAACTGGTTGCTACACAACATTGCAATTCCTAAGCGACCCTCAAAATTTTTTACAGTATTTTTAATGTAGGTATACTGACCTAACCAACCATTCACTATATTCTGAAGTATTTTTAATGGAGCTAACCTAAACGACCATTCTCATGCTGTAACAAATTTGTTAATATTTATACCAAACATGCACAAAAGCAGTCTCGGTTTGTTAGGTTTGCCAATCTCTATGTATAAGACGTCAAAAAAATGGCGACTTAATCAATGCATAGATATTGTAATGTAAATTATAAACTGTGATTTCTAGGAAACCAGTAGGAAGCTGTTCAGGGGTAAACACAGGAACGATTCTAGTTTTCGAAAAAAGTATTTTCTGAATTTTATTATTAGTTTACAGAACAGCTGCGACGTAAGAAAATTACCCATGTAAACTTCTTGAAAAGATCAGAATGCGCCTCGATATTATACTTATTAATAAAATAACGAACTGAATAAATCTATTTTACTCTTTTTTTTTAGTGGCATCCCTACAGTAGGCAATTACCCAAGTCAACTGTTAGTAATAAATAACGGCATATACATAAACATTCCGGTAAGATCCACTCATTACTGGAGATTTCTATTTGACAGTATAGATACCCCAAAAAAAAAAAGTGCTCGTAATTCAAGTTAACCTTACTATTATTTTACCTTTGAGAAGTGAAAGATAACAATACTTCACACTAAAACATACTGCAGCCAAGGCATTAGCGATGTAAGCAAAACAATTTATATAATACGCAATAATTAATGCGATACCTGTGGCAGCAACATAAACACTGCCATTTGCATAGAATGTACGATACACCGTCAATGCCATTAGGTTAGAGTATTTTTTTTTAAATTTGAAAGGAACAATGCCAGTTATTCCATAAAATCATGTATGAGATTACGCTTTGAACCATAACTGTGAAAATATCGTTATCAGTTACAGACAAAAAACAAACAAACATAAAATTATCTCCTACCAATCACATGGAATGTTATGCACGTTAAATTAGACATTTTTGCTGTGTTCCGATTTCCTTTGATAGATACTCCAAATATGTGGTTATAACATAAATACCATATACATTTTATTCTTTTCTTTCTTTTCAACTAGTGTTTATTTGCATTCGCGAGAAATGGTTAAATTAAAGTTGACGTCGACCCAAGTGTCTCCCCGGCTCCTTCAGGCCGTTATGCCTCGCCAGCGCCATCTCTTGCGTGTGTTGTGCGACGCAAGTGAGAGTGACGTGCGACGTTTTGTTTCCATACAGGATTTGACATATTATTTAATTGTAAATATATTTTTGTTTTACGTTTTTGAATATATTTTGCTTATATTTTATTATAATTAATTTTGTATTGAAGGGTTATGTATTTGTATAAGTTTTAATTGTTCACCGGGCGCCAAGGCCCGGAGTTTCAGCTTGACTGAATCACGTGAGTCGCCACAGGAAACACCGGCACGGCGGCACGGGGAATGCGAACTGCAGAAGGACAGTACCGAAGTGCGGGGAAGAGACGCATGGACCGTTAGGCCCCGGACAGCTGTCACATCGACAACAGAGGGCCCGGACAACTCAGCACAACCGGATGGGCGGAAGCAGCGGGACAGGACTACGTTGGTGCGGACCAATCAGCATGAGAGATCGCCGACGGAGGACCTGGACACCACCACGAGATTCTCCGAGGAGACGACGCCGATCATCACACCCAGAGCTACCAGCACACCGAGGGCACCAGCCGTCAACACCGGACCAGCTGATGTTGCCGACGAGCAGCCTGGTCAACCGGACATCCCGGCTGTTCCTGGCAGACGTGGGGCCGCGTCTCCGCGTCTCGGACCGCTGGGGGACGACGCAGCCGAGCTCCTCTGGGTGCCAGTCCACCTGAACGGGTGCCCTGTTCGAGCCCTGGTGGACACGGCAGCCAGCCAGACATTTGTTGCCGCTCACCTGGTGCCTGAGGGGGACGTGGAGCCGTACGAGGGGAACATCCAGCTGGCAACACAGGGAATTTGCGCACCCACGTCTGGGTGCGCCAAGGTAATCATCGGTGTTCGTGATAAATTGAGTCAGACAACAGCCTTGGTGATTCCGGGACTGAGAGAGGACCTGATACTCTGCCTACCTTGGTTGATACAGGAAGACGCGGCAAAAGGCTTCAGCGAAGGTAAGGTGCATGTGGGTCGGCAGAGCAGGCGTACTCTGTACCGGATCGGCTTACGAGCTCCACCCCAGTCCTCCCCGCCCATTAGTCTAGGGGACATTCGCAATAGCATGCCTCCAGAGTTTGTGTCGTTGTTTGAGGACGTGCTCGCGCAGCAACCACGGGTGTTTGCGGCAACGGACATGCTGCGCTGCACCACCTATGCCGAACACACTATACCCACCAGGCCCCACACACCCATCTTCGTGAAGCCACATGACACTGAGCACGGGGCACGGCAGGTAATTGTTGAGGAACAGATTAGTGAAATGTTAAGGAACGGAGTAGTCGAACCCAGTGACTCACCCTACAACAGTCGGGTAGTGTTGGCAAAGAAAAAAGATGGGACCCTGAGGTTTTGTGTGAACTTTAAACCGGTGAACTCGGTCACAATTCCCGCCCCACCACCCTTGATAAACATCACAGACGCTTTGGCCGGCCTGGGCAAGGCCAAGATTTTCTCCTCCTTAGATCTGAAGTTCGGGTACTGGCAGATGCCGGTGTGCCAGGAGGATCGACCAAAGACTGCCTTCACCGCCCCCGATGGCCGCAGATTTCAATTCTGCGCCATGCCGTTCGGGCTGATAGATGCCCCCGTGACGTTCCAGACGATGATGGTCAGAGTCCTTGACGGGTATGTGGGAAAGTTTGTGACTGCCTACTTGGACGATGTCATCATCTGGTCGGACATGTGGGAGGACCATGCGCAACACCTCGCCATGGTTCTCGAGCGGCTGGCCAGACATGGTCTGACCTGCGCGCCAAAGAAATGCCACATCGGGCCGGAGGAAATTCAGTTCCTTGGCCACATCGTTGACGGGACGGGTGCCGCCCTCTCCCTGAGCACCTAGATCTCATCGAGGCCAAGCCAGTACCCCGGACGAGGATGCAGTTTCAGCGATTGATGGGGCTCCTAAATTGGCTCAGGACATTTATTCCAGATTTTTCCACAGTAACTGCACCGCTGACTGATCTCTTGTCCCCAAAACTAAGTACCGTTGGACAGAAGCTGCGGACCAGGTGCTGACTGCTGTCAAGGCCCTGTTTAGTGAGTGTCATATGCTGGCCAGGCTGAGGCCAGAGGAGCCCCTGTACCTCCAGACAGATGCTAGCCAGGTGGGCATGGGGGCTGTGCTCTACCAGCTTGGGCCCGAGGGCGAGCGGCGGGTCCTGGAGTATGCAAGCGCTAAGTTCGGGCCTGCTGCTCGCAAGTATGATGTCAACGAACAGGAGTGTCTGGCAGTGGTGTGGGCGGTAGGCAGGTACCATCACCACTTAGAGGGGAGGTCGTTTGTGCTTCGTACGGACAATCAATGCCTAAAATGGTTGAACTCGATGCGAGGAAGTCTAAATTCACCCGCTGGGCCATGACACTTAAAAACTTCGATTTTCAGGTCGAACATGTGCCAGGGAATACAAATCAATTGGCAGACGAGTTGTCCAGGCATCCTGATCCAGCCATGATGTTCGAGGACGTGGGCAGCTGGGATGACTTGGTGCCACACCAAGGGGATATCTCGTCCATGACCAAGGGGCCGTCACCCGCAGCCCTTTACCTGACCATGCAGGCCGCCCCTAACTCTGACTCGGGCTATGTAAATACACTCTCAGACTTGGTACAGGCAGTGCAGCAGGCGCAACTGGGAGACGCGGCGACCGTGGCGCAGATGGAGGAATGCCGTGCAGGAGACCTACCTTTCAGGCGCTGCAGAGGGGGAGTACTGCAGGTCCGAGTCCCGGGGGACATGGAGTCCTGGAGTATCTACGTGTCGGAGGGGGCGCGGATGGCAGTCATGTAATTCTTCCATGACCACTCTCTTGCAGGACACCCAGGAGCGGAGCAGACGCTGAGAGCCGCGAGAAAGACATTCTGTTGGCCGGGCATCACAAGGGATGTCCGGGATTATGCCCGCCGTTGTCCACTCTGTCAGCATAGGAAGGTGCGGAGATCAGACGGAGAGGAACAGCAACGGCCCCGTTGGCCCCAGTAGCCTTTCCACACTGTGGCATTAGACATAATGGGGCCATATCCACGTAGCAAAAAAGGGAAGCGGTTCTTGGTCGTGGTAACAGATCTGTTCACAAGGTGGGTTGAGGCATACCAAGTGTCCAATGTACCTTCAGGAACTGTGGTGGCACTGTTGGAAAGGGAGGTGTTCCCGCGTTTCGGTTACCCAGCAGTGCTACTGAGTGACAATGGCGGGCAGTTCAAGGGAGCCAGGTGGAAGACAGCTTGCCGGAAGTGGGTTGTTGAACATCATACGACCCCCACTTACCACCCACGGGCCAACCCAACTGAGTGGCGGAACCAGGAGATCAAGGCTCAGCTTCGCCTCCGGTTGGGAGAGGACCATTCAAAATGGGACGTACACATTCCTAATCTATTGTATTGCCTGCGGCGGCAGACGAGCACCGTCACTGGCTACTCCTCCGCGGAGCTGCTGCAGGGACAAAAGTTGGCCTTCCCGGGAGAGTGCTGCGTGGCTGCGGCGGCAACAGAGGGGTGATGGGGGGAGAACCCCCACGTCGAACTCTCTGAAATGAGAGAGCAGGCACGTCAATGGCAGGATCAGTACCTTCAGCATAACACTCCACTGACAAATCACCCTCCCAAACCTCTTGAGCCAGGCGACCTGGTGTACGTCCGACAGCACCATCTGTCGTCGAGCGCCAACAAGTTCAGCGCGGGGCTGGCCCCGAAGCGAGACATCATATCACATCCAGACACCTAGTGGACGGCCATCTAAAATACACCGCAACGACCTGAGATGGGTTAACGACGAAGACAGGGAGGACAGGACGGGTCCCTGTCAGACAACGCGAGGGGACGCAACACATGACACCGGCCGCGCGAGGGGCGTTCCTCACGGGCTGCGGGACAAGCGGGACGCTGAAGACAGACGAGAAGAGCGGGCGAATAACCCGGTGGAAGGACAGGGCATGAGACAAAACGGCGAGGGGAGGCATGACCAGCCGCAGGCGGTGGAGCAGGCAGGACATGGTGAGCGGGAGAGGCAGTAGGACCCGGCCATCGATGTGTTCGAGTGGTCAACGGAGGACAGCTAGACAGACGTGACTCTTCCCGGTTTGATTGAAGAACCTGAGGAGGGGCAGACGCAGGAGCCCCCGACAGATGGACAAGTGCTGACGGACGACAGTCCACGGGTCACAACCAGGACGGTTGTCTGGTTTGAGAGTCTGGCCGGGAGACACCAGGAGCCTCAGAGGCTTGGGGAGCCACTGTGGCCATTAGACATTAGCCTAACTGAGTCTGACTTTTCGGTCCGGATCACGGAGCCCGAGACGGACGATGACGAGGAGGAAGATGATGGAAACGATTCGCCGCCCCTGCCGACAGACGAGGCACGTACAGACGGGTCTGCCGACATGACGGAGGCGGAGACGTCATCAGACGAGGAGCTGGAACCGTTCGTGGGGGATGTTTCTACCCCACCCTCACCCAACACATTTTCTAACACGTCACGTGCCAAACTGACACGTCCCACAAGGACACAACGGGCACCAGGGTATTTGCGAGACTTCGTGTGCTCGCAGATGGGTACAGTCAGTCCTGTCTTGCCATCGGAGCCCCGAGATAGTGTCATGAGCCTATTGCCTTATTTTGTCACTAAGGGGGTATATAATTCACGACCCACGGTACCAGACGTCGTCCCCACCACCACACAGAGTGCTACGCAGTGTGCGGTTATGAAAACTCGTGGATAAATGAGAGGCGTTGGCGGACATAATGGCCTCGTTGCAGGGTGGGCATTTGACGTCGACCCAAGTGTCTCTCCGGCTCCTTCAGGCCGTTATGCCTCGCCAGCGCCATCTCTTGCGTGTGTTGTGCGACGCAAGTGAGAGTGACGTGCGACGTTTTGTTTCCATACAGGATTTGACATATTATTTAATTGTAAATATATTTTTGTTTTACGTTTTTTGTATATATTTTGCTTATATTTTATTATAATTAATTTTGTATTGAAGGGTTATGTATTTGTATAAGTTTTAATTGTTCACCGGGCGCCAAGGCCGTGGCTTCCGCCTGTGACCAATCAGCGTGTTCCGCGGGCTCGCGGAGAAGGGGGGAGATGCAGGCGCTCAGGCGCGGCAGGGGAGTGGGAGGGCAGTCGTGGACCCGGCACGAGAGGCGACGGACGTGTTAGTGATGTCACTCCGGGATGGTGAGATTGAGCAGGAGCCTGCAGCCCTCGGTGGGGTATTTCCAGGGAATTCCGCAAACCGTGAATCAGTACCGCCGTTCGAGAGCTGTGTATGCGGAGATGAGAAGGTAGACGATGGTACAGCCAGTTACGTGACGGAGTACTGTAACAGGTGATGTAATGTACCGTGTGATGTGCTAATAAATCTAGTTATATTTACGTGTTCTTTTAATCGTTACGGCATCCTGGGTGGCCAAAACAGGCAGTGGAGACGGCGTCAACTTAAATAAATAAAAATTAGGCTTTACCAAAACCCCTAAAATCACAGGTTTGCAGGACTGTGTGAAATTTTTTTTATTTATTTACAATTTATAAATTTATAAACAATAAATTAAGTAATACATGTCAAACTTTACACTCAAACTATTAATTTCAAATTACATAAAACACAATTACACACTCTAAGTTCATTCTAGGGTTGAACATAAAATAAAAAAAATTAGGTAAATAAACATTAAACTAATGCTTATTAAATTTATAAAACATTTTGTAAACAAATGCCATCACCCACAGTTTGGGTGTTAAATCCTGGGATGAGCCTAATGATGTTACTGGTGCTGAATTGCAGAAATTGTCCAGGAGGGCGCCAGGCTATCTCGAAGTCTATCTGAATGCTGCATTTGTAAATCGACAGGCCCAAATGGTTACTAGGCTTGAAGCCTGAGAATATAACAAAGTATAGTTGCACAGTCCCTAGCCAGCATACTGTGCTGATTCCTAAACTATTGTAGTTTGTACTATAAATGAATCCGACTCAAGCGAAAAGGCTGCACTGTTAACCCTTTAGACACATTATATGCTATAATAATTGCTGATCATAATGACAGTCTTTATAAGGGTCCGATTGGAGGCATCTAATCTTATAAGTTTATCGGTAACTGTGGATAGAGTTCGTACTCTTGGCTCTAACTGTAAGAACTGCTGGGCTGGCTTAAGGGTCTTGCGTCCCATAGGGTTCCCGTCGACCTTATGGGATAAAGAGTGGATCTATGACATGTCGGAGCTGTAGTATCTGAGTGATCCTCTCAGCAGGAACCAAAAAGGGTGTGTGATGCGAATATATAGCCTCTCCCGCTTACACCAACCCATAGCCTTCTCGTGGTGCCAGTGTTTAAACAAATATGGGAAATGCCGGGGGTGCCCACTCCTCTGACTTCCTCGGTATGTCGGAATGGGAATTCTGGTGGATTAGTAAGCTGTGGGTAGGTGACTACGCCTTGCTCCTGCAGAAAGTCCACTGGGGGTTTTTGGACCCCCAAACCCTCGGTGGTGTCTCAAAACATCGGATTCAACGTGAAGAATCCATGATGCATATGGAATAGCGAAGGGCGGTTCCACGGCAGGGGTTCGCTCCCGGTCCGGGCACCCGGGCCCTGGCAAGGCTGCAACCTTTGGGCGGTGGATCGTCTAAGGGGCGGTAATTAAGGAAATCTATGGTTTGGTGTTACCTTACCTACCCGGGCTCTGGCACAGCTGTAACCTCCGGGCGGGAGATATGCTGATATTCAAGTACCCAAGGACATCCATGTCCTGATTCGGGGGTGCTCTGCCACCGTGAGGCTGCCCGGGAAAGCACTATACCTGAAGATGAAGGGTGCCATGGAACTGATCCTTTACTGTGATAGTTCCCTGCTGAGATTTCCTCTAATGGCTCAGGATCAGGATTGGAGTAGGAAACGTGGTGGTAGTGGTCCTCCTATGCTTGGAGAACACTCTGAGGGGTCCCCGCCCTGCTGACGAGTGGAAGTGTTGAGCTACTTAAGCTCGGGTACTAGCCTGCTGAGCTAGTAGAGGTTGGATAGGCCTCAGCTGGATCATGAGTAACTGGGTGACCGAGGGGTCCCAGGGATGTGAGAGGTATGGTTCCGTATCGGTGCTACTCAGATACCACAGAGGGGGCTGGCTCTGTAGGTGGTCTGGGGGTTTAACGGCGGAGCTGGGGGCAGGTCGGCGGGGCCGAAGTTGGGATGGGTCTCCTCAACCTCTCGACCTAGCCGTGCGCTCTCCAGTAACATGCTGCGATTGTAAATGGCGAATCTATTTCCCGGTTCTTTGTACCCATGTTAGGCACTGGTAACAGTGTCTGGCATGTAAAAGACCCATCTTTCTCCTAACCAGGACCATGCCCTAATGGGATTACATGCCTGGGGGAGTATCGATGATTATTTTGAGGTGTGAACCTAATGTACATGTCAGAACTGCTGGTAGTGGTGGATATCCTCTGGATCATGAGCAACTGGGTGACCGAGGGGTCCCAGGGATGTGATAGGCATGGGCCTGTATCGGTACTCCCTGGAACCATAGTGGGGGCCAGCACTGTTGGTAACCTGGGGTAAACGGTGGGCTAATGCGAGTTCGGTGGGGCTGAAGTTGGGATGGGTCTCCTCCACTTATTCCCTAATCGGATTATGCCCTAACTGGTTCAGTTGCAATGGGAGTCTGTGCTTAAAGGCTGTAGATTGTTTGTATATACTGTCAGAACTGCGAATCTACGTTAAGTAATTAAATAAAACAAGTCGGCCAGTCTCGTAAATTAATAACATCGTGGCAGAGACCACATGGCGAAGTGAAACTGAAGATGCTCGGGTTAGGCCATGAAAAAAAAAAAAAAAACTGGATGCATGGCGTGTAATTAATAAAGGTTTGGGTGCATTGAATTATAAATACCAGAAAGAAGCTGTCGGAAATCAAAGTTGTAGGCTCCTCATGGAACGGAGTGTCAGTCCCGGGCCGCGGTCTGACGAAGATTGCAGGAATAAAAGGTGCTAGGTATGAGATAGCATCACATTGCACTAAAATGCACAAAAATTAGAAACACACACACATATATATGATATTATATGCCACACTTGTCTTAATAAAAACTTAGTTAATTTACAGCTTTGCTAAGGAAGAAAGATTCAGTAAATACCGACAACTGGCTGGATCTCAATACCACATTAAGATCCACCAAGTACCTATTTGAGTTTGGAAAAAAAAACTACAATTTTCTAATTTCATGCAGTTTTCATTAAACTCAGGAAGAAAAGGAATAATTCTTTCGATGATGAAACTATGTGGGATACTTTTAACGATCCAAATGATAAATGTGTGGTGCCAGACAATGATTTCATTATAAGTATAACTGTAACAGAAACAGACATAGGAGGTATCGAAACATATCTTCAGTGATAAAATATTTGGCTGGGTATAGCGCGCATGCTGTGTCAAGAAGGCTTAAATGTGATTGTTTCAAGGAATAGCTGACACTTGATAGGTTAATGGGATACGAAAACTGCTATAGCCTCATTAAAAACTTAGACAGAGGCGGACTTTTGTATCTACAAGAAATTGTTGTAAATCTAGTTGTCTACAATTATATTATTGTCAACAAACTTGTAGGTTCAGGACACCAAAAACAGTTTTTAGCTTGCACTAATCAAAAGAGAGTTGTTACAAGTCCAACTGTAAGTGAATTTTACCAAGATGTCTTCCTTAATTGGGAAAAGTGTACGAATAATCATTTGGCCGATGATATTGTCAAAATGATAGTGTGGGCTTCCACAAACACAGTCTTGAAAAAAATATTGCAAGAAGAGGATAGATGCAAGTGGCAAAGCAGGTGAAGGTGGAAAGAAGAGAAAGTTGTTAATGTTAAAGAAATAAACAAACATTTTAACAAAAAAAAACCGACTTCAAAATAAACAATTCCAACACAAAATAATATGCACTAAAAAGTAAAAAAATAATTATGTATTCTTCTACAACTTAATAATCAAATTACTTTTTCTACTCATCAATATGTATGTACGATCTATGTGTTTACCACGCAAGAAGGTAGTTAATTTGTTTCCTTGGCTGACACCGACTCCAAAAATAACAATAATTGTAACTACATTATATTATCGTAATAATTTGATTGACTTTTAAGTAGTCTAATATTTTTCATTTCATTTTACTTAGGAGAACTCTATAAAACATTTTGATCATTGTTTGTTATTCATAGGTATGTGTTGAGTTATATTTGAAGTGGGTTGGTACCTACCTACCTTCTTGCGTGGTAAACACATAGATCGTACATACATATTGATGAGTAGAAAAAGTAATTTGATTATTAAGTTGTAGAAGAATACACAATTATTTTTTTACTTTTTAGTGCATATTATTTTGTGTTGGAATTGTTTATTTTGAAGTCGGTTTTTTTGTTAAAATGTTTGTTTATTTTTTTCATTTTTAGGGACTCTGAAGTATTTTTTATTTTATACTTTTTAATTTAAGTTCGTAAATATAAATACAGGTATGAAATGTTTTTTAAACTACCTCTTGAAGTCACGTTTAACCAAATTAAATGAAATTAAAATAACAAACTTAAAAAAAAATGTTGCTATTGCTAATTAGCGCCATGGCAGGCTCCTAAGAATTGAAGAGTTCCGTTACTTTGTCATGGATCCCATGATCAGAACCTAACCAAACTCTCATTAAAATACCCTTGAAGTACGTCTTTTCCAATAAAAAAAAATTATCGAAATCGGTTGGCGTGATAATGAGTTATTCGTCCTTTTGTCGCGCACACATTTAATGAAAATTTAAGACTTATATGGTTTTCTCATGGATGCCATTGTCAGAACTGGACCAAATTTAAATGGGACCACACGGGAAGCACCAGCTTTCAAATGAAAAAAGAATCATCAAAATCGGTTCACCCAGTCGAACGTACTGAGGTAACAAACATAAAAAAAAAAAAAAAACATACAGTCGAATTGATAACAACCTCTTTTTTTTGAAGTCGGTTAAAAAGATGGCATTTCCTTGTTTCCTAGACGGAGCTTGCCTACAATTATGACTATACATTTTTATTTGTGGTCAAAAGTATTCTGATTTTATTTCAAAGGATTGCTTTTCTTGTGTATGTGATGTAATTTTGATGTAAATTTTGGCGGAAAAGAGTTCCGTTACTTTGTCATGGATCCCATGATCAGAACCTAACCAAACTCTCATTAAAATACCCTTGCAGTACGTCTTTTCCAATAAAAAAAAAATTATCGAAATCGGTTGGCGTGATATTGAGTTATTCGTATCCTTTTGTCGCGCACACATTTAATGAAAATTTAAGACTTATATGGTTTTCTCATGGATGCCATTGTCAGAACTGGACCAAATTTAAATGGGACCACACGGGAAGCACCAGCTTTCAAATGAAAAAAGAATCATCAAAATCGGTTCACCCAGTCGAACGTACTGAGGTAACAAACATAAAAAAAAAAAAAACATACAGTCGAATTGATAACCTCCTCTTTTTTTTGAAGTCGGTTAAAAAGATGGCATTTCCTTGTTTCCTAGACGGAGCTTGCCTACAATTATGACTATACATTTTTAATTGTGGTCAAAAATATTCTGATTTTATTTCAAAGGATTGCTTTTCTTGTGTATGTGATGTAATTTTGATGTAAATTTTGGCGGAAAAAGTGGCAATATGTAATATTGAAACAACTTTTAAAAATTTGAAAATAAAGACTTGAGATAAATCAATTAACACTTTCAATGGTGAATTAGAATGCATATCACATTGAAGTTAATAATAACTTTTCTCCGGACATTCCTAGCTACTTTGATATGTGCTACTTTGATAGGATTGCCAAAATTGTTGTGGATTACTTTAAACATTTCGAAAGATATGTTTTCAGATGGTTGTAAAGCAAAAATAATTTATTACAATGTCAGATATTTTAACTTCAAAGCATGCTATTTTTTTTTGTAAATTTATTTGAATGTTCCACTAGTTAAAAAATGTATTAAATGGAGTCACTGACCTTTAAAAATAGCACTTTTTTTTATTGAATTACTAAGTCAAAGAACTGTAATTTAAAAACTTTTCATTCTTAGTGCCAATAAATGTAATTATTATTCATGTATTGATACTTATATTTACGAATATATAGTTAGGTAAAATCTCTAACTTGTATTTATATTGTGTATGTATGAGCAATACTGTTATTTTAATTTCATAAAATTTATTTTCATAACAGAGAACACTTTGTCTAAATTAATTCTTTATAGAATACATTGTTTATATTGTAGTTATTAGCAACAAAAAAACGCATTTCAAAAGGAAGTTATATGTATTTAAAGTAAATAAACTTCTTGTACAGTGTTTCAAGTCGTAAATGTTTTTATAGAAACTGTGAGACTTTCTAGATATTTTTTTTTGTTAATTTGTTACTCTGCAAAAAGCCAAAACCTGATACCAAAACCTAAAATTCTTATGCAAATTTTCCGATATCTTGTAGGGCCAGCACTGCCATCTGGTCACATCGGTGGGGAAAGAATGGCCTACTGTTGATGGCGTCACAAGGGTGCACGCAGTCCTGAAGTCTAGTCGGTGTTGGCTAAGTTCGGTGTGAAGGATTATATTTCCCCTTTCCCCTTCTACGCTCATGTCTTAGTCTCGAATTTTCAGTCAACCGATAATGGCTGCACGCAAGAAACAGTCTGCTTACAGCGTGTAGAGCTGGGTTGTACACATGGTTACTAGATGCCCAGCTGAGCGGACTTCCACCCACCCTCTGGCACGCGCACTTGAGAGTGGTGGAGGGGGGGGGGGGGGGGTGGCGCTCTGGCCAATAAGAGCTCACAGCTGCCTGTATTCCAGAGGAGAAGTGCTTACAGAGTGGTGTACACAACTGGGAATCTAACCATGTTTTCACGCTGCCGCACAGGGCAAGAGCAGGCAACTTGGCCGGCTACCGGTACAGCCATGATGTAAAGAAGAGGAGGTGAAACCGTGCGCAGGTTTTCCCCCTCCACGCGCTCCCTCGCTACGTCACCTTGGTTGTAGCCAGCGCTCTTCTTCCAGGCGCTTCCCATCCATTTCATCTGTGTCTCGAGCGAATTTTTGTTATTATTGGTGCTTATACAATCCTGAGTGCTTTTATGTAGCTGTGCAGTGTTCGGATTTCACAATCATTTCATTAAGACTCGAGATTCTGGCAAATAATATTTTTCTTTTCCAAAAAATGAAGATCTTTGCAATAAGTGGGTGAACGTATCTAAAAGGAAGGACACATTCTGTTAGCAGAGGTAAGTTTAAACAAACCTGATTTTAAGTAGAAATGTCACTTGTTTTATAATACGAGTATTTATTTTTATTTTTTTTATATAAGGAATATATTTCATGCAAAATACTGAGTTATTATCTATAATAATAAAGTCTTACGCGGTAAAAAGGTTATTTACTGAATTAATTTATTAAAAATGAAATCTCAACGTATATATACCCATTAATAAAAACTCAAATCAATTGTTTTTATAATGTTTGTGTGTTCGGGCATCAGCGATAACTACAGAATTTATTTCAATTTAACTTTTTTTTCTTGTTATAGAACTAACCTAAACACTAGGTTGTGTAGTATTAATAAAGGGGGGAAAATATTTCATCAATGCATGTAAAAAAATCGAATGAAAGTAGGAATGTGAACCCCCTATACATCAAAAATAAACATGCATATTTTTTATATTGTTCAAAATGTTCTCTTTAATGGAGTGGGGAGGACATATGATATCATTACGTAATGGAGTGGGGAGGACATATGATATCATTACGTTTAAATATATTTAAGTATACACGTTAAACCGTGAGACAATAATTATAAAATATACAAAAATAAACAGGCTTACATACAACCACTTTTGAAATTCGAGGTCTAATATGTTTGTTTGAATACATTCGTTTAGGCCTTGGAAGAAGTTAATTTTTATTTCATTACGATATGTATTTAACTTAATAATGTTAATGCAAAATACCGCTCAAAATGCGGTGCGTGAAAGTGAATTACTTTTCTTGTTACATGTGATGATACTGATTTTAATAATATGTTAGTTACCTAAAGGTATTTTAAGATTTCAGCATTACAATCTCTTTGTGTTGTGTTATGTTGTTGGTTTACACACAATAATGAAAATGAACGTAAATAAATTCATTGTTATCTAATTTTGTCTTTGCCAATTTTTCCATTCAAGCGTTTAGATAATGGTACAATTTTGTTTCGTCTCTCCATGTAAGAGTTTGTATTTACGCCTTAAATAGCATTTAACGCATTAAAAAAACTGCCGTTTTAAATACTTAAATATAAGGTTTGCAGGGACCATAGCTCAGTACATTCTCAGCGCACGTGCGTGTGTGCTCCATAGGTGTATCCTGAAAAAAAGGGGGGGGGGGGGGGGCACAGGGCACGTGCCCTCCCACCCATCTAAAGGTAAAATATACATTGATTAATAACGACTTTTGCAGTAATAAACGGGTATCATACTAGGCTCAGACTCACGGTCCCCCCCCCCCCCCCTCAGTAATTCCTGGATCCGCCCCTACTGTGTCTACAATTCTAACTCTAACACAACTCGGCTAAAACTAAAAACAGTGTAGCACATAAGTTTGCATGTTTGTAGGTATTAATTTTTCTAGATTCTATAACTATAAAGCGCACGAGATATATAAAAAACAGCTATGTATTGAAAATTGTACATGTGGAAATTTGCA
Organism: Bacillus rossius redtenbacheri; assembly: GCF_032445375.1. NCBI lineage: Eukaryota > Metazoa > Arthropoda > Insecta > Phasmatodea > Bacillidae > Bacillus > Bacillus rossius. The sequence continues at coordinate 334,001,121 of NC_086330.1, read as the reverse complement.
GCGCGGCTTTGGAATAGTAATTATCGAGGGAAGCGGCTTTTCCGTAAAACTAGATATAAGTGGGAAAAATGGTATTTCCGATTTTAATGTTTCATGATTACAATGATTTTATTCTATTTCAATATTTTTATATTTTTAATGTTTTTATCACATTATTTCCTTTGAATTTATTGCCTTCAAATCATTTTAGTATTACAGAATCCAGGAGGAATTTTGAAGCGCCAATTTTAAGGGGAATTAGATGAACTTAGATATTTATTTTGTAATTTTTTTCCATGGAAAAGCCGTGACTCTTCAATTGTCTTATCAAATTATGCGAGTGCCTGCAAATGCACAATGTACAGGAGGTAAAACAATACTTATTTTGTTATAACATGGAATTTTCAGTAATCAAAATTATAGCAAGCAACATTTTTGAGTTTTCAGAAGTTAACCTTATAAAAATGGAGAAAGAAACACCTACAGCCAAGATACACGCGTTAAAATTGCATTCAAATACCTATGAGGGACGGGAGTTCTTCAAGCCATTATGAATCGATTTTGGCTTTAATAAAATGTAGTGTAGAAGGCATACGGGTTTTGTGAAATATTTACTGGCGAGTTATTTTGCAATTAAGTTATTTTTAGTAATCAACCAACAATTATGTGCCATGTTTTAACGCACAATGTGCTTGGGGGATTTGAAAACTATTAGGTTTTACCTCTCCAAGATAATAAACAAATCCAACTTTTCGTTTTTTTTTTGCCGTGAAATTTTTTTTGTAATGCCTGCAAGCTGTTTTTTGCTGAATATTGTAGAGCTATTTGGTTTATTAATATATTTTTATTTATAATATTATATTTTTTAAATATACTTTCTATCATTATTTACCCTTTTGCTTATTGCTTGTAACTAAATAAAATTAAATTTAGTAAATAAATCAAAAGCGCTTATGTTTATGTAAATTAAAAATAAGTATTTATAGGAACTTTGCTTTGTGTCAGATGCTTTTTTTTTGTAATACGTTTATATTATTATTTGTCGCCTGCATCCTGAATGTTTATTATATCTATTTTATTAATATTCATAATAAATATTTTCGAAGTATATTCATTCCAATTCCCATTACCATTCTGTGTTTACAAGACTCAATCAACATTTTGAAGTGATGAAACAGCAGAAAAATATTGCTTCGTTGATTTTATTATTAATATAAACCCCGTGTTTGGATGCTAATACATTTATTTAAACTGTTTGTTCTAAATGCATGCTATACAATGTACATAGCAAAGAATTTCTACGCTTCGTGGTCACTCTTACTATTCAAACGATTGTAAATGAACTGTCTCTGCGTCGTATTCCCGTAAGCGCGCTGCGTGTAGACCGGGCGGTGCGACCAAGGTGACGTAGTGCGCAGTGGAGGACGAGTTTGGGCGGCCGGACGGTTTCACCTCCTCTTCTTTACATCATGGGTACAGCCAGCCTGCGGTGATGAGCGTTTAGAAAAGGGTGTCCAGCAATTCCAATCAAAGATCGCGAAGAGTTAGAATGGAGACACATACTAATGCTCGCCATTCAAGTGTGTACCTATCACTGAAACTAGCCACTTCAGAATGTTGTAGGTTCAGCAAACATGTATAATATTTTCGAATAATAAGCATTGCTTACAATGTTTGCACAGAATATTCGCTCCTGACCAACCTACATAGTATTTAAAAAAATCTCAACACTCTTTATAAAAACAGTTGTACAGTTTATGTTTAGAATCTTCAGTTATTTCAAAAAGCAATTAAAAATAGTCTTCATAAAACTACGAGCCTGAATTGAACTTATTAGTTTATTCCCATGATAATTATCCAAAATTACTTTTATTTTCCTGCATATTTTGTCCGTAAACATTCTGCAGTGGCATAATGTCGCTGTTCTTTGAGACGCAGTACCGAGTGATCAGCATTTTCTCAGTTAGTCCCTCTTCTCGACTCCGCTAGCAGTCGCTCGTCGTCTTGTGTTCTCTCCAGACGCAGACTGCATAGCCGCTTTCAGCTGATGTACTACCCCCAGGATCATCTATGTGACCTCTCGCACCAATATCTCACACTCCCAGTTGCAAGTGTCTGTTTCATTTGTTTCCACTTCAGTCATTTTCCCTAATGGCTTCGCTTTAGTAATTGACCAATATAAAACCACTTTCGAAAGACATTAGCAATTCAACGATTTAGGTGAAGGAAGGCTCATCACAATTTCCTTATCCATCGTGTAGAGGAAATAACTGCTCGTACATGGGTTGACTTTTAGGTGTATAAATGATGAAGTTCTTTAGAAGTAATGGTAAACCAAGCAAAACCTTAGTTTTACACTTGTAATGTTTCACTTTACACTATAGGGAGTATAGTACCCCAAAATGTTACAAACATTTTCAATACCTTTGTAAAATTCGTTTCCTTAGGAATCAGAGCATAATCTCTTAAAACGAATCGGCCTTTAAACTCACTACATATTGTAAGGACATTTTTGCCAGTTTGATTAATTGGCTAAATTTTGCAATACTAATAGGTTTATGTCAAAATCCTTTTGTTCCTACATTTATTATTTAGTATGAATTGTTTGGTAATTGGTTCCTAAATATGTCTTAATTATACACTAATAATGGATTTTTAATACAAACCGTTCTTTACCTTCATTTCTATATGTTATCTTGTATTTGTATATCCTATAAACTTGTCATATTATACACTGCGGTCATTTGTGGTAACTTTGAAACACAATCAAAATATACATATTGTTACGAACGTGAGCAAGGCCATGACACGTGCAGGTGCAGAGCTGCCTGGCGGCTGCCGCAACATGATATGCGCCGCGCGCGCCTGGAAGATTACAAGGATTCTCGCTTTCCCCCTTCCTTCCCACCACTACCCACGCGGCGCCCTGCCTTTAACAAGTAATTGACACCGGACAGCTGCGGAGTTACGCGAGCCGCCGACACGTGTTTCCAGAGATTTCTGCCGTCGGGTCGGCGCGGAATGACGCGACTGGCCCCTGCCGCGCTCTCGCGAGTTCTAGAAATTGCGGCTGATATATAAAACTTGGACGGCGACCTCGAGAGAGAGAGAGAGTGAATTCAGAGTTCAGGCGGGAGCTTTCCCGCGGCGGAGTTTCCGGGGCGATAGTGCCGCGGGTGCGGCAGAGTGGTGAAGTCCTTGGACGAACGTTCCAGGGCGAAGAGTTCAGTTCCGGGCGATAGTGTCGCGGGCGCGGCGGAGTCCCGAGCGAAGTTCCGAGCGAGGCGTCGGGCGGATCCTCGGCGAAGGCAAGTGCGTCGGCGGCGGCGGAGTGCGGTGAAGGAGTCCAGCGGCGGAGACCCACGAGGGGTGCTGCGACAAGAGTTGCGCCAGAGGTGCGGCTCAGTGAGGTGTGCGGTGCGTGAAAACAAGTGACTGGGGAAGAGACATTTCTTTAAGTTCAATTTATTATTTGCTCTTTTAGAAGATTATTTGTAAGTGACATACATAAGTAGTGGCCATCAATAAAACTGTGTAGTGTGTAGTAAAATCTATTAATTGGGCTATCCTTTACGAACCCGCGATCGTAACAATATGCTCATCACTGACTCCCTGACTTTGTAACGCTGTATGAACTCTGTTTTAATGCGCTTTGAGTGTAACATTTTCATTGCTCTTTGCTAACCCTATCCTTCTAGTATTGCTTCTCAGTACGTGGCGCAAAGATGCCGATAGTTTTTAGAATTTTTCAGTGTTAAAGTAGCTAGCCTTTGGTTAGTTTGCCAAGTTTTGGCCGCGTATAAATGTTTAATATAATTCAAGTAGTTGGTCTCAACTTGTAAATATGAATCTACTACCCGCTGTTGTGTACATTTTCTAGCGCTAATGATAATATTAAATTCATAGCGAATATATGCTAAGGCATATTTTAAATATAGCATGCTTATGTTGTTGTGAACTCTGTTCAATTGAGCACCTTCAAATAAATCGCAATACAATATCGTTGCCATCCTGGTGTGTATAGAGAGTGAATCTAATCCACAGCAAAGGTGATTATTGAATGACCAGACACAATTAACACGCAATGCAGTTTTTCAAGAGGTTCTTCATTAACTACAAATTTTTGTCAAATATTTTTTTATCATTTAATGTATATACGTATGTATCAGAAAATAATATTTATTTGCATATCCATAAAATTAATTTAATTTTAAATAAATATTCGGGTACATTAAATTAAGTGTTTTTTATATTCAAAAATTTTCAATGGGTGCATAAGGCGCCTTACAACTAACTGGTAACAAACATTTACTGTAATTATTAAGTAATGTGGATTAAGTACTGTGAAAGACTATCATGGAATGCTCTTCATTAGGTTAAAATGTTTACAATAGAAAATGACAGAATAAAAATTCATTTTTATTGCTGTACAGATATGTCTTTTAGAATGGGGAAATTTTTACCAGCATTGTTAGGGTTCTCAAAATTAATTTTTCATAACTACTAAACCAGTACAAGAAACCTTGTTATAAGAATAAATTATTACATGTATGAAATATTTATCAACTTCAACAAAAATTGTTCCAGCTTTTATATGGGGGAAAGAATTCTTCCTTAAATAGTAACTGTATAAAAAGGATTTGTGAATAGCACTGTCGAAGTACTCAGTTGATAAAAATGACTTTGTCTAAATGATTATTCTATATTTTTATAAGGGGGAGAGAATCCACTCTTAAAGATTAACTGTATACATCTAATTGGTAAATATCACTGTCGAGAAACTAAGATGATTAAAATGATTGCAAGTCAAAACTTATATATCGTTTCAATGTATGTAATAGTGACTAGCCAATTACATGTTATGTGCGCAGCTTCACTCTCATATTAATAAATGCGTGGTGCCTGAGCCTGGGCGTACGTCCGTTGGTTTTAACGTGGAAAGTCTAAGGCAGAGTCGCCTACAGCGTACTGGGTTGAGAAGAAGTACACCGAATACGGTAGAGGTGCTCGCCCGATTTTTGAACACCGAATCATTTAGGTACCTGCATTTGACACACAGGTTCATCTGTCCAAAGGTATGTCTAATTTTTATTTTCGGTTGGTCCTTGAGTTAGATAAAACTTTTAACTGATATTTTGAAGCTTTTTTTGCGCTCTTAACCTATGTTTTTAGACATCAATACTGTCCCAATGACTTAAGTTGATTGATGTCGACAAATGTTCACGCAGACAGTAAGATCGCCGCGTTACCACAGGCGGTCGTGCGTTACAAGTTATGCTGTGCAACCTCCTCCAACACCCCCCCTTCCCAATCAACCGCTACCCAAACACAAACGTCACAATGCCAAGGTCCTTTAACTGTCTGACTATATAGAGTGAGTAAGAATTCGACCAAAACTTTGGCTGCAGGTTGATCACAAGAAAATCATTTGATCATCTACATAAAATACTGAAAATAATATTTAACTGAAAGAAGTTCTGCATCCACAGAAATAATTGTTGCTGTCACACAATGATCATATTGTCGCGGGTTGAAATTTTGCAGGGTTGTTAAAATCAAATTTAGGGACTTTACTGACGGGACTCTGGGCTGGCTGCTCTGTTCACTCGTCAGCGCAAGTGGCGTGACCATGTAATTGGGGCACGGGGCCGGCGCGGCGCGCTGCGGGCTTGCAGAATTTTGTTTGTTTGTTTGGCCGCGCGCTGGCGCAGCCACGGGCCGCAGTTACTGGGGCGCGCTGTCGTAACAAGCCGCGCGGTGTGGCCTGCACATCGGGGTAGAGGGGGGGTAGTCTTCCCAGATGTTCTAGTTAGTTGTTTAGTAAATTTGACTTCAATAACGAGCTTTTGTTATGGTAGGCGCGGCAGGGCGCGCGAATTTAAGCGCAAGTGAGTGGTGACTCGGGGCTCACTCAGGCGGAGGCTATGCGTCTCACCTGTGGTCACGAGTTGTTAGTTCGTTCGTGATGTAGGAATTCAGGCTCACTCAGGCGGAGGCTATGCGTCTCACCTGTGGTCACGAGTTGTTAGTTCGTTCGTGATGTAGGAATTCAGGCTCACTCAGGCGGAGGCTATGCGTCTCACCTGTGGTCACGAGTTGTTAGTTCGTTCGTGATGTAGGAATTCAAGCTTTCGGGCGGAAGCTATGGTCGACGCCAGAGGCCACGAGTCGTTTAATTTAAGTTAGGTCATAATGTAGTCGTCAAGCTTTCGGGCGGAGGCTATGGCCCTCGTCAGGGGTCACGCGTCATAGTTTTTAAAATGTAATGTTCGTTCGGGATTTCAAGGGCAGGAGAGGCCCCTACGTTATTTTTTTAAAGTAATCGATCAAGAAAGGCTTTTCGGAAAATGTGAGTATGGACTTATCTTTGTTTTAATTTTAAGTATTAATTATGATTTGAGGTATTCGGAAGGACTAGGGAAGTGTTTAGTGAAGTTCTCTCATTCTCTCTCTTGTAAGGTCGTTCAATCGTTAAGGAAGTAAAGAGATTATTGTTTTAAATTGTAATCCTGCTATTTAAATGTTCTTTAAAATGATGTTGAGTATTTGACTTTAAGAATAAAATAATTTTAATTAAGTATTATGTTATTTTGCAAAATCTCCTTAGTTCAGCTCTCACCAGACATCCTGTACGGGATGACGAACCTATGATCCTAGGTACAGTAAAGTATTTTATGAAGTTAAGACTAGTTGATGCCAAGCGAGTTGTTTCTATGTAAAGAGCTACGATTCTCGCCCCCCCCTCTGAAGGTGGATCGTGACAGAAATGGCGGTGGCACCGGCTAGGTGTTCGTGACAGAAATGGTAGAGTTCGCCGGATAGGTTCTATTTCTGGAGAGAGAGAGAGGTAGATTTTTATGTTTATTATTAAGTTAGTTTCAGCTTCTGATAGCAGGTTATTAAGAGTTTACTTGAGGAGAGGATTACGGAATTTTAGTCTATAGTGGAGGAAGTCTTTGAGATTTTTTTTTTGACGTAACAGATGTTTATTTGAGTATACTTGTAAGGATAAAGTTTATAGTGATAAGTTGTTTTAAGTCGTTGAGTTTATCAGGGATTTTTACGTGAGGAGAATACGTTATAATTTAAATGATTAATAGAGATAATGCAAGTGGTTTAATTTAATTGAAATTAATTTTAAGATTGTAGGTTAAGAGAGTTAAAATTTAAAATAAAGTTTTTTTCGTAAATAGGAATTATTTTCAAGAGAAGTTTGTTTTGTTTTCGTGCGCGTAGGAGACGAGACGTACGAATTAAATCAGTCGAGGGAAGGATAAACGTTAGAAAGGAATTAAAGAGAAAACGAGAGTTTATGTAAAAGAGAGTTATAGAATTTATAGTGATGTTTTGTTTTAATTAGAAAAATGTTGAGAGTTGTTTCAGAACGACACGTCAGTGGACGTGGCAGAGTGAACACGTGACGGGGAGGTGCTGAGACCTAGCGGAGAACGGAGGAACCGCAAGCGAGGGTTGGCGCACCTGATGGAATTCGGTGACGTCACGGGCTCATACGGAGACGTGGACAGGCCGTGACCTTGTTTTGATCAGCTGTACGGTAACTTAGCGATAAGAAAATAGACTATTGGTTAAATAAATTTAAATTTAAGTGTGTTTTAGGAGAAGAGGAACTTTCAGTATGTAAGTAATTTAATTTAAGAAGTGTATGATGTATAGGCTAGAAGTGTTTCGTTGTAAGTTGTTTATGTTTTTGTTAGTTAAATTCTACCTCGGTTTTAAAAATATTTTTTTGGGATTTGTAAACATTATTAAGGAGGTACATTATAAAATCGATAAGCATTGAGAAAAGTGGGAAGGATAGTTTTTGTGTGTAGAGGGAATTTACTCCAAGGGAACAGAGAGACAAAATTAATGTTTTCTTTAGGGCGAGGGACCCTAAGGTGAGGTGTTGTGTCCCTGGGAAGTAGGGATTGTAGAACAGACCCATAGGAGATGGGCTATCTACGTGAATTAAGGGTTAGGAGAATCCTGAGTGTTGTTAGTAGTTTGGGGCAGGAGTTCCCCATGGTAGTACCGAAGTGGCTATCCTGTATGGGATAGGGTACCATTTCAATGAAGTTTGTTGGTGGGGTTAGAGCCCCCTGTGTAGTGGGCCTATAGCAGATAGGCACTACAGTGAAATTTTTGGTTATTTTGTGAGGTAAATTCCCTGGAGGTTAAGTAAGATTGGATTCAGTTAGGAAGGAGGGAAATGAGAAACATTGCTGTAGAGAGTTAGTGTACTTGCCTAATGTGAAATTGAATTTTACTAAATTAATTTAGGAGAAAGTTTTGTTCGGTAAATAAATAATAATGGAAGATAGCTAGATAATTAATTAATTTTTTTTGAGTAAGGTGTTTTAAGTAATGAAATAAAATAAGGTGAAGTAATTTATTTGAATAATTGGGGAGGAGTTTCTTTAAGAGTTTAGATAATTGTTTTTGAATTTATTGAGATATTCAACCAGTGAAGTTTGAGTATGAGAGATACAGTGAGATTTTAAGGAAATCGGTTGTTTTTAATTAGGACAAATGAGATTTTATGATTAAGAGTCAGTAAGCATAGTTAAAATTTACGACATGATATTTGTTGACAGTTTACAGTTATTAAGGAGAAAACAGAGTAATCTATTTATTTTTATTTTAATGGTTTGAAGATAAGATTATGAATTTTTTTTGGAAGTTTCTTTGGCATGTTGGAATAATTTTTTTTGATTTTTAGAATTTACAGAGAAAATTTAATTGATTTACATTAGTTTGGAAGTATGGAGGTTTAGTGTTCGATTAGCCCTAACTTGATGGTCGGATCCCAAAAGAATGCCGTAAAACCGATAGCCAATTGAGAGGAATGCGGTAGGCGCTTGTGTAGAGAGGGGTTGTGGGAAAACTCCTTGGGACTGATGGCAGATCAGGGGCCCTAAATAGTGTGTGATGCTGTAAAACCAGTGCAGAGAAAGCCTGGTATGCTTAAATTTTTGGGCACAGGTTATGTAAACCTGGGGTTCCATGGGATTTAGTCATGTTAGCTGCTGTGAGACATTAAGATTTCCAGGCTCCATAGTAAATTCAATGTAAATTTTTGTTTTCTTAAAATAATAAATTTGTTTTTAATTTATTTGAGATATTTGATTTGGAACAGTGAATACAGACCCCGAGGAATAAGAGTTGTCATGCTGTGAGAGGAGAAGGTGGTAGGCCTAAAGGGTACAGGCACCACAGAGGTTATTTGTATTGCATAATTTAAATATAAGGAAACTTGAGAATTTGAAATTTTGTTGTTGGTTTGTACACCCATAAGAAGAGTATAGGCAGAATTTTTATTGTTATGAGATGTCTAATTTAATTGAAAAGAAGAAAGTTTAAAGATGCAAGGTAACATTATTATTGTAATAATTGAAAGAGATTAAGAGGTAGAGAGAAATAGGCAGTTTTTGTTTGTAAGTACTAAAGTTTACATATAGAAATTTAGTAACTAAGAATGAATAATAAGTTAAGTCTAGTGTAAAAGTTTTTTTTAAGTTTGTTAAGTTAAGAGTCACAAGTAAATTTTTTTTTAGAGAGAATGTCTTTGATAGGAAGTATTAGAAACTTATGGGAATTTTAGGGTAACATAAATAATGTAGGTAATGAATAATAAATAGATGGTAGGTCTTAAGTTAGGATTAACATTTGAAGCAGAATTTAATTAAGAAGAAGGAAAATAAATAGGCCTAATGAAAAGAACAAAAAAGGATTTTATGGTAAAGCATTTTTTTTAAGTAATAAACAATGAATAATAATGTTGTTTCAGGGTAATGTGTACTAATAATACAATTTTTTTTTAGGACCAAAGAACAGGAATTATGTAATTTAAATTAACATGTATTTTTGAAACTGTTACAGATTCCTTAAGATGAGCTGAGCAGCAGTCCAGTTTACAAGATGACAAGAGTTCGAGAGACAAGATACAAGATCACTGAAACAAGAGCCAAGACTGAAGATTCAAGAGAAGAGAAAGCTGGCAGCCATGGACTTACAAGTGGAGATTAATAAGGTCATGTAAAGTTTTATTTTTTTTTATGGAAGACAGTAACTGGAGTTTTTTTTTTGTTATAAACATTATTTACAGAACTTTTTAGGTTATAGTAATGTGATGGAACTAGTGAGTTGTGGTAGCTGTCAAAAAGAACTAATACCTTAAGTTTAATTTTTAAAGTTAATTTTCTTAATGTACAGAGGGATTAGTAGTTTTTTTTAAACCTTATTTAGGTTGGAATTTAAATACAATAGCTTATTATAAATGTGTACGAACAGTTCAAGTTCACAGTACTGATAGGTAGGTCAGATGATCTTATTGATTTTGATGATTTGTTGTTTTGAGTTGATTTTTAAGTGTTGTGAATTAGACAATGAAATAGTTCTGAAAACTTAAATTATTTCAAGCTAAGAAATAGTAAAGTTAATTGTAACTCAAAGGACACCAGAATTTAATTTTTTTTTTAATTAGTAATGTTTGAAAATTTTATACTTTACAAGAAAGGTTATAAACAAACAGATCGGATGGAACAAGGATGCAGTAAATCACAATTTCATTTAGAATTATTGATTAGCTTTTGAGGTTATGAAGTAAAAGTAATTATAATTTAAAAGTTTGAATAAAAAAATGTTTTTTTTATTTGTTTGAAATAGAAAATTTAAAAGTTAATTAGTCATGATCTAGGTGGGTGATGGGGTGGGAATTGGCCACTCTTTTTCCCTATAACCTCCCTAACATGGCCTTCTATTACAACTAACAGAAATAAAGAAGAAGAAAAATGAAGAATTATTAGTTAGAATGTTTCTTTCATGAAGATACCTGATGAACTTTTACTGTTTGGAAGAATAGAAGCAAGGTTAGTCAGATATTTTTACTCAGAAGAAGAAGAAGATAAAGCAGTTTTATGACTCGACAAGCCAGAGATTGGTGTTTCCCCTCTGCGCTTCTATTGACTACGTTGTTTACTCTCATGGGATAGCTGGTTCGGCACCATGGAGAGAGATTGGTGGGCATTGTGGTTGCCCCCAGAAGAAAAGAAGAGTAGAAGAGGTTATGGGTGGGTCATGTGAACTGACCTTCAACCCAGTTACTTCGTGGGGACTATTTGCTGTATAGAGAAGATCAAGACTCAAGAGTTAGGGAAAATCATTGGAGGTCATGTTTCCCTTCCTTAAGTTTTTCCTATCAAATTATTTGCCTGATTAGATTATGCTAAGGGTGGGATACTTTATGTTAGCAGTTGAATTAATTAATTTTATTTTTTTGTGTGTTTGCATCCTTGCCCATCGATTGCAGTTTAGTAGTTAGTTTTGTATTTGTCAGGCGTGATGGTAATGCCTGTTGATGATGTTTCAGAATTGTAATCTGTTCGTGATGAGGATGGCACAACTCCGAAGCAGATGTGGGGAGAAGTTGTGAGCTGCCCTGGAAGCCAGTCCAGTAGCTGTTGGAGTTGAGTGGTGTTTGCTGATGGCCAGCCCAGGGAGCTACTCTTCTCGACAACACTGACTTCGAGGAGTTGCACCAACCTTCACGAGATAAGAGTTTAATTAATTGAAACACTGTAAGGACACTTAATTTTTTTTGAAGAACGAAAGAAGTATGGTAATAAACGGAAACCGAAAAAAAATAATAATAATAATTATCAAGAATTTGCACATTGTTTAACGAATACTGAGAAACTAAGAACAGTAATTTAATTTGTAAAGAGAGCTTCACTAACAGAACAATTTTTTTAGAATTGAGAACTCGAGCCTCTGAAGGTTCCTGTGAGAACAAACCAGATAAAAGTTTTACATTTAATTTTATGAATACTTGTTGTTTTAAAATAAATCTTATGCAGAATCTAGATGTATGTTCAGACAGCAAGGAACTAAGAAAATTATTATTTTTGTGAAATGAGGAATTTATAGTTATGGTTTAATGGAAAAAGACAATTTGTAATTTTGAGGTAGCTCGATGGGGCTCGAGCTCTGTGAGGGGAGGGTTATGTCGCGGGTTGAAATTTTGCAGGGTTGTTGAAATCAAATTTAGGGACTTTACTGACGGGACTCTGGGCTGGCTGCTCTGTTCACTCGTCAGCGCAAGTGGCGTGACCATGTAATTGGGGCACGGGGCCGGCGCGGCGCGCTGCGGGCTTGCAGAATTTTGTTTGTTTGTTTGGCCGCGCGCTGGCGCAGCCACGGGCCGCAGTTACTGGGGCGCGCTGTCGTAACAAGCCGCGCGGTGTGGCCTGCACATCGGGGTAGAGGGGGGGTAGTCTTCCCAGATGTTCTAGTTAGTTGTTTAGTAAATTTGACTTCAATAACGAGCTTTTGTTATGGTAGGCGCGGCAGGGCGCGCGAATTTAAGCGCAAGTGAGTGGTGACTCGGGGCTCACTCAGGCGGAGGCTATGCGTCTCACCTGTGGTCACGAGTTGTTAGTTCGTTCGTGATGTAGGAATTCAGGCTCACTCAGGCGGAGGCTATGCGTCTCACCTGTGGTCACGAGTTGTTAGTTCGTTCGTGATGTAGGAATTCAGGCTCACTCAGGCGGAGGCTATGCGTCTCACCTGTGGTCACGAGTTGTTAGTTCGTTCGTGATGTAGGAATTCAAGCTTTCGGGCGGAAGCTATGGTCGACGCCAGAGGCCACGAGTCGTTTAATTTAAGTTAGGTCATAATGTAGTCGTCAAGCTTTCGGGCGGAGGCTATGGCCCTCGTCAGGGGTCACGCGTCATAGTTTTTAAAATGTAATGTTCGTTCGGGATTTCAAGGGCAGGAGAGGCCCCTACGTTATTTTTTTAAAGTAATCGATCAAGAAAGGCTTTTCGGAAAATGTGAGTATGGACTTATCTTTGTTTTAATTTTAAGTATTAATTATGATTTGAGGTATTCGGAAGGACTAGGGAAGTGTTTAGTGAAGTTCTCTCATTCTCTCTCTTGTAAGGTCGTTCAATCGTTAAGGAAGTAAAGAGATTATTGTTTTAAATTGTAATCCTGCTATTTAAATGTTCTTTAAAATGATGTTGAGTATTTGACTTTAAGAATAAAATAATTTTAATTAAGTATTATGTTATTTTGCAAAATCTCCTTAGTTCAGCTCTCACCAGACATCCTGTACGGGATGACGAACCTATGATCCTAGGTACAGTAAAGTATTTTATGAAGTTAAGACTAGTTGATGCCAAGCGAGTTGTTTCTATGTAAAGAGCTACGATTCTCGCCCCCCCCTCTGAAGGTGGATCGTGACAGAAATGGCGGTGGCACCGGCTAGGTGTTCGTGACAATATGAATTACTTGAACTTACGGTGATCCCATTTTAATTTTTGTAACTTTTTGTTTTCTAATTATCTCATTGAATTAGTCTACGACATCATAGGTTTTGCTGTGGTTATAAGATTTTGTTTAATTAAAAAATATTCATTAGCCTTAATAGAGTATTTATATATTTCAATAAAAAAGTTGTTCAGCGGCAAATTCAAATCTGTATACCAGTCTAAGGAAGCATTATAGAACAAGTCGTACAATGTATTCTTCTTATTTTTCAAAGATGAATCTGCAATCAAAGTTTGTTGGTTGAATCCCGCCTTTTTATATATATTCTGAGAAATGACCGTTATCTTCCGTGTATGCTAACAATATTTTGAAATTTTTTAAGACGAAATAATATACATTTTTAATTGGTGTGTATATTTATCGTGGTACCTTTTAGTTTCGGTACGATTTTAAATACGTTTCACATTCTTCCCGGACGAGTGTGGGATATTTTTTATGAAAAAATAACATTATGTTTATTTGTCTTCAGTACTTAGAGCTAGAGTGAACTATGAAAACAAAACACGGCCCAATGCAACAGTGGTCTCAAGTGCACGAGTCTTCCCGTGTTTGGCCGAAGTAAGAAACCCGTCGCGACTCGTCACGTGTTCGTGGGTATGAGAGAGTGTCGTCTCCACGACGACAGGAAAACTTGCCCACCCAGTGATCATCATTTGGGTGCGATAACGTCTTATAAATCGATGAACGCCGGCTGTACGCACGAAAAAGCATGACACATTGTCACGTTCCGCCTGAGCCGAGCGTGCAAGCGAGAGCGCGTACCAAGCGATAGAGAGGCACGATTGGCCTAAGCGTTCGGCTTGTGACGCATCTCTTTCTTCCACTCTCGTTATCACGTAAAATTATCGTCCGTAAACCGACTTTACAGACAACCCCCCTTTTTTTTTTAAATATATAATGTTTCTTCATTTATTATTTCGAGATTTCAAATTCCAATAATCACGCCTTATTATTAATACCTCGCTCGTTGATAAATAGCGATCAGCGAGTGAAACAGTAAGCGTGATTATACTGAGCAAGTTTGGTAGCCGTGAGTAAATTCGCACGCGAGGAGCTATAATAATCCCACCCAGTAAAGTTTCTCCTTAAACGAGATATTTTTTTTTTTTAAACTTCAGAGCAAATATTATAGACAAGTAGCAAGTAAATAAATTTAGTATCATCAAATTTACCTACTTCTTGCAGAAAAGCGAATATAATGTCTACGGCGAAAAACTTTTGATATGTTATCAATCATGGTCGACTGTGAAAAAAATTCAGCTTTTGAATAATTCTTCTGTACAAGTATTTAGTTCTTAACAATCGTCAGTAACCGAAACTGATTCAAGACTGATAGTCTCGATGATGCCCGCACTCGACAGTCAGCACTCCAGACTAGTGAGCTGTATTCAAGCTCGACTCACACTTGGAGCTTGAAAGCTTGTGGTGGCAGGATGACTACAAGCTCAGCTCGCCATCTGGAGATGAACCTCTGAGAGCTACCCATGGCGATTAGTGTTTTCATTTACTTATACCAGAGCTGTTTCCTTGACGTACTAAATGATAATAATCTGTAATGAAAATCTGTAATGAATTCGCTTGTCTTGCAGACTTGCGAATTAAAGGGAAGTAAAGACATTTTTGATAAGTATAAAGATGGTTACATAACACAATTTTACTATTAAGTTTATTATCGGGTCACACCAATTTAATTTTTCTCCAGATGTGGTTGTACTCTAAAAGTCTTATTTATTTTAGTCCATCTGACATTTTAACTACTCCATACATTTTCTTAGATTAAATTTAAAGTCGTTTTCTTAGTTTTTGCAGTTTTATTAGATACTAGCTTTTTATTGCGGCACATTATTATTTACATTATTTTTTGAACTCTAACAGAAAATAAGATTTTGAAAACATTATAAAGCGATACTTTAGATGTTAAATGAGATTATATGATTACTTATACAGTATTTACTGTTTTATCTAAAAGTATTTTCGCTATTAAACCCACACTGATTAATCATTTTCTATATTTAATCATTATTAATTTTTAAAATATTGTATTTTCTAAACAATTTTTTTTTCAAAGTATGTTATTAACTGCCATTTGATGAACTAAAGAATTACGATATCAACTATCCCCATTCACTTGGTAAGTTTATAACGAAATAATAATAATTTCGACTCCTCTCTCAAAAAATGTCGTAAAATTTAATGTTGTTTAATTAAAATACGTATTGATTTTACGGTGCACAAACTTTATAACCTAGTTTCCCGTGGAACCACCTTTGTAAAAACTTACCAGACCTAGAAGATAATAATTTGTTCTGTATATAGCTTCTATTACGCCGGGCAGCCCCTTCCTTCTGACCACCCGAGGTACACTTGAAGCCCTGCACGCGTGTACCGCGCGGAGGCATCGCAGCTGCACGAGCGCGCAAGTTCGCGCGAATCGTTCCGTTACTTCGCGCGAGGGACGACTACCGCGCACACGCATGTCTGGGCGTCTCGTCTTCACACCGGAGGACGCGCTTCTTGGAAACAGCCGACCCGCAAGTTGTATCAGCAATGTTTACGCTCTGTGATGTCAGTGAGATCATCTCGAGTGTCACCCAGATGTCTAGAGTTTTTTTCCCCTCGTATTAACATGTTACGTACGAGAAGTTAATAAGGCTACATCGCTTCGATCCTTTGACAAACTTCCTCTCCTATTAATTCAGCGCACGATTGATTTGAGTACCAGGCCTTATTGTGAAGTTGGGCTGAAGTACAATGACAAAAGTTAATTCTTTTCGTTACTTAGGTTTGCGTCTCACACGACCGGGTTGGTTATTTAATTTTCGAGTCACTGCTATTGGTTATGCGATTTTCATGTTAAATTATTTCCTCTAGCATGCTTGTATTTGCTGCTGGATCACAACACTTCTCACCAGATATTCACTAAACGTTATTTTAGAGGTGGAACAAAAATATTCATAAGTATGAAATTTTACTGATATTAGATAGTAAATATACTAGATAGTAAATATCTAAACATCTGTTGAGAAAATTTCAAAATATAACATAAAGTGCAAGAGAGATTTAGTGATAAATTTATCTACAAAGTAAAGTAATTAAAATAATAATGTTAAGAAAATGAAATAATCATCATTAGGGAAATCTTAACTCTGCGACAGTGCCGTAGCCAGGATCTTGTGCAAGCGGGGGTCCAGTAACAACATTACATCATTTTTATGTGTAAGTTTTCTTCATAGTTGAATTTTAAAAGAAACATTGTTTGTCACATTAATAGAGAGAGATGATTTGTACATGTGTACCTGCTGCAAACAAATTACAAGAAGACAATGAAACAGGCATTGAAAGGCATGTCGTGCATTAGCTAGTATACCTATATTTCATGTATGGTCCTACATTTAATATAGAGCGTAAATCACGAGCATAAAGTAATGTTACGAACGCGAGAGACCAGACCGCGATGCCAGGTTCGGAGCCGGCTGGCGGCCACGTGCCGTCCACTGACGTTAGGCACGCCACGCGTACCTAGCCGGATTACAAGGGTCATCTCTACCCCCATCCGCTCCCCGCGCATCATAACTGCCTCGATGCCATCTATAGCTGAGCGGTCTAGGGGAATTCCGCGGGCCACCGCGCGGAGTAGCGAGAATAAACACCGCCTTTCTCGTAATTTCGGGCGTCGGGTTGGTCTGGGATGACGTGACTTCGTCACTGCCGCTCTCGTCGGTTCGAGAAGGGCGCCCTTCAGGTACTTGAGCCGGCCTCCGTGGGAGTCAGGCGGAGTGCCGTGAGTGTCCTGAGTGCCGTGAGTTCTGTGACGAGTCCCGCGACAGTTCCGAGCGAGTTCCGAGAGTTCGGAGAGTTCCGCGAGTGAAGGGAAGTGCGACATCGGCGAAGAGGGTGAGAGACCCCATCAAGAGAGGCGCGACGCGGAGCGGCGGGATCGAGAGAGTGCGACTGAGTGACGCGAGACTGTGTGTGTGTTGTCTGGCGCGAGGTAAGGGGCGAACCATTGTTGAGCCTAGCTCCAGTGAGGAGTGCGAACTGCGAAACTTGACAGACATTGAGTGACTTGCGAATAAACATTTGTAAGTTCCAGTGATTGGTATTCGGACATTTTTAAGTACAATTATTTATTAATGTAAATTTTAGTAATTAATAAAACTCTAATACAACTTAATTGGGCTATCCCTTACGAACGCAGTTCTCCCCACATAAGTCGAAACAGTATCATAAATTCTATTGCTAGCTAAATTTAATTTTATACACCCGATCTCAATTCATTGAATTTTGAATTACCTTCTCTTATACCACTAATTCTTTAGAAATGAATGCTGGTTAAGTTTAATTATTATATAAAAATAAATGAAAATTTTATATGCACTGGTAGGACATAAGATTAAGCGATAATAGAGATTTTTTCCACCACGTTATAGAGAAAATAAAATCATATTTTCATAAAATTAAAACTGTAAAATAACGAAAGAGAATTTGGTATCAATAAGGCCACAATCCTCATCAGTGGAACATGGAATCAAAGAGAAATCACTTATATAGCTTACACACGCACACACCAACACACACACACACACACCAACACACATATATATATTTTTTATCAGTGGTGCTTTGTGTTTCAGGACGTCTGTGGGTGAAGTGGAGAGTCACGCCCTTATGAGGAAGGGATTTTATGGCTCATGTTTGATCTGTCTAATTAAATTTCTGGGCGCCTGTAACAATGGCGGCGAAGGCAATGCCAGTTGTCGTGAAGACGCCCGCCGAGGCTTCGTTCGGTTAACGAGTTTCGCGTTCTTGCCTCGAAAACGGAAGAGAGCTGAGGAGCCAAAAGGGGCTGTTGGGGGAGGGAGGTAGGTTCAAAAAAGATTTCTGGGCTGGGGATGAGTTAAGCTCGGATTTTTCGTCGAGTAGCACAGGCGCGCGCTCATTAAGACCTTAGAGCTGCCAGAGCGAGCGTATTACTAAGCCCTCGGCGCTGCAGCCGGGCGATTTTGAACAGCACGACGCCGTCTATTCATTTCACCATCTATTCATGTCGCGGTGCTCGAGAGGCACAGAGGGATGTGCGTAAACGCGCAGGCGCAGGACCTCGCGAAGAAACCACATGAAATATTAAGTCCACAGAATAACGTATAGGATAGACATGGAAACAAAACAGTACATTGTGCACCAAACTTGGAAATTACATTTATTCATTGAGGATAAAAAAATAATTCTCAAGGCACTGTCACACTGTCACACTGTCTTCAATTATATTTGACAACAGAGTTGCAGGGGTAGTTTCAGATGGAAAATGGCTTCCATTTTTTTCCATAAAATAAATTTGGACAGATTACCTCAAGTTTGTTTTAGATAATGTCACACTATCAAAGTTTTTTTTGTTGGCCTGAGCTAACTCAAACTTTACAAATTTAATCTCAATTTTTATATTAAATGATGCAATACAGTTCTGAATGGAATTTCGAACATGTTATTCTTTTTGTGCAGTTTTAAACTTTAAAAACATATATAAATTTAACTCACATAATAAAATTCGTTACATAATGAAATAAAATATTGAGGTGGTAATTTTCAGTTATAGATACATTTTTCCTTTTTTGCACATAAAATAATCTCGCACAAGGCATTCATATAAAATTTACTTTAGCTTTTTAACCGTAGTGACGAAAACGGTTGTCATTTCTGTTTTGCCTAGGCACGATTATGACTGGCTGATTGCATCCAATATCCGACATAGTTTAGAACCCATCCTATATGAAAAATATTTGTTGGAAACTCAAGTCATCCAACTTGTCGAACAAACATGACTGCGCACGTGACGTTTTCTGTGACGCCACAACCATCCATCGCTATTTGACACAACACATTGGAAGGTGTTGGAAGCGAAATGTTTTCAGTGTTACAGGGTCTTTACAGTAAAAAAAATTAAAATGAATAAAATGGAATTGAACAGGTTAACACTTAAGAGACGATTTTCGTGCGTGATACGTGTCTTAAGTCTTAGTGTTTCAGTACGCTATTCTGTAGCCACTTTCCTTTGAATTAAATATGTCTGTTTGCATTACATACGATTGCAAACTATTCTAATATGTATTTTTTAAAAGTTTTAATTAAAAATAACAATTTTCAAGCATTAGGAACATCTATCATAGTAGGGATGAAATTAAACAGTTAAAAGTGTTTAATGAAATGTGGAAAATGTCATTCGGCAGAATTAGAGTTTTATTTTATTTTCATTTATTTCAATTCAAAATTCACATGAAGTATAACTAAAAACAATTTTTTTACTACTGTGTTGGCAGAATGGTATAACTTGTTATAAAAAACTGAGGACTGTTGTTATTTATAACCTTTATAATTTTATTTAGCTAATTATTTAATTAAATTAGCATTAAAAAAAACAGGACACTGTGGTGTCTAGTTTCTTTCTCATTAAGCATCAAGAACAGGAAATGTTGCTGTAATAATAAATTTAGCCTTACTACCAGGAAAATTTATCTGTGAACATCAAAACATGATTTGTTTAGGTACTACTTTATATTTTGTTTGGTAGTACACCAAAGCTTAATATGACAGACATTTGACAAGTACTCGAATTCGATTCGAATATTTTACTATACGATTTGAAAATATTCGAACACCAAAATCCACTTTTCGCACACCCATAAGTCAGCACCTTGGCCAGTGCATACTTATTGACTTCTGAGTCTGGGAAACGTCCATGCTAACGAAGGAGTGACCGGCGTTCACCACGCCTTGTTGCATCCGTCTTCAAGGGTGATTAATATTATCAGTTGTTAGTCGCCCTTGAAGATGACTGCAACAAGGCTTGACGAAACGTCGGCCACACCATTATTTCCGCGGACGGTTCCACGACTCAGAAGTCAAGAAGTTGTTATTGATTATGGCCACGAAAACCTAAGATATACGAGTCGTGTTTTAAAAAAAATTTAAGTACCGTTTTGAAATAAAAAAAAGTAGAACGTTCTTGACAATTTTATTTTTATATGAAACCCTGTACCTTATACACTTTTATACATAATTTCCACCAATATTAAGACAATTATCATATCGTACCACCATCTTTTGAATCCCGTATTCACAGAAGTCTACCGCTTTATTTAACAACCACTGCAACACGTCAGATAAAGGTGAAATCGTATAACGTCTGTTCTCATTCACTTTTTTTTCCAATTTTCTGCACTAAATCTTCAGTAATGACAGAAGGTCGCCCACTTCGTTCCTCATTTTGAACATTCGAGCGGACATCTTTAAAAGCTCTAACCCGTTTCCGTACAATCCCAACATTCATTATCTTTTCTCCACACACTTCACTGATCTGAAGATGAATTCCAGCCGCTTTCACAGATACTCACAAACTAACGTAAATACAATCGAGTGTTTCCGTAATAGAGTCTGTGGCTTGCCAACGTATGTGGGTACACAGTGCGCATGCGCGGAATGCCGACCGCAGCGCTGCAGCGGCCGAATTTCAAAACGGCACTTGCATAAAAAAAAAACTAATAGTTTGCTATTCTTAAAAATGGTTAAAAGTACAGTTACTGATAGTTCTTCAAATTTCCTATATCGTGGCCTATCTACGAAACCAAACTTAGGCCTATTTGTATAAATTCCTTACGTACAGATATTTTACAAACCATAACGTTAGAATCACCATATGTTAGTAAGAACGATAATTTAAATTCTAGCGCTGAAGTAAATTAGTCGTGGAAAACCATGCTTCTAATTGGTCCAGGGTCATGCATTTTACTGAGTCTCCAGAAAACAATGCCAGAAGCATTTCAGAAATAGCAAAATATCAGGGTTTTAAGCTGATCTGAGTTAAACAAACCATTCCCTTGAACAATGCAGTATGGCACATTAAGACAGTTTGTCAATTTTTTATTATAAATAATTAAACTTGCTAAGGTAGCCTACCTGGCTTTCTACGGATGTATAAAATGTTTTAACAGAACAAGTTATTTTTAAGAATCACTATACAAATCAGATAATTAAATTAATATTAAGTTATAACTATTTTTTTTCGTATCTGGCCTTCAAATTCAAATTTATTCTATTAATACTATGTTAATATTATGGGAAATATATTTATAGAATAGCTGAAAATATATCAGAGAATTATATTCACTTGCCAGATGTATATACGAGATATATAAGGGTATATAATATACAGGGCCGGTGCAAGGTAAATTGGCGCCCTAGGCAAAATACCTTAAAGCCCTCCCAACCCCCCCGGCCGGACACCCCAAAAATTTTTTTCCTTGCCTCAAAATACATCACGTAATCCTAAGATTTTGTCAACAATCAAATGTAAGCAGGCTTGTGTTTTTTTTTACTTTTTTACTTATTACAAATCATAAAAAGGTCACAGTGGACTTTAAATAATTACTTATATCAATATAAAAATTCCAAAGTGTTACAAAAATCCATTTTCGTCTAGTTTCAATATTCGTTAAACATATTATATCAGCTGTTATGTGTCGTGCTGCGCCGCCCCCAACTACTTGGCGCCCTAGGCGGTTGCCTAGTTCGCCTATATGGACGCGCCGGCCCTGATAATATAGCATAATTCAAATGTAGGCCTACGTGTGCACCAAGTGTTGGCGTGACATGGTTATTTTGTCATAACTGTAACGGTTTAATAAGCATAAGACTAAAGCATTCTATTTGATTGTTATTATTTTTTCTAAGTTATAATTATTTTAGTAGCCTTACGCAACTATGTATTAAAAATAAAATAAAATCTTGTCTATGTTCATCTGGAATAATGTAGCTTTATTGTAGTGAAACAATTTTTTAAATCAATCTACATAGTAGTTTTGGAGTTAAGTTCTTACAAACAGACTCACAGTCTATCTTTATAATACTAAAATTATGAAAAGAACTGCTGCATAGGTTACGACAATTGTCTATTATAGTATGGTGTAATACTAGCTGCAGTACCTGGCGTTGCCCGGGCTGAACACAGGGTGATATATTGTTCCCGTGTTAAAGCAAAATGGATAGCGCTATATGATAGTGTAGTGGACATAGAGAAATGTCACACAATTACTGTTTGTAAGTGTATGACCTATGATTTTCTGTTATCAAAATGAATTTACCCATGGCTATTGGTTGAACTTATAAGAATATGATGCGTTGCAGCACCATGTAGTGGCGAGTTACAAAAAAAAAGGGATAGCATAAAAACCTTCTCAATGAAAAAATACTTCGATATACCAACTTTCATGGCGATCGTTCAAACGGTGTCAGAGTTTATCAACGTCAAACATACATACCAACATCCATTTGTATATATAGCTATAATATAATATTAATTATTTATCAGTTCCGACTATGTCAAATAGGACAAGAAGAGTCCAAAGAGCATTGTTCCATAGGAAACTCAATATAAAAAATTAGCTGTGTGCCCAATGGGAAAGTATTTGATCCTAATTTTTGATGAAATACCAAAACAAATGCTGATAAGATTGACTTTTACTTATAAACAGAAGCCTAAAACACCAATTTCCATATTTATAACTTTAAAAATCACAAACTTCATCGCATATTAAACTCCCTTAGGGAATGAATTTTCATGAATACTTTCTTAGCGCTCACCTACGTTATATGAGGAACTCCTGTGCAAGATTTCATGCTTCTATTCACCGGTTTAAGCTGTACGTTGTATGACACTCAGTCACGGTATTGGCACTAAACAATATATTTTCGTATACTTGATTGAATTCGGAAATATTTATCTTAAAACCATATTTACCCCTTTTTAAAAGATTTAAGTTTCGAATTTCGCAAAATGGTAAAGTTGTGGTTTGGTAGAATTATTATGTTTACTATTGATACCAAATATCTGTTATAAGGCTTGAGTAGATTCAGATATATAATTAATAATATTAAAACAATATTTACCTCCTTTTCACTCCTTAGTGGTTGAATTTCACAAAATAGTACAAATTTAGTTGGTAGCTTTTGAATGCTTATTCTTGGTACCAAATATATTTTCTTATGTTTGATTATATTCGGAGATATAATTAATTATCTTAAAAATTTTACCACCCCTTTGCACCCCTTTAGGGATGGAATAAAAAAAGAAACCTCAGTGCACCCCTAGGATACTCAAGGAATACACGTGATAAATTCCATGCTTCTAGACCCGCCTGTTTAGGCTGTGCGTTGCCTGTGAGTCAGCGTTAAGAACTGTGTTAAGTATAAATGTGGCATAAAGCGTTATTCAGGCACGTGCTTCAAATTTAATATAATATTTTCCCAACGTTCAGCATCGAGAACGTTTACTAATTATT
The DNA here is from genome assembly GCF_032445375.1 of Bacillus rossius redtenbacheri. Lineage (NCBI taxonomy): Eukaryota > Metazoa > Arthropoda > Insecta > Phasmatodea > Bacillidae > Bacillus > Bacillus rossius. Next base: position 333,977,482 of record NC_086330.1, on the reverse strand, counting down.
AACTTATTTTTAATAAATTATAACAAGTTTGTGTGCAACAGCCTGGATGCGATCGACGGATCGCCACCGCTTGTGTCACAGAGTTTAGTGCACTGATGGTGAAAGCCCTTTGCAGTAGTCTTGTGGTTATTTTTGTGTTTTGGTGTAGACTGATGCTGAAGTATTTACGCGAAGCCTTACATATGGGAGTGAAACAATACAATAACGAAACTCCTAGAATAAGACCAAATTAATATCTAAAACAATTAAGTACACAAAGTTGTCATAATGGTAAAGTTAAAAAAAAATGCTTTGAAAAATTAACTGAGATTTAGTATCAGTCACCTGCATAAAACAACACATTTGTGTGAATTATTTATTTTTTTTTGTTATAGAGCATGCATGATTATTACTAGCAAAACACATTAGAGAATTATTTTTTATTTACATACCTTTGATGTTGAAAAATGAAGCCAACTGTATTATTCCTTTAGTAAAATAATTTGATATGAAATAAAATCAATAATTTGAATTTTTTAAAATGGTAATTCATTTAATGTCAGGTGTTAAGAACATTACTTATATTGTTTCTAAGCAATAGTGTAAGAGTGGCATTAAATATATGTGCAACTTATAAATAGAGTAGGAATTTTTTAGAATGTTTTTTAAACTACACAAAACAAACTAAATATGAAGTGTCTCACCACACAGTCATGCACGTAAGTGCCTTTAGCAACAGAGCCACCGAAGCTATAAAAATCTTTGAAAGATTTGTGCAATGGGAGTGCATGACTTGATGTAAGCTTTTGGACATACGCCATTGCTAAGCACTTTTTCTGTAGAAGAAAACTAAAAAAATACCCAAAAGATACAAAACACAAATTAAGCAAAAAATTGCTGTTTTCAACAGGATACAAACACCACATAATATTCCATGACAGGAATATGGTCAACAAACAAAGAAAAACAAATAAAAATGGACTAAGAGAACGAAAAAAACCCCACAAATGATGACAGCACAAAAATATTGAACCAAAAAAAAAAATTCAGCACAACAGTTGAAACGAGACAAAAACACGACAAAATGAAAAGACGAAACAAACACAATAGTTTTCCAAAACAGAAACAAGCGACGTTTCGGGAACTGCTATCTGCTCCCGTCCTCAGGCAGAGACGCACATGGTACGAAAACACAGGTGCTGTCATCATTTGTGTTTTTTTTTCGTTCTCTTAGTCCATTTTCTTTGTTTTTCTTTGTTTGTTGACCATATTCCTGTTATGGAATATTATGTGGTGTTTATATCCTGTTGACAACAGCAATTTTTTGCTTAATTAGTGTTTTTTTGTCTTTTGGGTATTTTTTAGTTTTCTTCTACAGAAAAAGTGCTTAGCAATGGCGTATGTCCAAAAGCCTACATCAAGTGAAGCTATAAAAGCTATAAAACTGCTTTTGAGGCAGTCGCAAAGTCAAGAGTTTAGGTGGCGCTAAGTGACGAACCACGCTCAGAAGAACACGGTACCACAGTGATCTCGGTCATTGAGGAGACCTTCACCACCAAAATGCTACTACACCACACAAGATAAAAGCTAAGCACCACCTGGACTTCCGTGCAAAAATGTGGCCAACAGTTTACTGCGAACAGAGAATGTCAAGGTACACATTTTACGACACCAAAAAAACACAAACACAATTTACTGTAAAAAAAATAAATATTTTAACAAACCAAAGCCAGACATATTTCAATCGTAAGTATATCATGCTGAGTGTTGCAAAACTTGATTTGGGGAGTAAATGTTACGCGCCCTTTCTAAATTTTTCTAACTTAGCGGAGCTAAAACGGCTGCGAAAAGAAAGAAATAATTTACGCTGCTCACGGGAAATTTTGACTTAAAAATGATGAAATATCAATTTTTTTTCACCGTAAAGCACGCAATAAAATCGTTCTCGAAACGACCGACCCAGTAGTTGGTCTACCAGCAGATAATTAGGCGGATTAGGCAGGATACGAACTGCAGCAGATTTATTTAATTCGTTAAGAAAACCGCAGACCCCGAAGAAGGATAAGAAAAAAAGGTTGGTAAAGAGTAGTTGTGTGTTTGGGATTGGGGGTGGGGTGGAGAAGGGGAAATAGGAGGGGCACGTGGTCGCCGGTTAAACACATTTGGTCAAACGTTAATAAAAATGTGTTTTCCTTTTCGCCCGTTCCTTTCTTCACTCCCATTTCCCCCCCAAACGCACACCTCTCCAGTTTCCACCCCTCCATTTACCGCCTACATTTCAGTGCGTGAACATTTTCCGAGCCATGTATCACCGGAATGCCCAGTCGACCATGAATCACACCTACGCGCGCGCACCACGCACACTCCCAGCGTGCTCCACTGTGCAGGGGGAGGGGGCGGGAGGGCAGCGAGGGGTGGAATGGTTGGCCGAACTAATAAATTTATGTTGCGATCCCCGCGGGTTCCCGGCCACAACGACGATGCATTAAAAACCTCGAGACTCACCGAAACGCGGCGAGAGAAACGGGGAAGAGGGCGAAAGTTAAATTAAAAACAATTCCCCCGAAGGGAGGAAGGGTTAAAGCGTGTAAAAAGAAAAATAAAAAAAACACATCCGTGTAGGTACATACGAGTTTACAAGAAATGAGACGGAGCGGGTCATCGTGTGAATGAAACTGCGCCGTGAGTTGGCGAAGTGAACACACGAGCCTTTGTCTGGTAGGACGAGCTAGATACCTCCCCCCCCCGGATCCCAGGAAACACATACGGTGTGCCGGGCTTCAGGAGAAACCACGTGATTTGAAAACTGCTTGAGATATCTGAGTAGTGTCTCCTTAAGAAAAATCATTGGGGTTGTGTTTCCTATTTTGTTTACTATCTGCATTTTTAGGAGAGGGAAAATAACTTAAACGCGTTTTTCAGGATAATTTTAAGGATTTAAGAAAAAAAAAAGCAATCAAGGGAACTGCATTAAACCCTATATATTCAATTCTCCGCCATATAATGTTATGGTTATCGCTCAGATCTCATATTTGTCCCCTGCGCGACGAGAAGACTGCGCGCCAGTCCACAGTCTTGCGCTTAGAGGTGGTAACACTTTATAAGTACCTGCGAGCGTCACACTTATCATCCAGCCTCACCAACACAAAAATAAACCACTTGACTGGCTGGGACCCTTAACCCTAGAGAAGCAGTAGCCAACCTTGGCACTCCGAAAAAACAGTTAAAAAAAAGTTAAAAATAATTTAATTGACTATGTTATCATCGACAATCAACCACACGGTAACATCTGTAGCAAATAGAAAAAATAATTTACCCACTGAAATTTTGTAAGAATATGTCTTCTTGTTTGGTATATAATTTTTTTTAGCTGTCATTTATAATCTGTGTTCCATAATTTGTCTCAAATACAATAGTTCTGAAAAGTTATACCAGCGGTTCTCATTAGCCAACTGTTCCATGCGAAGCATCACATGCCGTTTGTTTCCTAACACTGACAAACACAAGAAGTTGTTTACACACACTCTTTGTCGGAAGAGCAGTGGCTGAATATACGTGTACCGAGAACTGTAAGATCTGAGGCAAGCAGAATGGTACAGACTATAGTGGCTTCCTTTCAGCGAGGCGGGCCGCGGGCTGGACGGAGAGGCTCGGGAGCGCTAAGGGCGACGATGGCTCGCGGGTTACCCGACTCTTCGCCTCTACGCGCACTGCACTGAGCTGGCGCGCTGCCTTTTCGTCGGTAACGCCTCTTTACAGGATTGGATTGTGAACATGCCAATCCACCTTTACTCAAATTTGAAATACCAATTCGGTTATTAAAAGAGTACCTCGCATGGTAATCTATATATCAAGAGTCAGGAATAAAATAATATTTCAGGGGAAAAAATATTTAGGTTAAAAACTATTAGAACCCTTATAATTTTATTAAAAATAACATTTATGGGTTCAGGTAATAAACGTTTAATTTTTAAAAATTTTCCTTGTATTGCTAATATATTCGAACCCATACATTTTTATTTAAAAATCATATTGATGTGTTCTGGTAATATGTTCCTTGTAGTGCTAATATATTCTGATGTCTTTGATAGATTCTGTATAGTATAGGTAAATAATAAAGTCCTTGTGAACTGTACATTTCAAGGTGTTGGAATTTTTAAATTTAACTTTCATAATATTTTTACGTTCCTTGAACCATCTTTTCAATGAAAAAAAAAATTGGTTTGAATAACACCATTTATATTTTGTACTGCGTGTCGTAGAGAAATTCAGAAGAACTGACGAAGAAGGCTGATTGTGCCTGATGACAGGAGCAAATCTCAGTTCTCGAAACGCAACAACTGTTTTGTCTTAGTAAGCATTCGTCTGTTCTGTCGTTGTTTGTTATTAGAATATCTGATGAATTTCATCGCTGGGTTAGCATGTACGTCACTGTATTGTCGGTGTATTGTCCTGATAATCTGTTTAGTATAATCGATGGGTTCCTCTGTCCATCATTGTGTTGTCCAAAGTTGTTTGCCCATACTTACTGTTTTTGTAGCAACAGTCTCATCTGCGTTCGTCTATGCTATGGCATTGTTCCGACAAATCTATCTTTATATTTTCCATTTGGCCTCAGCTTATTTTGGCTTGTTTTCTGTGTATTTACGTATTTATCTTTCTTTGTACGTACATTGGGTTTTATTTAAGACATACAGTGTAAAATAGCAGTGGCGCATGTCCAAAATAATATTGAACTTTTTCCCCCTTTCAAAACATTTCCCTCAAATATTAAATCTTTCGAATAGTAAATATTTAATGGTATTTGAGGATCTGAGGAATTTGTTGGCCTATCACTACATTATAGCATTTCAAATAATGTGTAACCTATTTTTCGTAGCCAGTAATTTTCATAAATATCACAGTTTTAGTATTTATCTGTTTTAATATACACATTAAAAACCAATAAAACAAATACTGGCTGGTGTAAAAGTTGAATTCGGTTCGTAAATAGACGACTAAAAAGTCAGGTGCGTATTGCATATTCTAAAATAACAAAGTAAAAACGTCGACACTATGATGCTTTGAGCACTATAAGTGTTCTACATTAATTTCTTTTTAATTACATTTTAGACACGAACTGAAGAAAATAAATATTTTCATACTACGTTTTGAATACATGTGAAATAAATACGTCATAAGAACTAAATTTTACTTGCAATCCTCACTCAAAGAGTGCCAACCAATACTAACACTGTTACCATTCTCGTAGCTATTTCTAGCAATTTAGTACTTATAGTTGGGTAATTTTATTTAAAGACTTTTTTTTTGGACATACGCCGTTGTTTGTTACCCTGTATGTCATGAGAAATCTAAAACCGGATCGAAAAAACTTAATTTGCAAACACAAAAAAAATCGAGTCAAAATCAGATGATATAAAAAAAAAACAACATATACAGCACAGAAGATTCGGTGTAAGGTACCACAACATCATTACATCAATTACGGACACAGTAGGCTAAAAAGACGAGACATTTGCAATAAGAACAGTGATTAAAGACAAAAAAAAAGACCTTGGACAACGATGATACTAAACAGATAACGTGTAGAACACATCGACAACACCAAAATGCACAGGCAAAACCCAGAGATGTGACGACCCAAGATATCCTGGACATCAAAACGATGGACTCAGTAGTCTTCCCAAGGAAACAGCTGCGACGTTTCTGTAACAGATATCCGTCCCCGTCCTCAGGCACAGAAAAACAGTGTAGGTAATGAAGAACATTCAGATACAGCAATAGTATTTTTATTACAATTAATTAATTGTGTCTTAATCCGTTCTTACGTGGTAGGCGTGGAATATAATCTTATCAGTAATTGCAAGTTATTTCTTTTCACGGCTTAAACGGAAAATTTCACCTTTTCAGCAATTTTTTATGCTCTGTATTGAAACAAAGCGAACATTTATACTTAAATGTGGGAAATATTATTTGAAGTAAAATCTAACGAAATACAATTCATTTTTTCGAAATTTTTACGCAATAGAAAACCATGTCTGTCCAGAAAAATAATACAGAGATAATCGGAGTTTGGGTCCGCTCCGTAGATTTATCATTAAAACGTCGGGATATTTCATATACTTTTCGACGCTGCCGTAGCTCTCGCATTCACTCGCCTCTTTACTTTTTAAATCATTATGGATTCCTTTCGATTCGAGCTTTCCTCTATAATTTCTTGCATATTTACGAATTATATGAGCCGACACCTTTAATTATTTTGATTTTTCCATTTAATACCCACTTTAACTTATATACCAGCGAATATTTTTATTTTCTCATTGGATACTAGTAGTGTTCCGCAAGCTATTCACATTGACAACCGAATCAATGTTCCTGTTAAAGTAATTTCCACGCTACACCAATTTATAACTTTACATAAAGCTAATTCGTAACAATCACGCGCATGCACATACACTGGTACGATGACGTCGCAGTCAAAACAAATACTGCGTGAAAAACAGGTATGTATATGATCTATCCATTGTTGGTTCAACTATTTTTATGCATAATAGTCTCGTTGTTATTAGCGATTCTAATCCGACGGTATTTTGTCACACAAGAAATTTCGACCGATTATCACTGTATGGATGTTTTCACGTCAAAAGATTTGCGTAGTCCGGATATTACTTGGACGGTTGCATGTATTCTCCACATACCTCTCTTGCTTTTCCCGCGCATAAATATTCGTTTGCCGGCAAGTTCAGAAGATCGTGAGATGCTATGCTCCTGCCCCGCTCGGCGGCGCGCTGCCGCCTGCCTTGGTAGGCTTCCCTGCGGGACCGCCGTGTTGAGTGGGTTGCCGTGTTGGGACTCTCGCAGGCGTCAGCTATAAAATACCGCCGAGAGTATTGGCTGGTCTGACAGGAAATGGGACTCCCCCCCTCCCCCTGTGACTTCCCTTTTTCCACACGTCGCTGGACCCCGAAGTCGTGTTGGCAGATGAAAATTGCACACGACAACATTTGCCACAGCCACAGAAACGGATTTGCTTCTTTCGTCGTCTAGACGCGCATATTGCACATATATCGTGGCCCATACGGGGAAAAAAAAATTATATGTATTACATTTTTTCTCACCAGTGCAAGCAAGAAATTTTCTTTTGATTCAATGCATGCCCAAATGAAAAAAAGAAGGAAAAGGTTATATATTCTTCATACATATTTTATATTATTTTACTTCACTAGGCCATTCGTTTGTTACATCATGATTTAACAATTATTTTAAGCAAAGATTTTTCTTCTTTATATCAAGGACATGAACTTACATTTATTACTATAATACACAACACATAAGATTTTCTTTTCTTACTGCGAACGCTTGTATATATATATGTACTAAGCTTTCATTTCTGAAAAAAATAAAATATTTACACCATGATTTATTTCGTCGGTTACGGCACTGAATGTTTCCGATGGAATTTTAATATTAATTTAACATTTTTTAGAATAGAATTTTAAAGAAGATTTCACTCATTATTTTTTTCTTCCTGAAACCAGCAAAGTCAAATGCCTTGGATCCCAAATACGATGCTTATCCAAAAAGTGAAGATACTACACGTACATCAAACAAGGTAATGTTTTGATGCAAACTTTGGCGATGCTGACTTAGGGCCTTGATCATTTCGCCTTTCTAATCTCGGTCGTTCGTCACAGCCACGCCGACCCTGGAGCGAGCTGCAAGTGCTTGAGACGACAGGAAACCCTGCCCTCTCTTTGTCGTAACCTTTTTGACACATACAACGTCCAAGCTAGAACTATTTTCACCGAAGCGCTCCTGGAAGAACCACAAGTTCCACGACACTGCAGAGTTAAAAAATAAACCTGCAAACAGGAATTCAATATTTAGCGGGCAGAAAACAAGCCTTTGGTTTACTGAAGTTTTAACAAAAGTATGTACAAGTGTTTTGCTGTAAACAAAGAGACAAACCTATATGCCTAATTGTGAAATAAGTTAGTGTCTGAAACACCTATAAGGAACATGCTCTGGTTTTTCCTAGCTTCTTTTAGGCACAGAAATAGTTTTGTTCACTTTAGGTATAACAAAAAAAAATTCATGAAACTGGTATTACCCATTTCCCCCAATAACCCCACGAAGTGTGTGAACGATGGATAAAATTATGTAAAAAAATAACACATGTGTCACACAATTATAAGCAGAGGACATTGTCAATTTTTTAATGTATAAGTAATAGCTGTTTATTCTTTGCATCTTTAATTTTTGGACAAATATGGAATACTGCATGTTTTATTTCATATGAGTCATTTAAGAGTTAAAATAAAAAAAAACTGCTATTCAGTTTTATAACATTTTATTTTGCTGCCGGGTAACAAATATTTTTAATTCTACACCAATCAGTTTAGATTTCAATGTTGCTCGTGAGATGAAGCTAATTCAAGGCACTTTAAACAACGTTGCAAAAAAGTAAGAAATTCTTACAACAAAAATATTTTTGAATTTTAACAGTATCATTGCTATTGTAATCAAACAAGGTGTTAACCAAGCTTAGTAAATTACTAAACAAGCGACTAATGTTTTGGTACGCAAATAGTAAGAAATAATGTACTATTTAAACCAAAATTTTACATGTTATGATTGCAAAGAATATAGATTACCACATGCTCCTAAGAACGTTTAACTAAAGAAAGAAAAACGTAAGTAAACATTAATTTAGACCCTGAAGTCTTCTTACAAAAACCACTGCATGTTTTACATAATGACACATCATCATACATTTACTGTTGGAAAGTTTGTCCTTTGTTGGAGGAACGAAAATTTATGCTTTAACATAACATGTTGGACATAGAAAATTGCTGATACATGCTGGTTTCACAGAACCCCCCCCCCCCCCCCCCCCCCCGACCGCCAGGAATGGGGAAACTGAGACAAATACATAAGCAAACTGACAAACAACATTTGACATCACTGTGTTTAAGCATTCATATTTTTTTGGCCATTCATGTGGTTTTTAAAATGGAAATCAGCAGGAACCGGCAATGGCGTATATGCAAAGTATCATGTTCGAGGTATCTTCCCTACTGTATTAATAATTCGGAGAACGCGATTCTCAAGGTTTAGGATTATGCACGGCTTCTTGAAAGCCTAAATACTTAACTTGATGTAAGTTTTTGGACATACGCCATTGCTAAGGCGTATGTCCAAAAACTTACATCAAGTCATGCACTCCCATTGCACAAATCTTTTAAAGATAACCTAAATACTTAGTTGACTGGACTCTGCATTGTTTGGGTTCTCCGTAGCTGTAGTTGCCCTGGTGTCACGATACTTTGGCAAGGGTCGCGGGTTTGATTCAAACAACAAGCATTATTAAGATTATTGAGCACAAAGTTGGTTACTGAAATGTTTTGGCACCCACTATAATCTGTATGGTCCCGTCACCTTCAGAGTTGCCATCACAGATTCACCAACTAACAGTCCTTTAGAATTTTTGCAAATAAAAAAAGAAGCGAATAAAAAGTATGAGGAGCATGAGAGCTAAATGTTTTTTTTAAAATTCGTGTTAAAGGGACGCCATATTGGCTTTAACAGTTTGCATGCTGTAACAATATTTCATCATATACAAGTATTGAAAATTTTGCTTTCTTTCGGATATAGAGCACACATTAAGAGATTTACTACGCTGAAAACATGGTGTACAATAATATAATAATTTCAGATGTATTCATTCCCAAGAATGAATTAAATCCTAAACATGAATAACTACACAAGGGGAACTATTTGCAGCAGCCAGTACTTTTGAACTTCAGGAATTTCATTAGATTAAACTCATTACTTAAAAAAGCCGAATTATAAAAAAAGGATAATTTTTATAGCCTTAACCCTGTTGAAACTTATCTTTCTCCCTTAAAAAATTTTCCATGAAATTTTTCTTACATTTTCTAAATGTCTTACAAGAAAATGTATAAGATAAAAAAATAAATTGCAAATGATCCAACTTGAAATTAAATTTTGCTCTTAAAAATGACAAATAAAAACAAAATTATCGCACATAAGAGCCAACATTTTTGGCTTCCCCCGCCAGTAATAAAGGCTAAATGAACGAATGAATGAAAATGATGAATGTTACATGCGGAGGTCAGTGGAGACCTGGGAATGTGAGATCTGACTTGATCATCTACGGATAAGAAAGCTACCATAGAAAAAACCCCACCGACTAACGGAAAATGTCGCCAGGTTTCCTTCACGTGGAGAAAAAGCAAACAAACTGGGAGTCGAACCCGGCCCGCCTTGGCGGGAGGAGATACCTGACCACGAAGCCCCCGCGGCCTCTGGCGACCTGACATTCCCGCCTCCACCCCGCAGCTGTCTGGAGCAGCGGGTCCAGGCGTAAGTGCCCGGAAAACATGTCTCCAAGGGGAGGGGGATGTAAGGTTGGGGGCGGGGGGAGAGGCGGCAGAAGTCGAAAAGAAAATGGGGAAAAGGGAGGGGGGGGGGGGGGGAGCTTGGCGTTTCGATTCACGTCGCCTGGAAAAACCGCATCCAATTTTTCGCCTGGTCGACGGCCGCCTACAGCCTCTTTCCCAGCTGTCAATCTCCCGAGCACGAGGAAACCAATATACCGTCAACCCCTTTTCCTTTCCCACCCCCTTTCCACCCTCGGCAAGGCGCTTCTCGGCGTATTAGCTAGGCGCCACACGCCGCCGAGGAGGATTAAGTATCGACGGGGCGGGTCGCGAGGAGAACACCTCCGCCGCTCGACCATGGAGCGAACTTTCTGGTAGAGTGCGCACCTTGAGCTGCGCAGCGACACGGGGGCATTCATCCATGCAGTGGGTCTTGGTTTATAAACTTGAAGTCACTGACCAGGTAACTGATGTAAAACCAGCAACAAAACCCATATCAGCTTTTTAAACGATCATTACATTGAAAAAATTACAAAAAAAAATAATTTCTTAAAAAAATATGTTTTAGAAACATTTATTACTTCATGCACACGTTTAGGGGATTATTCAAAAACGTAAGGGTGAGGTAGCGAATTAGCACTGCATTGTTGGGATACAACCGTAACCTTACTCGCGTGCCGTCTTCCAGAACGTGTCCAAAACGAATCTCAGTAAAGGAACAGATCGGCAACGGTTGTAATAACATATGCCCTGCGCGAGGCTACAAAGTGGCTTCAACGCATTCCAGGGGACGTTTAGCAACCATCGATACAATTGTTATGGAAAAAATCTTAGACTAGCAGCACAATCGATCAAAAATGGAATAACCTTTCAAATTTTCTCAAGTACTTTTTAAGTTTGCGATTATTTCTTTTTATAACCATCAAGGTGTAAAAAATGTATTCCATAATAGTTTCGCTATCATAAAGTTCAATTTGTCACACCAACACGCTTGGTACGTCCCCCGATGATCAAAAAGTGACTTACATACGAGTTAACGGCGCTAGACGCGGGTCCATCTGGACGAAATCAACGAAAAAGCGAGATCTGCGCATGAGCGAAATTCGGGCAGCAGATCGGCGACGGATAGAAAAACATTTCTGACGCTAATAGTTATCACTGTTAAAAGTTGTAAGTTGAACTGAGACTCAATTTCATTAGGTTTTTTTTGTTTATCTATTGCAAAGCATAAAAAAAAACACTTTTTTATCTCTAAAATCCGGGTCCTAAAATTAAGAGACCGGCTGTGTCTTATCGTGCACTAGGAGTACGGTTAGGGAACAGGTGTAGCATATTCAACAACAAAAACTTATTTTTGTGTTTTTAAATAATGGCCTTAGTTACGGATATAAATTTTCAATCGGTATGTGATAATAAAACTGAAGTTTTCTACGAAATCAACAAAACTAGTTCGCTCTAGTGGTACTAAATATCGTGCCGATTTTAAACACTGCGTTGATACAAACGGACCTATTTGAGTTGCCATCTGCTGGTTGAACTAATTCTATTTTGAGTAGTATATGAATGGGGCTCCGGAAACAGGGTCCAGGGGGTGGTGCCGAGCCACATCTCTGAAGTCACGTCCATCTCTGACGTCACGGAGGCCATCTTGGATTAGTGTGACGGGACACAACGTAACGGGACACAACGCAACGGGACAAGTAGATCACAGCGGCCATCTTGGATCCGCCATTTTGGATGACGTCATTGTGTGTTCTCGAACATTCCGGCGATGTGTTTTCCGCCATATTGGATGATGACGTCACCGTTGAAGTTTACGTTACGGTCGCCATCTTGAAATTTGGACGCCATCTTGAAAATCTTTAATTATTATCCGATTTTAATGAAAAAAAATCCAAAATTCATCAAAAAATTAACTTATTCGAATTCTGATTGATTATATCGATCACCGTCCTCGGTTCGAACCCGGTGAGTGGAAAAAAAACTAAAAATGGCGACAGGCTCCTTCCTCAATGGTGGATGCAGGCAGACTGACTCCTACCACTTTTTTTCAAAGCATATATATCGTCAGCTGGTATGACGACATGTCCGCCATCTTGTCTTCGTCCGCTGGAGATCACCATCTTGTATTCGTCCGCTAGAGTGTGCTGATACCATGTTAGTATAATTATCTGGTCACCACACCTTTGACCTTGACCTTAAACTTTGACCTTGAAATTTGACTTTGACCTTGAAATTTGACCTTGACCTTGATATTTGACTTTGTCCTTGAAATTTGACTTTGTCCTTGTCGACCATCATGGATCCGACATTTTATGTTCAGTACATGCTACCAGGAGCCACCACCTGCCGGAGTACGCCATCTTGTGTGTGTGTACTTGTATTATAGAGTACATTTCCATCTGGATAATATTATTCTAACCCGCTACAGTGCAGTAATCATTTATTACGGAGGTGCCCCCCGCCATCTTGAAATTCGGCTGCCATTTTGAAATCATGTAATAATGTAGCTAGAAAAGCGGGAAAAAAATCCAAAATTCATTAAATAAATCACTCATTAACTTACATATTGATTCGATCGATTCCTGTCCTCGGTTCGATACGCGATCGAGGCAATAATGTTTAATTTTATGTAAAAAATAATAATTTCAATAAACCATGTTCAACATTCGTAAAGAGACTTTAAATCATCTACTACCATCATCCTATCAGAGATCAAGACCACCATATTGGAAATTCGTAATTGTAATGCTAGAGATTTCGGGAAAAAGATCAAAATTCATTAAATAAATTTGTAATCCATATAATGATTGATTGTATCGACTAAGGTCCTTGGTTCGATCCCTGGCCGATACAAAACAACTTAAATTAAAAAAATACTAAAAAAGTGTTAGGTTTGAGAAAATAAAAACACCACAAGTTCTTTTAAAAAAATTTTATTACATAACTTCAATACACTACTACAAGTACAAAAAAAAACACTGACAAATTACCAAAGCCTTTTGGATTCCTCGATTCAAACAGTCTTCATATTGTACGGACTAAGCCTTTTACATGACTTTAAATGTCTATCAGATCCGGTCATCACCGCAGCCAGAGACGGACTGAAGTTCAAATCACTTATATAGTCTCATTAACCGGTACAACACATGAGTCAAATCAATAACCATGTTCATTATACGTTCCGGAGCATTTTTTATAATGACGATGTAAGCTATCGAGACGTGAAATTAGTTTATTGCACTTATTGCACTGAAATTGTATTCTTTGAACATTATTAGAACAACCGCTTCTTTCATGTCTGCGAGCATTTGAGGTGATAGTAAATGATGCACCACAGTATTCGCACTGATGCGAAGTACGCTCTTCATTAATTGAAGTATTCAATGCTGATGAAACTTCAGCTGATGGTGGAACAGCACATATCGAAGTCTCCACCAGTGTTGTCAGAGGCGATGCCAACGGGATCTGCTCCAACATCGTCGGCGCTGACGTCATGGTTCCCGTAGTCGATAGTACATCCTCCATCGAGTTCGATGTTAAAGTCGGCAAAGATGCCATCGAAGTCTCAAGAACAGGCAATTACACGACTTATGCACCAGAAGAAACAAACTAGGTGATCCGTACACCGTCGACGGCAGTAACAAACTGAGCGTCCTGCTGTCTAGGACTGGTTTATATACATTAACCGGTTAAAAAAAAAACGCTAGTCAAATCAAGAACAATTTACTAAAATACTAGAGTCAAAACAACATTAAAAAAATAGAAGCACCATCAACCAAAAAGGAAGCACATTTGGAAGCACCATCAAAAAAGAAAAACAATAGGAAGCACCGTCAACGAAAAGGCAGCACATTTGGAAGCACCGACTACGAAAAGACAGAACATTCGGAAGCACCGACTACGAAAAGGCAGCACATTTGGAAGCACCGACAACGAAAAGATAGCACCGCCATCGAAAAGGCAGCACATTCGGAAGCACTGACAACGAAAATGCAGCACATTTGGAAGCACCGCCATCGAAATGGCAGCACATTTGGAAGCACCGACTACGAAAAGGCAGCACATTTGGAAGCACCGTCATCGAAAAGGCAGCACATTACGAAGCACCGACTACGAAATGGCAGCACATTTGGAAGCACCGACAACGAAAAGGCAGCACATTTGGCTACACCGACAACGAAAAGGCAGCACATTTGGAAGAACCGACTACGAAAAGGCAGTACATTTGGCAGCACCGACAACGAAAAGGCAGCAAATTTGGAAGCACCGATTACGAAAAGGCAGCACATTTGGAAGCACCAACAACGAAAAGGCAGCACATTTGGAAGCACCGACAACGAAAAGGCAGCACATTTGGAAGCACCGTCAACGAAAAGGCAGCACATTTGGAAGCACCGACAACGAAAAGGCAGCACATTTGGAAGCACCGACAACGAAAAGGCAGCACATTTGGAAGCACCGACAACGAAAAGGCAGCACATTTGGAAGCACCGACAACGAAAAGGCAGCACATTTGGAAGCACCGACAACGAAAAGGCAGCACATTTGGAAGCACCGACAACGAAAAGGCAGCACATTTTGGATGCACCATCATAAAGGCAGCACATTTTGGAAGCACCATCGAATAAGGAAGCACATTTGGAAGCTCCATCAAAAAAACAAAAACAAAAAGGAAGCACAAGTTACGAGATCTAATTCTTAGTTAGAAATCAGAAAACAAGAAATAAAAACATTAAATTCTTATAATTTAAATTATTTATTTTATTTCTTTACATTATACAAATGCAAGTAAAACAAACCATTATTGTATGTAGCCAGCTTTCCTTGGTTCCATGAGTATGAAGGATATTTCTTTGATGCACGAATAGTTTCCTGCACAAAGCGAACCATGTAGAAGTCTTAGCCGGTCAACCAATATGTTTGGATCTTTCCATGATGTGTAATCAATCTCTTCTACCACCATCTTACTTGCTTGTTTATTATAAATACTTTTAATATCACAATCGTCCCAGTGATCAGAATAAGCATTATCAGATTTATTTAATATATCACGTCGTTTCCATCGTTTCGGTCTCAGGACACCGCCACATTCTTCGATCTTGTCAGCTTTAGGTGCTTCATCATAGTCTATGTCTTTGTCAACAGCCTCAGAGTCACTGTAACAATCACCGTAGAAGGAATCGTCTTCCCCCAATTTACCGTAAGAATTCGATGTTGTTGATGTTGAAGTGTCTTCATCGTCTTCATGCTTACTTTTTAGGAGTCCATCATTTATACAAAGTAGGAAAGATCTACTTGAATTCGGCTGGAATATATTCTCACTTTTCACGTTAAGGATTCTTCCATTGTCTTCATTCTTCCGTAAATCATCAATCTCCTTCAATTTAAGTTCTTTGTCGAGATCGGAAGAGCCAAGAAAATTATTGTCGTAATGCAGATCACTCTTTCTTAGTCTAGTAGATTCATCGTTGTCCTCTAGCTTGTACGCAGGCTTGGCGTTACAAGTTCTGCCATGTCTTTTTAGGCTCTCTCTCCGCGTAAACGACTAGCTACATCGAACACAACTTATCATATTGCGCAGTGGATTTTTAACACAGTCATTCTTCTCGTGCTGTCTTATATTCTTTCTCAAGATAAACTCTTTGCTGCAAAAATTACACCTATGTTCTTTCGATACAGCGTCGGATCCCAAATCGGAATTCATATTAGTTAGTTACTGAGAGTAATGCCAGATACCAATTGAGTGTTTTAAATTAGATCCATTACTTAAATAGAATTTTTTTTTCATATTTTATCAGCGAGAATTAATATATCTCATGCAAAAGTACTTTATGCATGTAGTTCTGCTTTTCAACAACAGATGTCGCCACATGTTGCTTGCAGGTAAATAATATTTAGTTCTTTTATACGGGATGCGGGATGCTCACTAACGATCGCAAAAGAAGGATGGCTTCGCTAGATTCCAAGGAGAAGGTAGTCCGTCCTTCCTGTTAGTGCTTCTTAGATTTCTCAGAGATTATTATTATTATTTGACTGAGAAATGATATTTTTTTTAATTTCCACCTGATAAAAATATTTCAAGTGTTGATTAAGTAGCAAAAATTCACTTATTAAATATAACCTCAAATAAATTAACATGACTCATTAAATAAAAAATATCCTTCATGAAGAGATCAATTGCTCTTCTATAACCAGAAGCACTTGCAGAAAACCATCAAAATATTGTCAAGTATAATCAGAAGCACACGGAGAAAACCATCAAAATATTGACAAGAATATTCAGGAGCACACGGAGAAAACCATCAAAATATTATAAAGAATATTCAGGAGCACACGGAGAAAATCACCATAATATTGCCAAGAATAATCAGGAGTACACGGAGAAAACCGCCACAAGTTTTCTTTGTGATCATAAAATTACAGAAAAAAAATTAATAAAAAAATTAATAAAAAAAAATTACAACAAATTCAAAAACTGATTATGCTAGCTTGTGAACTTCTCATTGTTGAGCAAAGATAAAGTTCTAGTCCAAGCCAGAATCAGTTTTTGAATTTGTTGTGTTTTTTTTATTAATTTTTTTATTAATTTTTTTCTGTAATTTTATGATAACAAAGAAAACTTGTGGCGGTTTTCTCCGTGTGCTCCTGATTATTCTTGGCAATATTATGGTGGTTTTCTCCGTGTGCTCCTGAATATTCTTTATAATATTTTGATGGTTTTCTCCGTGTGCTCCTGAATATTCTTGTCAATATTTTGATGGTTTTCTCCGTGTGCTCCTGATTATACTTGACAATATTTTGATGGTTTTCTGCAAGTGCTTCTGGTTATAGATGAGCAATTGATCTCTTCATAAAGGATTTTCTTTAATTTAATGAGTCATGTGAATTTATTTAAGGTTATATTTAATTAGTGAATTTCTGCTACTTAATCAACACTTGTAATATTTTTATCAGGTGGAAATTAAAAAAAAATATCATTTCTCAGTCAAATAATAATAATAATCTCTGAGAAATCTAAGAAGCACTGACAGGAAGGACGGACTATCTTCTCCTTGGAGTCTAGCGAAGCCATCCTTCTTTTGCGATCGTTAGTGAGCATCCCGCATCCCGCATAAAAGAACTAAATATTATTTACCTGCAAGCAACATGTGGCGTCATCTGTTGTTGAAAAGCAGAACTACATGCATAAAGTACTTTTGCATGTGATATATTAATTCTCGCTGATGAAATATGAAAAAATTTCTATTTAAGTATTAGATCTAATTTAAAAACACTCAATTGGTATCTGACATTAGTCTCAGTAACTAATATGAATTCCGATTTGGGATCTGACGCTGTATCGAAAGAACATAGGTGTAAGTTTTGCAGTAAAGAGTTTATCTTGAGAAAGAATAAAAGACAACACGAGAAGAATGACTGTGTTAAAAATCCACTGCGCAATATGATAAGTTGTGTTCGATGTAGCAAGTCGTTTACGCGGAGAGAGAGCCTAAAAAGACATGGCAGAAATTGTAGCGCCAAGCCTGCGTACAAGCTAGAGGACAACGATGAATCTACTAGCCTAAGGAAGAGTGATCTGCATTACGACAATAATTTTCTTGGCTCTTCCGATCTCGACAAAGAACTTAAATTGAAGGAGGTTGATGATTTACGGAAGAATGAAGACAATGGAAGAATCCTTAACGTGAAAAGTGAGAATATATTCCAGCCGAATTCAAGTAGATCTTTCCTACTTTGTAAAAATGATGGACTCCTAAAAAGGAAGCATGAAGACGATGAAGACACTTCAACATCATCAACATCGAATTCTTACGGTAAATTGGGTGAAGACGATTCCTTCTACGGTGACTGTTACAGTGACTCTGAGGCTGTTGACAAAGACATAGACTATGATGAAGCACCTAAAGCTGACAAGATCGAAGAATGTGGCGGTGTCCTGAGACCGAAACGATGGAAACGACGTGATATATTAAATAAATCTGATAATGCTTATTCTGATCACTGGGACGATTGTGATATTAAAAGTATTTATAATAAACAAGCAAGTAAGATGGTGGTAGAAGAGATTGATTACACATCATGGAAAGATCCAAACATATTGGTTGACCGGCTAAGACTTCTAAATGGTTCGCTTTGTGCACGAAACTATTCGTGCATCAAAGAAATATCCTTCATACTCATGGAACTGAGGAAAGCTGACTAAATTCAATAATGGTTTGTTTTACTTGCATTTGTATAATGTAAAGAAATAAAATAAATAATTTAAATTATAAGCATTTAATGTTTTTATTTCTTGTATTCTGATTTTAACTAAGACTTAGATCTCGTAACTTGTGCTTCCTTTTTGTCTCTGTTTTTTTTTGTTGATGGAGCTTCCAAATGTGCTTCCTTATTCGATGGTGCTTCCAAAATGTGCTGCCTTTATGATGGTGCATCCTAAATTTGCTGCCTTTTCGTTGTCGGTGCTTCCAAATGTGCTGCGTTTTCGTTGTCGGTGCTTCCAAATGTGCTGCCTTTTCGTTGTTGGTGCTTCCAAATGTGCTGCCTTTTCGTTGTCGGTGCTTCCAAATGTGCTGTCTTTTCGTTGTTGGTGCTTCCAAATGTGCTGCCTTTTCGTTGTCGGTGCTTCCAAATGTGCTGCCTTTTCGTTGTCGGTGCTTCCAAATGTACTGCCTTTTCGTTGACGGTGCTTCTAACTGTGCTGCCTTTTCGTAGTCGGTTCTTCCGAATGTGCTGCCTTTTCGATGGCGGTGCTATCTTTTCGTTGTCGGTGCTTCCAAATGTGCTGCCTTTTCGTAGTCGGTGCTTCCGAATGTGCTGCCTTTTCGTAGTCGGTGCTTCCAAATGTACTGCCTTTTCGTTGACGGTGCTTCCTATTGTTTTTCTTTTTTGATGGTGCTTCCAAATGTGCTTCCTTTTTTGTTGATGGTGCTTCTTTTTTTTAAATGTTGTTTTGACTCTAGTATTTTAAAAATTATTCTTGATTTGACTAGCGTATTATTTAAACCGGTTAATGTATATAAACCAGTCCTAGACAGCAGGACGCTCAGTTTGTTACTGCCGTCGACGGTGTACGGATCACCTAGTTTGTTTCTTCTGGTGCATAAGTCGTGTAATTGCCTGTTCTTGAGACTTCGATGGCATCTTTGCCGACTTTAACGTCGAACTCGATGGAGGATGTACCATCGACTATGGGAACCATGACGTCAGCGCCGACGATGTTGGAGCAGATCCCGTTGGCATCGCCTCTGACAACACTGGTGGAGACTTCGATATGTGCTGTTCCACCATCAGCTGAAGTTTCATCAGCATTGAATACTTCAATTAATGAAGAGCGTACTTCGCATCAGTGCAAATACTGTGGTGCATTATTTACTATCACCTCAAATGCTCGCAGACATGAAAGAAGCGGTTGTTCTAATAATGTTCAAAGAATACAATTTCAGTGCAATAAGTACAATAAACTAATTTCACGTCTCGATAGCTTACATCGTCATTATAAAAATGCTCCGGAACGTATAATGAACATGGTTATTGATTTGACTCATGTGTTGTACCGGTTAATGAGACTATATAAGTGATTTGAACTTCAGTCCGTCTCTGGCTGCGGTGATGACCGGATCGGATAGACATTTAAAGTCATGTAAAAGGCTTAGTCCGTACAATAAGAAGACTGTTTGAATCGAGGAATCTAAAAGGCTTTGGTAATTTGTCAGTGTTTTTTTTGTACTTGTAGTAGTGTATTGAATTTATGTAATAAATTTTTTTTAAAAGAACTTGTGGTATTTTTATTTTCTCAAACCTAACACTTTTTTAGTATTTTTTTAAATTAAAGTTGTTTTGTATCGGCCAGGGATCGAACCAAGTACCTTAGTCGATCCAATCAATCATTATATGGATTACAAATTTATTTAATGAGTTTTGAACTTTTTCCCGAATATCTAGCATTACAATTACGAATTTCCAATATGGTGGTCTTGATGTCTGATAGGATGATGGTAGTAGATGATTTAAAGTTTCTTTACGAATGTTGAACATGGTTTATTGAAATTATTATTTTTTACATAAAATTAAACATTATTGCATCGATCGGGTATCGAACCGAGGACAGGAATCGGTCGAATCAATATGTAAGTTAATGAGTGATTTATTTAATGAATTTTGGATTTTTTCCCGCTTTTCTAGCTACATTATTACATGATTTCAAGATGGCGGCCGAATTTCAAGATGGCGGGGGGCACCTCCGTAATAAATGATTACTGCACTGTAGCGGGTTAGAATAATATTATCCAGATGGAAATGTACTCTATAATACAAGTACACACACACAAGATGGCGTACTCCGGCAGGTGGTGGCTCCTGGTAGCATGTACTGAACATAAAATGTCGGATCCATGATGGTCGACAAGGACAAAGTCAAATTTCAAGGACAAAGTCAAATATCAAGGTCAAGGTCAAATTTCAAGGTCAAGGTGAAAGGTGTGGTGATCAGATAATTATACTAACATGGTATCAGCACACTCTAGCGGACGAAAACAAGATGGTGATCTCCAGCGGACGTGGACAAGATGGCGGACATGTCTTCATACCAGCTGACGATATATATGCTTTGAAAAAAGTGGTAGGAGTCAGTCTGCCTGCATCCACCATTGAGGAAGGAGCCTGTCGCCATTTTTAGTTTTTTTTGCACTCGCCGGGTTTGAACCGAGGACGGTGATAGATATAATCAATCAGAATTCGAATAAGTAAATTTTTTTGATGTATTTTGGAATTTTTTTCATTAAAATCGGATAATAATTAAAGATTTTCAAAATGGCGTCCAAATTTCAAGATGGCGACCGTAACGGAAACTGCAACGGTGACGTCATCATCTAATATGGCGGAAAACACATCGCCGGAATGTTCGAGAACACACAATGACGTCATCCAAAATGGCGGATCCAAGATGACCGACGTGATTTACTTGTCCCGTTACGTTATGCCCCGATACGTTGTGTCCCGTTACACTGTGTCCCGTTACACTCATCCAAGATGGCCGCCGTGACGTCAGAGATGGACGTGACGTCAGAGATGGACGTGACGTCAGAGATGTTGCTCGGCACCGGCACCACCCCCTGGACCCTGTTTCCGGAGCCCCATTCATATACTACTATTTTGCAATCGGGTAGCAAAGCATATCATACTTGTATAAACGCTAACACAAGGAGTTTCTGTAATTGCATAAAATGAACCCACTAGGAAGAATAGTAAAAATGGTAACCAAGAAGTAAGATGTTAGCAACACACCCGCAGGGAATTGGTGTTAACATACATTATAACTGATAAAATAAATGTTTTGCAATCGAGATTGGATAGGGAGTTAAGCGGTCGTTTTCATTATAGATTCAAGTATTTGCATGGCAAAGATTTCCCTTACTTTTTACTTCCTTGAACAAACCGCATTTATTTTTACAATAACTTTAGGAAAAGAATCCTACTTCTTTCCTACTAATATATACGTGTGAAAGTTTGAATGTTTGTTACTGAAACACGTCTCAAATACTGAAAATATATGGATAAGATTTTTAACAGAGTTCTACTAGAACAAAAAAGCCACATTAAAATGAGTAAAAATACGGAAATTTATGTTTTATATTTAAAAAGTCACACAATGTAAGATATTAGGCATATGATTTAATTATGCTTTTGGTGCTTCACAGGCAAGCCATGATGTTTATATTAGCATAAAACATTAAGATTTATTTATGAACACAAGCTAAAATAGTGTAACCTTTTACCCAATTACGATAATTTACATATTCCAGTGATTTCAGCAACTTTCTGGAACCAAACAATTTACAGAATATTTACTACATGGGTAATTTATCTATTTAAAAACTGAAATTTACTAGCATAAAATCCTCCCATAAATAAAAAATAAAAGTTTGCCGATATATCGCATTACCTTAATAGATTACATCTAATATTATACTATTAAATGATGTATTTATTATGTACTGGCTTTCTCGAACACGTCTAACAAATGCATTTAAATTTACACTATTGTTGTTTTGGAGGTAGCAAATCAATCTAGATAGGTTCTTTCAGTACTCGCCAGTGATGCGTAACATCTAACTTTGGAAATAGCAAATTCTCGTCTTGCAAATACACCTGCAATAAGAAACTCGGACACGAAGTTTAACATAAAATTCTTTAATATAATGCCGAGTGTGATAACATATATGCGAGTTGTGTTTTCAACTACATTTCATGACGCGAATTACAAATAGTTTCCACACACGCCACTAGAATTCGCTGCCGGAGCATCCACGTCGACCATTGAATCATTTGATAAAAATTTTAAACTTTATAATGAAACGGCTCCGATAAAAGCCAAAAAGACTTAAAAAATACTGTTACAACTTATTTAGGGAAAAAAGGTATAGCCTAATTAAGTTTTATTACAGTTTTATCAAGTAGGGCCTACCAATATTTACATTAAAATTAAATAAAGGTACTTAAAAATGTCCGATCACCAATCACTGGCAATTAAAAATGTTTATTCGCAAGTCACTTAATGTCTGTCATGTTTCCGCTGTTCGCACTCCTCACTGGAGCTAGCCTCAACAATGGTTCGCCCCTTACCTCGCGCCAGACAACACACACACAGTCTCGCGCCACTCAGTCGCACTCTCTCGATCCCGCTCTCCACGTCGCGCCTCTCTCGATGGGGTCTCTCACCCTCTTCGCCGATGTCGCACTTCCCTTCACTCGCGGAACTCTCCGAACTCTCTGAACTCCCGCGGAAGCAGGTTTCGCTGCTTAAAATACCCGTGGCGTCCTTATAGAAGAGGCGAGAGAGACTGTGACGAGTCGCGTCATCCCGGGCTGACCCAATGCCCGAAACATCGAGATAGGCGGTGTTTATTCTCGCCACTCCACGTGGTGGCCTCAGTAAGCCCGGAATTCCCAGGCCACTAAAGGTGATAGTAGCCTGATGCAGGGGCGTATCCTGACAAATTTGGTAACGCATGCAATATAGAATACATCCAACCCCCCCCCCCCCGGAAGAAGGGTGGTCCGGGGGCCCTCTCCCGGAAAATTTTGGTTTTCAGGGAGCAAAATGGTGCTGTTTAGGCAGTTTTTTAAAAAAATAATTAAACATAAAACTGGTAACAACATTAAATTTTTTGTGATAAACTTAGAGAGAAGAATGAACAAAGATATCAAATTGTCACTCACCATGTATTTACTTATAATGGAACTCGGCTCTGCGGTTTTTCCTGCAGAACTGCTCCGTGATTTCGTCGAAAAACGAGTTGCGGGCTTTCATCTGCACCAACAGATCTGTTTCTATGGACATGATGGAGAGTGCAGACAAACGACTTTGTCCTTGCGCATTTCTTGTGAATGATTTTATTCGTCTTAGTGCAGAAAACGAACGTTCTACGGATGACGATGTAGCAGGAATAGTTGAAACCATTACACACAGTTTATAGAGTTCTGGAAGTCCACTTTGGAGTTTATTTTAATACAGGAAATGGTGCATTTCTTGCACTGTCTTTCCCTCAAAATGTTTAGATGTAAACATAGCACTCAATTCAGATTTCAGCCTAACAATATCAAAAAATTTTACATAGAGTGTCCTTAATTTTTGAAATGCCTTCTCGGGGAAAACATCTGAAAATGTTGAGAATTTTTTTGAATCAAACATTTCAATGAACTTCAAATCATGCAACGATTGAAACCGAATATTCAGCTGCATGATTACTGTGTCCAAAATCTCAAGGTACATCCTCCTAAAATCGTCCTTTACAGTGGCTTCTGAGCAGTTTCCTTTTCTTTTCTTCCTTGCAGGCTCACAGTCAGATACGGTTTCAGTTTTCAACCATATTTTATCAAAACTGCAATTTCTCTTTGTGTTTAGCTTATCCTTCAGAGCTTCAACTTCTTCGCTGCAAAATGTAATGTCCAAGTATTTTGAATGCACAATGTTAAATGTAACATCTGTCAATGAAAATAACTCTCCAAATACACACAACAAGAAGTTAAACTGAAAATCCCTTAACATCATAAGAAATCCACGAGCTTCGTTAATAGCAGTTGTGTCCCAGTCTTCCGGATTTTCTAAAATGTGCTCGTACAGTTCTTCAAGTTCTACTTTATAATCAGCGACAGTCTGAACTAAGCGACTTGAATAACTCCATCTTGTCGGTGCAAGTTTAGGAACTCTCTTCTGCACTATAGTGTCTAATAAATTGGCTCTTTTTGAGGAATGGACAAAAAAAACTGACAAAGCCGCTAAGGTTAGCAAAAAACACTCTACATGCACTTATACATGAAACTGCTTGCGATAACACCAAATTCAACTTGTGGGCGTAACCATGTACAAATACAGCATGAGGAATCACTTCTCTAACTTTTGCCTGCACACCATTCAAATGTCCGGCCATGACCGCCGCACCATCATACGTCTGCGCGACCAGTTTGTCCTTACATTGAAATACTTCAAGAGTGTCTATTGCAAGTTTTGCTAGTGCCTCTGCTGACCTGTCTCCACTGACATCATGAAAGCCTACGAACCTTTCGTATACTTGCCCCTTGTACACATATCTTAACACTGTTGATAGCTGTGAAAAATTTGTTACATCACATGTTTCGTCAAGCAAAATAGCAACAAACGTTGCTTCTTTAATCTCATTTTTTATTTCCGAAATCATTACATCATTGATACTTTGAATTCAATCATTTTGAATTATTGGTGATAATTCAGTGAACACAGAGCTTGTAGACAAGTGGACTCTCAATTTGTCGTCAAACTCAGCCAACAAATGAACTAGCTCTACATCATTGCCTCGATT
Source organism: Bacillus rossius redtenbacheri (assembly GCF_032445375.1). Lineage (NCBI taxonomy): Eukaryota > Metazoa > Arthropoda > Insecta > Phasmatodea > Bacillidae > Bacillus > Bacillus rossius. The sequence goes on along the minus strand of NC_086330.1, from coordinate 333,952,257 downwards.
GTTAAAATCACTGTTTTCCCTGTGTCCTCGAAATGACAGTTCCTGTTGCCCTAAAAAACATGTAGCTGCAGTCAGTCTCTTCAGTATTTCCCGATTCTGTTTTACAGTTTCATTGTGTTTTAAAATGCTTGCACGTTTCTGTGAACCCAGTTGCAAGTCAACCCTACTTTTGCCGAATGTACCGAGCGATATCCACGCATGTATATGAGAGACTGACTTTTCATGCCTTGAAATTGCCGTGTGCAAATTATTACGATCTGAATAACCCCGGTCTTTACTGTTCCAGGGTGATTTTTCATTTGCAAGCAACAAACATGGCCAACAGAAGAGTTTTGTTAATGTTTCACTGCCACATAACCACACAATTTTGTTATAAAGCTCAGGATTAAATGTCCGTACAAAATTTTTAGTTTTGTTATCTGTTTTTAGATTGCTAAGCGCTGGCGTCGGGCGCCCGTTTTTAACGATTTCTAACTTTTCATCAAATGAACATGATTGAAAAGGTTTATTAAAAATAGTCTCTACGACGTCATTTTTACAGTTATTCATCTTGCAAAACTACAATTTTACAACAAACTTAATTGTAAACTTATCACTAAATCACTAACCATCACACAATCTACTCCTGTTCATGCTGAATAAAATGTCACCTTCAAGCACCTGCAACCTCTCACGTGACACATAAGCTTAACACAAGCTGCGACAAGCACCCACGCCGCACGCGTTAAGATTGCAGTAAAAAGGAAAAATAGTAAAATTAAGAGTTGAATTACAACTAAATGTGTCTACGAATGTTATATAATTCTAACCTAAACATTTAATTTAAAAAAAAAAACCGACTGAACAGACACTAAATGGACTCGTTCGCGGCCGCGCTGTGTTACTGATCAGTGAATGCAGAAGCAACTAGTGCATGCATGCGACCCCGTCTTCGCGAGAGTTGGTAGTGACGTCACATCTGGAGAGTGGCTGTTGAGAACACCACAGCGCCGTACCGCGGCAATCTGAGGAACTATTACAAGTATCATTCATGCTGTAGTCAATAGGTAGCGCTAATGCATTTGTTTGCCACACGTCGCACAAATCGTGAACGGAACGAGATTAGCTATAAAGAAAAGGGAATAACTTAAGCAGAAAAAAATTACAGAACTAAACAGGGAGATAGTGATCAATGCCACAATGCCCATAAAATATTAGTTTCATTTAGAGCATGCACTGCATGCATTGCATTCATGGAGAATACGCCCCTGGCCTGATGCGGGACGATGCGCGGGGAGCGGAGGGGGAGGGGCTAGCGAGGGTCCTTGTAATCCAGCCAGGCACGCGTGGTATGCTATAAAGTCAATGGAAGGCGCATGACGTCAGTGGCCGTGCAGGGCCACCAGCCCACCCAGAACCTGGTATTGCGGTCTGGTTTCTTGCGTTCGTAACAGTCCTCAACCCCGGATTTTGACCTGATTTTCGACAAGGAATGCCATGGAAATACTTCCCATCTGGTTAAAATTCACTAATCAGTTAATACTATAAAGTTTCGCCCTGTCTTTGTGAACTTTGGTTCACGCCATCCACCACAAATGGCAGCACCGAGGTTGTTACACATTTCCGTTACATTCACGAAATTACTCCTACCAAATGCCGTGTACTGAGAGCTAAGTTGTTACACATAAAAAAAAGAGCCCAAACGATTTTATTTTTTCCTACCAATATATTGTGATCATACTGTGGGTATCAGAATAATTTGTTTTGAGATAGAGACATATACAGAGCTGAGTGCATTGGAACGCTCTGCGACTAAACGGAAATCCAATCTGTCAAGGATACATAATTTTTGAAAACTATCGAATATTACTTCAAAAAATTAAGTAACCCCACACCTCAGGTGCTGAAAATGTAATCAATTTGGTGCTATTAAGACGAGTTTCAATGAATCCACAATAGCGGAAGGAGTGAAATTTCACAAAAATTTATTTTAAATTGAAAATAAAGACAGAACGATTTTGTTTACAGTACTACCCCTGAGGGAAAAAGGGGAAAGGGTGAGAAGTTTTTGAGTTTGTTTTCATCAATTCTATGCATGCATGTGGAAGTAATTAAATTCGTTTCATTAATTTCCAGTTAATGTAAATATGCAAGTGTATCGCAAAACATAACCTTTTTAATAACTACCAACATTGTCGTATATTTATATTCAACATTATTTTACAGAAGTTTTAACTCATTAGTGGTTGGTGTAAATAGAACAAATAATTGACTTGGACTATTTACACCGTCCTCAAAATAAATTACCTCCTTCAAACTATTTAAAGTTTACCGACGTACTACGGGTACATACACAATTACACACATGATTCTCCTGCAAGTTACTCTTAATTAGTGCTAGTGCCATGAATTTTTAGTGCACCTGTTCATAGATCATACTTTTAATTATGTGTTAATGTGTAAAAATAATAATTTACTCAAAGACGTTCCGAAAAATACTTAATTTAAAAACAAAATTATGCACTTATTCATACTTTTTATTACCTGCGATCTAGCGGCTAGTAGAGAACCTTAGTTAACCCACGTGAGTTCCAGCATATCAACATTATGACTGTTTAAAATTATTTTCTTGTAGCTACAAGTTTTGCTCAGTTATAAAATTTATGGCAGTAAAGGTAAGTTTCTAGCGCTTTAAATTTTCTAATAGAAGTGAAAATGTTTGTCACCCAAAAAAAAAAAAAAAACAACAAACAATTATTTAAAAATTTATTTACAAACTATTAATTTCGAGCTTTAGAGGTTTAGTCAATGGAGGGAGTGTATGACATAAAGTTAAAGTCATCTGGTTATTAGTTGGCTTGCAAAACAAATCGTAGCTGTAGAAGAAGAATTTTCTAAAAGTTTGAAAGGAACTTGCCAGGAAAAGTATAAATATGTCTTAATTGAGCAAGAATTATAAAACAAACGTAATAACACCACATCTCCAAAGAATTAGCTTTTAACTTCATTTTAACCAAAAATTATTTTGCTGTGCAGATAGGCAAGGGAGGCGAGGGGTCGTGCTCGCTTTGACTTCAAGGATTAACATGTCAAAGATTGCAAACAGCAACTCCCTTACTTTTACCTTCATGGCTATGCCAATAGGCATGGGCTTACTATGGAATCGTTGAGCCAGTTGAGTTAGCCGGTTTTACGCAGAAAGGACAGCTTCAAGACATATAAAGACGTATCGTTACACAAGAATGATTATGCCCCCTTTAATATGCGTCTAAACGAACTAACTAAAATATTGGTATAAATACAATATGTATTTGCAGTGGCCTTGTAGCTGTACGGAAATAAAATGCAGTGTTAGATTAGAGACATTATCTGTGTCTATTAAAAAATGTACGTGACAACATGCTTACCTACCTATTTCTTTGGTTCGTATATTACAGTTTGTAACTTCTTGTTTCATATAATTATTTAAGTAGCAACGTAGAGAGTCACGTTATTTTAGAATAAAATCGTATAGCAATTCCAATGTATTGGTCTTCAATAGTTTTCTTTATTCTAATATGTAAATATGTATAAGAGTTATATATATATTTTTAAAGAAAGAAATACGACCATATGAGTTAGTGCATTAAAATAGATTCATTTGCAAGCTGAATACAATCCTTCAACACAACTACAGAATCTTTAAATATAATGTTCAGTATTTTGCATGATTGGAAACTTTTCAAAACAAACTTTCAGAAAACAAAAGTGCAGAGTCTTGTGTAGAGTGCGCCCATCTTTAGTTCGCTTGGAGGACATTTATGTAAATTATATAAATAATTCAGTAGAGTACTAAAATTTTCAGCACATATTTGAGAGGGAAACAAACTGATCACACTGAGAAACTCTTAGAAATCGAGCACATTTACTTCTTACCAGTCGTGGGAAATTATAAATAAATTGAATTGCGTCTTTCTTGCGCTGAGCATGTGTACCATATGTTAAAACTTGGCGATGCTTATGTGTTGCATTTCTCTTGAACTACTTGGCGTGGTGATATTGTTACATATTTTACTTACAAAACACGTATTTCCTCAAATGTGGAGGGGGTCTCTGTTTCACAGCAAGGACTTGTGTTTAGAATGTCATTGAAATATGTTTCGTGAGAGGGGAGTTTGAAAAGCAGAATGGTCTTCTGTAAGTCCAGGAAAATGTTTTTATATGTCCAAGTACGTAAAAATAATTATTATGAGTTTGTCAGAATTTGGTGGTACGGCTTTGAAATTAATCTCGGTTTTAATACTTCGCAAGAACAACGCAATGAACACAAGAAAGCCACAGTAGTTTGTGGAACTCGCTATTCGCAAGACATAACCAACTCAACTTGACACTGTAAAACAGTATAATTTTTTTTAAACTGGTCTTGTTTACAGATATAATTAATTTTACGTAAAAGTGTGAAATTTTTTATGTTTTGATTTAAAAGCATCATTTGCTTTCACTGAGTGATATTTTAAAAAGAGAAAACGTGGTACCTGTGGCAAAATATTTCATCGTAACCTTCTATACACATAACGACATCACTTCACTTCACTTCAAGCAATGAAGGACGGAAACGAAATCCGAAACACAAGAAGTTGAAAGTTGGCCGATGCTTGGGTTACTTTTATAATTCTTGTGTTAGTTAACAAAGAGATATTTAAAAACACTTTTATTTAATTTCTTACTTTCTTTGGTATCTTGCGTGGCTTGTAAACCCGGACTAAAATTGGCGGATCCAGACATAATTTAGAAACACACAACTTAGAACATTGATAATTTAGAATTCTCAAGAAATCCACATAAATTAGAACTGACGTAAGTTAGAACGATCATAACTTAGAAAAAAACATTACGCCAAAACAAATAACGCCGAAACGACGTAACTTAGAAAATCGTAACTCAGAACTATCCTAACTTAGAAACACTCTATATGGAACTGTAATTATTTAGAAGCACGTAAATTAGAAACACACAACACCAAACCACATTACTTAGAAACACCCAATTAAGAACAGGCATAACATAGACAATTCTGTATTGTGTGTTTATAAGTTATGACAGCACCCTCAAAAGGCGGTTTTGCCGTAGGTTCTCGGATCTCGTGTCCGCAACATAAACTCGGCGGCCTAACCGGTGGGAGGAAGTTGCCGAACAACTCAATAGATCGCGCGCTGGTCGCTAGTTCGGAGAACACGAGGCGCGAAGACCGCCAGCACCTGCCGGGGGCGGGTGCCGTGGATTAATTACAACCGCGGGGAACTTGGCCCAGGAGGTGTTCCCCCTCCCCCTTCCGTCTCCAGCACCTGACCTAACCACCGGCAGAGCTCTCTGGGAAGGAAGGGGGGGAAGTCGCCAGCTTATAATTGCCGGGGAATTTATCACGAGCAGCGCTCTCTCGCGCGTCTCCCGCGGTGCCCAGGGCCGCCAACCCCGCGAAGCTTCGCGGCGGCCAGCAAGGTCTGCCAACCCCTCCCAGTTGGAACCAGTTAGCAGCGAGGAAGCATCAGCGGCGAATTACGTCAACAAGCTCGCTGAGAGGGTCTTCACCGATCGCTTCCTTCCAGGACAGGGGTCGCCAAACTTTGTTGTGGAAAGGAAGGAAAAAAAATGTTATTGAGTCTTTCAGTACGCTCCAGAGAGATGTGTAACATCTAACCTCGGTAACGAGCAAATTCACGTGTTCTCATTTTTCAAATGCACTTATAATACGGAACTTGGACATTACATTTTAACGGCGAATTCTTTAAAATAACGCCGAGCGTTGTAAATATACGCACATTGTGTTTAAAACTACATATCTAGACGAAAATCACACGTAGTTTCCGTAACCACTGCTATGTATCGCTGGCGAAGCAACTACATCAACTATTGAATCATTTTATTGGTAGACTGAAATTTTCAACTACAGTGTATAATGAAAAGTTACTGATATAGGCGAAAAAGAATTGAAAACATATTAAACCCCGGCTTGGGACATAATTTTCTAAACGGAATTTTATTCAAATAATATCCATCTTGTTAAAATTGATTAAACATTTAATATTATAAAGCTTCCCCTTGTCTTACACCACCACCATCCGCCAAAGAGGTTACACATTTCCGTTTCATGCGACTTCTGTTGCATTCACAAAATTACTCCCACTAAATGCCATATACCGAGAGCAAAGATGTTACATATAAGAAAAATCTAGAAAGCCTTCCTGATTATTTTATACCATTTTTCGATCGTTACCGTAGTGTGACTTTCGGGAAAATTTCTCTAGACCCCAAAATCATTGTCATCCAAAAATGTTATATATACACATACTTACATACACACACACAACATTTTCATGGACACTGCCATAATTTTGCACAAATTACTTTGAAACTTATAGATAAAACATAGTCTTGGTAGAGTTTATTAATGGGCGAATTCGGACCAAAGGTGGTTGTTTGAGAAGTATTTTTTGAAAAAAAAATAAAAATAAAAAATCACTTTAAATTCGTTATTATAAAATTTTATTGCATTCGTTTACAGTTATTTTACTTCCTATGAGTAGTACCAAATAATTCATTTTTTGATAGAGCCTAATTACAGGAAGCTCTCATTAATGTTAATTGACGCAAAATGATCGGCAACATTAATATAGAGTACCGGCTTATGAACTACGCTATCTTTAAATGATTCATGCAATGGGGAATTTTTATTTAATGCATTTTTGTGGACATAAGTTATTGCAGTTTGCTACTGTTTGTCATGGAAAAACTAGGCTAGGTGATCTTTAAATGATTCATGCAATGGGGAGTTTTGATTGAATGCAGTTTTGTGGACATACGTTATTGCAGTTTGCCACTGTTTGTCACGGAATAAACCCGAGAAAAAAATGAAGTTAAAAGTATTCACAGAAACAGTCTGTTTGTGCCTGATCACGAGAACAGATGTCAGTTCCCGAAACGTCGCAACTGTTGTCATTGGAAACCTTCTGTGTTAGTCAGTGCTATCGTCGTTGTGTTGTCCGTAATACTTGTTTAGTTTAATCGTTGGTTCCGTTTATCCGACATCAGCTGATTCAGTTTTGTTTTCTGGAAATTTTTGACGTGACGTCTAATAAATCGATGAACGCCGGCTGCACGCACGAAAAAGTGTCCCGTTACGCACATTTATCCGTTACTCTGTGTCCCGTTACGCTCATTGTACGCTTGCGCCGCATATATCTCTCTTCCACTCGATTGGCCTATGCGTCCGAGGAGAAGAAAGACAGCGGCAACACACAACTTACATCTACACGTAAACTGTTTCATCGACTCGTTATAAAGTGAAGTGAAAAGTTAATGTGGTTTCCATTGCTTATTACAACAACAATTTCTGCAATAAAGGTTAATTATTCTTGCATTTTAAAAATCTGATTACTAGTATAATTTCAAGTATTTATTTATTATTAAAATAAAAATGATTCAATTTTATTCATAAAAGTATGCAATCATTTCATCAATGTTTTGTTATGACGTTGTCACGTTAAACTATCGTCCGTAAACCGACTTTACAGACAACCAATTGTTTTGGTAGTAATTTCGTGAAAATGGAATGGAAGTCGATGAAAGGAAATATGACACAAAGATGGGGGACCCACGTGTAGCAAAATAAATCTGTACCTATATAGTAACTTTCGTAAACATTAGGGTACATACCAAAAGTATTGGTGTGCCAAATTAAATTTTACGATAGTGAAACTACCTCGGAATATATTTGGTAAACCAAAATAGTCATTGGTTATAACGTAAAAAGTAATCCAAGTTTTAAAATACCTTAACAATATGTGAACGGGCTTTATAGCAGAGCGGTAGATCGCGAGCTTGTTGAAGCCAAAGGACTTGGTTAGAATCTCGTCCCTGGATTTTTTTACTTCTTTAATAACATAATAGATATTATTTTACGTTGAATCAGCTCAATAAGATTAAGGATTGTTTATTGTAATAATTTTTGTCAAGATAGTATTTTTACGATTCTTCCTAGTGAGTTCCTTTCAAGCTAGTAAACATCTGGCACTAGTGTTTATACAGCTGCGGCTTTTTTTTGCAAACCAATTTCTAACCACATTGGCTTCAACTCAGACCAAACACCTACTCAATGAAATTACATTATTGGATTATTTGATCACCAAGTTTAAAAAGGAGTGATTGAACGAAGTGTTATCGTCGTGTAGACACCTGGGTCATTACAGAGATGTTGACATGAGAAAGGAGCAATGACGGATAATGCAAACCCACTATCTCACAGCAACGTCCACCACGTCTCCTAATTGTTTAGGTGCGAGGCGAGTTTCCTGACAACCCAAACATCGTGGTCACACCAAAGTTAAAAAACTAGGTGAACGGAAGTTTTGTAAACCGTCACAGAAATATAATTACTCTTAATTTAATAGCAATACTGTAAACATTACACGTTGTTATTTAATTTCGATCTGAAACTAGAAGTCGTTAAATGTCTGAAAGGTTAATTTCTAGTTACGAATCAAACATTTGAGGTCGTCAGGAAATACGTGATCGGTGCGTTCGAGGAATCTCTTCGTTGAGCCGTGGCAGACTTGGCGAGAGCTTAGTTCCTGAACATAATTTCACTGAGACAAAGAATGGGTTCTTTGAAGCTATACTTCTTGAGAATAGCAACGTGTATACAACTCCAGTTAATGGGAAACATGATTAAATTTTTTTTTCATTCACTAGAATCCCTTCAAGGAGTTTGATTCCTACAAAGTTTCCCCGGATGAAGGAAAATGACTGGACCGTGAGAGGAAAAAAGAGAGGAGATTGTGGTTAGCTCTAAGTCAAACAGGCTCTCGGAGACTTTCTAGCTGAAGCGGAAGATTGAAGCTAGATTCTGTTCCCCCTTACGAGGACTACAATAGCTAAGTGATTAATCGAAGACAATGGTGGCTTGTTTCCATTAGCAACAGCTTTTCATTTGGTGTCAACGCGAACGAGAAAGCACTTGAGAAACTTTTGTGAACATTGATTGCTCCCCTTTGTCTGGACTTTTGTGATGAGATTGAAACTTGGAAGTCCAATGTCTTTATAAAATTAATCTCACTAACACAACCAAAAAATATATATTAAAGGAAGAAATACATTGCTGAGGTTGGTCTTTTTGTAGGAAACAGTATGAAAATTGTACTTTTGAGTACCACATGAAGAGGACCCATGGAAAAACTGAAGTGAATAACACGTTTACGGACGAAAGAATTAATATATGACTTTAGATTGTAATGTGAAAGGATAATTTCATACGTTATTAAAAAAATTAATTTTGGACTCAAACGTAATATTAAATATTCAGGTGCTTAATAACGCTTGTAAATATCCCCAATAAATATCAATGAAAAAAATAAGTACTTTTTATGATACGAATGTAAAAAAGAAATTTTCATAGCTAAGAAAATAAATATTTTCACTTACCAACTCATACTTTCACTGGGTTGGCAAGCCCTGTCATTAAAAATCCAACCTAGTCGTATGATACACAAATGTTTAAGAGTTTGAAGGAAAATATAAAAAAAATCTAATAAGCAAGTTTTTTTTTAAATATTTGGATAAGACGTCTCGTCGACAGTAAGGTCATTAGATATCGACACAATCAACACAGTCCAGGGAAACTGGGAGGGTACGTATTGTCCAGTGCCTCTCGCAAGAACTCGTCCAAGCATTTTCACGAAGTGAACTCAGGAAACCACGAACTCGACCATCAGGATTCCCGGACGGGGATCCGAGCGTGATTCCTCCAGACCGCAAGTACACTGTCTTACAACTGCCCCATCTTACTCCATGGCAAGCATGGTAGGCATAACTAGAGGCTCTCTGAGACTTTTCTATGTACTGTAAGAGATTACAGCAAAATTTCAGACTATTTAACGAAGAATTTAATTAAATTAAACGAACGGTTCTTTGCAATTTCAAATTAACTAATCTTCGTAGGAACATCGTCGCATTACGACTTCCGAGTTGTATGTTTCGTTCTTAACAAAGGCGGACAAAATAAGTGTGTTATTAATGTAGAATTAACCAATTTTTTTATTTATTTTGGTTAATATACTAAGAATACTATTTTTGATTCATGTCCAAAGTAAGTGAAATCAGTGTCCTTAAATTTACGAAAATAGCAGTAATTTTACGAAGATCTCTGAATAATTTCTAACCAGCGTTCTTCGTAACTTGAAGGCGGAAAATTTCTAACAGTATGAATATTATTTAAAGCATGAAATAACGCTCGAGTTTAGAGAAATTCAGTGATTAAATTCCTCTCCTGGATATTAGTGACGAACGATCATGTGGATGAGTAGGAGAAGACATGAAGATTGACCATCTTTATTGATTGTTCATGTGGGGTGCACACATGAGGCTTTGGTTGTATCCGAACACCCCGCAGAGGACACTTTAGCCTAAAGGAATCTTGAAAAGTCCGTCTTTAAAGATTTCAGCCATTCTTGTTGACCTTCCGAACAGTTGAAATGATGCATACAGGATCGCCGATGCAGCATTTCGTGAAAGGACGAGCATTTCGTGTCCTTTCATGCAACCTTGTGGCCTTTGAGGAGTTCTTGGCGTTATATTTTAGTATAATGTAACGATAGTGTATTGCTTAGCCAGACAACCTGTGTACAAACCCTTTTATTTTTATATATCACTGTTAATTGATTAACATGAACGTTTAAAATTGAAAATTTGCCTGAAAATAAGAGTGCGTAAAATTTATAAACGCAAACCAAGCGAAAGCTGATAAAAGTATCTCTTTGTTGATACTTTAGATTGGCTCACTGAATGGAGCCAAAAAATTAAAACAATATATTGGTCAAGACTGCACCGTTAAATAACACAACATGCATATCATTAATAGTACCTATTCGGAAACAGCAACCATCTGTATTCATCATATGTATCGTTCAGTAGTAGAAAACGAAACAAAACTTAATCATTGTATTTTTAATAATTTCGAATGTCCCAGGTATTCGTCATTGAGAGTTGTAGGAGTGAGGGTGAAAGTAAATAGTTGGTAATATATATATATATATATATATATATATATATATATATATATAGCTAATTCTCTTAGAAAGAATAAATGAAGGGGAAAAACAATGGAAGACCGAGTACAATCCAAGAGCGAATACAGAATTATGCGAAACCAGCTCTTTCTTCTCGCTTAATACTTACCTCTTCTCTTTATTAGAGTGCGCATTGCTCAACTGCGAATCAAGGTTGTTTAAATACATCTTTTTTTCAGTTCCGTACAGCTTCCCGATGTCATTATCACTTGAAGATAACGTCAAGTCAGTGGGAATAAATTTATTTGGCCGTAGACTAGAAATGATTTAATCAAAAGTAATTAAAAATCAGAAAAAAGGAGATCTTGGAGTCCAAGCAGACGGGGGAAAGAGACGTTTAAATATTTTTTATTTTCTTGAGGTGAAAAAGAAATGTTCCCTCCTCTGCCAAGGTCGTGGACCATCAGGAGGTCGTGATTCGAGCTGCAGCCGGCGAGCGCAGGTACTGGGAGGGAGAGAGGGAAAAAAGGGGTTGTGGGGAGGGGGGAAATTAGAACGCTATTGTCTTTTCTCTGCCAACTTGAAAATTCATTTCCCCGGAGCCTGTGAGGGGGGAGGGGGTTGGAACCCCTTGTCCCCATCACCCCTCGAGGTTATTACTGCCTTTCGGGGAGTCCTCGTTGATTATCTCGGCGGAGATCGTCTGGAGACTGTCTTCCTCGACGCGCGCGGTTTGACGGACGAGCATTATCCCCCCTCCTCCTTCCCCCACACTCCACCCCTCCTCGCCGCCAGAGGTGGACCGATGCCCCCGCAAATTAGAATAAGGAGGTCTGGCGCGGGAGACCGGGGGATAATCGGAGTCAACCCTGCCGTGTAATGACTTCACTCGGATGTCGGCGAGGAGGAAGAGAGGAAAAGAAGTTTCCTCGACAGCACGAAGGACGAGGGGTCATGAGGAGGAGGAGGAGGAGGATATATAAAAAAAGGCGGATTAATGAGTCTCGAGCTATTCCCTCCCAAGACTTCAGGACTTGCCAAGACTTGTTGCAAATTGGACAGCGCTCTCGGGAAAGTAAGGGAAAAAAAAACAAAAAAACAAACGAAACTTCATAAACATCAAGATGTGTTTTGTTTTTATTTTCGCAGGGGTAATTACGGGCATCCTGCGATAAGGAAACATAGGAAACAAAGCACTTTTGTATCGTCAGCCCTCTCTCGGTTTAGATGAAAGTTTGTAATGTCAGAGCTTTTGGAGTAGGTTTACCTTTGACTTGAAACTCGGATAGCTTGTTGATATTCATCCATTCCAAAGGTATTAGTTGGGGACATTTTAAATAAAAAACGTGCCTGAAAGTGGCTTCATCGGTTTTCTGGCAACTGTTTTACTTATTTGTCATGGTGAAGCCTTGTATCTTGTGTTGTCTTCTTGTCAAGAAAATAAGATAAATAGTTTGGCCCTTAAGTATTTCGCGAAAATTGTTTAACTCGGAGTATTCTTACAAAACGTTTCCTTTGTCATATTTAATTTTTTTTTAGAATATTTTTGTGTGTTGCTCTGTCATTCAATTGAATGATTTGTTTGTAAATTTGTAGTGAGGTTCCAGATGCGATAAGTTTTGTCTGGTAAAAAAAAATTCAACATTAATTCAACCAAAAGTTATTAATGCAGGGGAGTTCTTATCAAAAAATGTATCAACATGGTGTTATTTTAATAAAGACATGATTATAAGATTTATCTTTTATGTGTTGCTTACTACCTACAATATTTTCTGAATCAGTATCAATGTTCTTACAGCATGGTAAGCTTTTGGACATACGCCATTACTAAGCACATGCATGTCTGTAGAAGAAAACTACAAAAAACCCAAAAGACAAAAACACAAATCAAGCAAAAAATTGCTGTTGTCAACAGGATATAAACACCACATAATATTCTATTTTTATATTTTTTGCTTAATTTGTGTTTTTGTCTTTTGGGTTTTTTGTAGTTTTCTTCTACAGACATACATGTGCTTAGCAATGGCGTACAGGTATGTCCAAAAGCTTACATCAAGTCATGCACTCCCATTGCGCAAATCTTTCAAAGATAATAGCATGGTATTGAACCATGTCTTCAGCTGTGCATATAGCAATGGATTTTCATTTATATATATTAAAAATACAATGCAAATAATTGTTCATGTGAAGTGCTGTGTCAGTATCAGTAAATCTATGTTCCAGTCGAGTGGCAAAGCGGAACGCCCGGACACGAGCGGCGTCGACGTGGAGGCGCGACAGCCGCGGGCTGAGGCGAGCCTCGACCTGGCCGAGGTCGTCTTCATCGGAGGAGTGGTCGCCGCGGGCACGGCGCCCCCCTCCCCCGCCCCCAGGGTCTGCCCGCTGCTATGTCCGCTGTGCCCACCACGCCACTCCAGTAGCACAGAACACCGGCCGGCTGCATCTCGGGTGTCGCCATGCTGGCGATCCTGGCCACGTCGCCGGGTGTTTGCTTCTCCGCTATTTTTCTTCTAAACGTCGCTGACTTCGCGCATGCGCAAATTATATATATATATATATATATATATATATATATATATATATATATATATATATAACCCCACCTGTCTTCGCCCGACAATTGTGCTGTACTTCATGCGCTTGCTTTTCGTGAATTTTTGATTTCTCTCGGTGTTGTGCTTTAAACAGTAATGTCGATGAAAAAGTTAATTGAAAAAAAAAAAGTAAAAAATATAGAATGAGTTGATAGAAGAATACAGAAGGCAGGACATGCAGCACAACGCCTGGGATTTTATTTCAAAGGGAATGTTATTAAAACTGAGTTGTATTATTCTGAAATAAGCCATAAATTTTTGCGTCATCCTCACACGCAAATGCTTCGACGAATGATGAAAAATTTTCAAATTATTATTATTTTTTTGTTAAATGAACTTCATGAACCCATTTCTTTTTTAAGTTAACATATTGTGAGAGCCAGCAGAATATCAGATCCACACGGCGTGCGTCTCTTTGACTTCTCAAACTAAACTGATCTGTCCGGCCACCTAGCGCAGCGAACATAGCGAACATAGCGAACATAGTCTAGATTTCTGTGTGGCCTCAACTTGAGACGTTGACGAGGCATCTCCATCTCCCCAGCGCTTCATTCCCCCTGGGCCACTCCTCTCAGTGGAGTGGCCTCTGGAGGAGGGGGGGGATAATGACAATATAACACCCCCTCCTACAAGTTGGAATAATTTTTCGTCATACCAGTTACTTTGGGTAATGCAAAGCAAGCTGTTAACACACCTGAAATGTCTACTTTGTGAGAAGCTCTTTTAGGCCTGTATATCAGTGTGTTAGTGTCAATAGTAATGTAAGTTTTTTTGGAATACAGGTGTTACAATTTTAATTTTTTATTCTTTGAAAAATCACTCCCCTTCCCCCGTAATTCCTGTGTTCTCCTTTGACTTCTCTCTATAAACTATTAGATTTCAGTGCAGAGTAAATGGCACCAACTTTAACAAAAATTGTTATTAACTGGCTTGTAAGCATTAAAAATATAATTTTGTATACCATTTTTATAGGAATGTACGTCAAGTTGGTGAACAACATACAATATGATAAAACTTTTTATTTAATGTAGCACAAATTCCGTTTTTTACAGCGAAAATCTGCACCAATTGGGCACTGATTTTTGTTTGAAGTTTGACTTCGCTATTCTAATGCGGGGTAGCCACTTTGACACAATTATACGTTTTGAGATGGATAAGTCCATGGACAAAGGCAAGTTTTTACGACAGCGGGTGCTTCTGAGATACTGGCCAGGCGTGCGTAGAATTGCTGTGACCCGCCACCATGGGCGACTCCAGGGGCAACTTCAGGGGCCACTCCAGGGTCGACTCCAGGGGTGACTCCAAGATCAAATCCAGGGGTGACTCCAGGGTCAAATCCCGGGGTGACTCCAGGGTTGACTCCAGGGTCGACTCCAAGGGCGACTCCAGGGGTGACTCCAGGGGCGACTACAGGGGCAACTCCAGGGGCAGTTCCAGGAGCGACTCCAGAGGGACTCAAGGGGTGGCTCCAAAGACGACTCAAGAGGAAATTCCAGGGGCGACTCCAGGATCGACTCCAGGGCAATCGCCCAGGGCCCCGCGCTTGTGCTTTTAATTTTAATTTATTTTTGTTTGTCTTGTGTTTTGTTAAAATATTAAATTTTAAATATTTAAATTTGTTTTATCTTGTAGCTTAAAGTATTGGTCAATACCTATTTAATTTAATGATTTCTTATTAGAGAAAACTTTCCAAGATTTTATTACCACTTATAATTATAACGGAAATGTGATCTTAAGTATTTATAAAACCGACCCGACGATAATTTTAAAAAAGGGCAGAATACAAAAAATATATCCTAAGATAAATATGCAAAACCCAGCGTCGAAATTGAAGTTCCAGGCTGTGTTAAAAATGCCTGAAAGCGCGAGTGGCCTAGGCCCCAGCAGAGTCCAGGGCCGCCACTGACCGCCACGCGATAAGAAACGCAATGAAGCTTGATCGCCGCTTTCTCACATCCGCCCGGTCCTTAATTCGAGGATGAAGGGGGAGAGCGGGACGAGGGAAGACCAGAGGTTTCATAACGGAGCCCGGGGAGCGAGAGGGCCACTCGGGGGAGGGGGAAGGGTGTCACGAAAGAGCGGCCGGCACTTGCCTCTTCATCCGGCCGAGATGAAGTGTCATGGAAGGCTCATAGCGGCCCCCTCGGTGTGATCGGGCAGGACGGCAGGAGGCCGCAGAGGGCGGGGGTAATCCCCGGCCGGCGCGGCGGGGTTCCGCGGGTCGCCGCCAGATGGCAGTGCCAGTCTCGAGGTCACGACGCCATGGTCCCTAGACCCGCTGCTGTTTCGGCAGGCCTCCGACGCCAGCAGCACCGGAGAGAGAAAAAACAGTACATTTATAATAGTTATATGTTTTGGTTCCTCCGGGCGCAGGGTTCAGGGTGTGGTGACTGGTGCCGACCGCCATTAAGGATTTGTGACGTCACGACGGTCATCTTTTACTCAAACATTCCTCAAAATTCCTCAAAAATGACTCAAAAATTCCCATTTTGAGGAAAAATTTCTCGTTTTCTTCCAGAAAAATTCAAAAATTAGGATTTCGAAAAACCTCAAAATACTTTTGCGTTAGAAAGAACACGTATTCCTAAAAGCGGCTTAAAAGTCCTAAGAGCTAGCCGCTCTAAGCAGCTGACGTCATCTACGAATATGACGTCACCGTTGCAAATTCCGTTACGGCCGCCATCTTTAAAATCTTTATTTATTAACTGATTTTAATAAAAAAATCAAAATTAATAAAAAATTCAATTTATAAAATTTTATTAAAAAATATTTTAAAAACATACTTTTACGACATGGAACTCGGAGTCCTCGGTTCGAACTCAGTGAGGGCAAAAATAAAAAAAATAGCGATCGATCCTTCCTTCATGGTGGCTGCTGGCAGACTGACCCCCACCACTTTTCATAGCATATATATATAATCAGGTAGTATGACGTCATGTCCGCCATCTTGGAAATCCGTAATTTTTATGCTATAAATTTGGAAAAAAATTAAAAATTATAATACAATTTTATTAATTACATTTTAATAAAATAATATTTAAAAACACACGCATTGATGTCCTCGATTCAAAACCGCTAAGAGAAAAAAAAAATGTCGATAGATCCTTCTTCCATGAAAGCCACCTGCCGACTGACCCACCAATACCAAGGTATATATCATCAGCTGGTATGATGATATGTCCGCCATCTTGTTCTCGTCTGCTGGAGGCTACCATCTTGTTTTCGGCTCCTAGAGTGCGCTGATGCCATGTTAGTGTAATTTTTACCCGCTAGAGTGCAGTAATAATTTATTATTACTGTGACACCCGCCATCTTATCATTTGGGTGCCATCTTGGTAATTTATAATTATTTAGCTAGAAATTCGGGAAAAATTCCAAAATTTATAAAAAAAAAACATTAATGTGCATATTGAATCGATACTTGGTTCGATCTCTGAACGAAGCTAAAAATAAATGTAATTAAAATACCAGAAAAGCTCCAACAGCTCCAACCGCTCCAAATGTTCAAATGCTCCAACAGCTCCAAATGCTCCAACAGCTCCAAATGATCCAAAAGCTTCAATGCTCCAACAGCTCCAAATGCTCCAAATGCTCCAAACAGCTCCAAATGCTCTAACAGCTCCAAATGCTCCAAAGCTCCATAGCTCCAAATGCTGAAATGCTTCAACAGCTCCAAATGCTCCAAAGCTCCAACAGCTTCAAAGTTCCATCAGCTACAAATGCTCCAACTGTCTATGGCTCTAACATTCAATGATGTCAAAAGTATTTGACACCAAATAGTCTTAGGCCTTGCGCTATTTGACTACAAGACCAAGAGGCTAAGAAGCTACGATACTACAGAACTGCATGTATACATGAGTACTTGACTACGAAGCTACACGTCTACAAGGCTCCAATATTCGCATCTGTCTTCGACGGAATTTTCTCTTTTGCTCCAACTGCTTCAACAGCATTATATTATAAGATTACAAGGCTACTTGGTTACGTAGCTACAAGTCTACGAGGCTCCAAGGCATCATGACTACGTGACTACGAGCCATGAGGTTACGAGACTATGCGATTGCGAGTCTACAAGGTTACGTGATCGCGAGGCTATAGGACTACGAAGCTTCCAGAACACAAGGTTACGAGATTGCGTGGCTACAGTACTACGAAGCTAACAGGACACGAGGCTACGTGGCTACGAGACTACTTGGCTCTAACTGACTACAATAGCACCATTCAGCGGTGAGTGTTAATTTATCTTATGCAAAATAACCTGTTTAAAGTAATGTCGATTCTTGTCAACAGATGACACCACATGCTGCTTACAGATAAATATTATTTAGTTATTTTATGCGGGATGCAGGATGCTCACTTACGATCGCAACAGAAGGATGGCTTCGCTAAGCACCAAGGAGGAGGAAGTTCGTCTTGCTTATTAGGATTTTCAGATGTCTCAGAGCTTATTATTATAATATGACTGAGTAATGGTTTTGTCGTTTGAAATCCACCTGATAAAAATATTACAAGTGATCATTTTGTTGCAGAAATTCAATTAATTAAATGTAACTCTGATTAAAATGATACAAAATAACGGAAACATATTAAATAAATCAATACAAATTAATAAAAAAATTTAAATTGAAATAGTTACAAAATATTACATAAAATTCTGGCTTGTAATAGAACTCTATCTTGGCTCAATAATGAGAAATTCACAAGGTAGCAGAATCTGACGTAAACGGAGGAGTTCAGCATTGCCGAGCTGATCCGTACGGGCCCGGCTCCGTCTGTGTGATATTGTAGAAAATCTGTTCCGAGAGAGCGTTCTCTGTTTCCGCGTCAGTGTATAACGGGCCTTAGAGGCACGCGAGTCACTGTGGCCCCCAAATATTTTGCAATAAGGGACTATGTGCGAGGCTACTGACCTACATGTTACCGTACTACGAAAAGCACATATGCCTTCCGCCAGGCACCCATTAAGAACCTCCGTTAAAATAATTCCCATTTTTTTTTGTAGGGTCCACAAACACTTAGGCTGTGTGGGACTGCCTTTGTAAGGATATATTACTTAAGTATTTCTTTGTTAGATAACTGCATGTTTATCGTAGTGGCTAAGGTCTCCGCTTTCTAGCCTCAACATGCCGCATCCCTCGGGTCGGGACACAGCCACCGCAAGATTTTTGTAGAGTTGAATACCAACGGCGCAAACTTGTCTTCAAGCAACGGTACCAAGATGGACGCCGAATGCAGACGACAAAATGGCTGCCGGCAGCTGCTTTCAAACATAACCTGGTATGGTGTGCCCTAAAGCCGCTGTCACACTGTCAAATAATTGTCTCCAATATATTTGACACTCGACTCGGAGGGGTAGTATTTGGACGGAAAATGGCTTCCAATTTTTCCACAAAAGATACGTTTGGACAAAATTACTTCAAATATATTTTTTAAAATTATTTCACAATATCAATTTATATTTTTTGTCCTGAGCTACCTCAACTTTTCAATTTTAATCTCAACTCTGAAATCAAATAATGCATGACTGTGCGAGATGGAATTTTTGAACTTGTTATTATAATTGTTAATTTTTAAAAATTTTGAACAATGAATAAATTTAATTCACAATAATATTCTTTATATAATAAAATGCATGTTCAGTGATTATTTTTGATGTTGTAGAAACATAATTACATTTCTACACATAAAATGTTTTAGTATACTGCATTCATATAAGCATTATTTAAGTTATCTCACCTTTATAACCTCTTTAATCGCCCATGTGTTCTTGGAAATTTTAAAGATTCAATGTGACGGCAACAATAATCGTTTCCGATTTTTGCTAGGCACGTTTTTGATTGGCCGAAGGCATCAAACATCCAACATATTTTTTTTGAAACCTTCCTACAGGCAAAATATTTGATGGAAACTCAAGTAATCAACAAACATGGCTTCGCTAGTGACGTAAATTTTCGGTGACGCCATAACCATCCATCGCTATATTTGACACAGCTCATTGGAAAGGTGTTGGAAGCGAAAATTTTGACATTGCGACAGGGCCTTAACAACAAGGCGCAGAAACTACCACGTCTCGCCGTCCACTTGTCCAACGGCCATACTTTCCTGCCCTGATCCTTTTTCCATCCGAGAGATTGCGCCTCGTAAACCCCGACGGCTGACCTCCCCCTCCACGAAGGTCGACGGGCCTCGGGGATAGGCCGTGGCCACGGTCGGAGTGGCCATCCACTTCCCTGGTCGACCGGCCTCCGGCGCAGAGCTGAAACAATTACACCGGACCGCCCGAGCCATCAGGGAGCGACGCGACGCTCGGAAACTGCCGCCAGCTCTCTGGCTTCACGCCGGGGAAACGTGTCGAACAGAGATACATCCCCACCTCTCTTTCCCCCCCCCCCCCTCTCCCACTTCCTCGCACCGCAGACTCGGGGTTGAAATACGGCCACAGCCGCAACGCCGAAACGACTGCCCAATTTCACCCGACAACGTGCACGGTGTTCGGGGGATGCCCTGTTTGACTGCCATTCCGTCAAACATTTATGCCGTTCTGTTGAACCACACGGGGAGTGGGCGAGTACAGTCTTTGTAATATAATCATTAATTCCCTACTCCAATTTTTGACCTAGAAAGCAATTATTATTATATTTTTATAATGAGGTTTAGCGTTAGCTCATGTGTTGATAACATTTTTCTTTGGAAAATTCAATTCATGATAGAATTTTGAGTTCTTTTCAAGCGTCTATGTAGAGATATTCTTTTCCACATTACTGCCATTTAATTAAATGTAACTGAAATTTTCCTAACATAGGAGTTATTTTTGTTGTGAAATATTTCAGCTCTTGGTTGCGACATTTGTTAGGAATAATTTCATGAATGGAACGGAAGTTTCATGGAACGGAAATGTGTAAACACGGTGCTGCCATTTGTAGAAGTCTCAGAAAGAGCGAAACTATGGTGGTCCTGCGGGTTTTATCTGTATATACAGGATGATTTTAAAGTAACTATACATTTTTTGTGATAAAAACACATTTAATTGCATGAATGTATTTATTAATGAAACATATATCATGTAGGGATATATTTTTGTTGCAGGTAACTTGAAACAATGCTGACAACAGAAGAAAGAACCGCTGTTTGTGTGTGCTCGTCTGCGTGGATTGATGCATTGCCAGGTGCAGACAGATTTCACCCGCAGATTTCTGAAGCCGGGTCCCACCAGAGCAGCTATCAAGACCTGGGTGAACAAATTCAAGCGAACCGGTCGTGTTGCAGATGAACAGCGTCCAGGGAGACCAACCATAAGAACAGACACTGTGCGCCTCCGCATCTACCGGGAGACTGTCTCGGGAGCGAGGGGGTTCCACAAGGCACTGTGTGGCTAACTCTAAGCTATACGTCGCAAAAACGTGCGTATCACATCCAGATCGTGCATTAGCTTGAAGCAGAGGACAATGCAGCCAGAGAAGTGATGTGTCATGGCCTTATAAAGTGCTGTCGAAAATGATTATCACATGCACCACGTCCTCTTCAGTGATGAAGCTACATTCCACACGCGCTGGCACGTGAGCAGACAGAGTTGTAGGACCTGGGCTAGCGAGCAGCTAGGAGTGGCACGGGGCACACCCAAAGTGTGTGTGTGTGTGTGTGTGTGTGTGTAGATGTGATTCACTAGGTTCTTTAAATGATTTATGCAATGGGGAACTTCGATTTAATGCAGTTTCTTTTGGACATACGCCATTCCAGTTTTACACTGTTTGTCATGGAAAAATACCGAAAATCAAAAATAAATAATATAAAAATATGAATATAAAAAATTCACAGAAAGCAAGACGGAATCGGCTGATGTTGGACAAATGGAACCAACGATGAAACTTAACAAGTATTTTGGACAATACAACACCGACAGCAAGGACAAAAAAACGTCCAACCCCTAAATATCAGACAACACAAGAATTCCGTCGAAGGAACTTAGTCATGGAAAAATAATATAACAACACAGAACAAAACATTGCATTTTTACATGACTTAAGTTCCTTCAACGGAATTCTTATTCTGTCTGATATTTATATGTTGAAATTTTTTTGTCCATGCTATCGTCGTTGTGTTGTCCGTAATACTTGTTTAGTTTCATCGTTGGTTACATTTGTCGAACATCAGCTGATTCAGTCTGGTTTTCTGTGAATTTTTTATCATCATATTTGTATTTGATTTATTTTTGATTTTCGGAAGTTTTCCACGACAAACAGTGCAAAAATGCAATGGCGTATGTCCAAAAACTGCATTATATCATGAGATTCACTAGGTCAAAGGTCTATAGACCCTCCATTTTAACGAAGGACCATTCACTGGTGATGTTTTGCCTTGACACGCTGGAACAATTCTTGGAGCCACAATTGAGAAACGACGGGTTCATGGATGGACACCGCTGTGTCCTGATTGTTCGGGACTACCTCGATCAGCTCTACCTGGTGGAAGATGGATTATCGTGGCATCGCGTTCACCAGATCTGAACCCCCTCCCCCCTAGATTTCTTTGCATGGGGGTTTATCAAACCCAAGGTATATCAGGTGAAGATACGCAACATTGAACAGCTAAAACAACGGATTGCAGCAGCAGTCGATGACACTACACCGGCTATGTTGCGCCGTGTTTTCCAGGTCACGGCGGGACGCTGGAAACTGTGCCGAGATGTGCGAGGGGGACAAACTGAACTGTACTAAATGTATGTCCCGGTACGATATAGGATTGACGTATAAGATAAACTGAAATGTACCAAAGATATGTCCCGGTACGATATATGATTGACGTATAAGATAAACTGAAATGTACCAAAGATATGTCCCGGTACGACATAGGGTTGATGTATAAGTTAATATTAGTCAATACATTATGACTATCACATAAATGTATAGTTACGTTATAATCACCCTGTATTAACTTTTCTCGAACATCGAGGGATGCACTAAGAGTATTGGTGTGCCAAAGTAAACTTTATAATAGTACAACTATTATGTGATACTTTATGTTATAATTTATAGTCATGAAAATTAATAATGATCACGTAAAAATTGGCAAAACCATTTTGACAGTTTTTGTCAACATTGAAATGTAGAGATAGCGCAGCGTTCGACAAACTGTAGAGAGACAATAAATTGTTAGTGATATATATTGACGTCATGTTGAATAAAAAAAGTTCTTGCTTATATTTTTACTGTTTAATCTTAAATGTTGAATCAGCTCAGTAAGGTTAAGGTTTTGTTTGAAGGAAGTATTTACAGAATTATTTCTGCAATTTCAGCAAAAAAAAAAAAATGTACATACATATTCTTAGTGTTATAACATGTGTTTCAGAGCTTTTCAGGTTAATTTTGTTTTGCTGAATTTATTGGACTGCAACTTATTGTATGGAAAATACTTAAATGATAGTCCCACGTTCGTAATTCTTTAGAGAACCAATAAAATGTCTTGTTTGTTCAAATACAATTTTACTTGCTAATAAATTGTACGTAATTTTTAAGTTGAGATTATAACTTGCTATGAATATTAAATTTACAAACTGTATTCCAGGATAGTTTTACACCATAAAGTTTACTTTGGACACCAATATGCTTAGTGCAATCCCCGATGTTCGTGAAAGATAATACTTACGGGTGCATGTTACTACACGAGGTTCTGCCTTCTTGACTATAGCTTGTGGATATAGCAGTCTATGCCTGTATGCGCATTGGACTTTCAACCTGTTAAATTTCCTTTGTGTGATGCGCATTTGTTTCATTGCATTTCTGGTGCATACTAAACTTTCACCCTCAACGCGCCTAAAGAAGCATTACCTCAAAAACGCAGGCGATGATAAGTCCGATATAGAGGGAAATGTCACAGGTTCAGGTTTGAGACATTTACATGCAGTGCGTTCAGTCCTCCTGATGTTTGGCTGGCCCTGAGAAACCAATGGTGCCATCTTGTTAATCAGAACTATAGTTAAGTTTTAAAAAAGGAAAATATTTATTTTCCCATTTTACACAAATTTAATAGTTTTAGTATAGGTATTTATCACACTTGGCATTATTTTAAGGAAATATTCGTTGAAATTCGTGTCCGAATTTCTTATTATAAGTTTATTTGCAACATGAGAACAAATAAATTTGCTAGTTACCGAGGTTAGATATTACACATCACAGGCGAGTTCTGAAATACTTGCCTTTTTTTTTTATTTTTTTAGTGGTTTTGTATTGTGCCTACCATCTAAGGCTATAAGCCACAGGTAGGCAATTAACAAATCTTAAATAACTAAATCCCAAAAAAAAAAAAAAAAATGGCAGCCGTTTGGAGTCGTCAGGAGTTTGTACTTTCAAGAACTAACACGAATTATTCCTAGGTCATTTGATAAGACAGTTTATATTCCTCCTGCTAAAACAATGAAATGTTCACCGCCTTTGCAAATTGCTGCGTTATATACCGGACGGGAAAACGTAACCTACATATTATTTACAGCCTTAACGAGCTTTGTTAGTACTGGTTTGGAAGAGATTCTGATAAAACTAATAGTTTGTTCTAATAATTTATCGGAACTAATTTTTTTCTATAGACAAATTAGTCACGCAGTTTCTTACCTACATGAATGATAAAAAAAGGTAAATTAAAATTATCGTTTTTTTCCTAATTAACGACGTCTCTTTGTTAACTACAAAACATGTAACTATTACTGAGGGAACATAAACTTGTAATTCTATGAACATTTAAAAATTGTAATTTAAAATGTTCCAAAATACTAGTTGTTTCTAATTGTAATTGAATTTACTTGATTAAAATACTCGTAAAAACCTTAAAAGCAAACATTTGGCTTGCCGTTAAATAATTTGGCTCCAACTGAAAAATATTACATAATATATTTTTATAATTTAAGTTTCGAACATCCTATTGACTCTTGGCATATCATATTCTGATAGGTTAAGCTATAATAAATAAACATGTGAGTAGTATAGGATAGCCGGTCCTGAAACAGGATTCAGGTTGTGGATTGTGTGGATTGATGATTGTCGGTCCGCCATCTTGGATTGTGACGTCACGGCGGCCATCTTGGACTCAAAATTCCTCAAAATTCCTCAAAATTGACTCAAAATGACTCAAAAAATCCCTTTTTAAGAAAAAATTTCCCGTTTTCGAGGGAAAAATTCCCGTTTCGAGGGAAAATTATGATTTCGAAAAACCACAAAAGTCGTTTTGCATTAAAAACCACGAAATTCCTGATAGAGGCTTAAGCATCCTTAACTCAAGCCTCAGTTAAGCCTCTTTTAGGATTATGACGTCCACAATTTTCGTTACGCCCGCCATCTTGAAAATCCGCAATTTTTATGTTAGAAAATCGGGAAAAAATTTAAAAATCATTAAAAAAATTATTTGATCGAATTAAAAAAAATATTAAAAACCACTGTTGCAGTTATCGTTACGGTCGCCATCTTGGATTATATAAATGTTGCATATTTCGTTACACCCGCCATCTTGGTTGAGTACCATGTCATTCTTACACTTTACGTTACGACCACCATATTGGATCCTATTAATGTTGGAATTATCGTTATGGTCGCCATCTTGAAATTTAGTCACCATCTTGAAATTTAGACGCCATCTTGGAAATCCGTAATTTTTATGTTAGAAAATCGGGAAAAATTCCAAAATTCATCAAAAAATTAACTTAATAGAATTCTGATTGATTATATCGATTCCCGTCCTTGGTTAGAAACCGGTGAGGGCAAAAAATAAAAAAAAAAATCAGATCCTTCCTCCACAGAAGCCACCTACAGACTGACCTACCACCACCAATAACTAGGTATTTACCATCAGCTGGTATGACGTCATGTCCGCCATCTTGTCTTTGTCCGCTGGAGGCAACCATCTTGTTTTCGTCTGCTAGAGTGTGCTGGAGACATGTTAGTATAATGTTCTATTCACCATAACTTTGACCTTGACCTTGAACCTTGACCTTGAACTTTGACCTTGACCTTGAAATTTGACCTTGACCTTAAACTTTGACCTTGACCTTGAACTTTGACCTTGACCTTGAAAATTGATCTTGGCCTTTGACCTTGACCTTGAACTTTGACCTTGACCTTGAAATTTGACCTTGACCTTGATGTCCATCACGGATCCGTCATTTTATGTTCAGTTCATGCTAGTGGTCACTGCCACCATCATGTTTTCGTCTGCTGGAGGACACCATATTGTGTGTACTCGTCTTACCATCATGCTAGTTTTATTCTAACATGCTACAGTGCAGTAATCATTTATTATTACTGAGGTGCCCACCATCTTGAAATTTAACCGCCATCTTGAAATCATGTAATTATTTAGCTAGAAATGCGGGAAAAATTCCAATAGTCTCCGAAAAAATCAATTATTAATTTACAAATTGAATCGATGGATCCCTGTCCACGGTTCGATTCTTGACCAGAGACAGTTGTAACTAATTATTAAATAAATGTTAGGTTCTGTTTTCCATTACCTTTCGCGGAGTTTATTAATCATTCACTCTACGAAAATCAACTCAAGTCAATATACCGGACCAACGAATTAATACAGTGCCGATTAGCCTATTATGAAAGTCTAATTTTTCAATAATCTGAATAACATATAAGCCGTTCATGTACAAAGCCACACATATAGATCAATTGTCTTCAGTCCATGAGACCGAGTCATGTCATTATCAGACGTATAGACTAGTCATTTCAGGACCACATGACCTTCGTAATCCATTGTGACATTTTTATACATTCTAAAGGACCAAGTAACCTTGTAAAATATTTTAGTAACACCAAGAGGTGATAAACTAGTAAATATTCAATCACTACATTTTGTGCTACGCGCAATCATCAAAAAAGGAAGCACCAACAACGAAAAGACAGCACCACCAATGAAAAGACAGCTCATTTGGAAGCACCGACAACGAAAAGGCAGCACCGCCAACGTAAATACAGCACATTTGGAAGCACCGACAACGAAAAGACAGCAGCGACAACGAAAAGACAGAACATTTGGAAGCACCGACAGCGAAAAGGCACCACATTTGGAAGCACCGACATCTAAAAGACAGCACCGCCATCGAAAAGGCAGCACATTTTGGAAGCACCGACAACGAAAAGGCAGCACCGTCATCGTAAAGGCACGGACCGCAAGACCGGGTCATGTCAATATCAGACATATAGACCATGAACTCAGTACACACAGGAAAAACGAATGTACACGCAGGAAAACGGAACGTACACGCTGGAAAACGGAATTTACACTCAGGAAAACGGAATGTACACGCAGGAAAACGGAATATACACGCAGGAAAACGGAATATACACGCAGGAAAACGGAATATACACACAGGAAAACGGAATTTACACTCAGGAAAACGGAACGTACACGCAGGAAAAACGGAATGTACGCGCAGGAAAACGGAAGGTACATGCAGTAAAACGGAACGTACACGCAGGAAAAACGGAATGTACACGCAGGAAAAATTAGGTATACGCAGGAAAACGGAATTTACACGCAGGAAAACGGAACGTACTCGCAGGAAAAACGGAACGTACACGCAGGAAAAACGGAACGTACACGCAGGAAAACGGAAGGTACACGCAGGAAAACGGAACGTACACGCAGGAAAACGGAATGTTCACGCAGGAAAACGGAATGTACACGCAGGAAAACGGAATTTACACGCAGGAAAACGGAACGTACACGCAGGAGAAACGGAACGTACACGCAGGAAAAACGGAACGTACACGCAGGAAAACGGAAGGTACACGCAGGAAAACGGAACGTACACGCAGGAAAACGGAACGTACACGCAGGAAAACGGAATGTACACGCAGGAAAACAGAACATACACGCAGGAAAACGGTTCGTACACGCAGGTAAACGGAATGTACACGCAGGAAAACGGAATATACACGCAGGAAAACGGAATATACACACAGGAAAACGGAATTTACACTCAGGAAAACGGAACGTACACGCAGGAAAAACGGAATGTACGCGCAGGAAAACGGAAGGTACATGCAGTAAAATGGAACGTACACGCAGGAAAAACGGAATGTACACGCAGGAAAAATTAGGTATACGCAGGAAAACGGAACGTACACGCAGGAAAACGGATCGTACACGCAGGAAAACGGAATGTTCACGCAGGAAAACGGAATGTACACGCAGGAAAACGGAATTTACACGCAGGAAAACGGAACGTACATGCAGGAAAAACGGAACGTACACGCAGGAAAAACGGAACGTACACGCAGGAAAACGGAAGGTACACGCAGGAAAACGGAACGTACACGCAGGAAAACGGAATGTTCACGCAGGAAAACGGAATGTACACGCAGGAAAACGGAATTTACACGCAGGAAAACGGAACGTACACGCAGGAGAAACGGAACGTACACGCAGGAAAAACGGAACGTACACACAGGAAAACGGAAGGTACACGCAAGAAAACGGAACGTACACGCAGGAAAACGGAACGTACACGCAGGAAAACGGAATGTACACGCAGGAAAACAGAACGTACACGCAGGAAAACGGTTCGTACACGCAGGAAAACGGAATGTACACGCAGGAAAACGGAACGTACACGCAGGAAAACGAAACGTACACACAGGAAACGGAACGTACACGCAGGAAACGGAATGATCACAGGCTCCAAAATTCATTGGCTCCAATATTCATTGACTCCAATATTCATTGGCTCCAATATTCATTTACTCCAATATACATTGACTCCAATATTCATTGACTTCAATATTTATTGGCTCCATCAGTCATTGTCACCAACAGTCTTTTGGTTCCAAAGGTCTTTTGGCTCTAAATATATTTGGCTAGAATTCTTCGAGTCTAAGAGACTATGAGGCCACATGGCTACGAGTCTAAAATGATCTAGATATTTACGAGTTATACACGGCTTGCGAGGCTAGAGCTACGAAGCTTCTAGTTCACAAGTTTACGTGACTGCGAGGATACAGGACTACAAGTCTACATGAGTACTTGACTACGAAGCTACTCGTCTACAAGGCTCCAATTGCAGCATCTGTCTTCGTCAGAATTTTCTCTCTTGCTCCAACTGCACCACCACCATTATGTTATAAGATTACATGGATACTTGCTTACGTAGCTTCAAGTCTACGAGGCTCCAATGCATCATGACTACGCGACTTCAAGCAATGAGGTTACGAGACTACGTGAATACGAATCTTCAAGTTTACGAGACTGCGAGGCTACACAGCTACGAAGCCTCTAGAAAAAGAGTTTACGTGACTGCGAAAATAGAGGTCATCAAGTCTACATGAGTACTTGACTACGAAGCTACTCATCTACAAGGCTCCAGTTGCCGTATTTGTCTTCGACGGAATTTTCTCTTTTGTTCCAACTGCACCAACAGCATTATGTTATAAGATTACATAGATACTTGCCTACGTAGCTTCAAGTCTACGAGGCTCCATTACATCATGTCTACGCGACTACGAGCCATGAGGTTACGAGACTACGTGACTACGAATCTTCAAGTTGACGAGACTGCGAGGCTACAGAGCTACGAAGCCTCTAGAAAACGAGTTTACGTGTCTGCATGGATACAGGAATACAAGTCTGCATGAGTTCTTGACTACGAAGCTACTCGTCTACAAGGCTCCAATTACTACATTTGTCTTCGACGGAATTTTCTCTTTTGCTACATCTGCTCCATCAGCATTATGTTATAAGATTACAAGGCTACTTGCTTACGTAGCTTCAAGTCTACGAGGCTCCAATGCATCATGACTACGAGACTACGTGCCATGAGGTTACGAGACTATGCGATTGCAAGTCTTCAAGGTTACGTGATCGCGAGGCTATAGGACTACCAAGCTTCCAGAACGTATGGTTACGAGACTGCATGACTAATTGGCGGCGCGGCTACGTAACTTCATGTCTCTAACTGACTACAATAGCACTATTCAGTGGTGAGAGTTAATTTATCTCATGCAAAGGTACTTGCTGCAAGTAGTTCCGCTTTTCAACATCAGATGACGTCACGTGTTGCTTGCAGGTAAATAATATTTATTTCTTATATGCGGGATGCTCACTATCGATCGCATAAGAAGGATGGCTTTGTTAGTCTCAAGGAGAAGGAAGTTCGTCCTTCCTGCTAGTGCTTCTCAGATTTCTTACGGTCCGCCATCTTGGATTGCGACGTTACGGCGACCATCTTTGATGGTTGTGACCTTGACCGTTGACCGAAACCGCAGGAATGATCGCAAGCACTCGGATTAATCATCAAAATATTGATAAGAATAATCAGGAGCACACGGAGAAAACCATCACAATATTGATAAGAATAATCAGAAGCACACGGAGAAAAACCGACACATGTTTTCTTTGATATCATAAAATTACAGGAAAAAAATTTAAAAATAAAAATAAATTAATAAAAAATTTAAAAAAAATTAAAAAATACATAAACTGATTCTGGCTTGTACTAAAACTCTATCTTTGCTCAACAATGATAAGTTTACAAGCTAGCAGAATCAGTTTATGTATTTTTTAATTTTTTTAAATTTTTTATTAATTTATTTTTATTTTTAAATTTTTTTCCTGTAATTTTATGATATCAAAGAAAACATGTGTCGGTTTTTCTCCGTGTGCTTCTGATTATTCTTATCAATATTGTGATGGTTTTCTCCGTGTGCTCCTGATTATTCTTATCAATATTTTGATGATTAATCCGAGTGCTTGCGATCATTCCTGCGGTTTCGGTCAAAGGTCAAGGTCACACACATCAAAGATGGTCGCCGTAACGTCGCAATCCAAGATGGCGGACCGTGAGAAATCTGAGAAGCACTAGCAGGAAGGACGAACTTCCTTCTCCTTGGAGACTAACGAAGCCATCCTTCTTATGCGATCGATAGTGAGCATCCCGCATATAAGAAATAAATATTATTTACCTGCAAGCAACACGTGACGTCATCTGATGTTGAAAAGCGGAACTACTTGCAGCAAGTACCTTTGCATGAGATAAATTAACTCTCACCACTGAATAGTGCTATTGTAGTCAGTTAGAGACATGAAGTTACGTAGCCGCGCCGCCAATTAGTCATGCAGTCTCGTAACCATACGTTCTGGAAGCTTGGTAGTCCTATAGCCTCGCGATCACGTAACCTTGAAGACTTGCAATCGCATAGTCTCGTAACCTCATGGCACGTAGTCTCGTAGTCATGATGCATTGGAGCCTCGTAGACTTGAAGCTACGTAAGCAAGTAGCCTTGTAATCTTATAACATAATGCTGATGGAGCAGATGTAGCAAAAGAGAAAATTCCGTCGAAGACAAATGTAGTAATTGGAGCCTTGTAGACGAGTAGCTTCGTAGTCAAGAACTCATGCAGAATTGTATTCCTGTATCCATGCAGACACGTAAACTCGTTTTCTAGAGGCTTCGTAGCTCTGTAGCCTCGCAGTCTCGTCAACTTGAAGATTCGTAGTCACGTAGTCTCGTAACCTCATGGCTCGTAGTCGCGTAGACATGATGTAATGGAGCCTCGTAGACTTGAAGCTACGTAGGCAAGTATCTATGTAATCTTATAACATAATGCTGTTGGTGCAGTTGGAACAAAAGAGAAAATTCCGTCGAAGACAAATACGGCAACTGGAGCCTTGTAGATGAGTAGCTTCGTAGTCAAGTACTCATGTAGACTTGATGACCTCTATCCTCGCAGTCACGTAAACTCTTTTTCTAGAGGCTTCGTAGCTCTGTAGCCTCGCAGTCTCGTAAACTTGAAGATTCGTATTCACGTAGTCTCGTAACCTCATTGCTTGAAGTCGCGTAGTCATGATGCATTGGAGCCTCGTAGACTTGAAGCTACGTAAGCAAGTATCCATGTAATCTTATAACATAATGGTGGTGGTGCAGTTGGTGCAAGAGAGAAAATTCTGACGAAGACAGATGCTGCAATTGGAGCCTTGTAGACGAGTAGCTTCGTAGTCAAGTACTCATGTAGACTTGTAGTCCTGTATCCTCGCAGTCACGTAAACTTGTGAACTAGAAGCTTCGTAGCTCTAGCCTCGCAAGCCGTGTATAACTCGTAAATATCTAGATCATTTTAGACTCGTAGCCATGTGGCCTCATAGTCTCTTAGACTCGAAGAATTCTAGCCAAATATATTTAGAGCCAAAAGACCTTTGGAACCAAAAGACTGTTGGTGACAATGACTGATGGAGCCAATAAATATTGAAGTCAATGAATATTGGAGTCAATGTATATTGGAGTAAATGAATATTGGAGCCAATGAATATTGGAGTCAATGAATATTGGAGCCAATGAATTTTGGAGCCTGTGATCATTCCGTTTCCTGCGTGTACGTTCCGTTTCCTGTGTGTACGTTTCGTTTTCCTGCGTGTACGTTCCGTTTTCCTGCGTGTACATTCCGTTTTCCTGCGTGTACGAACCGTTTTCCTGCGTGTACGTTCTGTTTTCCTGCGTGTACATTCCGTTTTCCTGCGTGTACGTTCCGTTTTCCTGCGTGTACGTTCCGTTTTCTTGCGTGTACCTTCCGTTTTCCTGTGTGTACGTTCCGTTTTTCCTGCGTGTACGTTCCGTTTCTCCTGCGTGTACGTTCCGTTTTCCTGCGTGTAAATTCCGTTTTCCTGCGTGTACATTCCGTTTTCCTGCGTGAACATTCCGTTTTCCTGCGTGTACGTTCCGTTTTCCTGCGTGTACCTTCCGTTTTCCTGCGTGTACGTTCCGTTTTTCCTGCGTGTACGTTCCGTTTTTCCTGCATGTACGTTCCGTTTTCCTGCGTGTAAATTCCGTTTTCCTGCGTGTACATTCCGTTTTCCTGCGTGAACATTCCGTTTTCCTGCGTGTACGATCCGTTTTCCTGCGTGTACGTTCCGTTTTCCTGCGTATACCTAATTTTTCCTGCGTGTACATTCCGTTTTTCCTGCGTGTACGTTCCATTTTACTGCATGTACCTTCCGTTTTCCTGCGCGTACATTCCGTTTTTCCTGCGTGTACGTTCCGTTTTCCTGAGTGTAAATTCCGTTTTCCTGTGTGTATATTCCGTTTTCCTGCGTGTATATTCCGTTTTCCTGCGTGTACATTCCGTTTACCTGCGTGTACGAACCGTTTTCCTGCGTGTATGTTCTGTTTTCCTGCGTGTACATTCCGTTTTCCTGCGTGTACGTTCCGTTTTCCTGCGTGTACGTTCCGTTTTCCTGCGTGTACCTTCCGTTTTCCTGCGTGTACGTTCCGTTTTTCCTGCGTGTACGTTCCGTTTCTCCTGCGTGTACGTTCCGTTTTCCTGCGTGTAAATTCCGTTTTCCTGCGTGTACATTCCGTTTTCCTGCGTGAACATTCCGTTTTCCTGCGTGTACGTTCCGTTTTCCTGCGTGTACCTTCCGTTTTCCTGCGTGTACGTTCCGTTTTTCCTGCGTGTACGTTCCGTTTTTCCTGCGAGTACGTTCCGTTTTCCTGCGTGTAAATTCCGTTTTCCTGCGTATACCTAATTTTTCCTGCGTGTACATTCCGTTTTTCCTGCGTGTACGTTCCGTTTTACTGCATGTACCTTCCGTTTTCCTGCGCGTACATTCCGTTTTTCCTGCGTGTACGTTCCGTTTTCCTGAGTGTAAATTCCGTTTTCCTGTGTGTATATTCCGTTTTCCTGCGTGTATATTCCGTTTTCCTGCGTGTACATTCCGTTTTCCTGAGTGTAAATTCCGTTTTCCAGCGTGTACGTTCCGTTTTCCTGCGTGTACATTCGTTTTTCCTG
The DNA here is from genome assembly GCF_032445375.1 of Bacillus rossius redtenbacheri. Lineage (NCBI taxonomy): Eukaryota > Metazoa > Arthropoda > Insecta > Phasmatodea > Bacillidae > Bacillus > Bacillus rossius. The sequence continues at coordinate 333,918,875 of NC_086330.1, read as the reverse complement.
TGTGTACTGAGTTCATGGTCTATATGTCTGATATTGACATGACCCGGTCTTGCGGTCCGTGCCTTTACGATGACGGTGCTGCCTTTTCGTTGTCGGTGCTTCCAAAATGTGCTGCCTTTTCGATGGCGGTGCTGTCTTTTAGATGTCGGTGCTTCCAAATGTGGTGCCTTTTCGCTGTCGGTGCTTCCAAATGTTCTGTCTTTTCGTTGTCGCTGCTGTATTTTCGTTGTCGGTGCTTCCAAATGTGCTGTATTTACGTTGGCGGTGCTGCCTTTTCGTTGTCGGTGCTTCCAAATGAGCTGTCTTTTCATTGGTGGTGCTGTCTTTTCGTTGTTGGTGCTTCCTTTTTTGATGATTGCGCGTAGCACAAAATGTAGTGATTGAATATTTACTAGTTTATCACCTCTTGGTGTTACTAAAATATTTTACAAGGTTACTTGGTCCTTTAGAATGTATAAAAATGTCACAATGGATTACGAAGGTCATGTGGTCCTGAAATGACTAGTCTATACGTCTGATAATGACATGACTCGGTCTCATGGACTGAAGACAATTGATCTATATGTGTGGCTTTGTACATGAACGGCTTATATGTTATTCAGATTATTGAAAAATTAGACTTTCATAATAGGCTAATCGGCACTGTATTAATTCGTTGGTCCGGTATATTGACTTGAGTTGATTTTCGTAGAGTGAATGATTAATAAACTCCGCGAAAGGTAATGGAAAACAGAACCTAACATTTATTTAATAATTAGTTACAACTGTCTCTGGTCAAGAATCGAACCGTGGACAGGGATCCATCGATTCAATTTGTAAATTAATAATTGATTTTTTTCGGAGACTATTGGAATTTTTCCCGCATTTCTAGCTAAATAATTACATGATTTCAAGATGGCGGTTAAATTTCAAGATGGTGGGCACCTCAGTAATAATAAATGATTACTGCACTGTAGCATGTTAGAATAAAACTAGCATGATGGTAAGACGAGTACACACAATATGGTGTCCTCCAGCAGACGAAAACATGATGGTGGCAATGACCACTAGCATGAACTGAACATAAAATGACGGATCCGTGATGGACATCAAGGTCAAGGTCAAATTTCAAGGTCAAGGTCAAAGTTCAAGGTCAAGGTCAAAGGCCAAGATCAATTTTCAAGGTCAAGGTCAAAGTTCAAGGTCAAGGTTCAAGGTCAAGGTCAAAGTTATGGTGAATAGAACATTATACTAACATGTCTCCAGCACACTCTAGCAGACGAAAACAAGATGGTTGCCTCCAGCGGACAAAGACAAGATGGCGGACATGACGTCATACCAGCTGATGGTAAATACCTAGTTATTGATGGTGGTAGGTCAGTCTGTAGGTGGCTTCTGTGGAGGAAGGATCTGATTTTTTTTTGATTTTTTGCTCTCACCGGTTTCGAACCAAGGACGGGAATCGATATAGTCAATCAGAATTCTATTAAGTTAATTTTTTGATGAATTTTGGAATTTTTCCCGATTTTCTAACATAAAAATTATGGATTTCCAAGATGGCGTCTAAATTTCAAGATGGTGACTAAATTTCAAGATGGCGACCATAACGATAATTCCAACATTAATAGGATCCAATATGGTGGTCGTAACGTAAAGTGTAAGAATGACATGGTACTCAACCAAGATGGCGGGTGTAACGAAATATGCAACATTTATATAATCCAAGATGGCGACCGTAACGATAACTGCAACAGTGGTTTTTAATATTTTTTTAATTCGATCAAATAATTTTTTTAATGATTTTTAAATTTTTTCCCGATTTTCTAACATAAAAATTGCGGATTTTCAAGATGGCGGGCGTAACGAAAATAGCAATGTTGACGTCATAATCCTAAAAGAGGCTTAACTGAGGCTTGAGTTAAGGATGCTTAAGCCTCTATCAGGAATTTCGTGGTTTTTAATGCAAAACGACTTTTGTGGTTTTTCGAAATCATAATTTTCCCTCGAAACGGGAATTTTTCCCTCGAAAACGGGAAATTTTTTCTTAAAAAGGGATTTTTTGAGTCATTTTGAGTCAATTTTGAGGAATTTTGAGGAATTTTGAGTCCAAGATGGCCGCCGTGACGTCACAATCCAAGATGGCGGACCGACAATCATCAATCCACACAATCCACAACCTGAATCCTGTTTCAGGACCGGCTATCCTATACTACTCATGTGTAAAGAGTGAAAGTAAAATATTTGTAACATTGAACTAATTTTTTTTCAGTGCGCTGCATTTTTCGACTATTTGAAAACAGCATGAACACACAGATTTAGAATATTTACTCTTGTTTGCAGAATGATAATATATTCAAGGCCCTAATTTGTTTTTATAACGTTTTGAGAGAAAATTACTCTTGGGGTTATGGTAGAGTATTTTATTTTATGGACATTTCCTCTATGAATTTACAGCTTTTGTAAGATTGTAACAAATATTTCTTGAATTTTATTTGGACGATTTTTATTATTATTCTTTTTCCCTTGATGTATTATTTACCATAAAATTTGGGAAGTGAACTTTAACTGCCAATTCCTTGTAACTAAAATTTTATTAAAGTGACGGTCTATTTAAATTTAAGAACTTTTAAAAGACACAATAATTGTCAAAAAATTTAAATTTTTGTTTTTCGTTTCATTCTGTGCTGATCCCTTGTGTGCATTAATATAAACAACTGTTAAAGCAAAAACAATATTTACTCAGTACGATATGAGGCTATGAAATATGTTGCATTCAGCGAAAACAACTACTACTTTCCCATATTTTCAGCCAAAATAACCATTTTACGCAGTATTTTAAGTAAAAATAACCATTGTAAACATATTTTAAACAAAATAACCGCTGTACTTAGCATTGATATTATTTTATTTATGTGCAGTCTCTCCTATACATGTTGCCAAACAGTTTTTTTTAAATATTCACGCTGTTTACTTGTTGGCTTTCAAATAATTCCATTGTATCAATAATCAATGAATATTTTTTTTCCATTTTCTTACCCTCTGACGAATTTGTTTTGGAAAAAACAAGAACAAGTCCAGAACCAAGAAAATTTCAAGCATTATTAATGAACTATATTTGAATACTAAAATTTTCAGCAAAACATCAAAGGGGAAATGTTATTTGTGTTACAGCATAAGTTTCACGTCATTTAAATACCAAGAAGCAAAGGAGGAAAATTATTTTGTCTTTTCTGAAAAATTAATTTTTGGACTATGTTTGTTTTTGCCAAGAGCTTTTCAGTTATTTATGTGTAACATCTTAGCTCTCGTCGGAGTAATTTCGTGAATGGAACGGAAGCCGAATGGAACGGAAATGTGTAACCACGCGGTGATGACACCTGTGGCGGATGGCACCCACCCCAAAGTTTACAAAGCCGAAGGAAAATCTTATGGTTTTAACAGAACAATCAATTTTAACAAGATGGGTAGTATTTTAATGAAGTTCCTAGTCAAAAATGAGGTCAAAAGCTGGGGTTTAGTATTTTTTTTCAAGATTTTTTCTTTTTTTCGGAGCCATCCTATTATATAGTTTAAAATTTCTGTCTGTTAATGGAATAATTCGATAGTCGACGTAGCTGCTTTGGCAGTGAATTCTAGCGGCAAATGCGTTATCTCGTGTTGATTTGTGTCAATGAATGTAGTTGAAAACCAAATTTGCGTACATCTGTCACGCTCAGCCATTATTTCAAGGAATTCTACGTTAAATTTCGTGTCCGAGTTTCGTATTATAAGTTTATTTGCAACACAAGAACAAATTAATTTGATAGTTACCGAAGTTAGATGTTACACATCACTGGCAAGTACCGAGAAACTTGTTCACATTTTTTCTCCGATTAAACGTGATCTCTGTTGATTACCAGCAACTCCAAACCTTCTGTCTAGGCTACTCAATAGCATAAAATTCCATTTATCCATCAGATGAAGCAAAGTGGCGCAGCGACAAGACACTGTACTCGCCGTCCAGAGGACCCGGGTCCGAATACCTTGTCTGGTTTCATAGTGATTTCCCGAAATTTCTCCCGGTAGATGATGGGGTGGTTTCTTACTATACGGACTGAGTCAGAGTTCGGCAGACAAACACCGACTTCATCAGTACACACACATGAAATATAGCCTAAACTAGTTCCCAAGGCTTTTGAAGTTGGGGCTGGACAACTTGTTCACAGCAATTAAAAGAGAAAACGTTTAACATGGAACACTGAGAGTCCGATAACCTTTCACTGGAGAAATTTGAAGTAAGGGATGGACAAGTGATTCACTGCAAATAAAAAAGTAAGAATTAATATGGAACATTGAGCGTCCGAAAAAACTATTCACTAGAAAAATAATTGTAACACAACAGCATAATTTGTCTCTGTCGCAATATCATTTCTTTGAAATAATTGCGAATTAAAAAAACCTAACAAAATTGTATGACAAATAAAGGTGTTTTCCCGAATTATTACAGAGAAGTCAATTTACGACGGCAATAAGTTTCGGAGTTTACTTACTTAAACATTATCCAGACACTTACTGTTCCATCATAAATACTTTATTTTTTATTTACAATAAACTAGTGGTTCAGCTCCAACTACAAAGGCATGTACCTACTAGTCCTGAGAAGCACTTTTGTCCATAAGTCGTGTATATGTTTTCAACTTATTTTTTTAGTGACGAAAATGCAGTCGATGTTTTTCGGACGAATTGACTCATTATGTGTATGCTATGCCCAATTTCTCCCTATTTTCCTTGAGATTATCTGTCTTTAATAACAGCGATGTTGATAAGATGTTTAAGTCCCGCCTACCTGGGAACACACACGGTATGCAGAGCCTCAGATAAAACCACGAAAATTGAAAACTGCTTCAGATATCAAAAATAGAGCCGTTTACGAAAAGCTTTTAAGAATTTTCTAAGAGTGGATGAGTAGTTTTCTTTTCCATATTTCGTATTTAAATGTATTTTTAAAAGAGTGTAAGTGCCTTAATCACCTGTTTTTAAATTAATTTTTGTCATGGAACTCCGGTACATTTTCCCGAAAGTACTTATGGGTCTTTGCGTTACAACTTCATCGTAATTTCTCCGCCATATAATGTTATGGTTACCGCTCAGATCTCATAGTTGTCCCATGCACGGCGAGAAGACAGTGCGCCAGTCCACAGCATTGCGCTTAGAGGTGATACCGTGCTACATGCACCAGCGAGCGTCCTACTTAAGTCAAATACACTCCTGGCTAGGTGGGCCCCTTAAGAATAAGTAAAAAAATAACGTTTCAATGCATAATTATCAGTACGCGCGTATATTATTCCCACTCAGCTATATTCACAGTATCAAAACCTAGATGAAAAAACAGTGTGCTGTTATAGATATCGGAATACAGTTCAGAAAGTTTTGTGAAAGCCTTCAGATCTTTAAGGATGTGCCTACGAAAGGAAATTGCGAGAAAATTTAACCAAAATTGTAGTCAGATTCGTTTACAAAGTAAGGAAGATAAGAATATTGGGTTGATACGCTCTTAATTCACAGAGTTTTAATGCCACACTCACTCCTCTGCTGTTTTTAACTAACATTCCTCAATTTAGATGAAATTTTTAGGCTAAATTAAGTAAAAAGGAACACAAATTTATGACAGTGCCAACCTACATATGGAAATTAAAAATTGTGTGGCAAAATATTCCATGATTTATGTTTATGCTAGCTTTGACATATAACTAAAATTTACAATTTGTACTATTAATTATCACTCATTGAAATGATAAAGCCATTCATAAACTATCAACTATAGTTTCATTATTGATATAGTTTAAATCACAGCCAAATATCAATATCCATGGTTTATGTTTATGCTAGCTTTGACATATAAATAAAATTTACAATTTGTACTATTAATTATCACTCATTGAAATGATAAAGCCATTCATAAACTATCAACTATAGTTTCATTATTGATATAGTTTAAATCACAGCCAAATATCAAAACTGAATAGTTATATTAATCACAAATGTGACGGATTCAAAGACGACGCTACAATGGTAATGTTATTGTAGCAGATAACAGCGTGCACTTATTTCACTCTTGTTCCGTACTGTGCGAGCAACTGTTTGTAATTCTGGTCGTAGAACTGACGATACGGCGACAGTTGAACCAGGAAACGGACACTGCGTGCCGATAATGCGAATTATTTCAACGACAAATATTTCATTTGCGATGTCATCCAAGTTTCAGAAATGTTTCGTGTGTACCCGTAGGTGATAACTGACCTGGCGCAATTTGAAACACGGTAAGTGATTATTTTTTTTCTCCAGAAAAACTTGTCGTGACAGAAGAAGAAGATGTAATTAATCTGCAACGAACATATGCAAGAAAACATCGCCTAGTGACAAGTGAGTGATGGAGTGTGATGGCCTCACGTTGGGAGAAGTGTGTTCCGGGGTCGGGATTAATACACGCTTCATTGAAGACTAGAGTCGGTTCCTAGGTCGCCCGGCGGTGCTTTTCATTATATATCGACGTGAAAACGTCTAATAAATCGATGAACTCCGGCTGCACGCACGAAAAAGGATGACTCATTGTCCCGTTACTCACATTGTCCCGTTACGCTTTGTCCCGTTACGCTCATTGTACGCTTGCGCCGCATCTATCTCTCTTCCACTCGATTGGAACAACCATCGATTTGACTTTTTCGAGGCACATTAAACTTGAAACACTCCCATTCGTTTCCTACTTTTCCTATCATCGTCCTATCCTTAACAGAATAACACAGATTGGAAGAAGTTAAATACCAAACATGTATAAAAGTTATAGTTAAAATAATCTGTTCGTTAAAGTAATATACATATTTAAATTAATGAGTGCAAATAAAAGTAAATTCATATATTAAATTGTAGATTTCATTTCACTCCTTCTTTGTATCCATACAAAATAGCGATAATTCAATAAAAATGATTCAATTTTATTCACAAAAGTATGCAATCATTTCATCAATGTTTTGTTATGACGTTGTCACATTAAACTATCGTCCGTAAACCGACTTTACAGACAACCAATTTTTTTTTGTTTGTCTAGAGTTCTGTTAACAATATGGGCGTTAATGGGGAAAAAAATTAAATTTTCATTGTATTTTAACTTAAAGTGCTCAATTCATGATTTCAAATTAGGGAAAAAAAAATCAAAGATTTTATTGCCACGTCAAAAGAGGCGGTTATACTGGCAATTTGATCGTAAGCATTTATACAACTGAGCTGAGGATAGTTTATCAGGAAATAGTATAAAAATATCCTAAAATAAATGAGCAAAACCGTTGTTTAAATTTATGTTACAGGTTGGGTTAATAATGGGTTTTAGATTGAGTAAATTTTTAAAATTTTACAGGGTAGGGCCCAACAAGGTTTAGAAGTATTACCTTGAATACAATGTCTCATTATTTTTTATGCACATAGTATAATAATTGTTAGGATGATACCTTATAACCACACAAATAACATCTTTATACGATAGATAATTTTTTATAGTTGTTTTATTGAAAGAACCCTATTACTTATCACCAAAATTTATTTTCAAAAGAGCAAACACAAAAAATTACAATAAAAACTGAGAAATATATTCTGTAAAAAATGGGATACGATATGCGAGGGTGTTCACTTGCAACAACACAGTAGTTCAAACAAGAAATTCACCGACATACTGCACAGGCTACTGAAAACCATTTATGAGATTTAATTAATAACAGCTGAATACTCGTGCGTTCCGGACCTCGCAGTGTCGTCCACACGACCTCCTTTGTTGACCAACTGTGAACTTAAACAATTATAATATGAACGGTATGACATGCGTTTAAAGCACTATCGTACCCATTTTGTAACAATTCAGAAAACATACGACTATGGGGGTTTATATTCCAAGTAGGAATTTACCCAAGTGGATACGCTCTATAAGTTATACCTTGTCTTTGTATTAGCGTGGACAGTTAAAATATTAGTGACAACCATTAAAATCTATAAAAAATGTCTATTTAAATCTGCCATTCAGACACAGTTGAAAAACATTCTCAAGATAACGCGTGTTGAGCTCCGTCTGTACTCCTCAGCCTGCGCGCTAGTGTAAACACAGCCGGGGCGTGCGGCAACCACTCGCCAGCTCCAGCGGTCTCACTCCGGGACGGACTGCTTCACCAGGAGCCGCAGAACTCTCGCTATTATCTTTGAAAGATTTGTGCAATGGGAGTGCATGACTTGATGTAAGCTTTTGGACATACGCCATTGCTAGAGCACATGTATGTCTGTAGAAGAAAACTACAAAAAACACAAAAGACAAAAACACAAATTAAACAAAAAATTGCTGTTGTCAACAGGATATAAACACCACATAATATTCCATAACAGGAATATGGTCAACAAACAAAGAAAAACAAAGAAAATGGACTAACAGAACGATAAAAAACCCAAATGATGACAGCACAAAAATATTGAACCAAAAAAAAAAATTCAGCGCAACCGTTGAAACGAGACAAAAACACAGCAAAACGAAAAGACGAAACAAACACAATAGTTTTACCAAAACAGAAACAAGCGTCGTTTCGGGAACTGCTATCAGCTCCCGTCCTCAGGTAGAGACGCACATGGTGCGGAAACACAGGTGCGGCTGTTCTGACTCGCCGCGGCCCCGGGGAGCCATGGGCTGCCGCCAGCACCACAGCGACTCGCCGTCCTCGCCTGTTGCAACATCCCGTCGACTGTCGCCGTGCCCGGAATCCTGTATCCGCCTTCGACGCGGCTACAACCCAGAAGCCGAGCGACTCCAGGACAACGGCCGCGACAGCCTGCTATCTTTACGAAGTATTTGACGTGACAACGTCTAATAAATCGATGAACGCCGGCTGCACGCACGAAAAAGTGTCCCGTTACGCACATTGTCCCGTTACGCTCATTATACGCTTGCGCCGCATCTATCTCTCTTCCACTCGATTGGAACAACCATCGATTTGACTTTTTCGAGGCACATTAAACTTGAAACACTCCCATTCGTTTCCTACTTTTCCTATCATCGTCCTATCCTTAACAGAATAACACAGATTGGAAGAAGTTAAATAGCAAACATGTATAAAATTGATTGTTAAAATAATCTCTTCGTTAAAGTAATAAATATATTTGAATTAATGAGTTCAAATAAAAGTAAATTTATCAATTCAATTGTAGATTTCATTTCACTCCTTCTTTGTATCCATACAAAATAGTGATAAATCAATAAAAATGTTTCAATTTTATTCATAAAAGTATGCAATCATTTCATCAATGTTTTTTTATGACGTCACGTTAAACTATCGTCCACAAACCGACTTTACAGACAACCAATTTTTTTTGCGTGTTTGTAGGATTTCGTTAAAACCTAACATTATCAAGACGCTAAGAGTTACACACTAAATAGGTAATTTATCCGTGATTTGTAATTGAAAAGATTGTTTAGCTCCAACTTCAAAAGCGTATACCAGCCTTTGGAAACACTTTAAACCACAGCACGTATGTTCTTAGTTTATTTTTTTCCCCCGTGATGAACATGGAGTCAACATTCGGTCGACCGAATCCAGACCCCTTTTGCACTATTTCCCGACGAGTGTGTTGATTCTGACGATTGAAATAACTCTGTTTCCTTCATAGATAATACTCAGATACACGTGCTGCGAAAGGGCGGCATGTGAACGCTGCCTTCACGCGCAATGCTATGAACCGGCGTGCAGCTATTACCAATGGCGTTCAAGGAGGCGCTGGAAAGCCCCCCTCTAAAGCTTAATTTCTCGAAATAACAATGCAGACCATTAACCAGCTTACAATGACTGATATATGGATGAATTTTTTGCCACCAGAAATCGAGAATTAGAGAGAAGCTTTATCTTCAAACACATAAAGAACACGATCATGGCAGAAGTATTGTAAGGTTCTACCTTACGTTAAGTGGCACTTTTAATTTAAGAATGTAAGATTTTTAAAATCTCTTTAGTTTTTTTAGGTGGCTTCAAAATAAATTTTCATGGAGCATATTTTTAAAATTTTTACCCCTCCTACACTCCAGAAACAACCCTATCACACCCCCTCTTCCACAAATACGGGCTACCACTCATGGTCATAACGTCATGGTTACTGTCAATTACGTGGCTAAGTTTAATGAAGGCTTTTCTTATTGTAACTTATTGAGCGTTCAGTTAATACGTATGAAAAACTGATTTCGTCAATAGTGAAAGGCTTTCGTTGCAATACAATTTTAATTTCACTCGTTAAGAGGCACTAATAAAAAGTAAAAGACGCCATCTCGAATACGTCATTAAATTTTTCTCGTTTATTACTAAAAATGTTTCAATCTTTATGGCAGGGAGAACATCTAAATATGTAAAATTATTTCTAGTAATTATAATAGTTCAGTAAAAAAATGTGAACTGCGTGAATGCTAAGATGTCGTCTTAAGTTTTTATTTATTTACCATAATGCTTTTTATTACACGCCATATTGATTTTTTTGTCGTTACTTGTACACAAAGGCTATTTATAAAATTTTAACTCGTTAACGCCCTTGCATTTTTTGTTCTGCCACGAAAATTCACTTAGCGTAACATCTTGGGTGTAAAAAGGTGCGCAAGTGATGATTACGAAGAACTTGCGTTACTTTTTGAAACCACGATAATATCAGTTGAAAATATTTGTGACAAAAAACAAACAAAAGAAAGACGTCTAGTTAATTTTTTTAAAAATAGCCCTTTAAAAAAAAGAAGAAGAAAAAATGCACGCGGGTTGCTCAATCAAGGGCCAAGCTGTTTTTTTTTTATTAAACCTGATACCGACCGCAACAGGACGCATGCCATGCAAAACGTCAGCCAGATTACGGGCAGTCACACGGAATATCTCCTCGGAGGTGGAGTTTGAAAAAAAGTGCTTTATTAACGGTCAAAGCCGGCCCCGGCTGCCGCCCCAGCCTCGACGCCCCAAGTACCGGGCGCTCCAGCTGTAAGCCGAGCTAATGAGCACCGCGGCGCGGGGAGAATCGTTTGCGATGTCACGTGCCCGATCGATTGCAAGTATCTCTTCCCCCTATCCCCCCCCCCCATTCTAACCCGAACCCTTAACGGCGCCTGAGCGTTAGCGTTCCCGGCCGGCGACAAATTCACGCAGCGAGAATAGGGGATTAAGGAAAAGTACGAGTTCGACTCTTTTTTATTTTTTTTATTTTGGGTTTCCTCTTTTTTTTTGTGAATCCGAAGAGATTATGACCCCAGCAACCGTCGTCCACCTGATGGCTTATTTTCACAGCATTTCATAAGTTTTTTTCTAGTAAACATTGCAAGACCAAATACACTTTTCTCTTTCCTAAAACACATTATCTCGTCTTTTAAAAAAAATGAAAATAAAAATATAGCCTACGTGATTAACTTATCCAAACTTTTTTTCTCCACTGTCAGTCTGCACACGAAGACAACATTTCTGGCTCAGTAAAAAAAAAAAAAAATTGGTGGTCTGTAAAGTCGGTTTACGGACGATAGTTTAACGTGACAACGCCATAACAAAACATTGATGAAATGATTGCATACTTTATGAATAAAATTGAATCATTTTTATTTTAATAATAAAAGAATAAATACTTGAAATTATACTAGTAATCAGATTTTTAAAATGCAAGTATAATTAACCTTTATTGCCGAAATTGTTGTTGTATTAAGCTATGAAAACCACATTAACTTTTCACTTCACTTTATAAACAGTCGAGTGGAAGAGAGATAGATGCGGCGCAAGCGTACAATGAGCGTAACGGGACACAGCGTAACGGAACAATGTGCGTAACGGGACACAGCGCAACGGAACAATGTGCGTAACGGGACACTTTTTCGTGCGTGCAGCCGGCGTTCATCGATTTCTTAGACGTTGTCACGTCAAAAAAGCGCAGTATCAGTAGAAATGGACGTCATTTGATCATATGAAACAATGTTCAATGGAAAACATATATTTATTTGATTCGTTCACCGACTAGAACTCCAATTAACCTAAGAAGAGTATTGTAATTTTTCATTTGTTTGGTTTTACCGTCTCGTTGACCTAGGTCATTAGAGATGGCAAAACACAATGGTTGTATCCGAATACATAGGGATGCGTCCATAGCACACACATCCATACATCCCTTGGCAAATGCAGCCTCAATGTAAAGGACGCATTTATTTATAATGGATACTTTTATTGCTAGCATCAACTGTTGACAGTTTGTCGTACTAATGTGCACACAACCATTCTGAGTCGTTATAGCTAACAATATCCAAGAAATTTAAATAAGAACGACCAATTAAAGAAAGTTATATAGAGTGGATGTTATAATTGTTATAGGCTTATAATGAGCATTAAACACCCCTATAAGTTTTAGTTCGATAATTTTTACTGACGTCTTTATTGGTCTCTATTTGAGTTATAACTTAAGATTATTACTTTTTAAATCAATCACACGCCAACTATCAAAGCTGTTATTATTTACAAACAAAATACAACACTATTCCGAACATAATGGATGTAGGGATGCATCAGCGGATGCGAGTGTCGCATCCCTATAGAAATACCGTGTTTAAGACCCATGCAGGAATGCATTGGCATTCCTTGTGATAGTACGGAAGCAACGAAAAGATGGCCGCGTCCACTAAGATGCACTTTTAGTGGGTCCCTTAGCTAAGCGCGGTCCCTTAGAGGCGCGGTGGTTGAGTGGAGTCGGCATCCGTAGCGCAGTTGGCATTGCGCTGGGCTACGGTACTGGGGTTCTGGGTTCGAATCCCGGGTAAGACATAGATATAATTTGTGTTGTATTAATACACCAAATACAACAACAACTGCAATTTCTCAATGACTTGGGGCTACATAAAAAATACAACAATAAAGGGGAGGGGGAGATGATTGCACACTGGTGACTGTCAAACACTTGCTATTGTGCCAACAATCTTAAAAAAAAACTAAAAAAAAACTGGTTAGAGCACTCGCCTCATAACAAAGCGAGCCGTATTCGATTCCCGACGGGGTCGAACTCGGGGTATTTTTTTTCACAAGCGAGAACGTGGCGGACGTTGTCGTGGACTGCGTGTTTTCTCGGCGTGCTCCCGTCTCCTCCACCACTTCAACCCGTCGTTGCTCCACACCTAGTCTCATCTCACGTCACGCATTCTCCAGACCGGCCAAAATCGACAGTTATCATTTTTAAATTCAGTGAAACAATGGTCGAAATGTTATCCGAACGTGGGTCGTCTGGGATGCGAGGCCCATGTCTTGCTGCGAGTCATGAACTCACCATGAGGACAGACCATTGATTCGTGAGATTTCCCAACTAGGCTAGTCAGAGCCGTCGAAAGAAACCAATGTCCTGGAGGCAAATAGTATTGTCGGTCTATACCTCCCATTCCTTAATGTACAATTTTTGAACCCCGAGATTAAAAAAAAAAAGTAAAAACTGTAAATTTTCCAAGTGCTGTGATTGTAAATGTGATCTGTTTATATTGCATTACTTGTAACTTTGCCAATGTTTTCTGTTAGCAATACACTTGCAACTACATCCTGCTCTCAGGATAAACTCATGCATTGTAAACAATATTGATACTGACTCCCCACCCACCTGTTGTTGGGTTCCCGGGGATATTGACTCTACCTTGCCTCCCTCCTCCACCCACTCGCCCCACCCGGTGGCCGCGATGCTATTAGTGGTGGGCAGGACGGTTCATAATATTCGTTCATTTCGTTCTTTTAGTTCTGACCCCCGACAGCGGGATTCAGCACATCTCGGGATTCACATTCAAGTATTCGTTACGTCTGGGCGGCCTGCCTTGTCGCCTGGCTGGTTATCGTATGTAATCTGGTTGGATCGGTATACTGACGTTTACAAAATACGTGCGTGAACACATTTCAAAGCTCTAGCCAATAAATTAAGTAAAAAAAAAGGGCTAAACTAGCCATTAAATATTATTGTAACACAATAATAGTTGAGTCGCTGACACCCATTCCCACCCTTTTTATTTTATTATTTATCGTTTGCTCTTGTGAAAACGCGGACGCTGAGATAACTGATTATTGTGACTCCCGACGTCATGAGACATTTTACGAACGAATCAGAGTGGCCGGTTCACTTTCCTAGTTCTTTCTGCGTTTTATATTGTCCCTAATCGTGTTCAGCTTTCCAAAATTATACTCTCGAGGAATCGATTTTTTTACATAGCGAACGGATCAAAGATTCGTTCATTTGGAACGGATCGTTCACGTAAGACACATCACTAGAGGCTAGTGATGAAAAGGTAGAGTATCACACTCACTGTAGTCAGGTCTACTGTATTAACAGCAGATATATATATATATATATATAAAAGGATTCTACTGATATACCTACTGATTCATATTTACAAATTATAACATGCACCTTTCTATGGACTCAGACTGCCTTAAAAACGACTCTCCCCATGTTTACATGTTTGTTTTCATAGTTTGCCTACATAATTGTTAAAACGAACGATGTGATGATGGATTCTTACTATACAGTAAAAAAAAGAAATAGGATATCCCCAAAGAGAGTATGCGGACTTGTACACACAAACAGACTTGTGTCGAAATCTAAATGCAATGCTTTCGATGTTACTAGCTCATTATTAAGAAAATATTCAGCTGACATGCACAATAGTGAAGAGGACTAAAGTTTTTTGGGAGTTTGGAAGCTTGGCACAGCCCGTGAACTTCATCTGTTTTCTAAATATTTAATGGTTTGTACAATTTTTCCCCCATTTGATCTTCATAATTGCTTTATATCTGGTTATTTTGCGCAGAGAACAAGAGTACATTCAAAATAATGTGGTATTTTTAGAACTGAAACTTTAAAATTTGTCATTTGTAAAATCTACTGCGGTGAAAAATCTACTTTTCGTGGTTCAGTCTACTGAATTTGCACGAGGTAGGGCTGGTAACTCTGATCACATTAGCCAGTTATCTTCATGGAACCATTTCGGGAAGCTCAATTTATTAAAAAAAAAAACCGAATCGGACAAGGAACATGGCACAGCGCTTGCGAAAGCCGGAGAGACTTAGTAGGCTGGGATCTGTACGAACTGCTCAAATGCTAAGAGTGGTTTACTGATGTGTCCCCCAGGCCAATGGCAGCCAAAAGTATCTAAAATTATAATATTCTCTACGCGGATTTCGTTTTACTGACTATCTTTTTTTCCCGCACTAAGACATTAAACAAGCGGTCTGTATATTTGTAAAACATATTTCATTACTTTGTTAAAGAACTTTAAACAACGTGTCCTTTTCATTTAAATTTATTTAAATAACATTCATGTACGCCATTTCTGGCATACACTGGTCGTTATTGAAAAATCTCAAGCGTGGGCAACAACGATGAGATAGATACATAAACACACGTAAAATAAGCCAAAATCAGCTGATGTCAAATGTTGTCTGTGTATGTATTCATCTTTGATGCCCACTCTTAAGGTTCATCTATGACAACCAGTTTAAACCAACAAATGCTTATGTCCATAAAATTAGTTTAGAGCAATATTCGTCATTGCAATAACCTTTCAAAGAAAGTATGTCCTTTTCATTTTAAGACTTCTTTTTTTTACATTTAGTAGAATCTTCAAACCGTTCTAAAACATTTTGAACTTAGTGTTTAGTTTTGGGTTGAAGCACAGTACAGTCTGTGAAAATTGCATTTTCTATTTCCCCCCATTTACGAGCTAAAGGTTTGTGGGAGACAGACAGCGAAGCGACAACAATACAGTTCCGTAGTTAGGTTAGGAAACCCTTAAAATTCACCGCGAGTGAATATAATCTCGTTTAACTCCCTCGGGGCTATAAGTTCTCGACAGTAACGGTCACTGAGACATGATTTATGTCACGTGATATCCACCGAGGGTTTCCGTGGGAGGGCAAAAGCCGCAGATAGCAGCTAACCGCTGGCGCTCGCAATAACCAGTTCTGATAAGAGCTCCGATCAAAGAAAGGAGGGACATTAGAATAAACTGTACCGCAACACAACAGCGCAGGAGAGATAAGGCAGCGACGTGACTCGAATACAAGCTTAATGTGGCGGAAGAATCACTCGACCGGAAAGGGACTACAAAACCTTTTTATTGTTAAGAGAAAGGAAAGAAATTGTTTTAAGAGGGCGACGTTCTTCTAACCTTCCCATTACTATTATATATATTTTTAAAGGTAAATTAAATGGAAAGGAAGTATCTTTTATCATAATTATGCGGAAAAAAAGAAATTAATTTCCCTCCACATGTTTGATGAATTTTTGTTTTTGAAAAAAAAATTAAATACGAGTTTTAATTTCTTTCAGTTAGTTTGAACTTTTCTTTACTCACAATTGTGAATAACGTTTTGAAAGAGTATAATAAACGCGTTACATAAGGGAAATAGTACACAAATTATTCTCATAATGTCTTAAACAAGTAGTTCAGATGAAAAATTTATATCGGTATTATCAAACGCCCGAGTTAAATATTATTTCTTATATACCACCTACGAAAAAAAATCCAAATATGTAAACTTCAGCAAGTAAGTTTAATTATGAGTGGTCTCTAAATACATAGGTGTTTGAAACGCCTCAAGCAGGTTGAATGTATAATGAGTGACAAGGGATTTGGATCCAGAAAATAAGGGGGGAATTAGGCCTCGCCATCTTGCAATTTCAAATAATTAGTTACCGCTTTCAATAAAGCTTTCGTACTAAATTTGTCGGATAGACATGACATATGATTTAGCTTTGGCTACTTGTCGAAGTCAACACTTGAGAAATAATTAGTTATTTCATCGCTGCGCTTACGTTAGCAAATATGTGGTTTCAAAAAGGTATAGAAGGTCTGGGAGATAAAATTTATACCCTGAAATGCCAAAATCTAGGATAAATAGTTCAATATTATAATTATCACAAAAAGAGGGAAAAATCCAAAATGGCAGGGCTTAATCCCTCTTAGGGAGGCGGGATGATAAGTGCGACGCTCGTTGGTGTTAATAGTGCGCTGTCGCATTTAAGTTCAAGGCTGTGGACTGGCGTACAGTCTTCTTCACATGCATAGGGAAACTATTATATGTGACCATTTATTACATTACATTGCGGATAAATGAAGATAAAGGTGTAATGCAAGTCCCTTGAGTACTTTTAAGATTCTGTACCGGCAGTTTCATACTTAAAAATTATTCTGAAAGCACGCGTAATTCATTTTATCTCTTCTAAAACTAAAGTTTAAAAACTAAATACGGAAAAAGAATTAATCATTCACCCTCAGCGTATTTTTAAATTCTTTTCGTAAACAGACATCAATATGATAATATCTTCAGCAGTTTTTTCTTGAAGCTCTGCACGCCGTATGTGTTCCCGGGTAGGCGGGGAACTTGGCAGTTTTTAGTTATTCAAAAACTTTTACAGATGATGTATCCCCTTGAGTCTGGAGTCTGCAGCCTTGCCGTGCGTTGTGCTTTTCAATACCGGCAACAGACGCCTGGTACCATAACATATGTGGTTCCAACTTCTGTGCCTTAAAGCCTCCACACACGATCAGTCCGAACTGTCAGTTCGGACTTATTAGTTGGAACATTACAGTTGGCACTGCCGTGTGTGTGTGTGCAAGGAAGGTGGACTGATCAGTCGGTCATGATGGACTGACGAACTAATGACATCCCATAAAATGGGACTGTGGGCCCGAGAGCCCTCAGTCTGAACTGACGTGTGTGGGAACAGTGTCTCGCAAGTCCAAACCATCAGTACATCAGCTGAGTGTCGTGGCAGACATCTTTGTTTATATTCTCTGGTTGCTTTGCTATTTTTTTCCCTTTTTACTATTTAAAAGTGCATCTGCAATGGCAACATCCAAAGTTTCTTCCATATTTTACGATGATGAGATACATCCAACAGAAACAGCAACCACAAGACTGATCATGTGTGGAGAAGGCTTCAGTTCAGTCCAAACTGTCAGTTCGGACTGAGCAGTCAGAACTGGGAGTTGGGCTGATCATGCGTGGGGGCCTTCAGATGCTCAGTGTGAGGCCCAAGCAGTCTTTGATAACTATCTGCGGCAACAGGAGGGCGCGTGTCGTTTCACACGTCATGGTTAATTCGCCATGTTTCCCCCCTTCACACCATTTGTACATCGATTTAGAAAAAATATATATATATATTCATACAAACCTAAAGATATATCTTCCCTCTTTTCCTAGTAAAAATATTACAGAACAGCTGAATAAGCTTCGTTTTGGTTTAGAAAGCTTATAACATAATTTCTTTGATTAGTTTTAGTAATTTTCTAGTTCCAGCTAGAGGCGACAGTATCTAAAAAAGCATGGTTTTACGCAGAACCTTAATTTTTCTGGCCGCTGTGGTCCAAGTGTTCAGATCACTCGCGTTTGGAAAAATGCGATTTGGGTTCGATTTCCCGGGAAGGTTATTCCCCAGAGTTTTTATAAGTGGGAAACTCGTGTGTCGGGTTTTCTCGGGTCACTCCCGTTTCCACCAAACATAAATTCTTTCAGCGCTCCAGTTACATCGCCTCCTCATCATCGCTTGCCAACCACGTTGTCAACGAGATATTAAGCCTTTATTTATACTTTCATTCTTTCACTCAATCAATAAATTAATAAATCGATCGGTAAATATTCGTTCAATAGATCAATTGATCAATCGATAAAATATTCGATCAATCAAACCATTGATTAATTAATTTATAAATTAATTAATTCACTCATTAATGCTTAATGTGTCGGGACACACTAGTTGAAATATCCAGAAACAAGTTGCTCGTATCTGTGGCTTGTCTGTTGTTTTCACATTGAAATAAAGTTTGAATTGTATTTCACGTTGAAAATCATCAATTATTTTACTTCCCTTTAAAACTGGGCGAGCCTTTTGATTACGAAAGTCGTTATGCAGATACTATAATTACAATACTCACCGCGACAGAATGACAGCAGTGTGCTCTAAGAGAGACAATAAATGTCATTATTTTAATGATACGATGATACATGCGTTATCATTGCGCTAATTACCACTTCGTAAACAAAGCTAACTTAAAACCAAATAAATAATGGAAAGCTGGCATTGTTTTTAAAGTGCGTTTGATTTACATTTGTGAAGGCTATATAAACGTCTGCGTTACTTTTGGGCGATAACCTGTTTACTCAGGACCTGAGGAGCGTAGAGATAATAATTAAAGTTATTGAAAGATAGAATATCAAATTAACATGGCATGACTTGAAAAGTTGTGTCCATTCCATATTTTTGAATTACTTTCTTAAAATTTAGTTGTTGAAATTTAAATATTTGCTTTCAGGCATGAATCTGTCGGCTCAGCCTCTCAAAAAAAAACTTAACAACTAAATGTTTGGTAAACACTAGTACCTAGGTAATTATTTTTTTAGAGTCACTTAAGCCTACATAACTTATCCAATAAGTAAATAAATTTTTTAGATATAATTTTATCTAAATATGTATGCCTACAAACAAATATGTATCACTTATAGCCAAGGAGGGAGTTATTGGGGTGAATTTAACAACGCGAGTTACAAAGTCCAGTCATTCGTTACAAATAAATTTGTGCCACTACAAGCGAGTTGGAAATGGCTGAATTTTATAACAATTGTAATTGGATCTTATGTTGAACACAATCGCTATTAAAATAACATGACCGTTATAAAAACAATTCAAATGGATAGAGCGGGGTTTGTGAAGTTGAACATTAAAGTGTCCACCTAGCGAGTGGCGTATTTGTGTTAGTGATACGGAATTATACGTTTCTACAGCGGCATCGCCTCTTAGAGCTGGCTAGGGCTCTGAACTGGCACGCAGCCTTTTACGCCGTGCATGGGGGCAACTATGACATATGAGCGGTAAGAGTAACGTTAAATGACTTAGAAACGAAGATTGAGGTGTAGTATTTCGATTGCCTTTGAGCACTTTCAAGTTTCGCAAAAAAGTATTATTACAAAAAAACACGCGTTTTCAGCCACTTTCACTCTAGAAACAAAAAAAAAGTTGAAAAACAAAATACGGGAACAGAACTACTCATCCAACCTCAACATATTTGGTAACCAAACCCCAGTCGTGTTATATAATTAATTAATTTATTGCCTTATTTTAAGTGGCGAAGTTAAGGAGTACCGCCTTGTCTTGCACTTAACCATATACATCTTTACTAACTAGGTACATGCAAAAATAAACCTGATAAATATTACAGCCTGGACATACCAAACATTGTCACAGATACATTGAACTAAAAACTGAATCAACATATAGCGTGTAAGATACACACGGGTACGATGCACGGGTGGGTTGTTGGGAATCCCCGCAGAGCAGACGCGTGCTCGGGTGGTAGGCGGGGTCCCTGGGGGCGGCGGCGCACCGGGGCGACGACGGCGGTAACTCTCGCGGGATCCGCCGCGCGGCGCCACCGCCGCCCGCGGGATGAGGCGACTCTGAGATCCCCCCTGCGCGGGTCGCCGCCACTAGATTGCGCTCGTACGTCACCGAGTCAGCCGCGTCTCCCTGGCCTCCCTTCACTCTCGCCGCGCCTCCCCCCCCCCTCCACACCACTGAATAGCTCGTATTCCTGTCCGCGCTACGAACGAGATTCATCTGTTCCTTAAGGCTCGGTCCCGCACGACACTGTCGTTACTTTCACCCAAGATCTGTTTGGAAATCTTCACTAGATACCTTCCCTGCATTTGCTGTTCTGCCGAGAATATTTCCAGCATATGTTCAGTAGTAGGACAATTGTTGTTGTGAACAGTTCCAGTGACAATAAAGGACCCAGCAACCAGTGGTTCTCATCATTCAACAGTGCGTACTGTAGTAACACCAGAAACTGGAAAAAAAAAATCGTGATTACTTAATACAGATTGTAACAAACAGCTCTAAACGTGTTGAATTTCAGTGATAAACGTGTTGAAGTCAGTTTATAAACTACGGAAACTAGTGAAGGCACATGTGGTTTTGCAAAGAGCTATTTGATAATTCATTACGACCAGAATGTGTGGAAACGCGCACAAGTTCTTCGCAATTATCATCAATTGCGCGACCTTTAACTACCATTGATATTACGCTAAGTGAATATCATTTGAAAATATTGCAAGGGTGCTATCGAGGTAAAATTTTATCAATAGTCTTTAAATACAATCATTTTGTTCCGTTCAAATAATTAATTGTATTTTTGTGGAACTTGAAGTTCAATGACACTACTTATTTATTTCCTTCTTTAATGCAAAGTGGCCGAAAAGCTTCTAATCTACGGAACTGCAATATCTGATTATGGACCAGTGAGATAGGTACATATTTGGTGTGATGTTGTGTTTGTTATTTCCAACTTAAGTGATAAAAATACTGTGGTTTTTCCTTGCAATACTTTACACACTATCATACATATAGTGGCAGATTTTTTTTCTTTGCAGAAGTAAAATCTTTTCTTCTTTGAACTATCGTTTAATATTTTATACTAAAGCGATATTAATTTTATTATTAAATGACAGAAACACCAAATTTGTGCATAGTTTCCAGTTAACTGAAAAATAACTTATTGAAAAAAATCATCTATAGCGAGGCCATAGTTTTCTAAAGAAAACCTTAAAAAATATGGAATGTTCACAGAACTGAAGTCTGTTCAGTTCACAGAAAACTGTTGGTACGATTCGCTCTCAAATCACCTTGATATGAAATATACAGATCATTCTTAAATTTTGGATGGAAATTAATGAAGAACACTTGTTTTATGCTTATTAATTTTGTGTCTCAAATCAGGAAAAAATAAGAAAATAAATTGCCCGACCAGAATAATTGCGATTTGATTTAACAAGACTTCATTTAGAAACCTTTCTTCATTTTCTGAAGTCCGGCCAAGTTTTCTACACTCTGATATCAGAGGCGTTATCGTTGATCTGAACCATCAGAGACCGAAACAAATTTCACACAGTCATGTGCGTCAAAGCGCATTTATCAGGACAAGTTACCTTTGTTCTAGTTAGCATTCATGCACAAAAATTCACTGAAGATACTTGAACACAACTCGCGAAACATTTATTTTATAAAAGCATTGAAATAATAGAAAAAAATAACTTTTTTAGCATTTTTTTTCATGAACATAATGCCAATTACACATTTTTAGTTTTTGAAAAAAAATATTTCTTTAAAGATACTGATACTTTTCTTAAATATAATAAACCCTTTTTTGTAATTATTTCCGTGTCATAAGCCAACTTTCTATTTTCCGTACCTGTGTCTTCTACTAAAAAATTGGTGCATTTATTCGTTATAAGAGGTTACAAAATATCTCTTCCTTATAGAATGTGATTGGTAGCACTATTACATATCGTTTTATATTAATACTCGCTTCGGTCGTTGGAGGCGAAGCCCTTATTGCCCTTAAGTTCACTCTCCATTTAGATCTCGGTCTCCGAAATTCCCCTTGGAGGGTATTCCCCCCCCCCCCCCCCACAATTGAGTGCTTAAGCTCTAAACCACTACTCATTAGTGGCCTCGTCCCCAAACTCCAACTGGTTGAGGAGCTTCAACCGCAGTTTGAGGTTTCGCGCTAGAATTCCCACATGCGATTTCATATATAGATACGCACATAGGAAAACAATTTTTAATGTTTCACACACATAGGACCGATAGAAACATTAAAATTTGACATTTCCACATTAAACTATCATAAGCGAGTTAAATTATATGGTTCTAGCTGCCTTATAACAATTATAAAAAAAAAATGTTAAAAAAGTACAATAAATCTAAATTTATAGCTCGCTAAGGTATAACTGTTTAAGGTAAGATAAAAAATCTTAGAACCAAAGTTCTAGATCTTTCCATCTTCGATAGGCTTACAACGTTTAAAGACTGTAGTCGTACATTATTTGTGAAAAATGTATATTTTAAAATTAAGTTTATGAATTAAATGAGATGTAATTTAATTAATGTAATTAAATGAGATGTAATTTTTACACTCTAATAGGGTAGCTAGCGTCAAAAAATGTAACAGGCAAGTTAGCACAAGAACTGTTATATCTAAAGTTCAACCAACTAAGATACGACAAAAAGTCAAAGCTAATACCAACATTGTAGATTTTTATAACGTGTATCTGCCTGCCAAGTCTGTTAAGTGTAAAAAATAATAGAAAAAATCATGGATATAAAAAAATTATCTCTGTCTGATGTCTAAGAGAATGAAATACGAACAAAAGTAAAAAAATGGAGAAATTGTAGATTTGATACGAAACCTTACTGTACCCCTTACTGTTTAGCCCATTTAATAAAAATGGACTTCCAAAGAAAGGTCTGTACCAAACGTTTGGCTGCAACACAATTTAAATTATTTTAGGGTATTGAAAACTATTACTATTATTTTAATTTTTTTAGTCGTTTACAGGCTGAGAGCAACAAAAATTAAAAATTAGGTACAAGTTTCCAGCACATCTGGAAGTGGGCTGTAGATCTGTCTGTCAGACACACAAAATTATTATATAAATATATTATTAATGTGTTTTAATGGATTAATTCAAATATGGATACTAATATACTATAGAATTATAGCATTTTACAAGTCTAAAGTTACTTTTTTTAAGTTGACTTTGATGAGCAAGTGTTACTAATACCAAAACAATCTTGTCCAAGCAACCAATTCCCAAACCTGTAGGGAGACCATTTTGTAATTGTTAAATTGTTGTTAAGAAGTTTTGATATTTCCTTGATATCGAACAAAAATTAAAACTCACAGTAACCTCTGTGGCACAAAGTCACTAAAAAACCGCTACAGATTCTTAAATTGAATTTTTAATTATCGATCTGAAAATATCAATGTCATAAATATGACAGTACGTAGGGCCTTCACTGTGATTCTGATTTCGGGGGGAAAAATACTTCCAGTAAATCACTACCAGATTTAGCTGTTATACCATTAAGAAGTTATGTAAATCTATGCGTAATAGACTCCACAATCTAACCATCCTAACGAGAAGAGAGATATTTACAAAATAAATCTTCTTACCCACCTCTCATTACCCACGCCTACTTATTGAAACCCCACAAAACTTCCGTAGCACAGTAAGATACAAAACGAGTTCAGAACAGGTTTGAAATTTTATATGTTCATATTGAACACATAAAAACACAAATACAATAAAAAGTTCTAAATAAATTGTCAAACTGTCAGTAACATTTCAATGCTAGGCTCGTTGACGATGAAAATTACAAAAGAGCTAAGAATATCATTAACTTTTTTGATATGTAACATCTTAGCTCTCGGTATACGTCATTTGGTTGGAGTAATTTCGTGAATGGAACGGAAGTCGCATGGAACGGAAATGTGTAACCATGATGCTTACATCTGTGGCAGATGGCACAAAACAAAGTTCATAAAACCAAATGGAAACTTTATAGTATTAACTATTTAATGAATTTTAACAATTTGGGCAGCATTCAGATAAAATTCCTTGTCGAAAATCAGATCCAAAGCCTGAGTTTAGTATATTTTCAAGTCTTTTTACTTTTTTCTGACTTTGAATTTCGTGTTCACGTTTCATATTATAAATATATTTGCAACATAAGAACACATGAATGTTCTAGTTACCGAGGTTAGCTTTTACTGAGATACTCGCTTACGCGACCCAGTTGTGAGTCCTTGGCACCAGGGTTCGAACACCTGACCGGTCACGTAGATTTAAGAATGTCTGTTGTTTCTCTGGGGGAGGTTTAATACCTACTTTGGGTCATTGCAGATCTATTTCCCAATTTCCCTTAATTGTGTCATTGAACCTTACCCACTCTAAAGACCTCGTTTTCAACAAAAAGAAACGTCCAACTTAAATAAAAGAAAACAAACCATTGCTAGTGCATGAGAATACAAAGTTTATTTTAAAGCCATAAGCTTTGTTTATAGCTCTTACATTTAATTTCGACAAAAGCATTTCAAGTATCACGACGGGATTCACAATGTTTACATTATTTTACTTTGTGAAATCATTTGGGTGTAAGGAATAAGATATTTTAAAGGGTACCTCTAGTGAAACAACACAACCACATAGTAATTTTCTCACATTTTCAATAGGTATTACTAACGTGGGTTCTTTGCTTTTCTTAAATAAGAAATAACCGTCCTAAATATTTTAAAAAAAATCAAAATGTTGTCTAGCTCTAGCCTTTAAAATTCTCAACATGTTTGTGTCAGGTGCCGTGCTGGCGCAACGACGTAGAGGGGGGAAACGTTTTCTGGTTTCCAGTTTCAAGTTTCTCTGGGAAAGTGTACTGCCACGCTTATCTGAATTATATTCACGAGCTAATTGGCCGGCGGTCACTATCAGCTCCGGCTCCCTCACAATCCGCGACCAAACAGGTCAATAACTGGGCTTCGCGTCGCTCACGCGAAGCTTATCACGAGGTTTGTTCGATGGCGGAGACGTCATTGAAGGGGTGGGTTTCATGGGGGGGGGGGAGGTTCAACTGCTGGGGGTATCACCCTTCGCGGAGGTGTATATATACGACTTCCGCGGACACTGAAATCATTCTCTCGCTTTCCGCCGCTCAACGGGAAAAGTGAACAACAATCAAGGCATTTTTTTTCCTCTTTGGTAAGTGTCTCTCATAGATGTGTTGTTCTATGGAGTGAGTGTTGGAGTTGGAATCCTACAGTTCACAGGGATGAGAGCCACACTTGAACAGTCCCGAAGTTCTCCGAAGTTTGCCATTCGCTCGTGAAAGGACACCAAATTACAAGGCTTTATATATTTTCCGGTAATAGATTATTTTATATAACGCTAACCTAACTAAACTTTTATTTTAGTAACGACAACCGAACTGAACTAACCTACCCTCCTGGAAAAAATAAAGAACTATTATTATTTATATCACCTACTGAACCTTACCTAACATTTTACTTCGGTAAACGTCGGAACTGATTGGGTTGCGTTTGTGGTTCTCATTACTGTGAACTCTAGGCTATCCATCGAAGAAAGTCTTGTAAACAATTATTGGTTAGTAAGACAAACCGTAGCTGTATAAAGGAAAATGACAAAAGTTTGTATAACAGCTTGAAAGGAACTAAATATGATGAACCGTAAAAATTTCATCATGAAGTGGGGATTGTCAAACAAAGATTTCAAACACAACACACATCAACCGGCAATTAAAGTTAAATTTTGATTATAGCCCAAACACGTTTTGCCATCCATAAGGGCACAGATGGTCGGGGGTCGTTCTCATATTGACTTAAATGATTAAAACGACGCATGTGTTAAGGCCCTCGACTACTTGGTTACACAAGCTGTGTTCAGAGCTTCATGAGAAAAAAAAACAAAAAAAAAGAAAGCACGCTATCTGAAAACTGCTCAAGATATCCGAGTGGTGTCTGTTTACGAAGAACATTTAATAATACGAGAGGGCGGATGAGTAGTTCTGGTTCCGTATTTCGTTTACAAATTCTAATTTCGCGTAGAGTGGAAACGGCTGAAAAGCGTGTTTTCAGAAGAAAATAACACTTTTAGGCATAATGTATCCGGAACAGATTCTGGAAAGCACCCAGGAGACTTGAATTTAAACATTGATCTTGATTCCTCCGCCGTATGTTACGGTTGCCGCTCAAACACCGTAGTGGGGAAGACCGCGCGCCAGTCCAGAGGCGACGCCTTGGTTCTGCTGGTGTCTCCAGCTGACTGCTCCCTCGCGAAGCAGCGGCGCGGGGCAGTTCCTGAACGAGACGCTGTGTCTTGTTCCAGGCGCTGTTTCCCCCCCTCCCCAGACATGATCTCGACGCGCGTGCTGGTCGTCTTGGCGCTATGCGCGCTCGCTCGCTCGGCCTCGCTGGACTTCAGGAAGGTGAGTTGGACGCCGCGGTACGTAGCTCCCAGGTCCTCACATCACGGAGAAGGGCCTTACTGGGAAGGCCCAATGAAAAGGCCGGAACATTTGTCAAACAATGATTTTAAGCCAACCAGGAACTTAAAACTTGACAATTATTTTTCTAATTTATACTTGGTTTAGTTTCATCAAAGGCTAACTAACGATCAAATTCCGGTGAAAGTGGCTCATTTTGAGGCATAAAAATATCTCTGAAGGATTTTATTATATGGAATCATAAACTCTGAAATAAAAATCGAAAAGTATTGGCCATAACTTTAAATTATATGCTAATAAAGTTAAAAATTTTCGTAGAGAGAGAAGGGTCATGAAAAGAAAATGGCCAGCTGCCCGGTTTGCTCGGCCTTGGAACCGCTCCTGATTGGATGCCGTGGTACGCCCGCTGTTCCCGAAACTTTCCAAATAACGCTCTCCTTCAGGTAGAATACCTGCCGCATTGAAATCAGACACGACTGCGTGCTACGTTGTCGAAGCTACTGGTGGATGTAATGAGGTTTCTCGGCTTGTGGCTGCAATGTCGACGGGAAAGTATGGTCAACTCTTCGCGTTTTAAAACTGGCTAAAATCCACACGCCGAAGGAACCTCAGAAAATGGCCCCGAAATCATTTGACAACTTTGTATGATCATAGAAGGCTTGTAGACAGCAATCGACTGGCTAAGCGACAGGCTATCGTTACATTTTTACTAAAAAAGAAAGGTCATAAGGATGCACGAAAGGACGCAAGTGACGTATTTATACAAATGTCTGCATCGGAGATTCTGTAAAGATACTTGCAACTATTCCGGAGGCCAACGAAAATGGCTGATATTCTTTAAAATGCACTTTTTAAGCATTTATTATAACAAAGGATCCTTTAAGGAGGTGCCTGGAAACAGAAATAGTTCATTTTTTAGTGAAACATTTTCGGTACGTAACATCAAGGAGGATATTAACTGATAGTTAAACGTGTTTGCCTGCAGGTGAAGTAATAGTTACATTCGACTATGAGTTTCGATTTCCACAAGTGTTGAAAGCTTTAGTTTTTTTTGTCGAGTAATACATTGGAATACCACATCTGAACGGCAATCTGTTGCCAACTTAACTATTTTCAATTATCCAACCTGAAAAAGACGAGTATGGTAGTTCCCCGTGGAGCAGTAGGTTGATGCGCTAACTCCGGCTCATGGCCTTTTACGCGGAGAATGTCCAATCAATATTAAATATTTATTTAATAATTTCAATAACTAATTAATAATACAATATTAAAAATCACAGTAAGTCTTGGCATTCTGAATTTCCTTTCCCTCCCTTAACCCAAATATATTCTGCATTGAGGTTAAAGAATGAATAACATCCTTTATTTGAGGTGTGTGTGAAATAAAAAAAATAGAAAATTAATATGTAAATTTCTTATTATTATTAAAGATCTGATAAAGGAAACTGCAGATACACGAGATGAAATTAAAAACGAATGTTGCAATCTCAATGTTAGCTTTTTGTACCAGTTTTTATTAACATACAGGGACGCAACAGCGTATTGATTAAAAAAAAGAGGGAGATATTTTAGTAAAATAATTTTTGATCTTGATTCTCGCCTGATTTACAACATTCTGAGAGAATTTAATTGTACGAAAAAAATTAACAAAGCCTGCCGTAGTTTAAACCGAGATTAATGAAACGCAGGAGCATTTTTTTTTTCAATGCGTGGACGTGGGCGATTGTGTTATTGTCATAATTCAGACTGCGATGACGTTAGCGAGCCAGGACCATCGCAACGTAAGGGGTCAGAGGGAAGCAAAATCCCTGGGGAAAAGTTGGGTCTCGAGATTATATATTTTTTTTAATGATTGGTTCAACCCTGATAACGACGGAAAACCACAAGTCTGCTAATTGTTAGAATTCGTAGGAAACCTTACAGGTCAAGGGATAGGCGCAGATCACGTAGTTATGGCCGAGGTTGTTGTGTGTGAAAGGCAGCACGGGAGTTGGCCCCGGGCCGGTAGTTGGGAAGGCGACTGCAGTTATGGCCGAGGTTGTTGGGTGTGAAAGGCAGCACGGGAGTTGGCCCCGGGCCGGTAGTTGGGAAGGCGACTGCAGTTATGGCCGAGGTTGTTGGGTGTGAAAGGCAGCACGGGAGTTGGCCCCGGGCCGGTAGTCGGGAAGGCGACTGCAGTTATGGCCGAGGTTGTTGGGTGTGAAAGGCAGCACGGGAGTTGGCCCCGGGCCGGTAGTCGGGAAGGCGACTGCAGTTATGGCCGAGGTTGTTGGGTGTGAAAGGCAGCACGGGAGTTGGCCCCGGGCCGGTAGTTGGGAAGGCGACTGCAGTTATGGCCGAGGTTGTTGGGTGTGAAAGGCAGCACGGGAGTTGGCCCCGGGCCGGTAGTTGGGAAGGCGACTGCAGTTATGGCCGAGGTTGTTGGGTGTGAAAGGCAGCACGGGAGTTGGCCCCGGGCCGGTAGTTGGGAAGGCGACTGCAGTTATGGCCGAGGTTGTTGGGTGTGAAAGGCAGCACGGGAGTTGGCCCCGGGCCGGTAGTTGGGAAGGCGACTGCAGTTATGGCCGAGGTTGTTGGGTGTGAAAGGCAGCACGGGAGTTGGCCCCGGGCCGGTAGTTGGGAAGGCGACTGCAGTTATGGCCGAGGTTGTTGTGTGTGAAAGGCAGCACGGGAGTTGGCCCCGGGCCGGTAGTTGGGAAGGCGACTGCAGTTATGGCCGAGGTTGTTGGGTGTGAAAGGCAGCACGGGAGTTGGCCCCGGGCCGGTAGTCGGGAAGGCGACTGCAGGAGCGCGCTGTGAGTGCAGGTGGCGGACGGGCTGTTCGGCCGGCGCGCCGGGAGGTCGGACCAGCTGGCGCTGCCCACGGTGTCACCCGGACTCAACCCCGGGGACGCCGGGGTGCAGGAGTGGCCCGACGAGTTCCAGGAGGACATCCAGAGCGCCTTCGAGCTCCTCAAGAGCAAGCGGGAAGCGGAGGAGTCCCAGAACAACAACTTCAACAACTTATTTGGATTCAACCAAATACCCGACATGAATAACATAGGTGGCCAGTTGATGCCCAATAGCACCAATTTCGGGCAGTACATACCTGGCAACATGAGCGCTCCCAACTTTAATCAGTACATACCTGGCAACATGAGCATGCCCAACAACTTTAATCAGTACATACCTGGCAACATGAGCATGCCCAACAACTTTAATCAGTACATACCTGGCAACATGAGCGCGCCCAACTTTAATCAGTACATACCTGGCAACATGAGCGCGCCCAACTTTAATCAGTACATACCTGGCAACATGAGCGCGCCCAACTTTAATCAGTACATACCTGGCAACATGAGCATGCCCAACAACTTTAATCAGTACATACCTGGCAACATGAGCGCGCCCAACTTTAATCAGTATGTACCTGGCAACATGAGCGCGCCCGACATGGGAAACTGGCCTGGCATGAACAACATGAACGGCTTTACGCAATACATACCCAACAACAACAACAACAATAAAGAAAACGGTGCCTCAAAGAGGAGTGCTGACTTTGCCAGCCAGATCCCAACAGTCGACTACAACAAGCCTGTCAACCAGGGAATGGGCACGCTCTGCAGTTCTGCTACTGAGAGGAAATAATCTTTCTGGCTCCAGTTCGTAAACACCATGGCTATTAAGACGAGTGCAATGTTAGTCAAGTTTTATAACCAAACAAAATATTTCTGAAACTATCACTGTTCTTATCTTTCTTTTGATTTTTTTTGTATATCTTTCAAACATTTTAAGCAGGAGAAATAACGCCATTTTGAATTTTTATGTTATTTGCAGTATTTTAGTTATAATTTTATTAAAACTGCTATGTTGGACAAAGATAGCAATTACTATATTTTTGTGAGAATTTTAGAGAGTGGCTGTTGTATCCATCATTAATATATGGGATGAGTTTTTCATCCCCAGTGATTCCACAAGGTAAAGTAGTATTTGTATTAAATCTTTATCAACTTCATATATTCAGTTTGTACTGTACTATGTTGGAGTCAAAAATTTCAATGAAAACCTATAAACTTAAGTAATTTTGTCTAAAAACTGGTAAGTAAGAAATGGCTTCTATATCTCCTGTTTAAGTATTATTTATTCTGGTTTGATAAATTATTTTATGCTTACTTTCATGTTATTGAACTTTATTGTAAAGTTTTTATGTATTAAATTTTATAAACTGAAAAATTATTTGTGTATGTTACTTGAATATCCTTGACTTCGTTTGTTGTGAACATACGTGGCTAGCAGACACATAATACTGCGATTGTCGCTCCAAATTCTTCATTTTTTAAGGCAGGCTGTCAGATTGTTAATGCAAACCAAACACCATGTATAAAGGGAATTACTATTGTTGCAGAATTAAGCCAGTAAAAAAAAATTATTCATAAAGAGTTGATTATAGAGGCTTTAGTTAATATAGATAAAACTTCAGAGGGTCTGCCTTATATTATGTGCTTCTTTGTATCTCATGTTTCAGTACATTCCCCGACACTTCGTATAATCGTTGATTGGAATCAATAACTAAAAAATTGTTTTTAAAATAACGACCCAATTATTTGATTTAAATGAAACAATAATGATGGGAAGACCATTGATGTACATCCAAGTGTCTAGATATTCGTAGATACTGAAAGGGCGTATCAGTCTTAAGACTATAAAAGGTGATGGAAAAAGGAGGGGGAGGAAAGCATTTTTCGCAATTCAACAGCTTGGATTTTGGAAAAAGCACACGGTACCATGCAATAAAATAATACAGTAACCCACGATAAAACATCGTTTATAAAATTTTGGACATTAGTTTGTGAGAATTAGTTACACTTTTATTTTTAACTACAGCTTTTTGCTTCTGGCTAGTGAAAGACCATTGACGGAGTCTACTTAGCATGGGTTAACAATTTAACCTTTTTTCACCCATAGTGCTTATAAGTCACATTTCAATACACGATCACTGGAGGTAAACCAACAAACAACCTGTTATAAAAATTATCAGACATATTTGCTTTTTTTTTAATTTTTTTTTCTCTTTGGCTGCCCCCATTAACTCATTGGATATGACCTTGGTCCATAAATAAAAAAATGTTAAGATGAATAAGTCTTGTATCCGTTGCTTCCTTCAAACACGAACAGACTATTAAAATTTTTGACCTTAAATTGACGAAGAATGCTGTTTACAAATTATACAGGCGATCTTCGTAAATTTACGACTATCTTTGAAAATTCTAGGAATTGGTTTTCATTTACTTTGAGCATGAATCAACAAGAACAATCTTGGTATAAAGAAAAAAACATTCAAAAACTTGTAAAGCACTCCCGTTTCTGTGTTTAATCTTGTGTACTAAGAAACACAGAACTCGGAATTCAGAATACTGCGTATTTACTACGAAGAGTCAGCTACCTGCAATTACGAAGAATCCAAGACATCCGTCTCACGTTAACATTATGGAAATCCCCCTGAATTTGAACGAATATAATTTAACTCGAAAACTACGATACTTTTTTTTTCACTCAGAACCGTCATTAAAAGACCTAACTGTACTCTTCTTGATCAAGAATTCTCGGACACGGTGTGTAATTACATTTCTGCAACTACGAGAGTCTGTCACTTATCACCAAACGCAGGTTAGTTTTTGAAGTGAAACTACTTTGTTGGGGGGGGGGGGGGGGGGGGGAGGGGCGCCTACAATTTCCGAGAGTTAAGAAAATTCCGATCGCATGAGGCGATTAGTTAGGTACGTGGTGGGCGGGGAACCGGTAGAAGATGAGGCGGCAGGGGAGAGGAAGGAAATGACGCAACATGCTTGCACACTTGCACACTCGTATACTTGCGCGCTTGCATACTTGAATGTTTTCACACTCGCAAACTTGCGCAATAGCATAATTTAGCGCTCGCATACTTGCATATAAATATATTTTATCTCCGACCTCAGCAAAAGAGAATTATTTTTCCTATATATAATAATATAATAAGCAAGAAGTTTCACTTTCATCACGCGTGGACTTCACGATCACACTTTTCTATTTCTCTTTTTCAAACTCCCCTCGTGTATTCACAGTACGGTCGCGTAGCCTCGGGCGCTAGGAGCTGCGCGGCTTCTTCGTTGGAAAGGTCTGTACATCCGCTGCAACTCCTAACAGAACAGAGACATCGCTGGCGCCATCGCCTGTCCGCAACGACCCTTGTTCAACTCTCGGGTTCAAACTGGACGCAACTCTTGTCCCCACTGGCCGCGTGGTTAACGTTTGATCAAGCCCAGAAACCGTTACACGAGATTTAAACTGCATCGTGGCCTCCGTGAACGTGGGCCTTACATATCGGCAAGGAACAACGCCAGCTGACACAGCAAGTTATTTATCCCTAGTTGACTCCAGGTAAAAAAAAACGTTACGCTGCAAATTCCCTAAAGTTGAGTTTAAGACTAGGTCTATGGTAAAACTGGAAATTTTATTTATTTCATAAAACAGTAGCTCTTTCCTAATAGTATGCATGCGTCTTTTACCAATGTAGACTTAAAGAAAAAAAAACTCTACTTTCAGTGGCCAACTATACGAGAAAGAATAAACAAAATCTTTCGACACTAAAATATAGATTCGCAATGCCATGACGGACACAACATGACAGGCCCGATACTCTCACTAGCCAATGAAACACAAGGTCAACTAGAAGAAATACGCGCCCCAACGGAAAGCAAAGCGGAAACCTTACAAAACTAAACTTCTAAACTTCCTGAAAGATAGAGCTACATACCCATCAAAGACCACAAGTTGCAAGAAAGGAAACCAGAAACTCGTCCTTTCACGAATGGCTACATCGGCGACCCTGCCAGAAACTTTAACTTTTGGGAGTAAAAAAAAAAAAAAAGTTTTCATGGATCCCTCCAGCTAAAGGTAATTTCTTAATCAGTATTTGTACGCAATGAAAAGAATTTTACTCACAAAAAAGTTTTTTTTTTAAATACAAACAAATAAATGTAATAAGACGAAACAAATATTTTCTTGATGTTATAAAGTTTTTTTTGGCCTAGCAAAATTTTACGTGTTTCAAAATTGATTTTGTAAACATATAAAAAACTACACATTTGAGTTGAAGAAAAAATATTATTTGGGTAAACATAATCTTTCCAATTACAAAACATAAGTTTCAACAATACATACATATATATGTTTCGTCAAGTAAAAACAACTATATTGTTCTGGCAAACAAATATTTCTCTCAGTGTTAGGAAAATCTATTCCGAATAATTGTGTCCTGAACCCTCCAAAATATTGACTGCACTGTTAATAATATTTACCTTAAATTTACGAAAAAAATTATCGTTAAAAATAATACGAGGTCTTTATAAATTTACGGGCACTAAGTTTACTTACTTTAAATACGAACCCACAAGAATAATTTTGGTATACAAGCTAAACGTCAAAAAAGTGGTAACGACTACTGAAAAACATAAAATTCTTTCTTATACAGGTGTTTACACCGACAAACGTTTCTCAGGAGTCGAAATACTGCGCAGTTTCCATGAATTTCTAGTCATCTTAAACTACGAACAACTCTTGGTTTATTGGAAGTGAATTCTTGGTCAAAATGTCCGTAAACGTACTGCGATTTACAACAATGTGGACGACGGAGCTCCAATCCGAGTGCTGCAGTGATGGTTCATCGGTAGCTGTGATCGAAGAGGGTAGACTACCGCCTTGCGACTCACACTTCGCAGTTCGCTGCCATCTTTAAGGCCCGTCTGCAACAGCCTGAACCTGCGGGTGGTCTGTAACCTTATCCTTATGTCCTTATCCTTATGCCCTGTCTACAATCGTGACATCCGATGTACGAATCTACTGATTTCTTAAGTAGTCACCAGAGCACGGTAAATATACAGTGGCAAAATATTTTTTCATTTAGTTTTATTACTTTTTTTCCATGCATTGCAAATGAGTACGCAGCTTAAGTTTTGAATAATCACTTAACTTGTGATAGTTGTGGGAGTTAAATAACATTAATTTAATTTGTTAGGCGAAAGTAAATGCTAATAAATGAATTGCATATTCGGCCTTTGAAAACCGCCGATCGCAAACCGACAGCACTGACGGCCTTCTTTACTTTCTGCCACACCGTCCATTATTTTCTGTTTACCTTTTCGAATCGGGAACCGGAAACAGTAAATATCACGAGTGTTCTTCTTCTATGCTACCAAAGGACACAGATGGTAGGAAAAGTGTAATTTGAAACAATGTATTCGGATCTGGGAGATCGGAATCATAACCCACGCCACCTGTGACGTCAGAGGGTCACGTGGACCAATCAGCAATAAGTGTCTGTCGGACAAAATTTGGGACATGGCAACATTGCAGACGGGCCCCCGTCGTATGAGGTACGTTGTCAGAGGTGCGGCAGCAACCCGATTCGACACCTTCGAGCATGCGCAGTTTTGAGTTTGGTTCTGCGACACACATGACAACGCCGCGCCAGTACTAAATTATTTTCAGATCAACTTAAAATAATAAGAAAAATATTCTTAATATAAGTTATAGGATTGTATATTAATAATTTATTCGAACTGTTTAGTGGATACCACTAGTGAACTTTAAGACCCAGTAAAATAATACATATTTGTTAACGTGTTAATAACGCGACAGTCATGGCATAGAGTGACGTGTGGTGATAGGACAAATAAATACATCTTAAAGAAATTACGTTTTTTATATACAGCGTGCAACGTCACACGGTATGCACAAAGGCCTAATTCGAAGGGATCCCCAAGATTAAAATGGATTACAAAGTTTTTGTATGTGAATTCTGTGTTTATAAATCTTCGTTATGCTAGGGTGGTGCTTTGACCATGGAGATATAAGTCTATGAAGTGAGTGTCTGTTAAATTTTGAAGTTACTATTGTTAGCAATTTGTTAGCAAAACCAATCGTAGCTGCATAAATGTTAATGGAAGAAGTTTTTTTAATAGTTTGAAAATATCTCACTAGGAAGAATAGAAAAATGCCCCCATTAAGTGAATATTTTTAAATAGATATGTTAACGCACCAACAAGAAGAAGCGTCAAAATAGATTTTAATCGAAGATTTGTTTTGGTATCCAGATGAAAAAAAACAAACGGTTAACAATTCTTAATACCAAAAAATTGTAAAATTACATAGTACTATTACTTAGATACATATACTTACTTAAACTGTGCTTTTAATATTTATTTCAACAACATACAGAAAAGTAACACCTTTCAAACTACAGACTTAATACCTACCTCTTTGAAACTGTATAGCTATACTAATATTATAAAGCTGAAGAGTTTGTTTCTTGTTTGTTTGAACGCGCTAATCTCAGGAACCACTGGTCAGATTTGAAAAATTCTTTCAGTGTTGGATAATACATTTATCGAGGAAGGCTATAGGCTATATTATATTATCAATAACATTAGGGATCCTTACTAAAAGTCCAATTTAGAATCAAATGCGTTGGAGGGGGTTAGATATAACATGCAGTACACGTACGAAGTGTGTGTTGACAATGCCGCAGGCGCTAGAAGTTTATTTCATATTGCTTATTAACATTGTTTCCACGCACTAGATGCCTTATCATTCTTAATTTTCCCATACAAGTAAAAAACACCCGTGAGATATTAACAACGAAGCAATCAGTACCATCATAAGAGTTCAATTAGTATTTAAATACTTTTTATCACTTTAAATCGCAAACCTAAACTCTCTCTGTGTTTAATTTGTTTTTTTATTGCCCTTTTTTCAAGTATATATATTTTACAGACTTGAAACTTCACAGTAGTGTTCCTTATGTTACGCAGGATGACATTTTCCGAAAATTAGATCCCATGGGTGGTTAAAACCAGGCAACAGTGGGTACTTTGCATGAGAACAGGATTTTGCATTGTTCATGCCTTCTGCGTCTCCATGGCAACGGGCATCACGCGGCAGTGGCGTACCCACAAAGAGGGGTATGTATAATGAGCGGCGCAAGAGTGATCTGCCTGTAGACTGCCGTAGCGAAGTACGGGTACATCAGTCGTACGTTCCGTGCACGAGTCGGGAAACCATCGGTGCTATTCATTTTCTCTCCGGTACATTATACAGTATTGTAATAAATTTTCACTGAATTTTTTTTATTTACCATTACTGTAAATGGGAGATGTGGCTTAATTTTTTTCCATTAGTATAGCCGTGCGAAGCCGGGTCGGGCAGCTAGTGTATGCATAATTCTTAAGTGTAATGTTTTGTAATATTTTATGTGTATGTGTTAGCAGTTATGTGTACATTGTTATAAGCAAAATTGCAGTAATTTATATGTTAGATAGGAGATAATGTGCTGACTTTGATATGGAAAACCTTTTAGCCTCCAGTTAAGATAAGTAACCTGATTGGTTGGCGGCTTGTTTGTCACAATGTTCAAATTGTCGTTTAACTGTTGTAATATGCTGGCATTGTTTGAAAAATGATGTGATAGTGAATTAGGAGGTAGAGTTTTAAAAAAAAAATGTTCTTCTACCTTGTTGTGGGAAGAATGATTTGAATTATTTTTGGCCAATTTGAAACCCTAATGAATATATTAGACATATACACATTTTGAATACTCGTTATTTTTAAAGCCAAATGAGCCTAAAAGTGTTTCTAAGAAGTTTGTGCGTCAAAATTATTACTTTGAAGTTATTCAAGAATAAAAAAATCAGTTAAGTTGATTTTAATAAATGTCATAAGACATTTTGTTTCTTCTGGATGAGTGAATCTTTCATCAACTGAAGGCATACCATTATTTTTGGTTGCATTAACATATCCCAATTTAAAAGTATTCATTTTGATGGAAATGTGTTAAATTATCATTATAGGGATACATATTTTGTGCCTGAACTTAGATTGATAATCCAACAAAAATTTATTAATAATAATTTGTTGCCTTGCCCTTAAAAAGAGAGGGATGCAAGGAAACTTTGACAAAGGGTCTAGAGTTTATTGAAAAATTTTCAATCCCATAAACATAATTAAAACAAATATATGACTGAAATTTCAGGCTTCCAAATATATCTTGCCTCCTTTGCAGCAGCAGGTCTGTAAACATAAACGCAATATTAGTGGAAGCAATATTTTAGATATATCACACATTGCAAGGGACTGAATATATAGGCAAGCAAGAGTCTTAATGGTGACGGTGTCTTACCACCGCGCTGGCACTGTCTCTACTCAAAAGGTAAACGACCACGCTGCAAAATTGAACTGTACAAATGCGTGGTTGATGATTTTATGAAACAAACCTCCACACATTTTTATGTCCTACTATTGTCAGCTGAATATTTAAACAGTGAATGAGTATTTAATACTTTTGATAACTGAAGCCCTCACGTTAAACAATATTTACGTAAATTTATTTACTCCAAAAGTATTATTTATGCCATAAAAAGTTATGTACGCAACTTAGGAAAACATACGAAACAAGTTAAAATAAAATTCTACTGTAACCTGAGAGCCCGGGTTACTAAAATATTTACGTTACATTTTAACGTGGAGTATATACCAAACAAATATTCTGCAACATTTATTATTTAAAAATTTATAAAAAAACTTTATTTACAAGTTTATAGATTATTATTTACTAAAAATGTAAAATGTCTTCCGACTGATGGACGTTCTCAGAATTCTCCGTGAAAATGTCTTTATGAGAGAGAGAGTGTGTGAATGTAATACACCGTCTGCCGATGCGGCTCCACTCGTGGTGCTGAAGTCCCAGTGGGGTTGTCCTCGGGGCGCCACGCACAGCTCGTCGAAGGATTTCCGCAGCAGGTCGTCCGCGACAGCAACTCGTCTCCCGGCCGCGAGCTCGCTGACGGGGGGTTTCGGCCGTTAGCGGTGCTTCCAGCAAGTAGCGGAATCCAGCTCGCAATGCCTGCAACTCGGCGGCCAGCGACACATAGCTGCCCCACTCGTTCCTTCAGACAGCACCTCCCTTCGGCACCGCGAGACTCGTCATGACTACAAAGTGTCCGTGCTGTCGCAACTCCAACTTTCTGTGCGGGACTCTTGCACAAAGACGCAAACGTAGCTGGACACGAACAATGTACTTCCTGGCGTCCGCTGCTTTACGGGGAACAGTGTCAAGTCCGGTAGCATCCAGGATGCCTATACAATCAAAACTGAACCAATAGTAAATGGCGCAGGCTCGCCTGGACTTCGGGAACCTCACTACCGCCACCTGCTCTCGGGACCTCGACTACTTGAATGCTTGAGAGCTCATCTTTTTAGTAAAAGAGTGTCAATTACCACTCGCTACTCCTCACGGACAAAGTCTCCAAATTACTGCGTCGTCATTTCTGCGTCGCCATTTCCACTTCCGACCGCTGGGCTGGAGCCCCGAGGATTGCCGAGGTTCCCCGACCTCGACGAGGCAGAGTCCGCAGCACTCAACACCCCGCGCGCTCCGTGCGTGGCGGGACAGTATCACACATCGCAGGGGCACTAATTTATTTATGTTCGGGTACACGGGTGACCGCAAACAAATTAATACCCAAAGGTAGATGCCAAAAAATAGTGGTAATATACTGAGATCGAAGGTTCTCTGCCTTTTGAACCGACTGAGCATTAACATTCATAAACCTTTAATGAATCCTAAAAATTAAACAAGTAAAATTCAGCGCCAGATGTTAAATAAATTATTTTATGATCAATATGAGCAAACTATTGAACTTCTGAATTATTGTGCATCAGCGTCATTTATTAGTTAGTTAAATATTATTTTCTTTATTTATATAAGTTGGAAAGTATTGTTATCAAAATACAAAAATATAAGATATTACTCTTACTACCTATAAATATATTCACGGTAAAAATTGTACTAAAATTAATTATGTACATATGGTTTGGTCCAGTATATGTGTTTCGTGCTGGAAAAATATAGTTTAGTAAAAACAACAGAGTATTGCAATATATGTGTATGTTCCTGCAGTCTTACAAATGTAGAAAGACAGAACAAAACAAAAGTAAGGAAGGTGACACAACATACACTATTTACCATATTTCACAAACACATATCTACCACCACACAGAGCGACATATCAGTAATACAACATATACAAAGGTTTCCTAATTTACATTTTTGCCGTGTGATTTAAAAAATAACTGGTACAGTTGGTGAAATTTTACACAAATGTTACTAAAACACCAAATAGTAGTGCAGTAAAAATACACGAATCTACACATGTTATTACAATAACGTATGTGTTATTTACACATTTGGACGTAAAGATGAAATTACGCTTACACTAAAAGTGTTAAATTAAACAAAGTAATTATTTTGTTAGTAACTGTAGCTGTAAACACATATATACGTAATTATAAAAGTGCAAAATATTTTTTGATAATAATTTGACAAATACCAGTGAACTGCAAAAATGTATTTATAATTTATACTGACAAAACCCCATTTAATAAATTAGGTTACAAAATTGGTATTCTCGTTATACGAATATTTATTAGTGTGCACAATGTATGAGATGTTAAGACTCTAGACCAAACACTCTTAAGTTCATGGGTTCGAAATATCACTAAGTCAGTTAAATTGTTTGAAGTGTTTATCCAAGCAATTGAAGAGATAAAATTAAAAACAGCTTTGAGGTGCACATTGATCATTAACATGTGTAAGGTACAAAAAATATTCTTGGAAGTAATATAAATTAACTGTGTAAATTGTAAATTTACTCAACGATGCAATAAAATTAATGCCAGTTGTGGTGTAAACATATATGCATGCATATGTTAATTTATACATCACAAAGTAGAAATACACCATTTTGGATCCGCCATAGCAGTTTTACTTTTACACTTTTGATAATTTTTTACTTAATCACAAGAGTAAAAATACATGAAAAATACTCTTAGTGTTATTACACTTACATTGGTGGCGACTCTGCTGCCACATACGTTTGGTAGAAAATTACTAGGGGTTGGCCTCGTATATATGATTACATGGTAATTACATTTTTCCTTCAGCTAATCGTTGTGCCATATTCTTTAGACACCCAAAACATTGGCTTAAGTGCTTTATTTGCATCGCGTAAAGAGTTATAAATGCTTTTTATTATTTGATTTTGAATGTGATTGTTTTCAACGTTAAAGATTCTAATTCATTCTTACAAACTATCACCAGACGTTGCAAGCTCCATTCCCGCAATGATTTTGTCGGAACAATATGGCGATGTGCGAGGTTAAAAAGTGGCTTAAACTACGTCACGGTATGACGTCACCAGACAATTCCCAACTCCGTGGGGTTGCCTGGTCGTTCTTATTGATTTAAATTAACATCGGCAAAGAATGCACGCACCCACTCCACAACTTTCGATCTCCATGTATCTGGGGACGAGCGGCGCCGAATGTGACCGAACGTGTTTATATCGGCGAGCCTCGTTAGGGTGGTGAAGGGGGGGGGGGGGGGAGTGGAAAGAACGCTCTGTTGCTCGTCTAGCGGCTGATTTGCAATTCAGACGAGCGGGGTTGTCCGCCGGAGCGTAGGAGCGTGGCGGGAGAGAGGAAGTGTCCCTGAGAGTACCCGCGGGGAGTTGGGGGGGGGGAGGGTGTGGGAGGGCAGAGGGCACTCCCCTAGGATCAGAGAGCACATAAGGCCCAGAACGATCAGAAGGGAACGAGCCCATCTGCGTAGCGCACCGTGCGTTCGCGAACTAATTGCTCGGTCGCCGGAGGGGGAAATTTCTTATCTATGCAAATGCCGTTGGAGCAACGACTCTGGCATTTCCTGAGCCCACCGAGTGTTTCGGCGCCGGCAAGGCTTCGTCACTCCACGCGACGACGCACGCGCACAAACAGTTAACGCAGTTCCGCTTTAGACTGAAGCGACGTGGTTCTGAAACAACCGGCAGAGCTTTACGATGACCATGAGTCGTCAAACCGAAGATAATCAAAGGAATTTTAAGCGCCAAGTATCCACAAAACTCGTGAAATTGTTTTTGTTTCATGATTTGGTTTTACTTCGATTATTCCAAACAGTTTTTTCTGGTACAGTGAGTTAATGCATACATGATAAATTTAACTAGTTACATTATTTAAGAAAAGAATACAATCAAGAATCTTATTAACACAAATAATTCGTGGCCGGACGCATTTACAAAATACATTAATTTTCTTGTCTCAAATTCAGATTAAATTACCAATAAGTGGGGAAAACCTGCATATTCGCACACGGCCGGAGTTAGTTCTATGACACTACCTCGAGAGCATCTATAGTCTACTTGTCCACGAGACAAAAAAAAAAAAAACCAACTTCACCTTGTCGACAACGCAGTGTGCCGTTTTCGAAGAGTCCGTTCTCTGCAAATTTAACTATTTATATTCATCGTCACGCACGGAGTGC
This sequence comes from Bacillus rossius redtenbacheri, assembly GCF_032445375.1. Taxonomy (NCBI): domain Eukaryota; kingdom Metazoa; phylum Arthropoda; class Insecta; order Phasmatodea; family Bacillidae; genus Bacillus; species Bacillus rossius. The sequence continues at coordinate 333,876,631 of NC_086330.1, read as the reverse complement.
GGTGGCGCAGTGGTAACACACCAGCTTCAAGTTCCAGAGATCTCGGGACTGAGGCTATGATTTCTCGCAATCACTCCAGGCAAATGCGGGAATGGTTCCTTGCTTACGGGCATGACAAATCCCTGTCTTGATACCTCCAGTCTGTGCCATTGCGAGTTAAAGAATCAAACAAATGCTCATGTAATAAGAACTCTTTAAAAATAATGGAATAGCTACTGAGCCCCAAATATAAGAAATATAAACACAAATCCAAGAAAATAAATATAGAATTTAGTCTTGGTAACTACCATGTTTAGTGATGAGAGTAGTCTTCGGTGTTAGTGATCGCTAATGCTTCAAGCTGAAGGAAGAAATACAGGAACATAAATATGTCATCTTGTTTACAACAGTTTTTAGGCAATAACTAATGACTATAGTGTTATTTTCAAAATTTTGATTCTTGGACAATAGCGAATAATTATGTGGAGTGCTTGAAGTTAAAAGTGACTGGCTACAAATTTATTTCTGAGGCTAACTATAACTGTAATAGTGTTGCCAAAAGACCAAATGTTGTGGTCTTTGAAAATCTCTGCCTTAACGAAGGGAAACATTCAAAATTAAACGTAATAAAAATTGTTATGACATGAAAAATGTTAATATCAATATGGCGTCTCCACCTTAAGTTTCAAAGCAAAGAACCGTTTTCTGTTCCAAGGTTCGAGTACTTATTCAAGTGGCTTGACTGTACGATTGCCTCCAAAATTATTATTTTAATATTGCTTAACAAATTAGAAGCGCAAGCAAGGCGGAGGACTTGTAACAACCGTAGTTGATTCGACAGAAAATTCTGGAAATATGAATATACGTTTTATGCTTCTGTGTTGAAACTACACTGTACAAAAGCCTTAAGAAAGGCAATTTTTTACCAAACATTTTTATCATCATACAGTAAATATAAATTTGCAAGCGAATATCAGCCAAAAAGAGTGAGATAAAGAATTTTTTTTTGTTTCTTGTCAGAAATTTTCGAGACACCTGTCCCTCCCTGTTGAATTCATTTTATATGTTTTCGAAATAGAATAAGTTTAACACAAATGTGTGTTGTTGTCAAATGTTTGCTTAGTACCACATAGAGTGGGGACATGAACCAAACTTTTGCTCGACGTGACTGTCGACATCCACGTTACAAGTTTCCTCTCGGTGTTCACAACAGCACGAGACAGCAGCTCGACGGAGCACCAATGAGCGCGAGTGCCCGGCAGACACGCTCGGCGCTCTCCTGATTGGCAGCGGACGTCCTGTCGGTCACAGATGTGACCAGTCACGAGAGACTGCGCTGCCGGTGGACTCCCAGGATGATCTCGTCCAGCGCGCGTACACTGCTGCACACAGAACACGAGCTTCCGTCAGTGTCACGCTGACGCTACCGCCTGTATTCACGCTCGAGGTGGAACCTTCCAAAAGTTCCGGCAATAAAACTTTAAAAAAAAAAAAAAAAAAAACTTTCGACACATCAAAATGAACTCTTAAAAAAAATACTAATGACTTGAAATTCACCCGTAGATAGTAAGCCCATAACTACTACGTCTTTATTTAGTTGTGTATAATAACGTTTAGGCAGAAAAAATATTATGTTTGTATTCCAATATATTTTTTTTCCATGGAGCATTGCAACGTAAAGTTATAACTAAATTTTTTTGACGTGACAACGTCTAATAAATCGAAAAACGCTGGCTGCACGCACGAAAATGTCCCGTAACGCACATTGTCCCGTTACGCGGTGTCCCGTTACGCTCATTGTACTCCTGCGCCGCATCTATTTCTCTTACACTCGATTGGAACAACCCTCGATTTGACTTTTTCGAGGCACATTAAACTTGAAACACTCCCATTAGTTTCTTACTTTTCCTATCATCGTCCTATCCTTAAAAGAATAACACAGATTGGAAGAAGTTAAATAGCAAACATGTTTAAAAGTTATTGTTAAAATAATCTCTTCATTAAAGTAATAAACATATTTGAATTAATGAGTGCAAATAAAAGTAAGATTGTAGATTTAATTTCACTCCTTCTTTGTATCCATACAAAATAGTGATAATTCAATAAAAATGATTCAATTTATTCATAAAAGTATGCAATCATTTCATCAATGTTTTGTTATGATTTTTTCACGTTTACTATCGTCCGTAAACCGACTTTACAGACAACCAATTTTTTTTGTATATGGTGAAACGAATTCGTACAATCGATTCAAACAGATGTATTATAGTAGGAAATATACTGTGGACACAAAAGAAATTCCGGTCAACTCAACTGTGTAACTGTTACAAACTCACTTTCGTCACAACGTAAAATTTTGTATGTAAAAAAAATGTTTTGTTGCAGCAAGTTAATATGTATTTTGTTTATCAAACAAACAATTTTTCTTTGTATATAGCAGGAACATCTTAGATTTCGTATCCCACGCCCCATGACAGTTTTGTATATTTGGACACTTGAGAAATAAATTTAAATTATAAATATTAAAATGCATTACTTATTTTGGCTCAAAATGTTTTTTATGCCAATTGAAAAATATAAATTAATGCAGCTAGATATGAATAAATCTTAAATAATATTTTCAAATTTGTCGTTTTCAAATGCGGCCAGTTTTTTTCTTTTTTAACTCTAAGTCCTAATATTGAATTTAATCACCTTAATTAGCTGGTCTTAACTATCCGCTGAATGTTCGCTCTGTTAAAACGCTTGCTGCTTATCTTTTAATTTTTTTTCTTTCTATGCTTGTTCGTGCGTTCAGAAGCACATAGATATTAGTTTTTCTAACTCCATGCTAACAAACGGAAAATTGTTTTAAAAAGCTAATGCTCTTTAAAAGAAAAAAACAGATTTTCAATAAGCATAGCTAAGAACCATCCCGGTAAAACCAGCTTTCAAATAAAAAAACTGAATTAAAATCTGTCCATTCTTTTGGGAGCTACGAAGCCACAGACATACACACAAAAGCTTCAAACTTATCACACCCCTCTTATTGCTTTGGAATTAACAAATAAGGTATATTTTTTTCATAGACTTTCACTTGTGCCCTCTTGAAGCGCCGCTACCATAGCACATACTGTTTAGTGCATGAGGCCTGCTTATCAGAAAATTATCATTTCGAATCTGAATAAAATTAGTAAAAACTGCTTCCTGAGAGTGTTTCGACAAACACCCTGTTTTATTTAAATTAGATCTTTTGTTTAAAAGTTTTCCTCTGAATATGTATCACGGCTCATTGCTGTAAAATTACACGAGAAAAAATATATATTCATCTCTGTCTTACAAATAAAGAGTAAGGAAATTTTGGAATTTTTTAAACCAAGTTTTCACTTATGTAAGATCTCTGTTATAAGAAACCTTTTCGCCGATCTTTTTTTTCATACATAAACAAGGAAGTGCTGCAGTGTTCTCACATTTGTTATGAACATGGAGATAGTACTTCTAATGTGTATGTTTCGTGGCATTTATTTGGAAAACCAATAATTTGCTTGTGATGTTTTACACAATGTTTTAAAACTGGTTTCAATCTTCTTGCAAAACCACCATCCCAAATGGGCATTGTAAATTTTTCGTCTCGATAAGATTTTTTTATACATAAAATGTTATTACATATGGTTGATTCACACCGCAGTAAAAAAATTGTCAGAAAACTCAAAATAAAGAATTTTTATTCAAATATCTAACATTTACCCTCTACTGAATAAAATTCTTGACACTGACAGACAGACAACGCACAGACTAAATCGGTGGGCCTAAAAGCATGCAATTTTACATAGGGGTTCCTTATATGACGTAGGTAAGCACTAATAATGTATATTTTTTTGATAATTCATCCTCTAAGGGTTTAAAGAGGGGATGCAAATTTATATGGAAGTTAGTCCAATTATGCTTCTGTTGATTAATAAAAGTCAGTTGTATCAGCATTTCAGATAATTAATCAAAAATTAGGATAAAATTATTTCCTGTTGGGTACACCCCTAGTTAATGAAATAACTAACTTGAAAAAATATATATTATGCAGTCTGATTTCAATAATGAAAAGTTACAATAGTTTTGGGGTAGCGGAGGTACTTTCGCAGTACAGGTGTGTAGGTAGCACACAGTGGAAGGCAAGTACAACCCACAGTATGATCATCTTGCCATTAAAACCTAAAGTTTGCCATGGCTTCGGAGTACAACATATGGCTACTTTAAAGACCTAAGATCAGCGTTCGTTTGATCACCACCATCACCCGCAGATGTAGCACGAAAGAAACGGCAATTTTGAAATATTATAAACGGCTTCAATAATAGTGAAAAAGACTTGAAAAATCCAAATCCCCCGCTTTCGACCTGACTTTCAACAAAAGATTTTTACTAAAATAGAGTCCATCTTGTTAAAAATTCACTAAACATAATACTTTAAAGTTTAAGCACACGTTAAAAGTTATACTTCAATGGTATTACCAAAAAAATATCTTGAAACATTTTAAAACCCATATTATAACACTATGAATATATTATTTGTATATATTTTTTGCTTAAACAACTGGAATCAGCACGCAAATTATTACTACAAAACATTATTATTATTATTGTGCTGAATAAAAATTCTAATATAATTTATTATATTATGTTATTAAAACAATTTAAAAAAATTAAATTGGCGAGATTTTAACAACGTCCCATGAGGTTAATAAGCGCGCGTTTTACCTCCAATTGGTAATGTGGACGGAGAATTTTTTTTATTATTGTTTATTATAAACATTTCAATGTTGTAATTGTAATGTTTTATAATGCATTTTAAAATTTGATATTACATTTTACTTTGACTATTTTGGTCTACAAAATATATTCAGAAGTAGTTTACCATCATATAGTTTCATTTTCACACCAATACGTTTGGTATGTACCCAAATGGTTACTAAAGTGACTATATACGTGTTTACATCGCTACAAGCGAGTCGGCCTTCGTTTCACATTTCCGTTCATCGACTTTTGTTCCATTTTCACGAAATTACACATACCGAAAGGCGTATGCCGAGAGCTAGGATGTTTAAACATAAAAAAAAAAAAACACCAATGACAAACGCAAAGGTCACAAGGAAATCCCTTGAATCTAGATCGCAAGGTTTCATGGCCAGGGTTATTTGCTTCTGGGACAAGGTCGCGTGTGTGTAGTTGACGGCTCGCCTGAATTCGTGCTTCCCTTTCTGCAGCCATATTCGAAGATGATGTTGATCCGTTAATTTGATAGAAACGGCAAGGAAAAGGGAGTAAACGTTTCGGCGCGTGACACCAAGCCGTAACGAGCCCGCCCAGTCAGACAGTGTATGTGAGTTGGTGAGGCGGGACGCTCGCTGGTGCTTCTGGCGCGACATCGCCTCTGAACTGGCTCGCTGTCTTCTCGTCTATGGTGTTCGAGCGGTAACCATGTCATCATGTGGTGGAGAAATGAAGTTGAAGGTGTAGTGAAAGTCCCTTGGGTGCTTTGAACATGTACATTAGGTTCTAACCTCAAATTAACATCGATACTCCCCCAGGCATGTAATCCCGTTAGGGCGTGGTCCTGGTTAGGAGAAAGATGGATCTTTTACATGCCAGACACTGTTACCAGTGCCTAACATGGGTTCCAAGAACCGGGAAATAGATTCGCCATTTCCAATCGCGGCATGTTACTGGAGAGCGCCCGGCTAGGTCGAGAGGTTGAGGAGACCCATTCCAACTTCGGCCCCACCGACCCACCTCCAGCTCCACCGTTAAACCCCCAGACCTCCTACAGAGCCAGCCCCCTCTGTGGGATCTGAGTAGCTGCTGGGTGCTTTGAACAACTGTATCGAGTGAGCTTTGAAAAACCAGCGTAAAGCTGTGAAAATACAGCTTGAAAACTAACCACGTAAACATTACTACTCGTCCACCCTTAGCGTAATCTTAAATGCTTTTCGTAAACAGACGTTACTCTGACGTCTTTCAGACGGAATGGTTTTCTCCGAAGCTCGGCGCACCGCGTGCGTGTGCCGGTAGACGGAGGGCGGGAGGGGGGCGGGGGCCTCAAGTGCACGGCCGCAGGTATCTAATCGCGGCGCAGTTCCGCCGTGTTTACTGGAGGACGTTTACGGTACTTGGGCCCTTGCTGCACCGGGTTCGCACGAGCGACTGCCTTTTATTTATGTATCGGGCGACGGCGACACAGGCGTATATAAACTGAGGCGAGGCGAGTCGCCCGACGCGAGACTGCTGTGCAACTAGCGGACATGCATCTCCAGGTCACGGCGTTGGTGCTGCTGTCCGCCTGGGCGATGTGCGCTGGTGAGTGAGTGTCCTCGCTGAACAAGGGCGGGAGGTACAGAAGTGGAAACTGATACAATTTTTTTTTGCGTGACATTTGGAGCCCATATCTACTATTAAAAAATTGGTTGTCTGTAAAGTCGGTTTACGGACGATAGTTTAACGTGACAACGTCATAACAAAACATTGATGAAATAATGGCATACTTTTATGAATCATTTTTATTGAATTGAATCATTTTTATTGAATTATCACTATTTTGTATGGATACAAAGAAGGGGTGAAATGAAATCTACAATTTAATTGATAAATTTACTTTTATTTGCACTCATTAATTCAAATATATTTATTACTTTAACAAAGAGATTATTTTAACTATAACTTTTATACATGTTTGCTATTTAACTTCTTCCAGTCTGTGTTCTTCTGTTAAGGATAGGACAATGATAGGAAAAGTAGGAAACGAATGGGAGGGTTTCAAGTTTAATGTGCCTCGAAACAGTCAAATCGATGGTTGTTCCAATAGAGTGGAAGATAGATAGATGCGGCGCAAGCGTACAATGAGCGTAACGGGACAAAGCGCAACGGGAAAATGTGCGTAATGGGACGAGTCATCCTTTTTCGTGCGTGCAGCCAGCGTTCATCGATTTATTAGACGTTGTCACGTAAAAAAACCCTCTTATCGGGTGGTAGAATCAAAATTGTCAAGTTTTTAAGTTAATTTAACTACTTGTAACTAAAATTTAAAATTTCCCAAACACATAATGCTGTTTTGTAAAAAAAAAAAAAATGTTCAATGTAAATTACAAGCAGATGAAAAAAATTCTGGTATGCCACAGCACGAAATATGTGGCTACCAAAATAAAGAGAGTTAATTTTCATTGGTTTGTTTGCCTGATAATAGCTTATGCATTACTCCTCACAACAAAATAAAGAAAGCTACGCTAGTAGTAATTATATTATTAAAGCTACTCTCTTGTGGGACGACCGAGAACTACTTCCAGAAACTAGAGTCTCAGTCTCGGCAATTAGAGTTTCTCCCCCACGAGTGTCTTTATGCCCTCTCAGCGTGTCTCCGGTCTCAGGCCTGTTCCGCACTCGCCCGACAACAGGGTGAACTCACACTTCAACAGCCGACAGCTCCCACTGTCGTGTCGGCGTTAGTAGGTGCTGCGAGGTGTTGCAGACGGAACACGTCCGTCACGTGTCGTCTGAAGTCATCAGGTTCCTCCTTGTATGTTCTTACATTTCGTTTCCTTCTTGGAAGTGGTCCTGACTCCTTCAGGAAGAAGGTGCTTGCTGCATGAGGTGTCGGGGCTGTTGCCGGCACCAGTATCCGACAGGACCACGGAAAGGTTTATGGTTGGCTAGTTGAATGAAAACAAAAACAGGCTGCACTATCTTGCTATTTGTTTTTAGTGTGATTGTGAACTAAACCACAGCAGTGACCACAGAAGGACTACAGGTACTTGGCGTTCTTACAAATGTAACTCTTGAAACATGTGGCAAACGTGGCAATCTGCTACCTCCTCGTGATGACAAGGAGGTTTACCAAAGTGACCTATGCTGGGGAGTGCTTGTTCCTCGACCTTCTTAGATGCTGGAAAGAGGTGTCTGGTGAGGTGGAAAATCCCTTTCTGCAGGCTGAAGGATCGGCACTGCCGGGCACTAAGTCCGTGGTCAAGAAAAACCATGGTTCTAACATGAAATTCCATAATGGTATAATGGAAAAAACCGGTTCTAGGTGGGACTTCTGCTCGGGAAAAGATCGCGACCAGGCCGTAAAATCTGAAAGCTCAGGGGAGACGGAGACGTTGGTAGACTTGGGTGGACACCGGTAAACGCCGAATTAACATTTATTTAAGTGATTATTCGGACTTTACCCGACAAACTTGGATAATGCTTAGTAAACCCGGGTAAACCTACGTTTAATTATTCTTCTATCATTACCTGTAACACTTGCACCATCACCGGGACTCCTAAATGTTAGTAAAATAATTTTGCTAAAACCAATATGTAGAGATATACATAATTTACACATAATGGTACTAAATTCAGCACCTTGTGAATTTCAGTTGTCCATGTATGATCACACAATCAATCAATATTTCACGCTTTTACATGTTTGGTAAAACGGCTGAGTTTGGTTCTTAGCCTTTTGCTTACACACATTCTCACTATAATTAAAATTGTATTTTATTCAATCACATTTTTGGCATGACATCGATAATAATGGCTATCAAAGATTTCTTATGCTGTTAGATTTATGTAAACTAATAGGCTTGGTTTGTTACACACACATAATGACGTGGTAATTGCGAAGACAAAACACATTGAAATTAAAACTGGACAGAGCCTTATCTCGAGGGCCATCAAGATAAAACAAGCGCTCTGGGGCAAATAAATTTTATGGGCTCCCGCTTCTTCAAAGTAAAACTCGTCCAAACTCAAAATTTAAATAAAAAAATAAAAACTCACAAACATTAAGTGGCCCAAACTTTAAAGGTGATCTGAGCGGATCACATAACTTTAAAGGTTTCCAATTAATTATATTTAAAAAATATATGAGCGAGTTTTCAGTACTCGCAAGAGATGTGTACCATCTAACCACGGTAACGAGCAAATCCATGTGTTCTCATGTTGTAAACACACTTATAATACGAAATTCGGATGCAAAAATTAAAGTATTATTCTTTAAATTATTCTGAGAGTAATAAATATACTCACATTGTGTTTTCAAATATATTTCTAAAAGCGAATAACACGTAGTTTCCACATCTGCCACTAGAATTCCCTGCCGGAGCAACTATAGGACCATTCCTTTTGCAGACCGATATTTGAAACTATATGATAAAATGGCTCAGATAAAAGCTAAAAAGACTTTGAAAAGAAATACTATAACCGGCTTTGGACCTGATTTTTGACAAATCATTTTATTAAAATACTGTCCATATTATTAAAATTCACTCAACAGATAATACTATAAAGTATCACATTGGCGTTATGAATTTTTTTTCACGCCATCCGTCTCAAATGGCAAAACCGAGGTTGATACACATTTACGTTAATTGATTTCCGTCGCATTCATGAGGTTACTTCCACCGAATGCCGTATACCGTGATCCAAGGTGTTACACAAATTAAACTTGTGAATGTTGTCCTATCAGAGTAAATTTACAAGCTCAAGCGGGCTGTCCTGGTGCCTGTGTTCGTGATCCTTGGCCCGACCTCACGACAGCCACACATATCACATAGCTTGCGGAGGTGGCTACACAATGATTTAAAAACCGAGATGGTAAAGTCAGTATTTCTCAAATATTTTCTCGGGGAAATTCATGGCGAACGTTGGTACCTGCGAGAGCCGACGTTAACGAGCGGGGACAAAGACGCTCGCTAATGTCCAGGAGAGATATCTGAGCGTGAATGTGGCAGCCCTGCTTGAGTTGCGGGCATGAGTTTTATTTTCAATATATTCATCATTGACCTACGATTAGCTGTATAAAATATAATTTAATTTACTTTAATTAAAATTGGTTGATACAAAGTGTTAGTAGGACGCAGTAAATATTTGAAAGAAATATCAAACATCGTACACCAAGTAAAATAGTATAAAATGTCAGGTTTGACTAAGCACACAAAAAAAAGTAAGAGGTCCTCTTCGAGAATAAAATACTGTTAAGAAATATAATTAAAATAATTCAATATTTTATTATAGAACTTTGTATTTAAAACTAGTTAAAATAATGGCGAAAATGATTTTAGTCAAAAATTGCATATTTGAGTTATGACACTATGTTACTGTGTGTGCGACATTTACTACGTTGAAACTGAGAGATACGAAACGATCTGAGATTCAATAAAGTTAAACAATGTGCCAATTCCGTCGGCCATGACACATGAGCAGCTTTCCCACGCAGCCTCTTTCTTGTCACTAGCCCATCAGGGTTCAGGATATCCTCTTTCCTGTCACTAGCCCATGGAGGGCTCAGGATATCATTGCGATGGAAAGATTGAGATGCCAAAACGGCGTGGGAGAGTTTTAGTTAAGTACCGTGTGGGTGGATGTTCCACTTTTATTCACCGTATTTAAATTTGGGCTACAAGATAGTCATATTTTATTTATACCTCACTGTAATAATCGTGCAAGGAAACGCTGCGACTAAACTGTCGGTCTTTCCTGCTTCGAGTAGTCTGTTAAAGGGATATTTATTTTCCAGCTTTAAATCATTTCGATAGCGAGGGCCTTTTATTTATAGCAACAAGTCAGACAACTTCAAGAAACGGGAAGTTGTTATCCATACGTGTTCACTACTTATAAACAGCTTTTTCTTATAATTGGTTAGATTTTTTAAATTATATGTCAAACGTTGCGAGGCTCAAGATCACGGCTATCTTCAAACATGCGGAAAAAAGATTGAGGACACTGCTCTATTGTAATTAGTTCCTGCGTGTTATTAATTTAAGTCTTTAGTTTTACAGCACCGATATGCAATTCTCCAGGGCTTCGTACCTTACGAAAATCGTTTAGCCTCCCCTTAACTACCGCTTCCTACGCATATTGAAATTTTATGCACACACTTTATCATTTATGTACCTAAAACTAAATGAGCCCCTAACCAAATTTAGTTATTTCTGCGTCATTGCAGATAATATCTTAAAAATTTGCTTTCTATAAAACTATAATATCGTAACTTACTCAAAATGTTTTCGAGAGCATTTTGCGGGAGTTAAAAGAGCCTAAGCGAATGCTTTAATCAAGCCAGACAGGCCTAAGTCTAGTTATAATGTTACTGTTCTGAACCGTTAGCCAAATAAATGAATTATAAATTTCGGCTTGCCCTCCAAATGCATGTTGTCAATGGAAAACACAGTATCATTGAAGAAACAAGTTTTTTTCTTTATTACAGTTCTGTAGTTATGTCCAAATAGGACATACGCTCGTTCTGTTATGAAGTACCGATTTGTCTACTCCAACAATTCTTAGAGAGAATGAAAGATTTTACTGTAGTTAACTTACAATATGTGGTTTCTATACGAGTATAATAGGATAATGCTTCACTGTCTCGGAACTATCGCGATACAACACTAACAACGGGTACGTCTGGAAGAAAGATTTATTGCATTTATTTTTATAACTTTTATCCTCCATACTTTTAGTTTATTAGTTGTTAACATAAAAAAATAATTAATAACTCTGTTTGCGTAAGAAACTTTGTATTAATTTTTAGTAAATGAATCATCTATATCTTTAAAAAATTAAGATTATTTTATTTACACAATTATTGCTTAATTTGAGTAACTGTTAACAAACCTGAATGTAACTAAACTTGTTGATTCAATCTTTTATTAAGTAAGAGATAAGTAGTTTTAAGAATAATTGAACGTATTTTTAACAGAACAACACTGGACAGAATGGAATAGAGGTAGTTGTCCGAATGAAGGAGAGCATTTCATTAAAATAGTAATTTTGTGTGTGAATACAGTGTCTGGTTTAGTACCATCATGGTCTAAGGTTAATGGATTGATAGTGACGAATAACTGTTCTTTGTTTCAGTAGGCGGTGTACTGCCGTTTGCAAGGATACCTGTTGGAGTAAGTGTTTGTCTGAGATTTCGCCTACCAGGAAGTTTTTTAATGTTGGCGAGGCTGAGCGGTAAAGGCGAAAGTCGCTGGTGCTTCTAATGCAATATGGCCCCTAAACGCGCAATCACAAACGGCAGCTAATACTATCCGTTTTCAACCGACATCTGTGGACACCAGCTGTGATCCTATTATTTTATCAGTGAAAATTATTTAGGACCTATTAAGCCCCTCTGTATGTCCAGTGACGTGTGAAGCTTTGGAGTTACGTTGCTATAGCGATATAGATAAATACATGATGTCAGTGCACCAACGTGCTTTGCTATGTAAAGAGAATTAAACCCGTGAACAAAGCGTACCACAAAAAATGGTCCTGCCGTGGCTCAAAGCTTCAATATTTTTGTTGATTTAACTTATGAAAGCTTCGTTATTGATAAATATGCTGACTAATCTTCATATTTGGTCAAAGTGAATTAAATAACACCACCAACACCAAAGAAAGTTTATAATCTAGTTTCTCCTGTATTTTAATTTTTTTCATTTTAAATGTTTTAAGAACAGGCAGGGCACAGCGTACATTAGTAACGCCGTTTAGAATATGCATTTATTATAATGGATGGTTTTAAAACTAAAAATATACCTTTAATTGATTTTTAAAACATTTACATTATTTTACATTGATCAACTTTGTCACGTATACAGTGTGGCATTATGTATTTACTACATGGTCCCACGTCAAATTTGCAGAAATATGAAGGATCGTATGAGCATTATTTGGTGTTTTAATTATCTAAGATTCTCTGGTGGCTGTGACTGAGGTGTCAAGGACATGAAACGAGGGTCATTGGTTCGATCCCAACACAAAATGATTATGTTCACGGTCACCGAGCCGGAACGCGAGTGGTTTAGAGCCCAATGTAATCTCGGATGTTCCGTCGTTTTCAGTATCTGCTTGTAGTCGTGTGTCGCTTCACATACAGGCATATATTTAATTTTCAAGCTTGGAAGCAACTTAAGTAATGAGTTCGGGTTGGACCTCATTCCCGAAATAACTTCCAAGGCTGAATTTTACACTCGTTATAAATATAGCCATATAAAATGGACGCAAGGCATTGAGGGTCCTCAGGCAGTTGTTTTTTTGTTCATGACCCGAATAAGTTTTTGAATCTAGATTGTTTTTTTTGAGAGAAGACGATTCGACTGGCCACTTTTCAGTCTAAAACCTCGGACATTGTTTAATTGTTTACAAGTGTCGTTTGACAACAAATGTAAGAGAAAAAAAAACAGGTTATTCAAGATGAAAAATATACAATCTACTCCTTTTAAGATTAATTATATTTAATCCTGAAATATTACCAAAAGATGTATACGTATTTTGTCTGTATTTTACAACCTTAAAAAAAAGGATATAAAGTCTTATTTTGTATACCCAAATACATATATGTATGTTCTGTTTCAGCGTCTGCAAAGGTCTCCGGACTCCCCAGAAAATGACCTGCCTGTTAAAGGACCTTCACCAAATGATGAAAGTGAGTTTATATTAATTTGCTAGGTTTCTGTGCAGCCGTACACTGCAAGCATTAAAATGATGGAAAAAATGATTACATATTATAATTTAAGAGAGCAATGGAAATAATTAAAAGTTATTTTAATGACGGAAATAGATAGGCTTTGATAAACTATTAAAGATGCTGTATTTTTAAATTCACAATAAATAACCAGTTCTTTAGAAATAAGACAAAGACTGAATTCTCTACAAAGCACCTAATTGTTTCACACGTTTACTTTTCTTGTACACGCATACCTTTATTTGGGAGTCCATATTATTTAATTTAGCAAAGATTTATTTATTTTATTTTTCAATAATTTGTATTGCAACGAGTTGCTTATGATCATAATGGAAACCACGTGTGAATTATATCCACAATTTCTATGTTTATAAAAAAAAATCATCACTGCATTACGTCCTTGCAAATTGCCTGGCACTTCGCGAAAACCAGCCGTCACTTAATCGGTTATGACGTGGACACCATCTGTCCTTACGTGCTCGCTACACGGATGCTCCCGCTATTACAGGCAGTGAATGACTGTCACATCACAATTTTTGCCCGATCTGCCACAAGTTGGGCGAAACCATTGGTTGTGAAGCGAGGGGGCGCAGTGGTAAGACACTGGCCTCGCATTCCAGAGGGAACGGGTTTCAATCCCGTTCTGATCATTCTAATATTGTTTTACATGTTTTCCCTAAATCACTACGATGGAATAACGGCATCGCATTAATAGTGTAGGAGAATACCGGTTGAAGAGTTGGTCAGGACAGAAAAATGTCAAACGCGTGGGGGTTGGGCACTTGGAATGAGGTCCACCTTGATCTGTCCAATTCTGAATTTTATTATGTAACCAGGGATGCATGCGTCCCTGGAGGTGCGTGGCTAAACTCACCAACCATCCGGCCTCAAGAGAGAACCTAAAAACTAGAAAGAAGAAACAAACAACTTACAAACTAGGCACATAATTAATATATTGACGAGGCTTTATGCCTCCCCTAAAAACCACCACTGAGATCTACATTCAAGTTTCCAAGCCTGTGGGGGAGAAAAAATAAACTTTATGTAGCCTAGGCATACACAGCACACGGATGAAAACGGGATGGATCAGTTATGACATACGTACAGAAACCACCAAGTGCCGATGCTTTAGACCCAAGATGCCATCTTGCTGCATAGGTATGATCCATAGATGGCCTTACGTGTTCTACAACACCAGAAGAGCTTTTCTTGTGTTCAGGAAGATTTATCTCCTTTTGGGCCAAAGTCGGGGACGACCCCAGAGCCAGACAACCGCCCAGGACCCTTGCTACGGGCATTTAATTTTTATTTTCATTCTTTATCTAGAATTCTGTTAAAAATTGGGGCATTAAGGGAAAAGGAAAATATATAGTTGTTATTAGCATGTAATTTAAATTATTGTATAATACCTATCTCATAAATCGCAAGCATTTATAGAGCAAACCAGAGGATGATTGATCAGGAAAGTCTATAAAAATTTATTAATAGAAACTAGACAAACAATCAACAAAATTGATGTTCCAGACTCGCTTAAAACGTTGATTGAAAGAGTTCATTTGTCGTATTTTTCGGGCGAAGGCCTGAGGGCCATTCCATACCCTCCAGTCCACAGTGGTAAGGCCCCTTTTTAAAATATTATGTGATGCTTAGCTGCACCACCTTTGTTACCATTAACAAAGAGGACATTTCTCGCCACTCGTCTCATCGATGAAGAAGCCCACGACATCATTCATCCTCTTCTCATATTTCGAGTAGTCTTTCACTTAAACGCGTGTGCTTAGCAGGCAGTCTCCTTTGAGATAATGCCATTAGAGTCTAGGTCGAATATGTCATCCATGTCCCTTCAAAACTTGAGGGTACATGCTGAGGGGAAGGCATAGTTAATCAAGCAGAATTTTTCTACAAAAATGGCATCTCAATGCCCTAAATAATAATTTTGATTCTAGAGCCCAGGTTTACTAGTCCGTGCCAAGTGTTTTCAAGCAGGTTAATGACCTGGCTGGTATTACTCGTCATTATCTTATCGTGAACTTTTCTGGTGAAGTACATCTTTATTTGGGGATATGATATTTATTACTCGTAGTTAGAAGAATTATACAGTACTTTCTGTACTGCTTTTTTATTTTTCTCCTACAATGATCCATAAGTGTCACCTACTTGAGTAAAGTTGTTTTCTTGAAAATGATATATTTAATCAGACAGTAAAATGCATTTAAAGCTATGTTTAAGAGTAATATAAATCTGAAAATTTTAAATTTTTTATGTAAATAATTTAATATCTTGATTTTATTAACATCTAGTTACAAAATAACCTGAGTTTGTAATATAATATGTTGGTCCTTCACCTGGTTTTGGGCGTAGTGCTGGTATCGGAAGATCCCCCATATTGGGGGACATCATCGGAGATGGTGGCCGACAGAATAAAACTATAATATTGTAATTATAATCTTGAGCGACCTGAAGTACATTCAAGTCAGCAGTTAGCGCTATCTTTACGTTTGTGTTTCAAATACCTGACATCACTCGTGCTGTTTGTTATCTGTCGCAGTCACGGTCGATCCTATGCAGGCGAAAGCAGGAGAACAGCCAGGCCCGGACCTGTCCAGCCTGATTCCCAACATGGTGCCCTCGCTGATGAACAACACGCTGTTCAACGAGCGCAGCACCATGGTCGCGGGCGCCTTCACCATGATGTTCATGCCCATGCCCGCCGGCTCCGACATGGTCAACATGTTCCAGAACGGCTTTTCCATGTTCCCGTCCATACCAGGCGTGTCCAGCATACCGGGCCTGTCCGGCCGCCGATGATGCTAGCGCAGCTGTGGGCTAGAGACAAAGAGGTCGCGGTCATAGAGAAGATACACCGGGCCAGAGACAAAGAGGTCGCAGTCATAGAGAAGATACACGATAAACAGGGCCTGGAGCTATCATAGAGTAATGTCGTATATAGAAAAGATTCATTCTGGTCGTCTGCGCAAGTAACGCAACATTAACCAGCATTTAACAGCAAATATAAAATTCGGTTTGTAAACCATCTCTTTGCTAGAGAGGCGCGGCAAAACCATTACCACGTATCTAGGAGTAGGCCATACCTTAAAACTCAAAATTCCCTAAAAAAGGAATCTACCCAAAACAACCAAAGGAACATTCCCAGTCTAAATCGGTCAGTGAGTCTGCGGAAAACTTATTCTTAAACAAATGTAAAGCAAAATTTATAGGAGTGTATAAGGTACCAACTAGCAGAGTACTATTTAAGAAAACTAAAGCTCAGTACTAAACAAATAAATTTTATTGATCTTTTGACCCGATTCTAAGGTAGAAGTAGCTTGGCGCACACCTTTTACAAAGCACCCTTTTAGAACATGGATTTAATCTCATAAGCAGCCTTAATACAACCTTGTTTATACAGCTCAGCCGCTAGTAACCCGAACCCTACACCTACCACCCTACAAACGGCTACAACGCTAAATAGGCTAAGTATCAACTGCAGAATAATAATAATAATTAAAGTATTTTATAATACACACTGACTGCAAAAACGCCTAAATGAACTGGAAATTATACCAGAATCCAGATTTATGTAAATCTTTTCCCAATAATTTCCACTTCAAAAAGAAGATAATAAACTAATTATTACTTAGAATCAATAATAGATAAAAATAACACACAAATTCTAAAAAAAAGTGTCAAAATCAACAGAAAAATACTTTACACAAATTTCAGATGATTACAATTTTATAAATTTAATTTCTAATGTGCAATCTGTTTTAGTAAAGTCAGAGAATCTCTTCACTCAACATTCGCATTTCTCTCTCTAACTCTTCGTCGATTTTAGTTACCTCAGTCTTTGAAAATATCACTAAAACCTTCACTGTTGATTTCATTGTTAACCTTTTGAAATTTGCACCGACGGAGTCTTCTGAAATAATTTTTTTTAAAGTTTATTTCAGAGTCTGCAGCAGTACAAATGCTCACCCTCGCCTATATGTTAACTAGCATTTATTTTTTTTCAAGCCGACTCTGGCTTTTTGTCCCTTAGTCATGTCATGATAGCATCTTTCTTACCATTCCCCCTCCAAGATCAAAAACACCGTTAATCCGCCAGGGCGTGACCCCCTTTGCACGGTGACCCTTGCCGTAAACACCCTCCCCTTCCGCGCCAGTGCCGCGACCAATCCCAGCGCGCTTCAAGGGCCAGCACGCGAGTCAACCTAGGGTTTGGAAATACGTCACTGAGGCAAAGGGATCCTTTGAGCGAACAAAATCATATGATTTTTTCTTTATTTAAAGAATCGGTTCTTTGAAAGTCAATTACTCGAAAGCTGAATACGATTCGGGAGAATATAAAACGCAGAGAGAACGAGGACAGTGAACCAGCCACTCTGATTCGTTTTTAAAATGTCTCGTGACGTCGGGAGTCTCAGTAATAAGTTATCTCAGCGTCCGCGTGTTCACAAGAGCAAACGATAACTAATAAAAGAAAAAGGGTGGGAGTGGGTGTTAGCGACTCAACTATTATAGTATTACAAGTATTATTAATGGCTTGTCTAAGTTTTGTTGCTAAATTAATCGGTGAGAGTTATGGAATTTGTTCACGCACATAGTTTGTAAAAGTCAGTATACCGATCCAACCAGATTACATACGATAACCAGCCAGGAGACATGGCAGGCCACCCAGACGTAACGAATACTTGCATGGGTGAACGAGTTGTCGGTGGTCAGAAATAAAAGTATTCCTGCTCGACATACAGTGAAAACTTGTAATAGCATATGTCCATAATATTGATCGAAATACATTCACAATTTTCTACATTGTTCTTAATATCACCTTTGAATATATATACTGTATAGAAGTCGCCAGCCCAGGTTAAAATTTCTAATACGGTTTTGAGGTAGTTGGTTAATTCACCGCCGCAATCGCTACCATCTCTAGGGCATCGACTTGTGGTGGTCCCTAGCGGACAAGTGTCGAACTCTTCAAACACCCCTTCCCCCTCCCGTTAAACGACCTTGAGCTGCAGTGAATGATAGGTGGGGGGTGCGGGGAATGACAGCGGGCGACAGTTCTGCGCTCTAACGTGTAAATAACAACTAAGACGATACAGGGCGTTACGGCAGCGCACTGCAGCGGTGAAGTTCCCAAGCTGCTCATCATACGCTTCTAAAAAACGTAGAGTAAATCCTATACATTCGCGACTTCTATACAGTATATATATTCAAAGATATCACACAGTGACGAAAGAATGTTTACTAAAATAAATAATGATCTAATACTAATTTATATCTTGAACCACTTTCTTGGTTACTCACTGACGTGTATACACTACGATAAACATTTGATTTTTTTTAACCAATTAATTACCGTTTGTTCATCAAAGAGACAATTTTTGTCATCATAATTAGGTAAAATGTAAAAGAATAAAATGTAATGAAAAATTTGTTATTATCCAATTACAAATTAATTATAAGTAAGAATAAATATAAGTATATATAAGTATTGGTCACCTTACGAACCTTCTTAGGCTATGTTGGAGGAACAAACTAAATTTAGCACTTAAGTGCACATAACATGGTTTTAAGAACAGTGAAGTCATAAATGTGCATTACTGAACTGAATCACCTTTATTGCAGTTGGAATGTTTAAAAGTCTGTGTCTAAGATCTTAAAATTTTCGCCCTTACAGTGTATCTATTTTTATGAGTTTTGTTTTTATGACTTTATTTCATATTTTATTAATTTTATATCTTACTGTATGAAGAACTGTCTGTAGAAAGTAAAAATAAATAAAAGTAAACTATCTCGAATTATTTTTAGGTAAGTTATTATTTTTTTAAACAATTTCTTCATGTAGTTTCTAAGTTGCCAAACAGCAGTAGGTACTATAAGTGGTCAGTGGTTCTTTGGATATGTGTTGGAGGGGGTGTGAAAGATAGGAATATCGGTAAAATCAACCGAGCGTTATAAACATAAATGTAAGAACTTTTCAAAGAAGCATGCGCTTCACATAAACGAAGGGTCCTTCATAATTACAAATAACTAGAGTTTCTTAGAAACTACGCCATATTCCGAGTTCGGAATTCTGTGTTTCGTTAACAGGAGAGACAAGCAATCGGAAAGAAGAAGTGTGTTGAAATCTAGTAAACTGAGTATCCACTATTTACGGAGATATCTGTAAATGTACAAATACCTGTGGCGATTTGGAACGGGATTAGCAATTCCCAAGTGCGAAAATACAAATGTTAAGAGTACATATACTGAACTACCAACAAGGTGTGATTTAGTGGATAGTAAAAGAATTAAATATTGCTTTAATTTTTCCAATTTTGGGAACGGTATCTACTACACAGATATTTTTGATCAAAGGTTTTGCAAATAAAATATAATCTCGATTCGTTTATTTGGTGTTTGAACCACTATTGAATATCGCTGTCCATGTGAAACTTATCATGCTCGTAGTTAAAACCCGTATCACACGATGGATGTTTCCTTTGACGGTCTTCCTTGGCAGCAGGTATGAATTGTTCTGTGGAAGAATTAGCAGAGCGCTGGCCGTTTATATGGAAGTTTTTGTATTAGGTCGTGTTCATATTTCTGTGGAAGGTTTCGTATAAGATGGGAATTACCCAATTAGAATGAAGAGTTGGTGTGCCTCTAGTTTTAAAAACGGTAAATTATTTTGGAGGGATTGAAACCCGGTGAACATGTTTTTGAAGAAGGTACAGTATTATTCGTCAGTTATGAGAAATATCCATGTTTATAGCAAACCAGAAATTATTAACTCACGTAATTAAAACAATCACACAAGCTGGGCCTACACCAGTTATAGTTCTACATGAGATAGTTTCTCTCATAGAAACTTTCATACCTGCTGCCACGGAGGCTTGGCTAGCAGTTTTGCTGGAAGCCTCTAGCGGAGCCTGTGCGAAACCTTCCGTCGTGTGATACAGACTTAAAGAAGAAATTGTATTTTAAATCGTGGCTCTACTGGTCGCCGTGGCGGCTCGACAGCTGATAAGTGCTTTCAGGCGCTGTGCGTACTATTCGGAACTGCGTGTGTGTCGACAATACACTCAAAACATTTATTTGGTATCGTTCCTTAAATTTATTCATTTATTAACTTGTATGCATCAATGACCTCACTACTGAATTTGTTTTATCAAACGTCAAATGCACAGGAAACGCATCATACTTAAATTGTAATTTCCTCCACGATTATATGATTTTAAGACGTTCCAGGCTAGAAAACTTTGCTATGCTTTGAATGTGTCTGACTAATATTTTTTTCATTTAACGATTTAAATTCAATTGTTTGTAATGTGCAACATCTTAGTTCTCAGTAGACGGAATTTGGTTGGAGTAATGTAATTTTGAGAATGGTTCAGAAGTCGCATGGAACGGAAATGTGTAACCACCATTTGTGGCAGATGGCACGAATCAAAATTCATACAGACAAAGAGAAACTTTATCGTACGAGGCGTGTCCGTAACCTAATTACCGTTTGGTCATTAAAAAAAGGTTTTATTGAAAGTTTTAGTTTACTGCATTATCTCTACATAACATTTTCACATAGTCGCCATTCAGTTCCAAGCAATTTTTGTAATGTTCTACCAGTTTACTTAACCCCTCTGCATAGAAGTTCACCGCCTGGAAATTAAACCAGTTGACAATCGTAATTTTGTACATTTCACTGTAAATGTTGACTCACGTCTCATTAAATCAATCAAACTGAAGACCTTTTCGTCCCAAAAAAAATACGGTAGCCATAATTTTTCGACTCGAGTACGGAGATTTGATAAACTATTTCCGTAGATGTTTACTAAGCGCATGTTCTTAGGCTACATACAATGCGTATTCGACGTCCGTGATGCCTAAGGCCGAGGCGTCCGTTCCATTTCCAGGCGGCGAACTTCTATACAGAGGGGTTAAATAAACTGGTAGAGCGTTGTGAAAAGTGCTTGGAACTGAATGGCGACTATGTGAAAATGTGATTCAGTAAACTAAAATATTCAATAAAACATTTTTTTCTTGAGTGTATATATTTTTTAATGACCAAGCGGTACTTACTCTCCGAACACGCCTCATATGACAATTTAAAGAATTTAAAATTATGGGCAGTATTTTAATCAAATAATTTGTCGAAAATCAGGTTCAAAGCAGGAGTTTAGTATTTTTCCAAGTCCTTAGCTTTTATCAAAGCTGTTATATAATATAGTTTAAAATTTCGTTCTGCAAATGAAATTATACAATGGTCAACGTAGCTGTTCCGGCAGCGAATTCTATTGGCAGGTGCAGAAGCTACTTGCGAATTGCGTTCATAAATGTAGCTGAAAAAACAATTTGAGGATTTTTATTTGCATTATTTTAAAGAATTCTACGCTAAATTTTGTGTCCGAGTATCGTATTATAAGTGTATTTACAACATGGAAAGACATTAATTTACTCGTTACCGAGGTTGTATGTTGCACATCACCGGAAAGTACTGAAAGACTAGCTCATTTTATTTTTAAAATTTGTATTATTGTCTATTTGTTGCATTGGATGTCTCTTATACTAGTTAGTTGAAGAATTAAACATACAACGACAAAGAAAACTAACTTGTGAGGAACCGGCAATAGTATCACAGTATGGATCCATTCCAGCATTTTCCCAGAGCCATTTCAAGAAACAAATGAAGATCGAAATCAAGATGGCCGAACCCCTGAATCCAGCTCGGTTCCTCCGAAGTGCCAGCCTCGTGTATCACCACCGCGCCTTCGCGCTCGTGGGTTGAATTCAATGGATTTCACTGAAAATCTGCGGGTTGGTAGAAAGTAGAGCCGGGATTATGTCGCGGGTTCTTTTGGTAGCGAAGTTGACTCGAATAGCACATACGCGTACATCTGCTTCAAGTCGATGATTGGACTACCGTGCTCTTGACTACGGAGGAGAAACTCTAATTGCCGAGGCTGTGACCTAGTTTTTAAATTAGTTTCGGTCCACCCGCTAGACACTAACTTTCAAAGTATATTACCAACATAGCTACATATATTGTGAAAAGTATTGTATTAGCACACAAGAGAAAAGTAAAAATAATTAATTTTATTTTGGTAGCCACATATTTTGTGGTGTGACATACCAGAAACACTGGAGCTTCTACACATTTTATAGATGATGATTTTTTTTATTATAAACCATTACTAAGTGTTTTTTTCCCAGTTTGAATCTATTCTATCAAGCAATAAGTCACTAAGCAGTGAAATTTTCATAATAAATTTACCCTGAGTTTTTTTACTAGCAAATATGGGCCCACCCAAAAGAATGCGTCACATGTCGCGCAAAATATGGTTTCAGTTTCCACTGTACCTCTCTCCTGGTTCTATGCTCTTGACGACCCTCAGCCAGTCATAAACAAGGAGAAGAAGTGGTTACCAAGGAAGTGTACCCCGCCTATGAGCACCCTCAAAACACTTGATTACACACAGGCAGGTCGAGTCTATCGTGGAGTGCAATGAATCCGCGAAATTATCGTCACTCGGTTACGCAGGGACATACTTTAATATAGTTGACTCTGAACCACTTAACTAACGTTAACGTAGTTCAGTGTCAGTAAATTGAAAGTTATCCCGTATTGTTGGACTCGAACTAAAGACCCTTGACTGCGAGCGAGGATCAAAGAAATAAGGGAATGCACAGCAAAAAATAAGTAAGACTCGTTGGTAAACCAGCGAACGGCACTGGTTAATACAAATGGTTGGATTTGATTTTATTCGCGGAGTATAGTGAACGTTCATGCAGACACGAAATCTTTCAAAAATGTATGTTTAAAAAGCACAAACACCATAATGCTTTGCTCTTGATATTATTTTAACATATCATCAGCAGCTACAAGTTAATATTATTAATAAAAATTACACTGATTCAAAATAAAATATCAAACAGTAAATTTTTAGTATCACATTTGAAGTTTACTCTATGTCACTCGGAACGTAGGTATTTAACAATTCTCATGGCGTATGCTTGATTGGGAGACCCGTAGGAGCGCAATAGTAATTTTTTTATCTTTAAGGAGTTTGATATATTTGGAGCAACTTCACAGCACGACGCAATGCAGTTTGTGGACTAGCTGCAAGTTTAGCACCAGAAGATACACCCAACATCCCCACTGAATGAGTAAGGGGCTGTCACTTGTTTATGTCATCATTTTCCATCCTGCCACGGGTCACCCCGAATTAGCAGGCACTTTTGTCGACCGAACTTTGGGGGGAGGGAGTAGAAGGGGAAATTTTTTGTCACTTGTTTTCGTCATGATTTACCTTGCCACGTGTTGCATAGCTCATGGTCAGTTTTTGTTGAAAAATCAGTCATTTATTACATTCCTGAAACACCGAGTGTCTCAATCATCAAAACATCATCTCCAAACAGAGAATATATGTACACTAGTGTTATAACTCTTGTTATCAGGGGGAAGAAATTGGGCCGTAAGTTTTGGCCGCACATTTCAGAAACATGCAAACGTATATATCACCTGCTAGTTGTGGTACCAGGCTTCTCAAATGTGGATAAAGTTTCTTAACAGAGCCAGTTTTCTTTTAAGAATAGTTATAAAAGACGATGTTTAGATTAGTGTGAAATTCTGATAAGAAAATTTGACATTACTACAAAGATGATTACAGAAAGATTGAAATAACATGAAAAAATTATTCTCCACTTGCGAGCAATCCAGAGTGAGACTGAATTCAACCGACAAACTTAGGCTGCAAATTCATTTTGACAAAATAAGTTGAAAACCTTTGTATGGCTTTTTGTCTAAAGCTATTCCCACGGCTAGTATGCGTCTTTGAATTTGGAACTGAATATAAATTTTATTGCGGACGGACTGACGGTCTTCGGCGTCGATAGTTTCGCTAGCGGGGTCCATACACCCCCCTTGCTCAACGAACATGCAAACCCAGAGCGTGCTTTGCAACTCATTCACACACTGGCTTCGAGGCTTCCACGCGGCTTAGCTTCCGTTTCCGTGGCGGTCGAAACGGCCGCGCCAAAAAATTCTAAGCTGCCTTCGCCACAGGAAGCACTACGCGTCGCGGCAGGTGGTGTGTTGCGGGATAGTATCGACGAAGACTCCAGGCGTTTAACTAGACACGCCACAGAGTATCAGCGTACATATTTCAATCCGAAGCAATAGTTTCCCATTGGCCCCAAAGACTTACAGTTGAACTGCAAGCCAATAGTAGGGTCAGCAGAATGGTAAAACGTAATTGAATTTCAGCCTATCACGAGACGAATCCGTGAATTTTTTTTTCCTGCCTCTGGATGTATGGTATGTTTGTGACGGGGTAATTCTTCTTCGTTGTAACTGGATAGCACGTAATATACACTTCAAGTGCAGACGAAGACCAGAAGTCGCAGAGCAATTCCGGAAGGGAATTGTTTCTGCAGTAACGTCTCGGAGCAGCCCGGGCCTTGGACACGACGACAATGCCTGTCGGGGTTTGAATAGACTCCGGAGAAGCGAAGCCTTCCACTTGGACTGCGCGTGCTCTCCGCAGCGCACGGGGGTGTAGCTCGGTTGTAATAGGTGGGGGCCTATTAGGGATTGAAGGAAGACCAGAGCCTGGCTAGGACTGCGGATTACGTGATTGGAGCAGTTGGGTAATCAAGGTAAAAGGTTTCAGGTACAGAGACATTTTATTCAAAGTCAATATTAATTCAAAATTAATATAACGTCAACATTTCTGACAATGTTGAAAACAAAAAGCATGAACAACTTCAATATTAATTACTATTACGTTAATATTCAGATACAGTTACGTTTAACCAATGCAAAGTTAAATACAAAAAGCAAGAACAAATTCAATATTAATACACAATAAATATCACGTTAACATTTCTGACGAGTTAGTTGACAATTATAATATGCAAGGGTAAGCCGGCTACACAGCGAACGATCCAATCAACGATCGTCAAAAAGGGACATAATTTCCACGTATGAAGTTATATTAAGGTACCTGCGGGTAATAAGGCCTGTCGGGTAATAAGGCCTACGATCGATAAAAATGTAGTGGGAATGTCTGAATGCCTGCTCGCTCCTGGCATACACTCATTAGGCGCAGACAAGTTGTAACCTGCACCTGGGCCCTCGTGACCCCGCTCCCAGTCACCAGTGGCGCGCCAGTTTGTGCGGAAGAAGGTTGTGCAGCGAGTGTAACAAATATCCGTCAGAAACAATCGTAAATAATTTTTGGTACAGTAACATTAAACTATGTAAATGTATGCTCTATATTTTCCCCAGTTCATGGTCTTTACGAACCAAGTTGTTTGAATCAGGTTTTAATGCTGTTAGGATTTGTAAAGGGCCTTATTACCCTCCGGATGGGTTTTGTCCTCTGTTTGCATTTACGATGATGTTGAAATACTTTTGTCAATATAGTATGGCATTACACTAGCATCTGCAATATCAATGTAACCTAATGACTATAGTAAAAGTACTCCATGGCCAGAGATCATGGGTTCAAGTCGAATAGGTACAAACAAATTTTTAACTTATTTACTTTTGTTTCTCAGTTGTGATGACAACTTATATTTAAAATAAAATGTACTAAAATGACTTTATATATGATTTGATTAGGATTAGCATTCCTTAAAACAATATTTTTTTCTTAAAATAATATTTTTTCCAATGAATGGTTTCTTTATACGTTTTCACATTTTTTGCCCTTCAACATACTGTAATTTCCTACTGAATGTTGACTGGATAATTTTCATTGCTTTTGTAATTATATAAGGATGTTCATTAAACATTACTATTTGGTGATCAAATTTTAAAGTGCAATGGAGCATGCTTAAATTGTCACGTAATAAACAATAAAACCTTATTATATGTGAAACTTTTTGAGGAGCAAGAAAGGCTGTTAAAAAGTTATGTTTTATTTATAATAAATGGTATTAACACATGCTAACAATATAAATGCACTCTAAAACCATTTTAAAATCGTTTTAATCATTGTGTATTTACAACATTTGGGAGGCAGCATTATGCTGTGTTTATTTGAAAGGGGACATGTGTGCAATTATTGGAATTTTCTTTATGCGCAGAGACATCGACCACGATGCCGCCCAAAAGAGCAGTATGGTCAGAAGACAATCTTGCTGCTGCAGTTCGTGCCGTGCAAAGGAGATCTCTAAGTACGTATGCGGCCGCAGAGAAGTACAAGATCCCTAGAAGAACGATTAGAAATCATCTCAAGAGTGGAAGTATGAAGAAATCTCTGGGACGAAAATCTATCTTGACCGAAAATCAAGAAGCTGATCTGGTAAGTAGAATTATCAGATATGCAGACATAGGCCTGCCTGTGACACCACCGACCCTGCGTCATCTGGTCTACAGATATATATATTGATCATTTGAACACCACTAGGATGCCGCAGTCTTGTCATTTTTGGACCAGAATCCACACAAGCAACTCACGAAAGCACGATTTAATGTCATTCTATCGAATGTCTGGTCCAAATGTATGACGCACAAGAACATTACAAGTGGCTTCAAGACAACTGGCCTGTTTCCTTTGGATTCTGCAGCAATCCCGGAAACAGATTTTGCTCCATCCATCTTGACAGAAGATCCTGTGCGACTGGCACTGGATGCCACCGACAACGAACCGATGCTGCTTTCCAACTCCCAGAGATCATTGACATCGGGAACAGATCAGAAGACTTCAGATACCCATAACACAATACCACGTAGAAGATGTTTCCTTTTATCAGCATCTACCTCTGCAGCACAAGTTCAGCTCAATGAAACATCAGTTAAGCTGACTGGAAGATTTTCGCACCGCATGATTGCTTCTGATACCGATGATGATGATGAAGATGACGACGATGTACCCCTCTCACAACTGCAAGAAAAAAATAATAGTTTTAATGAACTCATGCCAACACCTATCAAGACAATGGAGAAAACATCTGTAATACGGAAAAAATCCATAAATTACAGAGGAACACCAGTCACAAAAGAGCTTTTTGAAAGAAATAATACAAAAGACAAATCTGTAAAATCGGACACTAGCAAGAATGATGTTTCTTTAATGAAAACAGGATGGTAGGGAGGCTGATATGCGCCAGTGCCTCAGTTGCGGCAAGTGGTATCATGAAGAGTGCTTAGGATTAACAGCAGAAGATTATGATGCCTTTGAGAGAGTGCAAATTGCTGTTAGGTGGGACAAAATTATCGTGTTTATGTTGAATTTCATTTTGAATTTACTATAGGACTCATTTTTGACATATTTGCACCAAATAAAGTTACTGCTTTTACTGTATTTACATTGTATAGCTATAGGCCTTATTGCCCTACCATAGTATAATAAGGCCTATTTGCATTGTGTTTGCAAATGTGCTAATTTTATTTCGTTTCATGGAGAATTCACAATGTTCCATTTTACATTTCTTACTAAAATAATGTAGTACTTATTGCCACTTTAACATACTGATTATCTGCTATATGTTTTATTTTATAGTCATTCCTCCTTAGGTAGGCCTTATTACCCGCAAGTACCACCAAAAATACATTTGCAAAATTACTGTAAAGTGCAGGTACACGGAAGGAAGAAGTTTCATTGTTCTTTAAAAAGCATTACCAAACAAATACGTGCGACGACGTCTCAGGGGGAGACAGTTACAAACAGAAAAACGCAAGAAGTTAAATTTAAATTTAAAGCAGAAATCCAAACAATTTTTGATGGTGGCGGCCGAAAAGGAATTTAGTCAGAACAAATTTAAACATAACTGTTTCTACATTAGGGTGAGGGCCACCGCCTCACTGACAACTCGATTAAACTTACATTTCTCCCCTGAGGTCGCACACGCACGAAGACTAAGTCGAAGCTCTCGGACTACATGCTAGTGAAATTGACAACTGGTCAGCTACTGCTGACAACCAAGCCTCACAAAGGCTACTAATAGAAGAAGACTCTCATCATGTCTGCAGCAGATTTTATAAACTCGCGCCGCAGCGCGCGCATGCGCATATTAAAAGGGTGGGGGAAACGAGTACAAATTGAACAAACACTAGGAGGGGGTGAAAAGGAGGGAGAAGGATGAGGGGAGCGGAGTGCCGGAGGCCCGCGATGACGCGCGCAGTTCGAAAGTAGCGGACCTAAACGCTACACGGTGATCGGGCGACTCTGGCTTGGACGAAGCGAAGTGAATCACTGAAATCGCGCCTGGAAGAAGTTTGGAACAACCCGAGTTCGAGTTTCAAACCAGCAGTCACCCTGATTTCAACCTTTCGTGGCTTCTAAAAATGTTTACTTCCCACAAGCCCAGATTATTTTGCAGATTCATTTCTCTCCAGGCATCAATGAAGATAATAAATACATATCCCACAACACTTTTACGATCATTAGAAAATCTAATAAAAAATAAAATTTTTGTTTTGGTAGTAAATAATTCTTAACAGCAACAGATATTTCCAAAGCTATTCTTTAATGGTTCTTGACGCTTAGTTAACAAATTGGGTAAACATCTAAATGAAAGAGATTAGAAAATTTTCTCTGAACTGCTATTAGTTTAAGGAATTTTCTTTAGTACTAAAAATTTTCAAGCAAACCACCATATTATTACAGCTATTGTAGGTCATTTATTTTACCAATCGCATGTTTGTTGAAATATACAAAAAGTTGTACAGTAATATTATTTAAAAAGAAACCTAAATAACATTACTTATATTGTGGTAACATTTTTCTTAGACTATAAATTTTGTTTTACTAAACAAATAATTTATTTGTTTTACTAAACAAATTACAAATGATCATTTAGTTATTAATGCAGAAATTGAATGAATTAATAGATCTAAAATTAATAAGTCAAATTGTTTATGTATAATCAATACTCTGTAAAGTGTTCATTGGTTGATAACAAAGTCACAACATTTGGAGGGTTACACATGAATGGGTAACCGCTTTTAATTGTTTATAACTAGCTCAAGGTCGTTATGGGTGAGTCAAAAGCACTATTGTCGAATCATCAACGTGAAGCAGATTTATATGTGCTTCGTGTCTACGTTGATATCTAGTAATTTCGCAAAATAATCGTGGACCTAGCCACAGCACAATACTTTCCTGGATTTCTTTGGATACTTTTATTGTAGCCTGTGTATCTTTCTCTGATGAGTTCGCTAAAAGTAAAAGGTATAAGTTAAGGTATTATATCTCACGATTGTGCACAAAATAAAATGTGAGCAGGTATTTCAGTACTTGCCAGTGATGTGTAAACATCTGACTTCGGTAACGAGCAAATTAATTTGTTCTCACGTTGCAAATAAAATTATAGTACAAAAGTCGGACAAACATTTTAACGTCGCAACCATAGACTGATAATCTGGTAGACATATTATTGTTTTCTGCTCAAGGTCCCGACATTGACTCACGATCTGCCACTAGAGATATCGCCACCTGTCGTCCAGTGAATTGGAGCTCAGCGTCTCGTTGACATCGAGGTAACAAGAGACGTTGAGAAGTGACCATATGGTGGTGGAACATTGCATAAATGAATGTGTGGGGAAGAAACGGGAGCACCACGAGAAAAATTGCTGTGCTAAAGCAACTTCCGCTGGGACTAGAACCTGGATAGCCTTTTTAGGAGGCGAGAGATTTGACCTCTTGACCTTCGTGTGTTTTAACAGTGAGCCAGGCTGAGTAAAAAAATATTAGTTGTGTATATTTTCATGTATAAATACTCTCGTAAGCATACGAAATGTTTAAAGGCTTTTTTTTTACTTTCTCCCTTCCCCTCCCTTCTCGCTCTCTCTCTCTCTCTCTCTCTATATATATATATATATATATATATAAACACACACACAAATACCTACGAGCATACTTCTTGACGCCAGTACCTAAGAGTTTTTGTAAATAAATTCTCAGAATCATTGCTGAACAATTTGAACGTTACCTTACAGACCGCAAAAAAACCTTGTACACACCTACACTGTTAAAATATTTCACCTTTAATTTACGAAGAACGCTGGCTACAAACATTCTATAGGGTACTTTGTAAATTTACGGACACTGAGTTCACATAATTTGAACACGAATGCAAAAAAAAATATTCTTGGTATTTAACAAAACACTTAAAAAGTGGCTGAGCCTGCATCGTTTGTGTTTACTTTTGTCAATAACAAAACATAAAACTCGGAAGTCAAAATTCGGTGAAGTTCCTACAAAGATTCAGTAATTTGAAATTACGAAGTACTCATTGTTTATTCGAGTTGTAATTTACTGTGATTCTTAACAGTGTAACAGAGTCTGAGTTTCATCAATAACTAACAGAAGTAACCAAAACTGCTTGACTTTACATATCAGGTCAAGTCTGTAGGACGTATACTTGAAATACGAAAAATTCTGATATTCAACTTCCTCATATCCCGTATTGGGAATTTTTATGGAAAAATAAACCGTTCTCGATTTCTATATAAGCCGTGTGCTCGATGGGATTTCCCAGACTTTAATCCCCTATTTAACCCTCAGAGGGGATGAATTTTCAAAGAATTCTTTCTTAGCGCTCACCTATGTTGTATGAGTTACTCCCGTGAAAAAATTTCCATTCTTCTAGACTCACCAGTTCGAGCTGTGTTTTTTCTGTCTTTCAGCCATTTTCCTGAAAAAAAATTCGACTTTTTAAAATTAGGCAGGTTTCTCAAGGAAAATCAGAAATTAAATTTCTTTTCTTTTGTCCCTAGACTTACTACATAACAGATGAAAAGTAATTCAAAATACTATTGCATTTTGGAATAATAATAAAAAAAAAGGTTCATTTGTGACTTGCTAACTTTTAGCCAGACACCGTCAAATTATTTACATTCGATTTTGAAAAATCTGTCGAAGGAATTTATGCTTTAAGTATAAACGTTTGGTATAAATGACATTAATTTTAATAACTCTTAAAAAAATATCAGAAAGTTAAGTATCTGTGAAGGAACCGAGGTTGGAGCTGCGCGCATGTACGAGATCCTTGTGGGAACAAGCCCGGGGGGTGGGGGAGGGGGCCGCAGGCGGACGCTGGGCGTGGCATGCCTCCCCCCCCCCAACAATCCAGAACTTCCGAAAACGTCCGCCGAGTCGCGAAACTAACTAAAACGCCCCGTGAAAAAAACCGAAAAAAAACCAGTGGAACTCTTGCAGGAATGAACCACTAGATTGTGATATTGCCGCTTCCCAGCACAGCAGATTCCGGGCGTGGCAGTTCACTGTAGAGTTTAATTAACGGTCGCTCTACACATGCATTACAAAACTTGCTTGTTCGGATCGTACATTTAAACGATAAGGAGCAAGTGTTTTAACCGAGTGAACATTCAGTGGCTAGTTAAGAGCAGCTAATTAAGGTGATAAAATTCCATATTAGGGCTTAGAGTAAAAATAGAAAAACTGGCCGCATTTGAAAACGACAAATTTGAAAATATTACTTAAGATTTATTCATATCTGGCTGCATTAATTTATATTTTTCAATTGGCATCAAAACAAAAAAATACCATTTTGTGCCAACATTTTAATATTTATAATTTAAGTTTTTTCCTCAAGTATACAAATATACAAAACTGTCATGGGGCGTGGAATACGAAATCTAAGATGAACTGTTCCTGCTATATACAAAGAAAAATTGTTTGTTTGCTAAACAAAATACATATTAACTTGCTGCAACAAAACATTTTTTTTGGCCAAACAAAATTTTACGTTGTAACGAAAGTGAGTTTGTAACAGTTACACAGTTGAGTTGACCGGAATTTCTTTTGTGTCCACAGTATATTTCCTACCATAAAAGGTACATCTGTTTGAATCGATTGTACGAATTCGTTTCGCCATATACAAACAAACAAAAAATACCTTTCTTTCGGTGCTGTAGCATTCAATGTGAGGCCCAGTCTCGCCGATGCAAATCGCTCCTTCGCGACCGAGGACATGAGAGACAGGAACTAAGGGTTGTCTGAGCTAATACAACCGCGACCATAGATCTCCTGGAAGAGTCGTCGACTGGCGCCCCTGGCGTGACGGGGCGACGAACCTGCCCCAGGAGCAGTAGGTATTTCCTCATAACAGTTGAAGGATGGACCGTCGACCGTTTGCGCGGCTCCTCCCCTCCCCACCTCAAAGACTGCTTCAACTTGTGTCCCGCGACGGAACAAGGGGCCGGGCTCATCTGTATGCACATCTCTCCTCTGAGAATTGCGACCCTGCCGGCATTCCTGGTACTGCTACTCCCTCGTCCCCCCCCCCTCCCACACACCACTCCTCAGCGATAATGTGCTTCTGCTCCGAACCTTTATCCCCACTCCACCCCCGAGACATTTGTCCAACATCTTCCCGAGAGTCGCCTGGCTTACAGCGCCCACCGTCTCCGAGCAGACTTGCCGCGCAAACATCCATGTTCCGTTCCGCTGTTCACTTCGTTGTTTGACACTAGACCACTTACGTGAAGTTATTATTTTCTTTAAGTACTTAAATTCCCCCGCCCCTCGACGAAAACGCCGTTCGATTGAAGCAACGACGCCAATAAATAACTGCGTGATTCGAAGTTACCGCTGTTTCCTTTCACGTAAACTTTTATTTCCGCGCGCGCACGATTGAAATGGCACCTATGCAGCGTTAATTACAAAGCAAAGATTTGAGTAACGTGACGAGTAAAAAAAACGAACAAAATTTTGATGTTTCATTAATAGCTTATTCGCTTCATTTTTTTCCGCATTGATCTCCGACGACGCCCGTGTGTTCAGCCAACGTTTATTGACGCCATCCCGCATGTGAGCCGCATCCCTGGAGAGTAAAGCTGTCAGAGCTAGTTTACTTCGCACCTACTAGAATGCGCTTGTGGAAAATCATGGCAGACACGCAATTTGTAAACAAGAGTCGAGAATTATGTTAACGGGTTAAATAATATTTCTAGTAATAGACAATGGTAAGTTTATACTTTCTTTATTTCTAATTAAAACTTAAATATTTCTCTTATATTAATAAACTTATTATGTTGTTACTCAGATATGTTGCTAGCGCCTCCTTAAGAATGCTGTGCCCAAGCCCTATCATGTAAACAATGTGGTGTATAAAATTTTGAAATTTGTTTTTAGGTTGTTTAATTTCAAAGTGTTATTCAGTGTTTATTTACATGAACTTAAATATAATTAGGTTATATATTATGTATAGTAAATTAATTAATTTTTTGGAAGCAGTGTCTTAATTAAAATGGTAGTCAGCTGGCACACTTAATTGATTATAAAACTAATTATTTTTATTAACATGCACACTCATGGAAAAAAAAATTATTTGATAAGCGCTCTATTTTCCTAGAACGAATTAGACCATTACTGCGAGGGGCGGGTGTAATGCATCCGTTGCGTATTTTAACGCGTGATATCTTTAAAATCGGACCGAAACGTAATGGTACCAGGATAGACATTTTAAAAGAAGAAAAAAATTCGTTTTAACAACTTATTATCTGTTACAGTCTCGGAGACACAAGTGGGATACCTTT
This sequence comes from Bacillus rossius redtenbacheri, assembly GCF_032445375.1. NCBI lineage: Eukaryota > Metazoa > Arthropoda > Insecta > Phasmatodea > Bacillidae > Bacillus > Bacillus rossius. Next base: position 333,842,708 of record NC_086330.1, on the reverse strand, counting down.
TCTTAAAGCTCCCACACAAGGTAAGTCCGAACTGTCAGTTCGGACTTATCAGTCGGAACATAACTGTCGGAACTGTCATGTGTGAGCATGGACGGTGGATTCATCGGTCGAAACTGATGGACTGATGGCTTCCCAACAAATCGGACTGAAGGACACCTTGTGAGGGAACAGCGTCTCACCAGTCCAAACCGTCAGTCCAAAAAATCAGTCCATCAGCCTAGTGTCGTGGCAGACATCTTAGTTTGTACTATTTGGTTGTTTTGCTTTTTGTTTTCCTTTTACTAACTAAAAGTGCACCAGCAATTGCAACATAAAACGTTTCTTCTATATTCTACGACGAAACGATATATGTAGACTACGTCCAGAGCAGTTGTTGGAATATCTGAGTCATAAGGCTGAAATACTGATAGACAGAACTCGCATACCACATGAACTAAGCCTTCACAGAGCTAAGTTGAAAGTTATATTAAAAATTTAAAGTTCCCTAAATATGAAATATCACCGCCAATTTTTTTCAAAAATTCTTTTGCTCTTCAAACTTCTTAGAAAACGAGGCACTCAAAAAGCTTTTGATTTACTCTTAGGCACTCAAAAGATCGGTTATACGGCAGGTCTCAACGTCATATTGGTTATTTCATTTTATCTTCATCACTATTTCTTAATTGCTAATCTGTGAATGTATTACGATAACGTTCCTGCATTTTATTCATCATCAAAACTTCTTTTCACCATATGTTTACTGAGTGATTATATTTGCGGTGATGTCATGCAAGAAATCGTAACTACGATCACTTTCGCAAATAACTAGAGAATATCTGGTGACAATTTTCGCGGCCAATAAACCAATACAAAAATTTTATCATAATAAATTCACAGGAAAAGCCATTAAATTATACTAATAATAATAATGACAAGTAAATTATATAACCCACATATCCTGGGAGACTGGAGCCTTGAAAACCATAGAAATGTTTTGTTGGTTCATCAGTTTAAAGGCTGAGTTTGAATAGAACAAGAAAATAATCAGTTGCACACTTTATTTACAAAGAGTAATTGAGGTCACATTTACAAGGGGAGGGCACGACTTGGGGAATACACTTCGAGATGAGACTCAGTGTATTAGTAGTACCTATACCTTCAGGGTGTTCACCCCTTGAAATTATAAAGCGCACTGTCCAGCCAATTATGAGGAAAAATACCTGGAAAATTTAAGCGCAGTTTATATACTAGTTGCGTTTCACTGTGGCCAACGGCGCAGCGGCCTAGGTGGTAAGCACTTGCTTACAGCCCAGATGTTCATAATGTTTTAGGACACAAACCTACTGTTTAAGTATATTATTGATTAAAATATTAAAATTGTGATTCATTTATTAAATTTTTATTTTTTAGATATTACTTGATACTTAAAGTACAGAAATAATACAATCACTAAATATTTAATAATAATGGGTATAATAATAGTTATAAATAATAATTCTAATGACTTCTCATTAAAATGTTATTAAAAGTTGTTAAAAAATACATTTAAACCGTTCCAAATTATTCGGGTGAATCCGGTTCTGACCTCAACTGAGCAATTGCTTTTCTATCAATATTCATGGTTTCTATTGAAAAGGAAACTTCTTTTGTTTACCCCACTATTGTGTATAATCTACAATTTGATCATTTCTTATTTCTCCGCAAACTCTGAACAAATGTGCCAGTTTATTCTTGAACGAATGGAGTTTCTTTTCCCAACAGATCTACTTCAAAAACGTTGTTCATGTATATAATATATAGGTATATTTTTTAACTGTGCATGATGCCCAAAATATGTTGTCTCCAAATTTTTTTAATGACAATTATGACACAGGTTCTTGTTTATAAAACAATATATACGAATAAAATGTGTTAATAAAATTCTAATATTTATTATAATAAGCACTTTTTATAAATATTAATATACCCATTGTTGTTTTATATTTGAAATATTGAATTATTACTGTAATTTAAATATAGAGTAATATCTAATAAAGTAATTTTTAAATAAAAATTGTATTTATATATTTAATTAAATAATAATTGTAAAAGTAGATTTTTTAAAATTATTACGAAGTATACCATAAGCGATAAAATAAACCCGAGCGTCTGCGCGACAAGCAAGTACGTTACCCCTAGGCCGCTGCGCCGTTGGCGAAAGAGATACTTAACTAGTATATACACTCTGCTTGAATATTCAAAGGATATTTTTTTCTCGGAAATGGCTTACCAGTGCGCTTTATTATTTTAAGGGACGATCACCCTGAAGGTATACTCCTAATACACCTAGTCTCATTCCGAAGTGAATTTCCCAAGTCTTTCCCTCCCCTCGTTAGACGTATTACGATTGCGGTATTTCCAGACAGTGATGGGATTATTCTGCGGTGATTTCACGTTGCCTTCCGCGGTATGGAGTTGAAACAGAAACACAAAAACTTTTTTTTTGCCAAGTTAAAAAAATATATACACTCTGACCCAGCAGGAATACGAACCCAGAACTTCCGATCCCTCAACTAGGAATCTTGACAACTTGAAAAAAAAAAATGGTCGAAAGTTGTTTACGAGATCGTGTCTTTATGTCATTTAAGCGGAGATTTGTCGGAAAAATACCCTAAAATACGACGTTACAATGAAGGTACTTTTTTTTTCTTCATTTGAGTCTTGACCACGATATATATATATAAAAGAAAATACGCCCTCGCTCAAGATGTAATAAAAGGACGACACAGTTTCAGAGGCCCTCAGGGAGGTAAAGCAAAAGGATATTATGTTATAATTTAGGAAGTATCTTTGAAGTGGGAGCGCGGCGTATCGCGTTGTGCAAAGAGGCTTTCATCTACACACGCGCACGCACACACGGGCTGCCTGCTGAAAGGGCCCGCCGCTTCGAAGCGCGCCTCTGCCAGAAAGCGTAAGCCCTCACGAGACCACACACTGTAAAAAAAAGAAACTGTGTGCGTTGAGTCCACGCGCGACAGAAGTAAAACTTCTTGCTTATTAGATATAGCCAGAGATAAAAAAATTGGTATTTTTTAAAATGGAACAAGATATAATAGTAAATATGCGGGTATGATCTGAAATGAAATAACACAAATGCTTTTTTTTTTTTCGCGCGCTATACTCCCTCATCCGTTCGTTCACTGGCACTTTTTGGCGTCTCTTTTGGCGGTTTATTCCCACGTTGCCTTTGATAGTACATCTTATCTGCTTCTGCAATTTTATTATTTTTCCGGAAGATGTTAAATCACTATCTCCAGCTTAATAATAATAAAAAGACAAAATGCACTCCAATCGAACATAAATTACACTTATAAATTCCATCTCACAAGTCTGTAAATCCATTTGACGTTTAAAATCAGTGTTCAAATACCAAAAAATAATTACACTTATAAACCTAACGTGTCAAGTCCATGCGTCTTTTTTTTTTACATTTTCAATCACACTATTCACATAAACATGAATGATACTTACACAGTTAATTACACAAATCAATAACTCTTTTACACACGAATAAATAAATATATACATAAAAACAAAGCAAAATAAGTATGGTGGTGTTAATCGTTAGGCCTGTACGAAAACTTTTGAAGAGTAGACAAACACAAGCAGCGTTACGAGAATTCCGTAGCATCATTGCCGCGTCATTTCTTCCTCTCCCCTGCCGTCTCACCAACCGGCCGTTACAACTAGCATAGAGCATGCTACGGTACGTATCTATCCCCTATCCCCCCTTCCCCCACCACCGCTTGTGCATGCGTTGGAGTGGCGTCGCCGCTGATGAACTTTCCTCCTCTACCGGTTTCCTCACCACGCACCTGACGTGTGATCGGAATTTTCGTAGTCCTAAATTATTTTGATTATTATATTTTTAGTGCTTTTTCCATGTTTTAAAAATTTTACCATATTGTTTAGTTGTTTACAAAAGTTCTTTCCCCACTTATCAAGTCGTTATGTAATGGTTGTTATGAACTTAAAAACAAATGTTTATTCCATTCGTAGCATGTAGTGAAAGCATGAAATTATGTCACGGTTTTGGGTTAGCTGTTATTTTTTAAGCCTTTGATTTTAAACTTTTATTTCTAGTATATAATTCATTAAATCAATAAAAATTATATTTTACCAAAACCATAGAAAAATGAGTTTTCAGATTTTTGTGAATAGATAATATTTTTTATGAACTAATAATAAATTAAAACATAGTCGTAATACGAAGGTTACATACGAACGGTTAATCTAAAACTGTATACCACATGATATAATGCTTTAAGTGCATGCTAAGACTGATAAAATTATTTCGCTTGAAGTTCATAAAAAAACCTTTGAATAAGGATTTGTTTAGTAGTAAAAAATTAAAAGCAATAAAATATGGTTACTTTATAAATTTATTTAAAGCTAGCTGTGTTCGTGATGGAAAAGAATTTTATCCTCATTTTTTATTAATTACCAAAATAGCTGTTACAACTGACATTTAATTATAAACAGAAGCCTAAACACCAGTTTCCATATTTCTAGCTTCAATATGACAAACCCTCATACAAATTTTTAGTCCCTATTTAATCCTCTTATTGGATGAATTTTGAAAAATTCTTTCTTAGTGCTCACCTACGTTGTATAAGGAACTTCTTTGCAAAAAAACAAGACCCTATGATGATCGCCGGATTTTAATCATACTTAACCACTACCTCTGGGGGAAGTGGAGCTATGACTCTGGAACAACAATATGTCAGAATGAGTCCTGCGCAAACGCCCGCCAAGATGTTATAAATGGATTTAGGGTCTTTGAGAGGCGTCGGCCGCACCATGTCGTTCGGTTACTTCGGACATATATAGTCCATTGGTAGGCATTTCGAACAGTTGTTTTTTTTAGCATTGCGTGTTTGCTGGGAATTTCACAACTTGTGCTAATAGGTTCTTTAAAATGATTCATGCAAAAAGGGAATTTTGGTTTAATTCAATTTCTTGGATATACGGCATTTAAGTATTATACTGTTTGTCATGGAAAATTTGATGAATACAAAATAAAAATGAAAACATAAACAGACTCACAGGAAACAAGCCCAAATCAGCTAAATTCAAACATATGAACGAAACTGAGAACCGCAATACATGTTGTCGATAATACCTGTTTATGATTGTCGTAGGATTAATCTGTTTGGCATCAGCTGATTTAGGCTTGTATTCTGTGGGTTTATTTTTTATTATTTTTTTTTGTAATTATCACTTTTCCCCATGACAAACAGTGAAAATTTGCAATGGCATATGTCCAAGAAATTGTATTCATATGGTCTGCTTCGTTCCCCGCCGCGCCGTACCAAATTTGGTTACATTGGTTTTTGCATACTGCATTATCGATTAAATTACTTGATCATGGTTTATAGGGGATATTGATAGATCATATTTGATAATGACGATGAGTTTTGGTTTTCATGATGACTATTGATGGTGTTTACGATGAGATAATGACAATGGTTGTAGCTCAAGACAGCTCAGAGGCTGGTTCATCCACCCCATGCAACGTTGCTGCGAAAAAAAAATTGGTTGTCTGTAAAGTCGGTTTACGGACGATAGTTTAACGTGACAACGTCATAACAAAACATTGATGAAATGATTGCATACTTTTAAGAATAAAATTGAATCATTTTTATTTTAATACTAGTAAAAGAATAAATACTTGAAATTATACTAGTAATCAGATTTTTAAAATGCAAGAACAAATAACCTTTATTGACAAAATTGTTGTTATAATAAGCAATGAAAACCACATTAACTTTTCACTTCACTTTATAAACAGTCGACGAAACAGTTCACGTGTAGTTGACTTGTAATTAATTTTAAAAACTGGCGTTTAGCTATAAAGTTTAAATATAATTATGAACAAGTCTTCATATAACTAAAGTGTAATCAAATATCTATCATTAATTATATGAATCACCATAATTTTTTAGTCAATTTTAAAATAACCTATTATTACTGCTCTCACCGACAGCGTAACGGAACACACCGTAACGGAGCAATGAGTGTTACGGGACACAGCGTAACGGAACACAGCGTAACGGAACAATGTGCGTAAAGGTACACTTTTTTCGTGCGTGCAGCCGGCGTTCATCGTTGTCACGTCAATAAATAAAATTTAAAGTATTTATTTGGTATTTGAAACCCGTAAGTTTGCAAAAAAAAATTTATTTAAAATAAAAGTATACATTATTTTGTAATAATCTCAAAATATGAAGTGTAGTATGTATAAAGAATTTAATTTCATAACAAAATTATTATATCTACTTAAGTTGTTTAACTGAAGGAAAGGTTCGAACATAATAATTTAAGACAGCAAAATAATTAGAAAAGTGAAATCTCTTGTAGGATATTTTTTTTGTACAAAATATTTTTTGACACGACAAGGTCTAATAAATCGATGAAAGCCGGCTGCACGCACGAAAAAGGGTTCCGTTTCGCACATTGTTCCGTTACGCACATTGTTCCGTTACGCACATTGTTCCGTTACGCTGTGTCCCATTACGCTCATTGTACGCTTGCGCCGCATCTATCTCTCTTCCACTGGACTGTTCTTAAAGTGAAGTGAAAAGTTAATGTGGTTATCATTGCTTATTACAACATCAATTTTGGCAATAAAGGTTAATTATTCTTGCATTTTAAAAATCTGATTACTAGTATAATTTCAAGTATTTATTCTTTTATTATTAAAATTAAAAAAAATCAATTTTATTTATAAAGTATGCAATCATTTCATCAATGTTTTGTTATGACGTTGTCACGTTAAACTATCGTCCGTAAACCGACTTTACAGACAACCAATTTTTTTGGACGAAAATAAACATACACAACCATTAAATGAACTTTTGATACTGTAAGAGTTAAAACATAATAAGTACATGTTTTATACTATTACACGTGGAAATATTACACATCCAAAATAAAAAAACCAAATTCCAATTTTTGTTTCAATAAAAATTACAAATGATTAAAAAGCGATGTCACTGCGATGTGCATAAATATTAAATAAAAACTTTCTGTACTTGTGTATTCAAAGAAGTTCATGTTTAATAATCACCATGATTTAATTAATTTTCTGAGGGTTTCATTGTAAGAGTTAAACATTTATGCTACTGCTTAAACCTGAGGTAAGCTATTACCAAAAAGTCTGTACTGAGGAGTACTGCAAGTTCCAATAAAATATAGTTGTATTCAAATAATGTGAATATTTATAAATAAGTAAGCAAATCTCACAAAACTAGAGTCATATAAATTCTTAGTCTTCAGAAACTGATTGATTTAAGGTCAGTACTATCATTACCTTAAATTACAGCAATGTCAGTATGAAATGTACCTTTCAATTTAACATCAGCTATTAAGAACGGCAAAACAAAACAAAAAAGCCAAAAGTGATATAACAAGGTTAACTTTTCTAATATCTAACATTTATTTCAAAATAACTTTACCATAGACAGTGCAAGCTTTTTACATATATTTTTACTAGTCTATAGTTCTATATAATTATTGTACAGAGGGACTGTAAGTTTGTTTGCAGAAAATCAACTAAAAAATTGCCAGACTAGTTATACAAATTATATTTCACTATTATGAAGTTACATAATTCGTGCTGAACGAAGAACACAAGAATACATAAATTTGTTCGTTACCGAGGTGTACTGCACGTGTTAATGACACACGAAACTACAGTAAACTCGTGGAATAACATAATGTCAGTGTTAAGAAGACTGCACGTATCCGCTCTGTCACTCTGGTTCTGGGGTAGAGCGCCTGCATTGTGAATTGCAGGACCCGGGTTCGCGCCCCGGCCCCTCCAAGAAAGATTGCCCAGACAAAATGGTGGCATTTTCTCTGGTAGGAATACAATCCCCTGTAACAAGTCAGGCTACCAAAGAAACGGTGGGTGGAACAGAAAAAAACCTTCCAGGTGGCTTCCAAATGGGGCGCTCGTTTCTTTTCTTGGGCTCCCCATGCTGTGGCCACTCCGGGGGCACGGAGTTTTGCAAAAATATTTTTTCTTTTTTTTAGTTTTAAGCATTTTGTCTTTTAGTAACTGTAGCATTATCATTCCACCATGTTATAATTTATTAGCTCAAACCAACATATATTTTATTTTGCTTTTGTACATAATATATTTTAATTAAGTGTGTATCAGTCCGTGAGTGGTTGGATACCAATTGTGTGCGTTCAACCATTTATAGGTAAATATTTTCTTGAAGTATTATTGACGGTAAAATTTTAGTCAGAAACCTTTGTTTTGTAGTACCTATTTTAGAAGTTTTTGACGAAAAAATATTCCTTTTTAAAGTCACATAGTTTTCTATCAGGAATATCGTCTTTAACACACGTTTTTTATATGTATGTGTGTGTATAAATCCAGATGTCAATAAAATATTCTATATATTTCAACATGAGCAAAGCTTTTGATACTTTCCAACATAATATTATAATTAATAAATTGGTTGTCTGTAAAACCGGTTTACGGACGATAGTTTAACATGACGTTATAACAAAAAATATGATGAAATGATTGCATACTTTTATAGTGGTAGGCGGAAAATATAAAATATATTGTCCTCCGCCATGTTTAAACTAACTTCAAGATCGTCGAGAATTTTTTACGCATTTTCGTAATTACACATTAAACGACGAAGTTTGTTCGTCGTGAAATTAAACCTAGAATTTAATAAAAATGCCCTTGCAGTTAATAAAATAAGTATTAGTTAGTTTAAGAAAGAATTTGGCTTTAATCTCCAACCCAGACACTCGTGGTGCGCTGGGGCCGAGATTAAAATTCGTCGAGAATATTTTACATTTTTATGTCTTGCAGTGCTCAAAATGATATGCCCGAAATTTTATTTATAATTCATTAATAATAACGTCCCACGCGATAAACAAAGGAAAATATGTATTAACGAGTGCCTGGTTGCCGCGGAAGACAATGAGCGTAACGGAACTCATCGTAGTGGGACAATGTGCGTTACTGGACATTTTTTCGTGCGTGCAGCCGGCGTTCATCGATTTATTAGACGTTGTCACGTCAAAAACGTATTTGAAAATTCAACATTACTTTTAAATAACCGTACCGATTGTTATGAAAATCGTTGGACGATAGTTAAATTACATAATATTAATAATTAAAACGACGAAAACATAATTGAAAAGTCAAATCAATGGTTGTTCCAATCGAGTGGAAGAGAGATGCGGTGCAAGCGTACAAAAGAGCGTATCGGGACACATCATACTGGGACAATGTGCGTTACGGGACACTTTTTCGTGCGTGCAGCCAGCGTTAATCGATTTATTAGACGTCACGTCAAAAACCACATAAATAGCTCAACGATGTTCTGGTTTGGTTTCTATTGCACTTCCACAGGAGTAACCAGAAAAATCTCCAAATTCATGAAAATTCCAATCCTGAAAGGCATCTGCCTACGTGACAAAACATTTTCTAAGGGAGGAAAATTCGATGAGTCGTAGCATTCATTGTGTTACAATTATTGTGAAGATTTCTGCACAGTACATTAGGAAAGTTAAACTTTTTAACTGGCCTTTGAAATTTATGGTTTGAAAAAATATTTTGGCACTGTTGATTTATAAATATGTAACACTCTACACAGTTAAATAATATGTTAATTTCCTTCCTTAATTAATTCAAGTAAGTTTCGCACGTAACCAAGCGCGTGATGTTGACAGCTAATTTACATGACGTTGAAAGTGAACTGAGAAGTTCGATTTGTTTGCATGTGGCCATGAACGGTCATTTCATTTCATTTTTTTTTAATTACCCGTCACTCTGAAAGCTGTTTGAAATTTCATTATAACTTTAGCTACCGCCCTTGAAAGGCCAACTCAACTCGCTTGGCCACTTAGCAGGAACTCGAACAAGATGGCGTTCGTTTTTATCCACATAAAGGACAAGAAATCACCGAGGCCCACACAGATGGAGCAAGCTTAAAAATAATGTTTTCGGTAGCCAATCTTAGGACCTTCTTTCACTATACATCCGCTACACGATTAAATGGCGTAAACAATCAGTGCAATGACCTGTAGGCATGCGTCGACAATGACTAAACTGTTACAGTGTTAAAAATAGAAATATTATGATGTACATAAACGTAAATCACATTCTACGAAATATTTAGTCAAGTATATACTTTTCTCAATATGGAACCAACCTAAGGCTACGGTTAGAGTGGATGCGTGTTCTGACGGAAAGAGGTTCTGAGTTGTTCGTCAGAACAATTTGAATTAAATGGAATGCAGATTACGCATAAGCACACCAGAACTAGTTGGTCATTTAAATCAGTTAGATATTTTGCATTTAATTGTTACATCCACATATTTGTTGTAGGTTATCGAGTCATTAAAAAGGACGTGAAAAAAAATAATATTTCTTGTATTTCAAAACAAATGTCTGTGATATATGCAAAAAAAATTACCTCAAAACAGATATTTCTCTGGCAAAAGTGGGACTCGTAATTTTTGGAGAAATGGGTAAAAGTAATATGTATCATTTTTATTTTATATTGTTATCGTAGGTACACATCAATATTTTTTTTGACCTTGAAATTTTGAAACTTTCAAGGACATACGCTATGGGTTCCATCTTCGCTGGTGGATAGAAGCAAACCGATATCAGAAAACGCCTGCACTGAAACCACTATGTTCTGCGTACACTTACTGTGTACACTTACATGTGCTTGTCCCTGCAAGAACATCTCGAGGGCTGTCCGAACTGGAAGTGAAGTAAGCAAGTATGAAAGTAAATAAAATTGTGCACTTTTCCCGTGTACCTACGAGTAAAGAAACATTACCATTTTTAAAGGCGTTTTAAAATATATTTGATTGAAAATTTTAGTAAATTAACAAACTCGAAAATTAATGTTCACTTTATAACTTACTAGGATCGACAAATCCTAATGAAAATAAATATTAATTTACAGGTTTTTAACGAAGTTTCAACATATATATATACATATACCAATTTTAACTTACGAAACATATCAATATAAACTTAAGTAGAAGGCTATAAATTAATTAGTTTGTAAGAGAGTATTCAAATGTGCTATTTTCATCTTAAAACGTTTTCTAGGATAAAATTATTTTACATTAAAAAAAAAGAATGATAAGAACTAAGTTTAGTTGGCCTAGACGAACATTTATAGAGGTCGAATTCTGTATCCTCCGAACTGCTTTAGTAGCCTACACCAGAAAGGCAAGTGAAGTATACGGGGTCGCAAGGACGTATCTGTGTACTTGGATTCGGACGCGGCCTGAATGGGCGTTTACCTGCGCGTGAAAAAGTAATCTCACTGCCTTGCCAGGTCAGGCATTTTGTTTACATAAGTTGATTTCAAACGAGTTTAGTTAAGCCTCAACGGAGTATTATTTTCTGTGTCATAATATTTGAACTTAACTGTAACGAACAGTACGTAACTGAATTCCTTCCCCGTCCACTTCACACGTGTGATCGAAACAACATTTTGCGCTTTCGCGTGTTGATTTGCACGCACGGGTGCATTAACGAGGGTTAACCGCCTCGTTCAATTCGAGGCCATTAGAGACGATGAAGAGATGATGACGTAGGAGTGGAAAATCGACGATTGGGGAGACGGGAATGATCCTGTAAAACCCGACCGTTTCCGGAAACATCCGCCACGATTCACATTCGGAAATAAATTGGGTTCGGCCGGCTCAGTCCTTACATATTTGTAGTTGACTAAAGATTTGAATACAAGACGAAATAACAAAAGAATCAACTTGCATGCTATTTTATATAAACCTTTCAGTGGTTTCCACTTTTACCAGTGTCATAAAGAGACATTTAAAAATTGGTCCCCGACTTCATAGCACGCAGCTCTCATCAGAACTTCTGAGTTGAAGTCTTGGTTGCTGTAAATGTGGGGGAAGCCGGGTCCAAGCTCTGGGATGTAAGGCACCTTCTCGCGTGATATAAAGCCGTTGAAAAAACATCGTTACTCTCTCTTATTTCATGGACTGACATATAGATGGAGGCGAGCGTGCAATGTTTGCGCGATTGTAAAGTGATTCACAGTGTAGAGATAAAATAACAACAAAAAAAGTTTTACAGGACCATTGAGCTGAAGCGAAAAACAAATGGTTATTTGGACAATTTTTCAAATCAGCTGCAATAGCCGTGGGATACACTAGGGTTGGTAAATAGTAAAAAAAAGGATGGAGTCTTTCATTACTTCCCAGTGACACTTACAATACTAAATTCAGGCACAAAATTTAACGTAGAATTCTTTAAAACAATTCTGAGAGTGATAAATATACGAAAATTATCAATTTGAGGGGAAAACAGTTAACATTTTCCCCTTTTTAAAACTTAACTATAATTCTGTTTAACAAAATGGAACTATTGCTTCCTTAAGGCTAGCCAAACAGCAGGAGTACTGATCGCGGCGCATGCAAACGCTTCAGCGCTGAACCTGTGACATTTACCCCTAGACCGGAATTATATTCGCCTACGCTTTTGAGTTTCTACTTCTTTAGGCGCGTAGAGGGTGAAATTTTAGTATGCACCGGGAATGATGATATGAGCGTGCATTACACAACGGAAATTTAACAGGTTGGAAGTCCAATGCGCATGCATGAAGAAACTGCTATAGCCACGAGACGAACTCGTCATGATGGCTTACCACGTGTGGCAACATTCAACCGTATATATTAACTTTCGCGAACATCGGGGGATGTACTAAGCGTATTTGTGTGTCAAAATAAATTTTATGGCAGTGAAAATATCATGAAAAACATTTTGTGAACTTGAATAGTTATAATAACATATAACCGAAACTTTAAAAATACCTGTACTATTAGGCAGGAAAATTGTGTTGGAACAAACATGGTGTCAAAGATATTGAAATTTTTTTGGTTCTCTAAAGAATTACAAACGCGGCGCTGATTTTTAAGTATTTTTAAAACAGAAAGTGGCAATCCAATAGATACAGTAAAACAAAATAAACATCAATAATAAAAAAAACACATATTATAACACTAAGATTTGTATGAATATTTGTTTTTGCTTAATCGGCAAAAATCAGTCTGTTAATACTTCCTACAAACATATTTAACCTTACTGAGCTGATTTATCATTTAAGATTTTACAGTAAAAATTTCAGTACTAATGAATTTAATTCAACATGGCGTCAAAATTATGTAAGCTAACAATTTCTCGTGTCCCTACAGTATGACGAACGCTGTTCCTTCTCTACATTTTAAGGTTAACTAAGGATTATAAAAATTGTATCCAACTTTTTATGTCATTTATTTTTATGACTATAAATTATGACAAACATTATTAAAGAATAGTTTAGTATTAATACGCTTAGTACATCACCCGATGTTCGTGAAGGTTAACATATACAGAAGAATACCGCGGATCCGACATCTTTTCGAGATTTCTGAGACTTCCACAGATAGCAGCACCGTGTTTACACATTTCCGTTCCAACTGACTTCCGTTCCATTCACTAAATTACTCCTACCAAATGCCGTGTATCGAGAGCAAAGATGTTTATACATGAAGAATTGATTAAAAACCTAACTACTGTAGCAAGGTTTAAACCATGCCAACTGCCATCATTCTTGTAGCAGCAAACCACGGTCTGACCACCATCTTTGCCTTGCTGGGTGGATCTTTAGGTTTCACCAGTTTATTAGAAACGAACAAAAACAAGGTGTGATTCTGTCTGAAATATAATTACTCCATACTGAGGAAACTTATAACAGATACAAGAAAATATTAACGTACAGAATTAGTTACATTCTTAAACAGCTCTCAGGTATATTAAAAAAAAATTATTGGCCGTCCGTACATGGTATTATCAAAAGTTTCATTTACTAAAAATACATAAACCAATAAAAACATACAAATATGTTTAAACGATCCCAGGTTATATACTTAAAGTCCAGAAATTATGTTGATATAATTAACTGCATCTGACAACGTAATTTAAAGAAAGTTCAGAAAAGGGTCAAAAGATTCAGAAGCACCGGAGGTCGGGGCTTCGTTTCCCGGAGATCACGCGGGTACATGATGCCAGGGCGCTTGTGTCCTGTTGTGGAAGGGAGATGAACATGCCAATTCGGCGTCCGGCTCTCGGACCCTGTCTGGAACAGTCCGAATCAAAACTGATCAGAACTCGAACACAGACAGTATACCTGGGGCAGAAAATGCCCGGAAAAGTTAAGGGGAGGTTGGGGAAAGTCGCGGATCGTCACTCACCAGACAGGGAAGTTGACTTATATTTACAGATGCGTCGCCAGCCAGGAACTGGATCCCGCGAATACGCGGCTGGGCGCAGTCGTTTTCATCATTTCAAAAAGAAAATTAAAATAAAAATAACTATTACACTTTGTACTACGCAGACGGACTAAACTACTTGAAAAAGATTATAGGGATAGCATCCCTTATTTAGGCGACTACATAGTCGGTTGCGGCCGGATGGAAGTCTTGCAGTGTCTCGTCGATCCGCCGATTTTCGCAAACGGTCAGTCTGCAGTCGCGACGCGAAGTGTCTCGCGGAGAACCGCGTCTCGTAATTAAAAGTAAATCTAGAATCAAAAGTAGAGGGGGTGACTGGGAGTCCGGACCGAAAGGTTCCGAAGTTCCCCGAGTGGGCGTCATAAAAAAAACTCTGACTGATGTCTCGAAGTTGGTAGCACTGGCCGACTTTAGCGCTACCTGTTGAGAGGTGTCTGAAATAAAAATAATCGACTCGCCCAAGGCGTCTGCTTAAACCAAGGGTTAAAGGGACAGTCAGGTGCTAAACCCTGGCGGCCTACAGGGTAAGTTGGCTGGGCGGTTAGCGAGTTTGCCGCTAGGTATCGTGTGCGGTCCATCTTGGCACACACATTTTTTATGCAAGGTGTCCTTGGAGACGGTCGCTGTCTGCTGGGGTTTCTGACCTGTCATTGGCCTTAGGCGAATTCTTAGAACCGAGAGAGGAGGGGGGTGAACAAAAGTACAACGACGCTGAGAACAAGCGTCCATGACGTGCTTTTCGAGGAGAGAACCTAATACGTATTCGTGACGGTAAAGGCTATGGTCAGCTCGTCTGAAAACACTGTACGTTGTGTTGTGCTTTCACGAAAAGCAGCTGTAAATTACCAAACAATCAACCTCCTTTGAAAACCCGAGGAACATTTTATCGTGGCATTACCTGAAGTCACCATGCTTGGACACAAGTATCGTCAAGGAATCATCATCAGTAGGATCATATTTGATAACGCTACCGGTATATACACGTATCACTGCAGGAAACGTTCGTAGCGATCAAAAGACAAAACCTTTTGTAACAGTTAATATAAAGCTATAACCTCAGGAATTTCAGCTACCCGAACCGACCCAATCACGATAAATATTCAGCCCACAACTATGGGGGCCAGGCGCCGAGACGTTTGGCGCGTGCGGTAAATATGGTACCTAACTTCATCGCACGTGGTGCTCATTAGAGAGAAACATTTAAAAATGGTTTTCAACTTCATTGCACTTGGCACTCTTAGTGAAGTACTTAAGAAAAATAAAAAAGTAATCAAGAGCTCAATTAATTGAAACTGGTGATTTGTTAATAAAAGGTATTTGTCCACAAACGTTAAACTGCTTAAAATAACTCTGACACGGTGATGTTACCCACACAACAAGAAGTGAAATTGCCTCTTGACTGTTTAAGAACGGCACTTGACAGTTTTATGGCCAGTTGCACTATTCCGCTCTTCGATCCAACGATATAGGGCCAAGCATGATCACTGGATCATTCCTCTAAACGTTGCGCCAACACATACTGGGATCTACAAGAACTTGGCTTTCGTAAACTTTAGTTCATAAGCTTCCAATCTGCGACAACGGGCAGCAGCAGTGTCGAAGAAATATTAGGTGCATTTCTGTTGGTGGGCTGGAACGATTTGAATCGTTGTAATCGATTGTGTCACGGCAAGCAAGCGGTTGATGCGATTACCACAAGATAGCAGCACGTATAGTCGCTGCCTCATCTTTGAATTTTATGAAGCTTTCTTTTCACAGACGAGAGAGCAAAACGCCCGATCGTGCATCTTCGTTTTTTTTTGTTCATTGTAACTCATGATAACTATTGGTCAATTAGGTTAGGTTAGCTACATTATAAATACTTTAAAATATTGTGGACGGTTGATTTGGTTAGGATAGCTACATTAAAGATACTGTGAAATCAAAAATCATAAAAGTGAGCATGAACTTCGGGGAACTTCGGGTTTGGCTCTCTCGTCTGTGAAATGAAGGCTTCCCACTGAAAACACATTTAAAACATATTTAAAAGTTATTAAAAAAACGAAGCAGCCTGAAATATGAATAGATTTTTACTAAAATAAAACTTTTATTTAATATGTGAATTAACCATGACGAAATTAAATATTCAAACATTAAACTAAAATAACAAACATTTCATACATTTAAAAGAAGTGTATGTCGCGTGAGAAGAGGTTTTAACATAGAATAAGTAAAATTTGTGATACATGACGTGTTGTATATGAAGTGCCTTTTTTTTTTAAAAAAAATAATACTCCAATATTTATGTATGACTTAATTTATTTACATGCATTAAGTCCGTGAAAATGCCGGCCATGTCTGCTGGCGCTGTGCTGATCCTAGATAATTGCAACGAACTGACCCTAGAGTCGGTTCAAGTGGAAGTTTCCAGTGATCTTCGATAAGCGCTTACAGCTCAGTGGTGCAGCAGAAATTTGTGGACGAACGATGATCCAACCAGCTCATGAATATTGAGATCACGCCCGAACTCTTATGGTGCAACTGGCCATTAGCCGCGAAGATGTGAGTCCATGTAGTGGGTTCATCGGCAAGTGTTTAGAAAAAACGAAACAAATCATAGCTGTATAAAGTCTAATGCTACAAGCTAATAAAAATATGTAAAGAACTCTCTCGGAAGAATCGCAAAAATTCCACCATGAAGTCAGTATTGCTAAACAAAGATTTTTCTTCAGTTATTAACCTGACAAATATTCCACACTCCCATTTCATAACTTATTACCTGCATGTTCTTAGTTGATTTAGAGGCATGGTCATTAAGTACCAGAGTCATCTTTAGCTTTCTCGCAAAACATAGTATGGCAAAAAAAACAACAACTGAATGTATAAATTATACGCGTTGTTTAAATGCATACAGTATAAAACATGGACTAGCAAACTAAAATGTCCTGGTATATCAAAACTAGGAATTTCGCTAAGTGATGTTAAAACCGGATTTCTCAGTAGTAAGCGAGGTGAATCCAAATGACGGTTGTTTGTAAAGGGGCTCGCCTAGTCAGGGGTATATCTGTTTCAGTGAGTCGGGATGATAAGTGCGACGCTCGCTGCTCTTTCTAGCGCGGTATCGCCTTTAAGCTAAAGATTCTGAACTGGCGCGGAGGCTTATCGTCGTGCCACTACGAAATTTGATTAATGACCATAACATTATATGGCATAGAAATCGAGATAAAGTTGTAATGCAGGTTCTTTAAGTGCTTTCAAGAATCTCTATCAGATATGTTATGCCCAAAAATTATTATGCAAACACGCCTTTTAGCCATTTTAACACTTTTAAAAATACAGCCCCAAAGCTTAATCCGGAAATGAAACTACTTGATGGCCCTCAGCGAAATTTGAAAAGCTTTTCGTAAACAGACCCTACCCGCACTCGGATATCTTGAGTAGTTTTTAAATCACGTTGTTTTTCCTGAAGCTCGGCACGCCATATGTGTGTCCGGATAAGCGGGGCCCTTAAAATGTGAGCACATAAGGTTGTCTTCCACAGTACAAAGATGGAAGACTACCAGTCCTAAACCTACAATGGAAAATTTCCCGAAGGGAAAATACTTGACCCTGCCTATCAACCAGGAGCAGATAACTAGACTAAACGACCAAATTAAGTATATGTAAGATTATATTTGTAAAAAAATTAACCTTTATCAAAGTACTCCAAATGACATCGAAAACTGCTCATAATAATATAACTGGAGCAAAGTTACAGTAACATATGATTAAAATATTCTGAAATGTATCATAATGCAAGATGAAGAGTAACTTTCTGCAACTTGTAGTATTGTCTTGAAAAAATTTCAAACGTGGTTTAAAATTGCAAGGTTTATTTTTCAACTCCTCCCAGAGTTTTACTAGCAAACGAAAAATGCTATTCGAGCAGCCCCGAAAATTTCCCTGCCAACTTTCACTTTAACTTTTGGACCTCGAAAAAAAAAGGAAGTGTGGGTGGGAAACATTTTATAACCTACATCGAATTCAACATGCAAGCGGGAAATAAACAGAAAAAAAAATTGCAATCTCAAGGGGGGGAAAACATTTTTTCCCCCCTCACATGGTGTGATATCTCTTCCCAAGTGAATGTTCCTGCCCTTCTTCCGCCAAGGATAAGTTCTCTCGACTGTTGGTACTCGTGTCTAGAGACGGAAAAAAAATGGGCGTTCGCTCGCTCTACTTCCTGCCATTCGCTGATTTCGTAGAGGGAGGATGGGAAGAGGGAGTTTCTTCCTGGAGACGATCTTTTACCAGCTCCTCCTTTCTTTCTCCTTCTCCTCCGCTGCCGACAACCCTCTCTCTCTCTCTCTCTCTATTTTTTTTTTTAAATATTATCTTGTTTTATTGTCGTCATCCCTCGCTGCTCAAAGCGGCGGGCAGCGGTGCGTGGGGCCGTAACACCACGGACCTGATCTTCTCTCGGCGCGCGCGTCTTTGTGTGTGCACTCTCTATGACATCCTGTCCACGCGCGCGCTCTCCGCGGTGCTTGTCCGCGCGTGCTCTCTTTGGCCACCGCCCGCGTGTGATCTCCGTGGCTCCCTGCTCCGTGGCGGCGCGGCGCGGCTTAAAGACGCCGCGTCTGGCGTCCCCTCCGCATGGCCGCGCGCCGGAAATACTCCGCCCTGGCTCCCGGGGACGGCGAGAATACGTCAGTCGCGGGAGGAAATCTTTTTCACGGCTTGACGTTATTCACGATCACAAATTAAAAATAAAAAGCAGGAGACCAAGCCGTACGAGATTTATCAGGTGACATTTCTCGGAGAGTATCATCAAAGATTTTATTATTCTCGGAAAAAAACTTAACACGCAATTTAACGGATTGTAAAACTTGTAAGTGGAGGGACCATGCACTTTTACTGTTGAACCATGGAAAATCTGCAAAGATATAAACTCGCACGTCTGTTTAAAATAGGAGCGGTAACTGTGATAGAAAGCCTCCAATTTTTTTTTATATACTGCCATGACGTGATGATTGCATAAAAAATTAAATTTATTTAAATAACGTCCACCTATCCTTACGAATGTTTCTCATTTTCCAGTTAGCTATTTTGAAAGGTAATGCTCACATAATTTATATTGCTTTGTGGAAAGATTCGAGTTTTAAACTAAGCTTTATTATTAAAAATGTAAATGTCAGCTAAACCTAAAGCACCCATTTCACCAACGTCCACTAACAAGTTCCCGTACACAAATAACTGTTTCAGTAAATGATGATGAGGAAAAATCACATGCCATTACTTCTAGTCTTAGTGTTGATAAAATAACCAACAAATTAATATGCTTTCATTTATACGGAACTGTGCAAAATTCAATTACCAAATACACTACTATAATAAATTGTTCGCTATAGTGTCCTACATTTTAGAAATATTATTTTATCAGACTTAATTTTCTTTTGGTTAATAAATAGATCATCAAATTCAGATACATGACATAAATTATATCTAACTCTAATGTTTTAACACGGATGTTCACAACTATTGTTTTCAAAAAATCTTTTTAACCAACGTTTCATAAAATAAAATAAATTGTTTTAAGCTCCTTGTGAAATATTAATTTGCTAACGCGACATAAAATTCCATGCAGACTAAAATTACAAAATATCAAGTAATATAAAAATATTTCCTTGGGTAATGCAAATTAAATTTTAAAATTTTAGATAAATTACTTATTCTTCAAAACATTCCTGAAGTACGCTGCATCTTCCCCCTACGAGAGACCAGGGTTGCATATATTGTCGCAGCTTAAACGACCCCATCAAGGAAGAGAGACATGATCCGAAAAAGACAGGTGGTATTGAACAGTTTTTATTTAATAATTTCTTTAACAATTTATATCAACAATTTTCGTTTCTTAATACAGAAATCACTCGTTAAGGTATTATCAAAGACCATAGCACAGCATGTTTTGATATTACTTTTACTTTCATATTCATTCCAAACATGGATTCAATTCTTAACGCCAAACACTTAACCTAGGCCATTTATTTTAGCGTCCAGTCATTATAAGGTAGATTTTAAGAAATGCTATTTATGGTAGCCGTTACCATGGTGCGACTTCCGGAAAAGTTTTTAATAGTTTTTTTGTTTTATGGTCCACAGACCCAGAAACAATCGTGAAAACAAAATGTTCGAAAAACAGAAAAAAAAAGTTTTAACTCCTATTAAATGGAAAATATAACATCCGTTTGAACGTACTCATAGGAGTAATACCAACATATTTTGTTTGAATAAGTTTTTGATACGACAAGCCATAACTGCAAGAGTTTGAAAAAAACAAGTGTTGGAGGACAAAAAAATCATAATCCATTAATAGACACAATATCGAATCGTACAAATTGTTTCTTAATCTTATAATTTTTATCTAAAACGTTTGTGTGAAACAATTTTTGACAAGACGAACCATTGCTGCAGGGCTTTGAAAAAATAAAGGGTATAATAAAAAAACATATTCTATACCATGTACACTATTAAATCCGTCTGTTTTATTGTAAAACATTTAATTATTATCTAAAACATCCGTCTGAAATACTTTTTATCCGACCAACCATTACTGAAGGGATGAAATAAACAGGGGTAGAATGAAAAAAATTCATAACTCCCTTAGTAGGCACACTATCATATCCGTTCAAATTGTTTGTAAACCCTATAAAATATTTTGTCTAAGGTAAATTTTTATACAACCAACCATTGCTTCATGGGGTGGATAAAGGGGTTAAAATACAAAAATAAATTTTTAATTTTATTAGTAGGCATACAAACCATTACTACAAGAGGTTTAAAAATCATGGGGTTAAAATAAGAAAATAAATAAAAATTCCCTATAGTGTATTAATTAATGTATAATGTATTAATTTTCATTTTAATTCTTAAATATTGTTGAAAATTTTTGTCTAAAGTAAATTCTATTTAACAAATCACTACTGCAAGGGGTGGAAATAACAAGGGTAGATAGACAAAAAAAATGCATTATTTATTTTAATAGATATACTACCAAATCCATTATAATTTATTGCAAAACACCTAAACTTTATCTAAAACAGTTGGCTGAAACGATTTTTGATGAAACGAACTATTACCGTAAAAACAGGTTTTGGAACAAAAAATAATTATAACTTCCTTAGTATCAAATTGGTCGATATTTATTTATAACCGTCTTAAGGGGCCCGCCTCGTGGCCGATTTTTTCACCGCTCGGGCTCAAGAGTTGTAGTTTTTCCTCCAAGCAGGGTGGCGAGTCGAAGAAACACTGAGCAGGGAGGAGGGCAGCTGGGGAGTGGGGGGGACACAGCTCCGGCCACCTTCCTCTTCCCTTCTTCCTTGACGCGACCTTGAACGCAACGCGGGAGGAGGGGAAAAGACAGACGCAGAGAATGAGAGAATGATAGCAGGCCGTGGTGATAAGGAACGTGTAGCTGGCGACCGCTCGCTTCCCTGTCCACAGCAATGCATATTTGTGTCCTGAATAATCCACACGCTAGGCTATCCCGTACAAGACTCACAGTATAAGCCTATATTACGCCAACAGTTTCCCAAATTATAATGCTCTATCTGCTTATTATAGAAACACAAGTCTTGCAATTTTTAAGATCGATATAATATTACCTAAAAGTACAGACCTATTAAATTACTGGTAACTGAATGATAAAATTTTCTAGCTCTGCTTGAACCAATAAACATGCCCAGTTTAATACATTTTCCTGTCATTAAACTTTAGCGTAGATTTAACTTATATCGGTTTAAAAAAAACCTTGTTCTAAAGGGGAGTATGTGCAAGTAAAAAAGGTAAACATAATTTCTGATGAAAAAGAATTTTTGGAATTGGTTTTTAAATGACTTTGAAGAAAGCATTTTTTTTTTTAAATTTAGTTGATAACCTAATCTGGAACATATGTTTCGTACGTTGGCGTTTCAACTTCTTACACTTCAGAATTTAATCCTCCAGTTATTGTTTGTGAAGGTTAGGACCGAATATTCTTCATTTAAATTAAGCCCATTACACAGCTGCCAAATTTATGCTATACCTTCAATTATACCCATGGGGATAAAAATGAGCAAAAGTTTATCTAGCAGAAGAGAAGAAATAATTAGTTACTCCATTCACACGATACCTAGAATACTAACAGAAAACCTAACAACGCATTTGCCGACAAATCATGCTTTTTGGGCTAGGATAGACATGTTATTGTCCATTCAACCAATTACTGAAAATATATAAAAAATCTCACGGTGTATTTAAAAATAATGTAACCTGGTGGATGAACTTGGTATTTAATCTTCCTGACTTCACTTGCAAAAAATAAAACAAATTTGTGCGGTATTAAAAAAAACCGAACAATTGTAAAATTAATGAAGTTTGCTCAAATGTAGTTTATTTATTATATATTCATAAGATAACATAAATAAGACAGCTCATTCAACTAATTCACAATATTAAATGTGCTATTTGTATTGTACTAATTCCAAATGGTCCCGATTCACATATTTTATACGTACGTACATACTGATTGGTTACTAACTTATTCTACTACTTAAAAGAAATTGTAATTAACAATTTTCGTTAACAAGTGAGACAAATAAACACGCTCAGTTTAATGTAGTAGTTCGCATAGTAAACTGAAATCTGAAGTGAAGGAAAACCATCGCATTTTCGTTTAGACTAACAGGTGTGGGGTTTCTATGATTTGCTAAGTTTATTCAGTAATAATATATGGAGAATAATTTCCTAATAAATTTAGATAATTAATTATTTGTTAAAACTACTTGTATTAAACAACCAAACCAAATGACTAAGCTATAAATTTAATGTTATTATAACAATAGGATAAACAAATAAAATGTTTTAGTAGGTATTTGCTGTAAGCATATTTTTTGAATCAGTAATATTTTATCGAAAAAAAATTATATTCCATTACCTAAGTTGAAAAATAGCGCGCTTTATAGACGCACAACAAAGTCAATGGGAACTTTTGTAGGAGATTATGTATTATCAGTAGAGCAATGCTGTAACTATTTTAGTTTACCAAATATATTTCAGAATACTCCAATACCATAAAATTTAATTTGGGAAACTAATACGTTTCCTAATGTTTGCATAAGTTAATATATACAGGTTTATGTTCTTACACGCGGGTCAATCATCTTGGCAACATTGGCTCGTGGGTAAAGCAGAAAAAAATCGAACACGTTCTAGTACGGTTTTAGCTAATATTTTCGGTATGAAAACCTTTATTCCCAGTTACAAACCCCTTGAAAGGTTGCTGAAATGCTACCCACACGGGAGCAGGCGCGCTAACAGAAAATTTTTATGGAAACTGCTAAGGGAATGGGCATCGTAGTGGTCGCAATCATAAATGTATATATATACATTTGATATGTAAATATGTGTATGCATTTACATATATACATATAAAGTGTGTGTGCATATAAAACTAGATTTCTTATTGTTAATTTTTTTTCACATGTATTGTACAACTGTGAAGTTGGTTAAAAACCAGTGATTTTAAACAAGGGACCTTACAGTACAATAAGTTCAAATTAAATTTAAATCTACCAAATTTAGACCAAATAATTACTCACTTAGATTTACTACACCTCTAATTTACGTCATAAACAGTAGGAAATCAGTCATGGCATATCTCATTTTTATGATTCATGCTTTGCCCAAATTTATGTTTCATAATGTATGTGGCAGTATTGTTTTGTTGTTTACTACATATTTGACACTCTACAGGTCCCATTTCTGTATGGTTCTAATTGCTACAACGACAAATATAATATGTGGTTACGCTAGATAAATTGTAATTATTTCGTATGCTTTAGCCCGAATCAAAAGGAAAGGAACTTGTGTGTCACTGTCATATTAAAACTTACTTAAGCTTTTCCTATTCAGAATTAAAGTAGTTCAATATTGCTGTATGCAAAGTTACTTGCTTACGCAATCCTCCAACATACACTGACTGAATTTCTTCATGGTACTTACAGGCATAGTTTTTTACTGTAACAATATGTAAAGCAATTTCGGTTGCGGACAATCCATTTATACAGAGAGCCAAGATGTTAAACATCAAAAATTACAACTAGATCACAAAACATACCACTCAGTCACACACTTCTTGATAGAGGTGCCTCACGACAGAGGTGTAAGATAGCATAGTTCGAGATTCTCAGCCTGTACCTAATTATTAAGAGCACATCAAACTCGGCATATAGACAGATTTACTTGGAAACAATAAAATAATAATTCAGAATCTAAATTACAAAACATTTCACAGTATTAACTTACGTGACATAGCGTTAGCCTAATAAACACTCTCCCCGAGCGACTGGCTCGGCTCGCCGGGCGCATAGATGCACGACACAGGGCAAAGCACTCAAGGTCAAAATATCTAACGCGCATTATCTGTTTTCTAAAATGGCTGGCAGAAGATAAAAACAAAAATAATATACAGAATGAAGCACCCAGTGAAATACATTTTTTTTAATATAAACATTAATGTTTATTTTCTTATGAATAAAGTACGATTTTTACGATTTTTAGAAGTTGAATAAATGCTCTTAAGTTAGATGAAGTCATTATATTATTTTCAGCGAGAGCATTTTGAAACATTAGGCAGCGCAAGGAGCCCCGATATATTTGTATGCAACTTCGTCATATTTTTTGAATAGCCTACTATGTCACAATAAGTGAAAAAAATAATGGAAATAAGAATGCAATTCGACGATATTATAAGGGTTATATATTTACTAGCTGCAGTACCCGGCTTTGCCCGGGCTGAACACCGGGTGATATATTGTCCGCGAGTTACAGCAAAATGGATAGCGATATGTCCAGTGTGTTGGACATTAAGAAATGATACATAATTACTGTTTGTTTATCTGTGACCTATGATTTTCTGTTTACCCATGGCGATCGGTTGAAAGGTTTAGAAGTTGATGCGCTACAGCGCCATCTAGCGGCGAGTTACAAAAAAAATGGATAGCATAAAAACCTTCTTCATGATAAAAACACTTCGATGTGCCAAATTTCATGGCGATCGGTCAAACGGTGTAAGAGTTTATCGACGTCATACATGCCAACATCCAATTATATATATTCTTATATTTAGAAATTTTAGGGCTTTCACTTTTGCGGAAAGTGGATGTTCAGGACCTCGAATGGTTTGGAACACTCCATCTCGAAAGAAATGATATTTGAAATTCCTGAAATTTTCGAAATTTTGGGGCTTTGTCCCCAGAGGGGGAGTGGTGATTTTGAGGACCCTGAATGGCTGAGAAACAATAAAAATCGAAAGAGAATGATATTTGAATTTTTTTAAATTTTGGGGTTTTGACCCCTGAGGGGGGTGGGTGTGTTGTTGAGGACCACGAATGGCTCGTAAACACTCCAAATCGAAAGAGAATAGGCTTTTGGAAATTTCCGAAATTTTTTAATTATTGGGTCTTTGACTCCTTGTGGGGGGAGGGTAGTTTGAGGACCCCGAATGGCTTGGAAACACTCCAAATAGTAAAAAAGTATTCTTAAATTTAAGAAATATTTCGAAATTTTGGGGTTTTGCATCCCCCCCCCCCTCCCTCAAAATTGGGTGGGAAGTCGACTTTGGGTAAAATTTCCACCATGCCCCGGACACTTTAGTTCGTAATGACTTAATTTTAATACAATTTCCTCCAATTTTTCGAAATTTTGTGGCTTTCACTTTTGTGGAAGGGAGAGGGGGGGGGGGGGGGGGGGGGTGGAGGTTCAAGACCTCGAATGTTTCGAAGCACTCCATCTCGAAAGAATAGATATTTGAAATTCCTAAAATTATCGAAATTTTGGGGCTTTTTCCTAGAGGGGGGGCGGGGTGTTCGAGGACCCTGAATGACTCGAAAACACTTAAAATCTAAAAAAAAAAGATTTTTTAAAAAATTTAAACTTTCGAAATTTTGGGGCTTTAACCACCTGGGGGGGGGGGGGAGGGGTGATGTTGAGGACCCCGAATGGCTCGGGAACACTCCAAAACGAAAGAGATATAAAGGAATATAAGAATGTAGGCATTTACTGTACTCCTATCTACCATAATAACAATATTGACAAATAGAAAAACTTATTACCTACCTATTAATAATTTTCTAAATAAATTAATAAATAACTCTATGTTTAAGAATTTACGTACATACATAATATTAAACTTCAAACTATACAAATATAAATAATAGTAGGCCCTACCAACCTATGAATAAATTTCGAAGAAATTTATAAGTTTACGAATTTATATACCTACTTAATATTAAACTTCAACCTATCCACACAATAAAAACCTAAGAATATTAGTGTAATTAATTTTTTTTATTTGTCATAATACCTAAAATACGTATGTTTCCAAAATAAAACAAAGTATAAATAATGACCAATTTGACAAAAAAAATTGTACAACTCGAATGACATTGAAAACATACACGTGAAATTTAAAAGAATTATGAGTGCCCTAGGTAGGGAGAAAAAATATAGAAGAAATTAAATTTAATAAATGGGTGCGTGTACTTAGGTACGCGCATGAGAAGTTATACTTCTTTGGCATCATTAAAAAATAGTTTTTAATTGCATGCAAAAATATTGCGTGGAGTCCCTCCGCGCGGAAGAAGTGAAACTTCGTAATGTGGAAATGAAAATAGGAAGGGGTAGAAATATATTTTTAGTGAAATCATATTGTATCAAATCAAAATAAAAAAAATAAAGGAAATAAATGTGTAACGATTCATAGATTGATCTTCAGAGAGAGAGAGAGAGAGAGAGAGAGAGAGAGAGAGAGAGAGAGAGAAAGAGATACATATTGAATGACTATAAAACTTACTTTTTTATGAGAGCAGATTTTCATGAAATAAATCATGAAATCATTCAACGATAAAAGCTGTTTATTTAACTAAGCGGACGGGTTCGCCCGAAGGAGAAAATTGACGCGGCAAGACCTCGTGGACATAGAGAAATGACACACACTCACTATTTATGTTTTTATGAAACATGATTTTTTTCTGCAATTTAAATTGTAATATACAAAAACGGTATTGAAAATTGAAACAAATATGGTGACACTACAAACTGTCAAGATCTTTATTTTTTTCTTACTCTCTACTTAGTTCCTTACAATAGAAAAACGTAACGTAATGGCTTGAAAGCTATTGCACGGCAGGCATAGAGGAATGACACTAACAGTTTGTATATCTATGACACACATTACATAAAATTAAGATATATTTTTTTAACACGTTTAATTTTTTTTTTTTTTTTTTTATAGACAAAATATAGCCTATGTCCATCCCCAGGATATAATCTATCTCCTTGCCAAATTTCATTACGATCCGTTCAGCCGTTCAGTCGGGAAAAGGTAACAAACAAACAGACAGACAGACAGACAGACAGACAGACAGAGTTACTTTCGCATTTATAATATTAGTATTGATGAGAATATTTTAAGGAAAAAATATTAACTAAATATTTTTGACAAAAATATTTTTTTTTTGTGAAGACGCGTCGTTGTAGATGGAAAAGAAAGGTCCATTTACAGTTCAAAAATTTTCATTACAAAATTTTAAGTTTTCCGTACCATGAAACAACTAGGGTCGGCGTTACATTCTACATCAGCATACAGTGTGTGCGAAAGATTCATCCTTGGATCGTCTTTCATCAGATACACATTCCTAAAATAATTTCATTTCTAATGATGCATTATTTTTAATTGCACGTTTCCTTTGAATAAGCACAGCAAGTTTAAAAGGAATGTTGCCTCAAATTTACATATATACGTATTACAAAAATTTAACGAACGATTGTTTCGTCAATAGGCCCTACACGTGTTATTATTACATTATAGGAAAGTTTCACAACAAATGCTGATAATCCTTCGATTGTTTAATATTAGTTATATAGAATACGTTATACATAAAACATGTAAAAACGACAGTGTTCATGAATTTCGTAAATAGAAAAAACCTGATATACGACAACGGGCCGGTTTTATTAAAGCTTTAAAATTGGTATTATCATTAATATCGATATTAAAGAAGGTAACATAAAAAAATCAATTTTAAAATTTGAGATATTTGCTAAATATTTTCATTGCAGGGTTTTAGGTGGTAAATGTTTTTTTGTATAATTCCAAAGCAAAATTTAGGATTGCAGTTAGCGTAGCATCGGTAGGCAACACGTAGTTCATAGTCAGCAGTCCGGAGTCGCCAGTCAAAATTACATAACATGACCAAGGGAGTATTTGATTAAACCACATCATCGCGAAAGATTTTCTGATAGGTGAAAATATTTTGGCAGCTGGCGGTCTGGCAAGTTGTTTCGGGCCAAAGCCCGGCCTAGCCTCACCACCTCCACCTCCTAGGACTGAACCCGTGAGGGTATTCCAGGAGCACTAACTTTTCTTCTTTCATCCTGATGTCACCTGGTCTTAATGGCATCAGGATGTTTGGCCTCGGATGTTCATATGCCATGTTTTTGAATGGTTAAACACCATTCGTTTGCCTCAACCAGAAACAACTTATCCATTCTGTTTGAGCCGCCGTGCCTGCAGCCAGAATATAGCTTTGTCAATTTTATAAAATACTTTGTCAGTTGCATCCATGCAGATTTTAAACACGACGGCTGATGTTAAAACTCTTCAGTCATTCCGCGTGGGATCTCTTGTATGCCATTGCTCCGGGACGGTCTGGCAGTCCGAAATGAAGTTAGATGATATCCCACTGCTCGACTGGCTACTGCTGGACTGCTGTCTGTGGAACAGTTTATCTCCGACTGCCGCCTGCCGGTTGCAAGTTGTCAAACTGCGGACTGCGCATTGTGAATAAGGTCCTAGATGCCGAAACGTCCGGCGTCGCCTCTTCGTAAGCAGAAGAAACTAAAAATTGAACATTTATATCCAAATGGTTTTATTCTGCGGGCTATAATGTCAGGCATGCAGTCCGACTGCCGGGCTCGGGTGCTTGATGAGAATGTGACGTGAGACGAGTGGAACGGTATGTGCACAGACGATAACTTTTTTCCGCAATGCGTAACACGCCAGCGCACAGAGAGGTTTAAGTGACACGAGATATTAGTATAAACACAGCGTCGTTTTTTTCTTATTTTAGCGGCGGCTACACATTACACGTCTCTTAGTAACCTGTGGAATTCGTCAAGGTTTTACAATTAGCAGCGGCGATAATGCAATATGATACTTTTTTTGAACCGCTCTCACGGAGTTCCGTTTGTCAACTGTGAGTCTGAGCTTAGCGAGATTGACACGTGTACGTCTCCGAACGCATACACTTCCAACTTCCAGAACCGCACGTATGTTGCTAGACTCCGACGTTTATGGTTTGAATCACCGGAAAAAAACATAGAAGTGTGTACTAATCGTACGGCCATTAATAACATGCAACAAATGCTATTTATGACTTATTATTCTTGTTTTCTGTATAAAAATTTTCAAATGTGTAGAGGTGTTCCCACTACAAACTATCACAGTCAGCCATGGACAGCCGGCAAAATACTATTTGTTTTAATTGTGACTATAATGACAAGCTTCTATGTCCAAATTAAACTTACACTGTCTGAAATACTGCAATATTTATGCATGTTTGCACACACCGAACAGTTTGTAGCTAATTGCTTTGGGCACCAAATTCTGCTTACCAAATAAGAACCCCCCCCCCCTCCAAAAAAAAGGCTCTTCTTATTCTTACGTTCATTCACAATTGAAGTTAAAAAAAATACTTTTTTAAATGTTACGTGAAATTCTTTATTTCAACTTGGCGTTTTTAAAATGGTTAAATGCATATTTTGGTTAAAAGTGTTGATTGCATATAAATTTATACCATTAAAAATATTAATGGCCACATATAAAATAAAATTAATAAATACGTAACTAACAAAGCCATATAAAATCGATTTGAATATATCACTTGTATAATGAAATATTACTTATGCCCAACGATTTGGCGTTTACTTCCTTTAATGGTTTTGTTCTTCTTCCGAGGTGCATTCTGTCGTAACCTTGCCTTATGACCCCGCCTGCAGTCACGCTGAATTCTAATGTCGTTCGGCCTCAACACAACTAACTGTGGAATACGCGTGTACTCAGCCCGGTCTGGTGTCCACAGGCCCGCCCTAGCCGGGGTGAGTATTCAGTCCGGGCAAGCGAAGCACAACTGAAAGAGGACAGGAAGAAAGGCAGCGCGGAGACCCCCCTTCATCCTGCCTCGTCATCCAAGGTCAAGCGGCCGTGGCGGCGCCACATACCGGGAAGAACATTCGCGCAGCACACGTCGTAGAAATCACGGTTTTTCTCAAAATTTTCCGTTGTGACCTAGTGCAAATTATATACGCAGCGAAAGAGAAAGGATTGGTGCACGATCCAAAAGTGGTTTTACGCAATAGTAATGAAAACTGTGAGCTTGGCGTGCCTCTGAAAATACGCTAATTAGGCTTATTCAGCATGCATTTACTAATCGACTGTATGTCTGAGACATCTTAAACAACTTTAGGATCATGCCCGGTACCTTAATCTCTTTTATATCCGAAATCGGTAATCGCATGTCAAATAGTTTCGATAAAAACAACTGATTGTTAAACCTCTGCAGCTCACTTTGCACTGCATGTAGGCGGGCCCCTTAATATTACCTTAAAACGTTGTCAAAAAAAAAAACACGATTTAGTGCAAAGGATGAAAAATAGTTTTTGAAGGGCAAAAATAATTGTATAAATTCTTTGGTAGGCATAATATAAAATTCGTTAAGACATTCAATGTTGGATGCATTGAGTTAAAAACATTCACCTATTTATGCTGTATGGATAGTAAGAAAATGTTAAATCTATCTTTTTTGAATATTGGCAAACATGTAGGATGTTATGTTCATTAAGTTCTTATAATGTTCGAAAAGAAACATTTCCAGAATAAATAGGTAATTCGTAATCTATCTACGCCTGTAGGCTGTGCCAAAGGATATTTTTTTTTATTTCAATTTTTTTTCTTAGTTATATATTATGCTCTTCCGAAGTAGAATTTTGAAAATTAAATGAGAAACAATTACGATTTTATAAAATGTTCAAATCTATAGGTATGGCGTAATTCGGTTCCTAAACATCCCCCTTAATTATTTGCCACGACGCACACTTCTCTATCCTCGTGCTCGCCCCGACCTCCGACAAGCTTGTGGAATGTTCTGGACACGGAAACACTGTATCTCACTTCCGGCTGTGGTGAGTCACTCTCTCGTCCAATCAGGTAGGTCTCTTTTTTTTTTTTTTTTTCGCTCGAGGTAGTCTCGCGCCTGTGTAGTCCGCAAACCCGCAATGCGATTGCGCTGTGCGAGAAGTGGCTGGTCAAGGCGACTGAAAACATAGTGCCGAACGGGCTGTTCCTTGGGCACTTTTAATTCCATCTCTGATGTGTAACATCTTAGCTCTCGTTTTTCTACGTGAATAGAACGGAATTCCATGGAGCGGAAATAGTAAGCATGGCGCTGCCCCTTATGTGGCGGATGGCGTAAACCAAAGTACACAAAGCCAAAGAAAAATTTTATATTATTACATTTTTAGTAATTTTCAACAAGATGAGCAGAATTAAAAAAAAAATACTGTCGAAAATCAGATCCAAAGCAGGAACTTAGTATTTTTAAAAGTCTTTTTTTGCTTTTATTGGAGTTGTTTGATTATATAGTTGAAAATTTTGGTCTGCTAATGAAATGATTCAATAGTCGACGTACCTGCTTCGGAAACGAGGTCTAGCAATGGGTGCGGAAATTAAGTGTGATACGCGTCAAGAAAATTAGTTGTAAAAACAATTTTCGTGTATATTTATCACGCTCAGCATTTTTTTTAAAGAATACTACATTAAATTTATCTTAGTTCTGTATTATAAGTGTATTTGAAACTTGAGAACTTAAGAATTTTATGTTTCACATTTATGACGAGTACTGATGTTTTCGAGTTGTCCAGTTAGCTTTATGTCCTTGCGAAATTTCAATATGCTACCAAGAACACGTTATGTATTTATTTTAAAGTCAACCAGTACTCGAAAACAGAACTACTCTCGATGAGAGGGAAAAAAAGCCATATAAACGATGATAAATATAACTATTAAATTCCCCTAAACCTCGTTTCCGTCCAGTATATACATAGCGACAAACGAACATAATTATTTTAATAGTAATGTCCTACTTCGTTAAAAAAAAATAAGACAGAATTTTCGATGTTGTGTCTCCTTAAACAAAAAAAAATACTAATTAAAAATAATTTGGCATAACTTAAGTGCAAAAATATTTGCAGGTTGTCTATAAAAACCTTAACAACACTGTCTTTTATTTGTAGGGTTTATCTAAATAAGATTATAAACTCCTTACTTGTACTTTTTTTACCATCAATAACAATAATCAAAAATGGCAGAAAAACTATTATGCCAGAACATTGTTAAATTTATTACTGCTAATTTGTTATGTTTAAATCAACAAAAAAAATTTAATTGTACATTTTCAACTTTCAAATTAATCGTACTTACATGAACCTTTTATAGTTATATTTTTTCCTTTAGGACACCATTAAAAAAAATTAAATGTGGCGATGTGCTTTCGTAATGAGATTAACTCGTAACTCAACTTTATGTACATTTTTACTTTTTTATTTGCATAAAGTTCCTCCGAATAACTCTTCATGCCTAATAACTGAGAAAACTTTATATATTAAACACAACTACCATTTCACTCCATTCCTCACATAACCTAAATTAATTCATGTTTGATTTGGAATTTTATTTTGTATTTTTAATGTAAAGGTTTTTTTAATGCAATCAATATCTTAGAGTAAGCAGTCATAAAAAGGCTTTAATAGCAGTATATTAGTCGTCCTGCAACTGGTTCCAGTGCATGGTGTTGGTCTCGGTGCACGCCACCTTGGATTCTGTCGTCACGTCTGTCGTCACCGCCATATTGGGTTCTGTCGTCCTGGATTCCGACATCTTAAATACTGCCATTTAGGAA